>NC_138760.1:108927199-109527199 GCF_965113315.1 Podarcis vaucheri | reverse complement strand
TACAAAACAAACAAACGATCAACACATTCAGCATGCAAAACATAATCGTCTTTCTTTGTGATGGTGCATTTCTTGTTCTTGAAGGAAACGTCAATGTTCCGTTCATTCAGCTGCATCACACTGAGAAGATTGTGTGTGGCATCTGGAACGTAAAGTACATCATGTATCTCTAAGTCCAAACTGTGAAGAACAACAGTTCCGTAGCCTTGACTGGGGATCGTGTGGTCATCCGCCTGGTGAATCGCACCTTCCTGCGGTGTAAAAGACACGAACAGTCTCTTATCGTTGCACATGTGGTGTGTAGCTGCTGAATCAACAACGAAGAAAGATCTAGACGTCTTCTGGACCTTTGCAACCTTTGGAGTGAAGCGTGAGACCATTGCCTTGTGCTGCGTTGTCCTGGAGACCGGACCTTTGCCTTTGCTTTGGCCTTTTCCACGCGATGAGCTTCCGCTGCGCTGCTCTGTCTTGGCCCTGGGATATTTGCATTCCCTCTGCATATGGCCTAGACGTCCACACGAGTAGCATTTCACTGCCTTCAAAGCTTTGGCGCCCTCTGGTGGTTCCACTGCATTCTGGGATGACGTCTGTGAAGACTCCCCCTTATCCATGCAGCTAGCACCCCGACGATCTGCTTCATTCTGGATCACGGCAGTAACATAGGCTACTGTGAGCTGAGCAGTTGGTTGAACAGCAATCTGAGTGGCAACGGACTCCCAACTTGGACCCAAAGAATGTAGTATCATGAAGGAATACACAGCCTCTGGAAAGTTGAGTCCTCTCTGTTGCAACTCATGTCTCAGATTTTGCATCTCCATCAGGTGTTTACGCACATCTCCACCTTCAGCAAGAGCCATATCATGCAGCTTGGCATAATAGTACATTGAGGAACCAGCCTCTGTCCTCAAGTGAGCCTGTCTTAAAGTGTCCCAAATTTCTCTGGCTGTGGTCTTTCCACGCAACAGACAGAGCTCTTCTGGGGATACTATCAACGTAAGCGTTCCCCGTGCTTTGGAATCCTTAGCATTCCAATCAGCTGTAATTGGAGCTGGGGGGTTGTCTGTAATAACATTAAACAGACCTTCTTTCCGCAGAATTGCCTCTGCATACTGCACCCACTCCGTGTAGTTATTCTTATTGAGCTTAGGAATCCCAAAAGCATCAACCAGCTTTGCGTTATCCATCATTTCTGCTGCTTAAAACGAGCTGCGTCACAGTCCTGCAGCTTTAGCCAAAAGCACTTTTAAAAGTACTTTCGTTTTCCCAGCCATCCAAGCCTGTGAGCTTGTGCCTTTTGGAGCCTTTGCCTGTTACGCGGCAAAACGGCTTTAAAAGTTCAAAGTCCAGCCATAAAGCATAAACAAGGAGCTGGCAGGCTGCTCCGGGAGCATGAGCACATACCTTCATCAATCAAACTTGACGCGCAGAGCAGATAACGCGATCCGTTCCTCTGTACCTCTGCCGGCATTCCTCAGTTTGATTTACGTCTTTCTGGGCCCGGAACCAAAATGTTGATATAGCAGAGTCCTTTTGCACAACGGAATGATGAATAGTACGTGCCACATGCTTTAAGTTGCTTTATTTACAGTTCATTGTAGAGAAATTACAAACATGCATCTTGCCTCTGCGGGAGCAGAGAAGCAACCGTCCTTCTCCTCGGACTAACGAACAAGAGAGTACAGTGAAAAACAGGAAACTAGTGTACGTCACATCCAGCTTCCCATTCCCGTGGGAAAACCCAACAGTACTCTGACTGTGGAATGTAAACATTGTCTTGTGACAAGCACTTTGCTGCACAGTGAAGAGAGCAGAAACCAACACCCTAAGCCTTACCATTGACACTTTCCCAAGCTAAACATACCCAGCTCCTTCAACTGTTCCTCATAAGGGTTGGTTTCCAAACACTTGATCACACTGGTCGCCCACCTCTGCAAACGTTCCGGCTTATAAACATCTTCTTGAATTGTGCCACCCATAACTGGACACAGTACTCCAGGTGGGGTCTGACCAAGGCAGAATAGAGTGGGACTATTACTTCCCTTGATCAGCACAGTAATAGTTGATGTAGCCTAGAATAGCATTTTTTGGCTGCTGCAGTTCTTGTATTGTTTCAGAAAGTGTAAATTAGTTGGGTTTGCCTTTTAACTATGAACTGAATTGAATTTCACCCTCATCCTGAGCTGGGTGTGTCTGAACCACAGATTGGCTGATGAGGAGGAGGGGGCAGCTGAGTCCAGAGAACAAAGAAGTAGGAGAAGCCACAGCTGGATTTTCTCCCACAGTTTTGGAGAATTTAAACCTCTGCATGCCTCTGGACAAGCTGTAACCAGGCAAGCCCACTTACGAAGCTATGAATAAATGGACCCACATTTGTATGAAGCCAAACAAACAAACAAACACACCATGAAAGACTGGAGGGCCCTCGTTTCTTTCCTTCCTTTCTCTCTCTTTTTTTGGTGAAGTGAATGAAGTAAAACCAACAAACAGTCTATTACGATATTGATTGTTCCCCATGCATCATTATAACAGGTTCTCACACCATTTTCTCAACCACTGGTGATCAATAGCATCACAATCACAAAGAGCACGCGCGCGAGAGGCTATTTTTTCATCACTTTTAAAAGGTTTACACAGCGGCTCCTCAAATTAATAGCGCCCTCCCCCGCTGCTAACTGCTGGTCGCGATTTTTATCGTTTGACAAGGCCATTCAGAGAAATGCTGCTTCTCTGTGGGAATTATAAAGGTTCTGGAAGCAAAACGTTGGCACAGCTAAAGAAAGAGGTGGACATTTAAACTCCCCAACTTGGTCAGATAAATACAGGTGACCCGATCGCAAAATTCAGACCCTTGCATTCCAGTGGCTATACTTTGGTGCAGCACTTACATACACTGGCTCCATTCACTCACCAAAAAGAAGAAAACTGGGCACTGATCTTTTAATATTTCTCAATCAGATGCCCCACTTACTCTGGAAATGCTTTAGCAACCTAATTATCGACCTAATGTTCTGGCTTTGTTGCCAACAAAGGTCCGTATAATAAAAGTTATGGTTTTCCCAGTAGTGATGTATGGAAGTGAGAGCTGGACCATAAAGAAAGCTGATCGCCAAAGAATTAATGCTTTTGAATTATGGTGCTAGAGGAGACTCTTGAGAGTCCCATGGACTGCAAGAAGATCAAACCTATCCATTCTTAATCAGCCCTGAGTGCTCACTGGAAGGACAGATCGTGAAGCTGAGGCTCCAATACTTTGGCCACTTCATGAGAAGAGAAGACTCCCTGGAAAAGACCTTGATGTTGGGAAAGATGGAGGGCACAAGGAGAAGGGGACGACAGAGGACAAGATGGTTGGACAGTGTTGTGGAAGCTACCAGCATGTGTTTGACCAACCTGCAGGAGGCAGTGGAAGACAGGAGTGCCTGGCGTGCTCTGGTCCATGGGGTCACGAAGAGTCGGACACGACTAAACGACTAAACAACAAAAATGTTCTGGCTTTCAATGAGACCCTTTCCTCTATTTTCATCAGGACCTGCCCCGCCTCCGCCCCCTGGGTTTGCTAGAGAGGAGAAAACCTTTCCCTTTGTGGGGGAAGGGGGAAAAGTGAATGGCCACAACCAGGAGGGAAGAGAAGGCCTGAGAAGAAATTTTAAGGATAGTTTGGGCATAGCTGAGAAAGAGGAAAACTGTAACCATTCCATTTCCAACAAAGAAAAGTCACATTCACACCCTACAAATAAAGCAATTTGGTACCTCTTCCTCCATAGGATTATTGGAGCTGCAGTTTGTTAAGGCTGTTGGGCGTTGTTTGGAGATCCCTGTTCCCCTCATAGAACTGCAATTCCTAGAGTTCCCTGCGAAGAGTGAGTGATTGTTAAACCACTCTGTGAGGGGACTAGGGGTCTCTGAATGCCCTAAACCAGTGGTGGCCAAACTTGGCCCTCCAGCTGTTTTCGGACTACAACTCCCATAATCCCTAGCTAACAGGACCAGTGGTCAGGGATGGTGGAAATTGTAGTTCCAAAACAGTTTGGCCACCACTGCCCTAAACCAGCTACACTTCCTAGAAATATGTGGAAGAAGCCACAAGTGTTTAAAATGATATCATGGTGCTCTAAATGTTTGGTGTGAATCTGGCCAAAGACAGGTAAGCTTGCAAACAGAAGAAGAAGAAGGAGGAGGAGGAGGAGGAGGAGGAGGAGGAGAAGGAGAAGAAGAAGAAGAAGAAGAAGAAGAAGAAGAAGAAGAGGAGGAGGAGGAGGAGGAGGAGGAGGAGGAGGAGGAGGAGGAGTTTGGATTTGATATCCTGCCTTTCACTCCCTTTAAGGAGTCTCAAAGTGGCTAACATTCTCCTTTCCCTTCCTCCCCCACAACAAACACTCTGTGAGGTGAGTGGGGCTGAGAGACTTCAAAGAAGTGTGACTGGCCCAAGGTCACCCAGCAGCTGCATGTGGAGGAGCGGAGACGCGAACCCGGTTCACCAGATTATGAGTCTACCGCTCTTAACCACTACACCACACTGGCTCACAAAGGTGGCAAGCATCTCTCAATAGCTGTCTTCTGTGCTTGCTACTCGAGTATGAATAATTCTTTACCCTTCCATGCCTTATGGGAAGCTGTCACATTCCAAAGACCATCCATCTATTTACTCCAACCTTCCCTAATATGGCTACCCAGATGTTTGGATTACATCTTCCATCAGCCCCAGCCAGTATCAGAAATGATGGGACTTGCTGTTTGAGACAACTGGAAGGCTGGGTTGTGTAAGGAATTCTGCAGTTGCAGAGAATCAGGACAGCCAGATTCAAAAGAAGGCAAAGGCTCCTGCACTTTGAATAGCAGAGCAAAAAAGGGAATTTCAACTCATCGTGTAAACGACACCTGCTGAGACTCCCTCTTTAGCTATTAAAAGCCGCAGGGGCCCAGTCCTCTTCTGGCCTCCTGTCATCTGGTCACTCTTTAATATTGGAGGAACCAGGAATGAAAGAGCAGTATATGGATTTAGCAGCACCCCAAACCGCAAGCCTGACCTTTTGGCTACTGTATTATCAATACTGTATTGAATTGTTATTATGTGAGCTGCCTTGGATGAGATGCACTGAGAAAGGTGGCATATAAATATTTCATCATAAATAAAATGAAGCATATTGGGTGAATGCCATCCTGCCCAAGCATCCTCAGGCAGCAATTTATTTCTATTCTTTCTATTTTTATTACTGCATTTCTATCCTACCTGTCCTTCAGGGAGCTCATGGTGATGGCATACCTGACTCCCCTCCTGCCACCATTATTTCTTCCTTATTTCATTAGGGTTTTTAAAGCAGATGTTGGGTGGCCATCTGCCATGGATGCTTTAGTTGAGATTCCCCTAATGCAGGGGGTTGGACCAGATGACCCTGTCAGTGTTTGTAAAAAAAAAAAAAAAAAAAGTTTCTGACCTCCCTTTGTTGCCTCAGCCTGGTCCACGGACCCTTGTTGGCATAAAAAAGTCCACAAGGAGAGTATTCTTGCAGAGTACCTTCTGCTTTTATTCTTAAAAGTCTTTCTGCAAATACGACTGACCAACTGTACACACATCAACACTACCAGCTTTTACTAACCAAGCAACCAACCCAACACCAAACTAACATTTCTCACTCTATATATACAACCCGGTGCAGGCCGCTGACTCATGCTGACCCAGCTTTTTAAGCATTAAAGAAACAGGGGTCCCTTCCAACTCTACAATTCTGATTCTATGACAACAACCCTGCAGGGTAGATTAAGCTTAGGGAGTGTGTAGCCCAAGGCCACCTACTTTGTTTCATGGCTGTGTGGGGATTTGAACCCAGGTCTTCGAAAATCCCCCATGTCCACTGCTCACAATTAGAGAACAAAAGAAAGAAATGGGTTTTCCGAGGGTCTGCCCAGCTTTGGGACAATGAAAAGGGGTGCAGGGGTCAAACCAATTTCCTTACATGCTTCGTCCATGGCGCCATATATGTGGGAGCACTCAGCTGTTCTGCCAGAAGTTGAAAATGAGAAATTTCAAGGGCTATTGAGTGCTCTGTGAATTTTCACAGGAGCTCAGTGCAAAGTTATTTAGCACAGGTGTTTGGGTAATTGTGATGCATTGGGAGAATTTGTAGAGCTCAATGGTCCTCAAACTTCCACCTGCTTTGGGGTGGTGGTTTAAGTACTACAGCAGTGGGTTACCAGAGACATGAAAATCAAAAAATACGCAGCCATGCAGGCTCGCTCCACAACTTCCCCGACGTTGGCCATCTTTCTTTGTTTCTCGCATGTTGCTATGATCGGACTGCATCCTCTCAGCTCTGAGCAGGAGTGAGAGGTTGAGTACATTTAGACAAATGAACAAATTGGACTTTTAGCCAAGCTCGCTTACAGGGCAAGAGCTCCATTCAAGTCTGCTAACAGAGTCGGATTGCTCTGTTTTACATTTGAAGTGCCCGAGGGGAGGGGGACGGCGGGGGGTGTCACTCCAGTGTGAGCAAGACTTAGCTGATTTATTTTATTCATAACCCGTGCACTTTATGTGAGGGGAGCAATGGTTCTAAAAGAAAGAAGGTTGGAAATGAATAGTTTATGAAGCCAGACAATATAGGAGAAAGAGAGAGACAGGGGAAAGAAAGGCATGTGACTGGCTTCTGTGGGAAACATGATGCAGGTCTAAATGGACCTTTTAGGCCACCATACATGTAAGGCACTGCTGGACCTACTTTAACTGTCATGGCTCCCTGCTATGAATCCTGGGAGTTGTAGTTTGTAAAAGGTATCGAGAATTCTTAGGTGACCCCTAACAAGCTACAATTCCGAGAGTACGAGGGAACAGTGTGGGGACACAGGGGCAGTTGCCCCAGCACAAAATTGTTAGAGGGCACAGAATTTCAACACCTGGTGCTGCCTCAATATAACTTACATCACTGGGCTCCATTGAAAAGGACTTCTCCATGCGAACCAAGAAGTGACCTCTCCTGACAACAGAACAGCTCTTCTTTCTTATCAATGTCTTATCTCTGCAGCTGTGACATGGACACCATTAGTTAGTCAAATGTGCATGCACACTCCATCTATTTCCCTCCCTGCAGCCCTGGGCACTGGCAACCCATGCTAGGCCACTGCAAGGGAATCCCTGCTTATGTGCAAGTCCGTTCTGCCCGCTCTGCCTTGTCCTGCTCTGTCCTGCCTTCACCCCTTTCAGTGCCAAAAATGGCATGCATGTCAGCAGCCATGTGTGTGCTGAACATGCACAAGTGGGGAGGTGCCTGTGGTTTAACATTCAATTCCTCTTCCCCAGGAACTCAGGGAAAATTAGAGGAATTATTGGGGGGACGGGCTTTTAAGATGCATACAGCTTATGGAGCTATTCTCATGCTGTCTATGACCGTTCTCTGTCTCCCTCCTATTAGGCAAGGTGAGGCAGCTGCCTCAGATGGCAGAAGCTGGATGATAGAGTGGTGGCAAGCTACTGGAGGATAGAGTTGTGCGTGTGGCATGACCTGTGGTGTACCCTCTAAGCTCACCTGGTTCCCTTAAATGTCAAGGAAAAAGTGCTGCCACAGAGACTCAACTGCCATTCCTCCTGGCTTCTTTCTTAGAAGGGCACCATCCTGTTTTGTGCCTCAGGCAGCAAAATGTCTTGCACTGGCCTGCTCTGTAGCTGGCCACACCTACCTGCTTTCAACTTAGTGGTCTGGGATCTTAGAATTAGAAAGCCACTGAGTTTTGGGGAGTCCCAGTTCATATGCTATTTTGTTCTCAGAAAAGGCAGGCTCCTGAATAGCACCTGGGAGTGCAAACAAACAAACAAACAAACAAACAAACAAACAAACACCCCAGTGCCTCTCTCAGGTGGAAAATTCTGCGGGCATTAGCTCTCACTGTATCATGTACATACTCTATTCATATCACCATGATCCATTACCTGCTTTTCTTACATCTAGAAACAAATCTGATGCCTGCCTGCATAGGGCAAAACAAGTACTCCATGGAGCTTCCGTGCAGATTGCTCATATTCTGAGAGCAGATTGTGCTGAAAATATTTTCCCAGCTTGAAATGTCCAGGCTGCCTTTACAGCTCTGGCTGCAAGAGCATTGGAGGGTGAGAGGTGGGGAGAAATCAAGGGAGCGGCAGCTGTTTTAAAAAATACATGGAAGCCTAGAGGGCTGCTGAGACTTGGGGGTCGGGCTTGCTTTGAATTACCATCTCTTTCCAAGGCTTCCAGCTCTTGTGCTCGGCTGAAAGGGCCCCTTGAGGGAAGGGCAATCTCTCCTGTCCTCTCATGCACAAATCAATTGATTAAAAGATGCTTCCCGGGTTCACAACAAGACTGCGGACGAGGGATTTGCAAGGAAACAGCTTTTCTTTGACTTTGCCCCTGACGATGAAATAATAACACAGCCAGCGGCTCTCGCCGAACTAATGACACGGGCCATAATTAAAAGATAATTAAAATACAGAAAAATATTTGTTTCACCTCTGGCTCTCCAGGTTGCAGGACTGAAACTCGGGATTCCTTTGCTCTCCGTGGTTTCGGGGAAATAGATCAGAGAAAAGGAGCCAAGCTGCAGCTCAGGAAATGGCAACCTGTTGCCGAGCAGTGAAGCGCCATTGACTTCTCTTGGATGCATCAGCATCTTGGAAATTACCGTGTTAGTTAGAAGCAGGAGTTATTCTTGGCCTGCTGCTAATGCAAAAATCCATTTGACTGCATTCCTCCTCTCCCCCGAGGAGCAGGCGTGGAGAAACATAAAATGGGTAGAAGATAAGGCGGTGTGTCATTGGGCTCCAGGGGCATCAATCAACATGACAACACATATTCTTACGAGGCATAAAATCACCAAGCCCAATCAGCATGCAAAGATGCAGGCAAGAGGGAGGAGTCATAACCTACCCAAGCAAAAGGAATTTGGAATTCCTGTCTTTTGAATTCTTTCAAGCTCTGCAGTCTCATTGGTGATTTTAATGTGCACTTCATGCATAGCTGTCAAGCGTCCCTTATTTGGCGGGACAGTCCCTTATCCCAGCGCCATGTCCCACTGCTGTCCCTTATTGATGATGTCCCTTAAATAAGCTACTGGAGGTAATGGGACCCTTTCTATGTCTAGCTGTCCTTTGTCAACAACAAATTGTTGCTGTTTTTTGTTGTTGAATATATGCTATATGGTAATTTATGGACCTAATAGGTATCTAAAGTCATTTGCACGCAACAAAATATGTATTTTATCAAAGTAATTGTTGATCCCTTATTTTGGCTGCTGAGCCCTTATTTTCAAATCTGTAAGTTGACAGCTATGACTTCATGTGATGCAGAAAAGAGGTGTTTCAGCATTTATGACAAACACCGCAACATGTGAAGAGGAGGTATGTATCTTCAGACAAAAACACACACCTATAGGAACACAGGAAGCTGTCTTCTACTGCGTCAACTGGGGACTAAGCCAGGGGCTTTGGGAATGTGACCTTCCTCTGAACTTTGGTCCTTTTCCTAATAAGAAGCTGCCTTATCCTGAGTCAGATCACTGGACCCTCTAGGAACTCTAGTTTGTAAAGGGTGCTGGGAACTGTAGCTCTGGTGGGCAAACTACAGTTCCCAGGATTATTTGGGGGGGGGATGCATGTGCTTTAAATGCATGCGTGTGTGAGAGAATGAGTGTATAGCTCATAAATGAATTGCTTTCCCGCCCTGCTTGGGTAGAGTAGCTGTCTGGAACCCTGAACAGGAGTGCTCCCTTGAGAAGCATCTTGTGGCCCACAATTCAAAGATGCTCATTCTTAAGTTCATGATCAGTTGAAACTCTCGGGATAAGAAAGTATTGGAAGACACAAGATTTACCCACCTTGGAAGAATGGCAGATGAAAGTGATTGACTATATGACATTGGCGGAAATGACGAGCAGAATTCGTGACCAGGGAAAGGAGACTGCGGAAGAAGACTGGAAGAAATTTAAGATTTATCTTAAGAACTATTATAAACTTGATGAAGTTTAGAATGTCGAGATTTTACAGAGAGAAAGGGTTGCAGTAATATAAGATTAGATTAAGAAAGGACTATGATGAATTAAGATCGGAAAAAACATTTATAAGTTGCTATAAAATTTGGACATGAGGATGCAGAAAGGGGAGGTATGGGGAAGTCCGAGGAAAGAAGTTTATGAAAGGACATTTTGAAATTATATTTGTTTGTTTGTCTGTTTTTCTTTTATGTTTGTTTGTTATAAAAACTCTTGTAAAACCAATAAAAATTTTTATAAAAAAAAAAGAAACTCTCGGGATAAGGTTTGACAAACGCACAGCGAGCCGCGCATTTGAACAAAGGCTCTTTAGAAGAAAATTGTTCTGCTTGTTCACCCTGCCATAAATTCCACAAATGCCTCTTGATTCAGCGATGAGTCGTCAATTCCAGCATTTGTTATTCAAATTACTAATGCTTATTTAGTGTATTGGGGGGAGGGAGGTACAGGCGGGTTAGCAATCTGCACATAAAGTCCCAGCAGGAGATGATTGCTTTCCGAAGAACAAAGGAGGGAAGCTGACATTCGGTTGGCAAAATACCTCAGAGTTTGTGTATATGTGCTCTGTCTGGAGGAACTGTGGGTTTCTTTCTAGGAAAGCCGTAAATGAAACAGTGGTGATTCAGCTTGAGCAGAACAGGAAGCTGGCGCCATTACAAGTCGGCGCTGGAATAGCTATTCCAGCTTGCTCAACATCTTTAGCGAAAAGAAATATCTAATTCAGCTGATTATTGGAATCCTGGGCACTAACAACTAGCGTGGGTATTTTCAAAAGAAATACCATCTCAGTCAGGGGTGTAGAATCACTCTAAGCCAGCCTTTCTTGAACTTGGTTCCTCCATTGTTGTTGGCCTACAAGCCCCATCATGCTTAACGCTGGTCCCGCTAATTAGGGGTGATGGGAGTTGTAGTCCAACAACATCTGGGGCCTCAAGGTTCAGAACGGCTGCTCTAGGCCAACAGTTCATCACATGAGCGAAACCGTTATTGGGCTGTACCATTTCAGAATGCAGATGGGGGAAACTGCATGAGTGACTTCTCTCCAACATAAAACATTCTCCACACACACACACACAAAACATGAACAGATATGAAAGCAACCTAGGCTAGTTTGCAAAGTGTGAAGTGGTTGCATAAAAAATGGGATGCCTTAAATGGTGTTATCTCCCATCCACAGCTCGAATGGTACAGACTCGGGCTACATTGACACCATACAGCTAAGCACTCTGTTGTTGTTGTTTAGTCGTTTAGTTGTGTCTGACTCTTCGTGACCCCATGGACCAGAGCACGCCAGACACTTCTGTCTTCTACTGCCTCACGCAGTGTGGTCAGACTCATGTTTGTAGCTTCGAGGACACCGTCCAACCATCTCGTCCTCTGTCGTCCCCTTCTCCTTGTGCCCTCCATCTTTCCCAACATCAGGGTCTTTTCCAGGGAGTCTTCTCTTCTCATGAGGTGGCCAAAGTATTGGAGTCTCAGCTTCAGGATCTGTCCTTCCAGTGAGCACTCAGGGCTGATTTACTGAAGAATGGATACGTTTGATCTTCTTGCAGTCCATGGGACTCTCAAGAGTCTCCTCCAGCACCATAATTCAAAAACATCAATTCTTCGGTGATCAGCCTTCTTTATGGTCCAGCTCTCACTTCCATACATCACTACTGGGAAAACCATGGCTTTAACTATACAGAGCTTTGTTGGCAAGGTGATGTCTCTGCTTTTTAAGATACTGTCTAGGTTTGCCATCGCCTTTCTCCCAAGGAGCAGACGTCTTTTAATTTCGTGACGGCTGTCACCGTCGACTCTGACACCACTTTAAATGGTCACGGCTTCCCCCAGATAATTATGGAACCTGTAGTTTGCTAGGGGTGCTGAGAATTGTTGAGAGAACCCTATTCACCTCACAGAGCTACAATTTTCAGAGTGCTTTAACAGTCAATCCATATTTCCCAGGGAACTCTGGGCACTGTAGCTCTTTGAGGGGGAGATTGCTCTTGTACTGGGGTCCTGCTTACACATTTCCCACAAGCATCTGATTGCCACTGCCAGAACAGGATGCTGGACTAAATGGGCCATTGGCTCGATCCAGTAGGCTCTTCTTGCATTTTCAATCCTATGCAGATCTATTCAGATCACTTGTGTCAGGGCTGCCTCAGGTCTCAGCTCACAAAAGACCAACGCCAGGCTCTTCTTATATACAAGGATGTTTATTGCAGTTCATTATTGGTTCCACAACCGAGGCGCGCAGCCCCGCGTCTCTTAGCCTAGACATTTGAAGTCCCCTCTGAATCGGTCCCGCCTCTACACCAGTTTAAGAGGCTTGTGCTAGACCACCTCTTCCTGTCCTTTCTTTTCCGCAGGGTCCTTCTGCCCCCCTGGGTTCCTTCCCTCCTGCTCTCTCCTGACACGGATCCCTCAGATGCCTGTTCCCCCCTCCTTCGTGCTTTGGGGCCAGGCTCCTCCTCCGGGCTCTCTGCATTTCCGCGCGCCTCCACATTCGAACTTGGCGCGCGTTCGCTACCCCTGACCTTCCTTTTGACAGCTACACTACTCCCTGTACTACTCTCCGCCCCTTCCGGCAGGACGTCCTGCCCCGATCTCCTTCCCCTGTCTCCTTCCTGCTCTGCTCCGTGTGTCACACTGGGAACTCCTCTCTCTTCACTTCGTTCCTGCTGGGAAGCCGACCCCGATCTCCCACTCCCACTCGGGGTTTCCCTGCTGCTTCCCTGCTCCTGGCAAGTCCCCCCTGTGACCCCCCTTGGCTTGACCAGGGGCGCCCCCTTCTGGGAATCCTCCGATTCACTTGAGAGACTCATGGAAGACCTCAAGTCATTGTCATCCTCTTCCTCACTGTCCTGGGTTTCTTCCCCATCGCTCTCCGTCTCCCCCCTCACCTGTGCCTCTGTCCCTGAACCCCTGACAACTTGGTTTGATGGGGTTATTCCCAAATAATTGTACAAAGCATTATTTTCTTTTTTTCCATACAAAATACAGATACAGCTACTGTTTTAAAACCCCTGTCTTTCCAGGGTTCCCCTACCCCAACAGACACTCAACATCGTTGGGGAGGGGATGTATTAACAGCCTGGTAAATACATTCCTAGGGACACGGGTGGCACTGTGGGTTAAACCACAGAGCCTAGGACTTGCCGATTAGAAGGTCGGGGGTTCGAATCTCCGCGACGGGGTGAGCTCCCGTTGCTTGGTCCCTGCTCCTGCCAACCTAGCAGTTTGAAAGCACATCAAAGTGCAAGTAGATACATAGGTACTGCTCCAGCGGGAAGGTAAACGGTGTTTCCGTGCGCTGCTCTGGTTCGCCAGAAGCAGCTTAGTCATGCTGGCCACATGACCCGGAAGCTATACAATGGCTCCCTCGGCCAATAAAGTGAGATGAGCGCCGCAACCCCAGAGTCGGTCACGACTGGACCTAGTGGTCAGGGGTCCCTTTACCTTTAAATACATTCCTAGGTGAACACACCTACGGTGGGTGCCTCCAGAGGTACTGTTTTCCTGTTTGGCCAGCAATATCCAGAGGGGTAAAGGGTGTCACTGATTAAGGGCACTTCCAGAGGTACCGCTCGGGCCTCCACCTTGATTTGTTTGCAGGGAGATTTGATGAACTTAGCTGCCTAAAAAGCATTCACTCTGATTTGTTTGCGGGAAAGTTAGATAATGTTGCATCAAAGGCAAGTATTATCTCACACTTTTCAGTGCGATTTCTCGTCACTTTCCCTTTTGGGAAAAAATCGACCTTTTGAGGAAGTGAGTTTCTTGCGCAAAAGCTCCAAATCTGTTGTCATTGTGTCGTCGGAATTTAGCCACAGTCTGGAAGTACCCTCATCAAAAGATCTAGGATATTGTTTAGCAGGATATGTGTCCTTTAGGGGTGATGGTGGTGTTGCTGTTATTGACAATAATTTTTTATATCTTTATTTTAGTTCTTATTATGATTAATGTGGAAATTGTTCGATTTTGTTACGTATTTCGGATGTTTTATTTATTGTTTACAGCTTCAACACCTTCTACATGCTCTGTGTCAGGAAGGTTTGGGGCATCACATGGTAGAACAGAATCTCAAGCAAAGATGTGCTCTTCCAAGCCTATATTCCCAGCATGTTCGTACTTCTGTTTCAGTGACGTCTATGCTGGCTTGGTCTTGTCCACAGAATGGAAGATGGCAGGTTCCTCAAGGATGTGCTCTATGGGCAGCTGGCTTCTGGCACCAGGCCCATTGTGTTATGTCACATAAACAACATCTTCAGCCTCCCACTTCAGTTACACAGGCTACCATTCTTAAAGTAACACCCTGATTTTTAGAAAACTATGACTGCTTCCCATTCAGGTGATGCAGAAATACCTTCTCCTGACAGATGCCAATGGATGGTTTAAAAGAAGGCCTGAAGACCTGGGCCCTTCTGTTTTTCTTAAAATATGTCCTATCAGTATTCTGGGAATTGGCTCCAAATTCCTTGGACTGCATGACTTGAATCATAAACTCCTGCTGGTCTCTTAATCACACATCCTAAGAGCCTTGGTAATCTCTTGTCCTGACACTCTTGGCATTCTAATCCCTCTATGTAAATTTCGGAAGGCTCATGCTGAATTTCCATCACTGACACAAAAGGCATGTGTATAAGCAAAGACTTTTTAAGCTCCAGCGCTCCTGCTCCCCAGACTGAAGCGTTGATCCATCCTTGATATTAAATTAAGACCTGACATTAAAGGGGGGGGGGTTAACCCCGCTCTGAACCAAAGTGTAGACGTTTCTGCGAAATTTTAGGAATACGAATCAGAACCGAAAAGTATTGGGAAAACATATTTCAATTGGAATCTGATATAGCAATATCCTAAGAAGGCTAGAGTTAGATCTAATTATATCTGCATTAATACTGGGTGCATTCGGTAGTAATGTAATTTTTGAAAAACTGATGCCAATATTGTATTTTTAAATTGCTGCAGTATGCCCTGAGACCTTATGGTGAAGGGCAGGTATGGCAATGAAGAAATAATTATTAGAATTGTGTGGCTATAACAACAACAACAACAAAAAAAAAATGTATATAATTTTCTATATTAACTGTACTTGTATGGCTGCTCAATATATACAGTGGTACCTCAGGTTAAGAATTTAATTCGTTCCGGAGGTCCAGTTGTAACCTGAAACTGTTCTTAACCTGAGGTACCACTTTAGCTAATGGGGCCTCCTGCTGCCACCGCACGATTTCTGTTTTCATCCTGAAGCAAAGTTCTTAACCTGAGGTACTATTTCTGGGATAGTGGAGTCTGTAACCTGAAGCATCTGTAACCCGGGGTACCACTGTGCATTGACGTCATTGCACATGACACTGTCTAAAGGGCTGTCACATGGAAGACAGAGCAAGGTTGTTTTCTTCTGCTCTGGAGGGTAGGATCCGAATCAATGGATTCAAGTTAGAAGAAAGGAGATTGGAACTTTCTGGCAGTAAGAGCTGTTCAGTGGTGGAACAGACTCCCGTGAGAGGTGGTGTATTCTCCTTCCTTTCAAAGCAGAGGTTGGATGGCCACTTGTCACGTTGACATTCCTGTATTGCAGGGAGTTGGACTTGGGGTCCCTTCCGACTCTACAACTCTATGGTTCTATGACACTTCACCAAGTGGAAGAGGGCGGATTCCTACCCCCAAAGAGCTTGCAAGGCTACAGTCTTTAAACACACTAACCAGTAGGGTGCAAGCAGAGGCTCAACAGCTATTTGTTGGGCAATGCTTTAGCTCAGGATTCACTGTCTTGAGTAAGGAGTGGGACTGCATGGTCTTCTCAGTGGCCGCTTCCTGAATCTGGAACTCCCTCCCTGGAGAAGCTAGACTGCCTTCTTCCTTGCTGTCTTTCCACCTGCTGGTGAGGTCCTTCTTGTTCCAACCAGCTTTTGGGAATTGACTGCCTTTAATGAAAGGGCTGGTGCTGTGCTGTTTTTATTGTATCTGTATGGTTTTTTTAAAACACACACACACACACACACAGTTGTACCTTGGAATAAGAAGAAGAAAAGAGTTTGGATTTGATATCCCACTTTACCTGAAGGAGTCTCAAAGCGGCTAACATTCTCCTTTCCCTTCCTCCCCCACAACAAACACTCTGTGAGGTGAGTGAGGCTGAGAGACTTCAAAGAAGTGTGACTGGCCCAAGGTCACCCAGCAGCTGCATGTGGAGGAGCGGAGACGCGAACCCGGTTCCCCAGATTACGTGACTACCGCTCTCAACCACTACACCACACTGTTCCAGAAGTCCATTCGACTTCCAAAGCGTTCAGAAACCAAGGAGCGGCTTCCGATTGGCTGCAGGGTTTGCGGCGCTCGGGAGCCAAAACGTTTGACTCACAAGGCACTGGGGATCCAAGATATGACTGTCTGTGTGTGTGTGTATCATTTAAATTCTATTAATGTTTAATTGTTTTTTAATTATTTGTTTTTTCTATCTTTTTAGCAATTCTTCCTTTTAACCGTAAGCTTTATTGAGTCCTGTCAGGAGAAAAGGCAGGGTATAAGTAAATACATAATAATTATTAAAATAATAAATGGTTAAGTCTGTTTTTCTTTTTGAGGATATTTGCGATCAGCAGTCTATGGTATGGTGGGGCCTTGTTGCTCTCCTCACCGCCTGATTTCTGAGTCACTGCTGTCTACCGGGAGTGGGACTGAGAAGGGAGATGCAGAAGGGAGGTTGCCATGGAACAAATGCCCTGGCCTGAGGACCATATATACTGCTCCATTGCATGTCCACAGTGCCGGTGTCCCTGCCACCTCACATTTCCCCTCTCAATAGGTAGCTGTGACTCAGAAGTTGGAAGAGCACCAACTCTCCACCATTACCACATCCCCTCTAACATGTTTCAGTGGGAAACTGAGACACACGTCTTCTGGGACCACGCTGAGTCACATCACATGCGCAAGAGCACGGTGCCCCAAAACATGTGTTTTGGGGCACCACGCGATCTCACATGTTTTTGGGTGCCATGCTCTTCTCTGGGTCATGTGACTCACTCAGGAGCGTGGCCACAGAAGACACATGTCTTTGGGCACCATGCTCCCTCGCAAGATCGCAGTGTTGCACAATTTTGGGTTCTGTGGTCTCACACGTTTTTTGAGAGCCATGCTGTCATGTGGAGGCACGGTCCCCCCTCAAAAACAGGATGTCCCAATTTAATCGGAACCATTGAGGGGTATTTTTGCCACCCACTCCTGCTTTTAATGTTCAGTTGCAATCTTAGTATGACTCTGTCACATGCTGTATTTTTTATGGTTAAAGTAAAGGGACCCCTGACCATTAGGTCCAGTCATGGCCGACTCTGGGGTTGTGGCACTCATCTCGCTTTATTGGTGGAGGGAGCTGGCGTACAGCTTCCAGGTAAAGTGGCCAGCATGACTAAGCCGCTTCTGGCGAACCAGAGCAGTGCATGGAAACGCCATTTACCTTCCCACCAGAGCGGTAACTATTTATCTACTTGCACTTTGATGTGCTTTCGAACTGCTAGGTTGGCAAGAGCAGGGACTGAGCAACGGAGCTCACCCCGTCGCGGGGATTCGAACCACCGACCTTCTGATTGGCAAGTCCTAGGCTCTGTGGTTTAACCCACAGCGCCACCCGCGTCCCTCATTTTTTATGTTTAGACTCGCTGAAAATCCCTGCTTGCAAAAGTGAATTAAAACTTGTTTAAAGAAAGAAAGAAATACAACCACCACCACGATCTGGCAACCCCAAGCTCTCCGGTCACTAGTAATGCTTTACCTAAATTTGAAGATTGTTTGGCACACATGGAGCTGTGCCCTCTGTCAGAATGAGTGTGGTGGATTGTGCACAGAATTGATTTGTACATATCGTTCTTAAAGGACATGGATCTTTCAACTGGTAGAAATATTGGTAAGATCCTGTTCCAGTAAGAATTCTGGAACTAGTTGTGCAGTTAGGTCATTTTTAGACTCCGGGCCTAGTGGCCTTATGTATGGTAAGCTTTCCCCACTTAGGGCTGTCATATGTCTGGATTTTCCAGGACGTTACCAGCATTTCAAAGGCAGAATTGATGTCTGGGGGGAATTTCTAAAATGTAGCACCGGATCTTAGGTATGTCAATCCAAAAGTCATGTTTTTTGGTAAACAAAAGCCCAACAACTTTCGGTTTTCCCCCTTAAAAGCTGAACAATTTTCCTTAAAAAAGCTCCACAAATGGCAACCCTCTTTGGACTACATCAGCAAGGTTGAGAGGGGGGGTCTTGAAATATGGCAGCCCTATCCCTACTGCCATTGTGGGCCCTTCTCCTCACCCTGCTGAGTGAGGCCTGGACATTGGCCCCCAAGTCCTGCCCTGGTAGTGTCACTGCCTGAAACAAACCTTACCTTGCAGACCTTTCAATACCATCTGGGAAGAACGACCTTGAGCTAAACTGGGAGGCCTGTACAGCTATTCAAACTAAGGCTGGGCAAAAAAAAAAGAGGTACATTCGCTTCCTTAAATATGAGATAGCAGGGCTGTGCTTTGTACTGATTAGAGCCTAATAAGTATTTATGGCATAACAGGCTTTCCTAGCCTCCCCCTGGGTTTCCATCCGTGAGTAGTCCATTCATCTTTATGGAAATGGTTCTTTTCACTTTATGACTTTTGCACACAAAGAATAATTTGAAACTTACAGCATATTGACATTGAAATGTGGGGTCCCCCCCCTTTTCCTTGAGGAATAAACATGCATTGTGACTTTCTTCTTTCTTTCGTTTTGAGAAATACCGAACATGCCAGTGACAACAACCCATTAATCACTAGAACTAGTTGGGAAGCCTCAGTACACTTGGCTGGTCTTTTTTCCTCCCTAAAAAATTACCAGGAGCAAGCAATTTGGATAAGAATCAGCCAAATATAACAGCTGAGGAACAAACAGATCTGAACACGGGAGAAGAGTGCAAGCTAAATTTCAGGGGCCAGGAGATTCTCGCCGATTGATGGGACTCTTGTCAGGAAAGCTTCTGAGGGTGGGTGAATAATGACATCTCTCTTCGAATTTACAACATGTTTATAGAATCAAAGATTCTGTGACCAGAAACTCCAGCTTCACTGACAGGAATGAAGTGCACATGCTGAATAATGTAACTTAATTTTGCCATTATAAAGACTGCCATCCTAAACATACCGTATTTTTTTCGTGTATAAGACACCCCCATGTATAAGGCGCCCCCTATCTTGGGGGACTCAGATTTAAGAAAATGGGGGAGATGCTATTCGTGTATAAGACACCCCCTAATTTTTACCTTTTTTAAAAGGGAAAAAACCTAGTCTTATACATGGAAAAATACAGTACATGCTGGGGCTTCCATCAAAGCAGGATCAAGTCTGGAGTCAGTACATGACATCCTTAGGCATCAACTAGGATACTCTCCTACCTCCCCAGCTGATCAGCTGAGAGATGCCATTTTAAATTTCCCACAATGCCATGGAGGGGTGTGGCATTAGGGAAATTCAAAATGGCTGCCTGATACAAACCACACTGCTACCGTTGGTTGCCACTGCTAGAAAAACCCACTGGGGTCACTAATATGGGATGGGGCACCCTGCTCAAATCAAAAGCCAGCGCTACTTTAGGATTGCACTGCACAATTTCCTTCTTGCACCAGAAATGAAAAGAAAAGTCCTGCTTGCCATGGGCTAGAACTTCACCCCCAAAGGTGCACTCCTCCATTGCTGTCAGGGACAGACAGATGCCAACAAGAGACCTGTATATCTTATAAAGTGAAGTTTGCTGCATGGCCATAAGGAAAAAAGTGCCCAGGGTCAAAGGATCCCATTCAGAGACAGTTACGACCGTGACACAGGACTGTCTCACACCATGAGTTCAATCTCTGGGGCTGCTGTAACATTCAAAGGCTCGCCACCACATATGGTTTCTCTTATTTATCATAATCACCATCATTATTATTTTCATTTATGAGTCACTTTATATAATAAAGTGTCTCAGAGCAACCTGACAAAATGAAACGCACCACATAAAATCAATTTAAAACCAGAAAAACTGAAAATAAAAAAAAAAAAATAGAAAATGTTCACCCAGCAACATCTTGGCCTTACAGCTGTCCATGGAGGTGCAGGTCAATTCTGTGTCCAGGGCAGCTGTTTACCAGCTCCATCTGGTATGCAGGCTGAGACCCTACCTGCCTGTGGACTGTCTCACCAGAGTGGTGCATGCTCTGGTTATCTCCTGCTTGGACTACTGCAATGCGCTCTATGGAGGGCTACCTTTGAAGGTGACTCAGAAACTGCAATTAATCCAGAATGCGGCAGCTAGACTGGTGTCTGGGAGTGGCCGCCGAGACCATATAACACCGGTCCAGAAAGATCTTCATTGGCTCCCAGTACATTTCCGAGCACAATTCAAAGTGTTGGTGTTGACCTTTAAAGCCCTAAATGGCCTCGGTCCGGTATACCTGAAGGAGTGTCTCCACCCCATCATCCAGCCTGGACACTGAGGTCCAGTGCCAAGGGCCTTCTGGCGGTTCCCTCACTGCAAGAAGTGAGGTTACAGGGAACCAGGCAGAGGGCCTTCTCGGTAGTGGCGCCTGCCCTGTGGAATGCCCTCCCAGCAGATGTCAAGGCAATAAAAAACAATTTTACTTTTAAAAGACAACTGAAGGCAGCACTGTTTAGGGAAGTTTTTAATGTCTGGTGCTGTATTGTTTTTAATATTCAGTTGGAAGCTGCCCAGAATGGCTGGGGAAACCCAGCCAGATGGGCGGAGTATAAATAATATGTTGCTGTTGTTGTTGTTGTTGTTGTTGTTGTTGTTGTTGTTGTTGTTGTTAAGGTCAAGTCCTACCATCGCACTAAAATATGAATACCACCATAGGAGGTAACATTAATGAACCCAGGGCCTTAACAGAAAGGTCTTAGCCTGCTGCCTAAGAACCTGACAAGCGTGGTGCCAGGCAAGACTCCATGGAAAGAGCATCCCACAGGGTGGGGCTACCTCTAAAAAGGTCCGATCTCATGCTGCTCTCCTCCACACCTGTCTTTGGTGGCGCACTGTGGGGGTGGTGGGGGTGGAGCTGCGTCCACAATGGGAAAAGCTATCACTGCTGAAATTAGGATTGAGCTAAAAATAAAAACATCAACACACCCCAGCAACTTTGCAGTCTGATTTTTCATTACTGGGAAGTGTGGGTAGATGGGCTTAAGGGGCTTAAGAGGGCGTGAAACTCAACATGCTCTCCTGCATTCCCCATCACTACAGTGCTTCTGGAATAATACCCAGATGCACAAAGTCGTCCCCCCCCCATCTCCCCCGCCAAACACGGGCAGCTTAACTCTCCTACTGAAATCAATGGGACTTGAGAATGTTTCACGTTAGTTGGATTGCGCCCATTAATTGTTCCACGGCGGGACCTTTTTACAACAGGAATTTAAAAACTTCATTGGCTTGCTCTCTCTTTTAACTTAGAAATTCCCTCTCCTATCACAGATATATATTGCCCAACTTAACAGGACTCCTGCCGGAGAACCGCAGGTCTCAGAAGCTGTTTTATAACCTTGGGGGAACCAACTCTGCATGCCAGCACAGCGAGCATAAACAACGTTTACCGCAAGGCTCTCTGTAGTGAAAACTGAGTGTTCAGGGATGGTCGGACAGAAAAGGATGAACTGGGGAATGGTTAACCCAGCTTCAGCTAGATGTGGAGACTGAGCACAGCTCAGGATGCCCAGGCTTGTGGGACAGAAAATGCACCAGTGTCCCAAGAAGCAATCCAGTAGATGGGGAAGATCAGCCTTGGGAAGATGACTATGTAGCGTAATATATGGAAGAGAGGAATGGGATTGTGCACAGAGCTACTTGTACATGCTGTTTGTACATGGCTACACAGGAAGCTGGCTTCATAGCAGGTCACACCATTGAACCTAGCACTTTCTGCATTCAGTGCATGTGCTAAAGCCCTTGAATCTGTCCGTGCAACCTTCACCCTGCAAAAATGCAGGGGAAAGACCTTTTGCACATCAGTTCTGTGCAGAAGAGGCTATTAGTGTGTGAGGATTAAGACTAATTCTGCTCTCCTCTCTATGCATTCGTTTACACCAGGCATAGGCAAACTCTGGCCCTTCAGATGTTTGGGACTACAGTTCCCATCATCCCTAACTAACAGGATCAGTGGTCAGGGATGATGGGAATTGTAGTCCCAAACATCTGGAGGGCTGGATCCAGCCCAATCACTTTCTAAATCCGGCCCACGGATGGTCCAGGAATCAGCGTGTTTTTACATGAGTAGAAAGTGTGCTTTTATTTAAAATGCATTTCCGGGTTATTTGTGGGGCATAGGAATTCATTCACCCCCCCCAAATATATACCCCACAAGGTCTGAGGGACAGTGGACTGGCCCCCTGCTGAAAAAGTTTGCTGACCCCTGGTTTAAAGGTAAAGGGACCCCTGACCATTAGGTCCAGTCGCAGACAACTTTGGGGTTGCGGCACTCATCTCGCTTTACTAGCTGAGGGAGCCGGCGTACAGCTTCCGGGTCATGTGGCCAGCATGACTAAGCCGCTTCTGGCGAACCAGAGCAGCGCATGGAAACGCTGTTTACCTTCCTGCTGGAGCGGTACTTATTTATCTACTTGCACTTTTTGGGGTGCTTTTGAACTGCTAGGTTGGCAGGAGCAGAGACCGAGTAATGACAGCTCACCCCGTGGCAGGGATTCAAACTGCCGACCTTCTGATTGGCAAGCCCAAGAGGTTCAGTGGTTTAACCCACAGCGCCACCCATGTCCCGATCCCTGGTTTACACTGCATCAAAACAGACAATGCAGCAGATGCTGTTTGACTCCAACTTCCATCAGTACCAGCCAGCATGGCCAAAGGTCAAGGGGTGATGTGAGCTGCAGTCCAGCAACATCTGAAGGTGTCCTTGTAGGGTGAGCCTTGTAAGCCCATGTAGGGTGTCCTTGTAAGCTACTGTAGTCCCTGTTTTCCACACACAAACACACCACTTAGATATATTGCTTTACTGCATTTAAACCAATCGTAAAGACCTCCAAGCAGTGTCTATGCTCCCCCTGTTTTACCCTCGCAACAACCCTGTGAGGTGTGTTGGGCTGAGAGATGGTGACAGGTTCAAGGAAACCGACTTAATTTCATAGGTGCATGGGGATATGATCGCTAACCTCCCCAGTCCGAGGCTAGCTCTCTCTCATCCACTGTACTACACTAGATCTCTTGAGTGTCTCTGAGGACTCCCCCCTCTCAGTTTTAACCCTTTCCCCTTTGTCGCAGAGCCTATCTCAGCATGTGGCAAAGCTCCTGCCTCAAACCAGGTTGAGGTGATTCCAGGTGAGGTGACTCCAGGTTGAGGTGATTCCAGATTCCCTGACCACTGGTCCAGTTAGCTAGGGGTGATGGGAGTTGGAGTCCCAGAACATCTGGAGGGCCGAGTTTGCCTATGCCTGGTGGAGACAATACTGAGCTAAATGGACCAACGATCTTATGCAGTTTCTGGCATGTAGAGTTAAGCATCCAGAGCTGTAGCAGTTACATCAACATTATTTGACCACTCAGTGGTTAGAAAGCACTTCCTGGAAATATTACACGAGAACAGGCACCATGGCTCTATGTAATAGTATTTTATGGGTGTTTCAACCATGTAAGGAACTTTCCCTGTGAAAAGTGCTACTAACAACACAGAAAACCGATGGTGGTTGTGCTCCTTGAACCAACCTGATTTTTGTTTCTCCATCATAAGCATCTCATTTCGTATTGCGTGGCGAGTTCCCGCCTCCCCCCTTAGAAATAAAAACACAAGACACCAGTATTTTAGGTTAATGGGCGAAATAGGCCACAACTTTATTGATTACAGGAATTGAGCGGTATTGGCTTAGGCATTGGTACTATCAATTATCCGGCTTCAGCCTGACTGCTTGAAGACCGGCAAGGGTTAACTGCCAGTAGGGGGAGCGCTCGTGGAAAGAGGCGGCAGCCCCCCCGGAGGCAAGCGGCGGCTCGGTGGCAAGCTATGACGCATTGGTCCGGTGCATGAGGCTGGCGGGAAGCAAAGACCTAACCTAGAAAAAATCCTGTAGAGAAAAAATCCTGTAGTGGCAGAGAAAAAACCTAACCAGCTGTAGCGCGGCAAGAGGGAAATCCTCGGCCGCGCCGGCTCTAAATAGGGCTGGTTAAGCCTCCTGGACCAGCCGATTTGCTGGCCGGGGATATGACACGACCGAGGATTCCCCAGTCTCGTGGGGGCTGTGAGTCAGCCCCTGCGCACGTGGGGTGGGCGTGAAGCCCGCAACCCCACCTCCTCCCTAGCCCGGAAGTGGCTTTCTCTATAAGTGTTCCCATTTGGAGCTCTTCTTCTGAATCCTTCTTGGGGAATATTTCAGCCTTTGTACCACGGTAGTTTCTGATTTTTACAGGGTAAAACTTTTCTCCTTCTAAAGATTACTTTCTTTGACATGGTTGTTCTGCAGAAGCATGTATGGGCATGCAGTGCCTTGTCCATTTTCTGCCTTGAATGGAAATGTTGCCTTTTCAACCCCCTAGGCTCCCCACCCTCAGTTGACGCAATCCAGCCCTCTCTTCTTACACGGGTGCTGTCCCCCCCCCCCGCGCTTCTCAGAGCTCTTGATCTTTTTGTAGCCAGAGTTATCTCTCTTCTAATTTTAAAGCCAAACACATCTCTTCCTTCAGCAACAGCTGGCTGGGCTTTCTCCCTGTTGCTCAGTCGTGAGTGACAGTTGCTGCCACGACGTCGCAAAGCTGTGCTGATCAAAAGCCTTGGCCAAGGAAGAGAGTTGACAATAAGCTGTACACCGGCTGCAAGATGTCCTTCAAGGTGGTACCACCACAGTGCTGGTCCAATTAAGAAGAGATGGAATGCCTCAAAGGTCCTCAGCTTCGTAAGGTTGGCTTCTGGTATGTTGTTATGGGCTCAGCAGATGGAAATAGATCTTCCCTTCTCTCTTTTATTTAATGTACAGCTGGGGAAACACAGCCTTCTACTTATAGACAGGTCTTCAAATGCTCTGATTCCTTTCTTTTTTGTTCATAGGATTTGCCAATGGCTCTTTTGCTCCAGGGCTTTGACCCAAAGGCTGGGTCTCTAATGCTTCTAACTGTTCTTATTTTTATCTGTAAGCCGCCTAGAGTCCCTTTCAGGGAGAAAGGTGGGGTATGAATGAACATAACAACAGCGACACCTTGTGCTTCACCTCAGGCAGCCAAATGCCACAGGCTAGCCCTGTAGACATATAGGGACATATAGGGACGCAGGTGGCACTGTGGGTTAAACAGGGCCTAGGACTTGCCGATCAGAAGGTCAGCGGTTCAAATCTCCGTGACGGGGTGAGCTCCCATTGGTCGGTCCCTGCTCCTGCCAACCTAGCAGTTCGAAAGCACGTCAAAGTGCAAGTAGATAAATAGGTACCACTCCGGCGGGAAGGTAAACAGCGTTTCCGTGCGCTGCTCTAGTTCTCCACAAGCGGCTTAGTCATGCTGGCCACATGACTTGTACGCCGGCTCCCTCGGCCAATAAAGCGAGATGAGCACCGCAACCCTAGAGTCGGTCACGATTGGACCTAATGGTCAGGGGTCCCTTTACCTTTAGCCCTGTAGAATTGGGAAATGGAATTAACTGCAGTTGTCTCAGAAAAGGCCCGTAATCCCCTTTGTGGGCAGCGAATCTGCCTGTTGCCACTGGGCTGCTTTTGCGAAGATGAGGAAACAAGGCAATTCCACTGGTTATCTAACTCTGCCAATCTGAAGGAGGCAGCTCTTTAAATAAAAACTGCCGCCACGCTAAATGAAGTAAGGCATTAATATGAAAACTCTTAGTGATTAGCCGTTCATTTCTTGCATCTGCTTCATAAGCCACATGTAGCAGAAACAAAAGGGGGGGAGGGAGGAAAGGAAGAAATTGGGGTGGTGGGCGATTTTCTGTAATTCTAACAATTAATATCCTGCTTGGACTTTTCTTCAACGGGAGGGATAATGTATAATTTATGAGCTGGCGGAGTGTCTTTAATTAAACCCGTATTTTCCCGAGTTTTTGACTTCATTTAATTTTGAGCTAACTGGGAGATGCAATCTTGAGCCCAGCCCAAGCTTCTTCCTCAAATGCCATGCAAGCGGCTTCCGAACAAATAAGATAGAAGATTTTAATTTCCATGTTCTCCAGTGTAACACTTGGGGTCAATGTTTGCATACTTATCAAAGGCACTTTACAATTGACAACCCCTGTACTTGTTCAACTTTCCCTGAGAAGGAACCTGATTGACTATTCTGCACTTTTATTTATTATGCCTCCTCCTAAAATATAGGTGATTGATTATTCCATTATTCTATTGACCGAGGCTGTAACAAGCTATGACAAATATGTGCCATTATAGCCCATAACCAACTGAAAGCGGTAAGTAAATTAAGAGGCGGAATTTTCAACACTCTGGTACTCTGGAAAGTGAAACAAAAGAGTTTCTTTGTAACCCTGCCTCGGTAAAATGAGTCAGGCTGTTTTGTTGTCCGAGAAGGTAGAAAGTGGAAGAACGATCAATGTGGGCTCCAGAAAGCAGGTAATTCCTCACAGGCAGTGGCTTTCAGATTGTGTTTTGGTTCCCTAGAAGCTTTGCAAGAATTCCTCCATGATCAAAATCAGGAGTGACGAGAGGGGAGCTTTCTTGAATGGCAACTTGCTCGTTGTGATCAATTTGTTTCCCGCAAGGTGTGAATGCAGAGGATGTTCAGATGCATTGCAGAGCTTGCCTGTTCACACGGGTTGGGACAATGATCCTCTGTAGGCCTGCCTGCGGCTCTGCATGAACTGAATGTGCATCCTAAAACATAGCGCTGGAAAACTCTGCCTTGCACAAGGGTTCCACGCAGCGGTGGAGCAAGCTGATCGGGCGTCTGCAGTGGCACGCATGCCCTGTGTCCAGGGCCAGGGCCAGCCGCCTGCGGGGGTGGGGCGAGCTGGGGCAGGACTCTCCGTGGGGCCTCTGAGGAGTCTGCCTACCTCCGCCCACTCAGCCGCCCTACAGCTGAGGGGGAGGCGGCGGGCCGTCTGTTTAGGGCAGTCTAGACCCTGCAGGTGAAAGAGGAGAGCGCAAAATATGGTTTGAAGCTCAGCACAAAAAAACCAAAGATCATGGCCACTGGTCCCATCACCTCCTGGCAAATAGAAGGGGAAGAAATGGAGGCAGTGTGAGATTTTACTTTCTTGGGCTCCATGATCACCGCAGATGGTGACAGCAGCCACGAAATTAAAAGACGCCTGCTTCTTGGGAGAAAAGCAATGACAAACCTAGACAGCATGTTAAAAAGCAGAGACATCACCTTGCCAACAAAGGTCTGTATAGTTAAAGCCATGTTTTTTTCCAGTAGTGATGTATGGAAGTGAGAGCTGGACCATAAAGAAGGCTGATCGGTGAAGAATGGATGCTTTTGACTTATGGTGCTGGAGGAGACTCTTGAGAGTCCCATGGACTGCAAGAAGATCAAACCTATCCATTCTGAAGGAAATCAGCCCTGAGTGCTCACTGGAAGCTGAGGCTCCAATACTTTGGCCACCTCATGAGAAGAGAAGACTCCCTGGAAAGACCCTGATGTTGGGAAAGATGGAGGGCACAAGGAGAAGGGGACGACAGAGGACGAGATGGTTGGATGGTGTTCTTGAAGCTTCCAGCATGAGTTTGACCAAACTGCGGGAGGCAGTGGAAGACAGAAGTGCTTGGCGTGCTCTGGTCCATGGGGTCACGAAGAGTCAGACACGACTAAACGGCTAAACAACAACAGAGCCTGCAGGTGCCCAAGCCACCACATCACTCCCAGCAGAGACGTGTGGCTCAGGTGTGCTGCAGGCCCCACAGTGAGTGCTGCCCGGCATTTATTCACCCCCCTCAGTGGTGACACCCAGGGTGGACCGCCCCCACCACACCCCCTTCCTCCACCCCTGGTTCCACAGCTTACTGGTCAGTGTTCCTTAGCAGATGTGGTAGGAAGGGTAGCATACCTGGTGCTCGGAAGAAGTAACATCCCAACAACAGGAGCACAACACGAAGAGGAAATAGCAAAAATATCTGTGTAATAATATCCCGTGCATTAAACGCGCTGAAATAGATCGTTTACAAGATTCAGCAGGAGGGAAGCAGGGAAGTGGTAGACACTTCTGGAAGTGAGTCGTGCCAGAAATCGTGAAGTATCAGCAGGTGATCATTTTCCTAGGAAGACAGGATCTAATTGGTAGGCCTTCCTGGGATTGTTCCAGCATCAGCAGAGGGCATTAAGAAGACTAGCACTTAACTGGGATAACATGAGCCAGAAATAGTACAAATCTTTAATCTGGTGTGTGGACGGTATGTTAATGAGAGACTTTTACATGGAGCTACAGTGGAATAGAGAAGCCAAAGGAAATGCACTTAATTAGAGTGACTTGATGGACTCCCATTGGTGTTAATGAGCTTCATGCCAGGCCCCTCGTGTCTGCACCGCGGTGCCCTTGCAAACACGCAATTGAATTACCTTTAAGCTGCTTTACTCCTTCCCTCTCTTTCCCCTGTAACCTATCATGCAAGGACGGACCCAACGCAGAGGAGGTGTTAACAAAATGGTGCTGAACTCTCCACTGGAAATTAAATCCTCATCAACAATGCGTTTCCTCCTCGCCTGTCATATTAGTCTTTAGGATGCGCCGGAACTCTTCATTTGCATTTTAATGTGAGCTTAGCTTGCTACCAATTGAGTGGAATGTTGTTATCCAATCAGCTCACACGTGATTACATCAGACTAATGCCTTTATATTCCTTGATCCATTATAATTAAAATCACATTACTGATTTTAAGCAAATGTAAAATTTAATCAGTTTGCATATGCAGCTGTCTTTAAAAAAATGTTTTAATAAGATCTGTGACTAAGTAATGACATTAGAAGGAGTTTGGAGTTTGGTTTTTGTTCAGCAAATCAGAGCAGAAAGCGCTGCTCTGCCAAAAAAATAAAAAAATAAAATCCCCCTTAAAAAAAATATGTACCAGCCAACTAGCATAGGCATGTTGATTGCTTTCTGCTCCGCTGATTAAATCTAAAAGCTTCAAATCTGAATAAGTGAAATGCCCCAAACCGTATGAAAATCTGAGCTTTATTTATCTGGCTTTTTAAAAGCTAGCACCAGTATTTAAATGGGAAGAACTTCCCCCAAACTGATTCAGGTTTTGAGATCTTCTGGATAGTCTTTGGACCACCAATATCTGATTTCTGTTTGGCAGGAACTTAGGAAAAGGCCTCCATAGTGACAATCCCCAGGCTCCAAAAAACTTGCTTCCAAAGGAGGCCCATCTAGCACTGCTCTGAAACCCTTCTGCCTTTTTATTTAGGCAGTATTTGGGCCTATTGAGTTGATTTGTTTTTCTGCTGCTGTAGGTTTCAAAGCAATTTTAATTGGTTGTGGCTTGCTGATTGTTCAGTCTGTTCCGCTGTATTGTTACGTTGCTAACTTTATTGTATTGCATTGCATTTTTACGTTAGCCACCTTAAGTATTAAACATATAACAGCATTATGATTATGATTAGCAGGAATACGAAAAGGTAAAGGTAAAGGGACCACTGACCATTAGGTCCAGTCGTGGCCGACTCTGGGGTTGCGGTGCTCATCTCGCTTTATTGGCTGAGGGAGCCGGCGTACAGCTTCCGGGTCATGCGGCCAGCATGACTAAGCCACTTCTGGCGAACCAGAGCAGCGCACGGAAACACCGTTTACCTTCCCGCCAAAGTGGTACCTATTTATCTACTTGCACTTGACGTGCTTTCGAACTGCTAGGTTGGCAGGAGCAGGGACCGAGCAATGGGAGATCACCCCATCGTGGGGATTCGAACCACGGACCTTCTGATTGGCAAGTCCTAGGCTCTATGGTTTAACCCACAGCACCACCCACGTCCCTTGCAGGAATACATTAGTAGCAGGAATACTAATGATACAAAATAAGGAAAATCTTGGCTACAACCGATCTAATATGCCTGTGGTGGTGATGGTACCAGATTTCTGACAAAAACACTCAATAAAGAATCTACTTCTTTCATGTTTTTCTATTCGGGTTTTCAGAAACGTCTGTTCCGCGTGGCCAGTTTGCCGATGCCTTCCTACAGGGGATGTGACTATGGCATACAAAGGTGTGAATCGCTCTGGATGGTACCAAATGGATCGGGGTGGTTGAAAGAAAAGCTGGTGTGAAAAGCTATGAAAGGATCTGTCCAAAAAGAATGAATGGGTAGTAAAAATGGCAATTGTGATTTAGTGTAAGCAAGGGTAAAGTGGTGCACATTGGAGCAGAAGAACCCACAAAAAAGGATGAATCTCACATAGGCACACGTGGGGGCAGAACTGGTGGTAAATGACAAGAAAAAGCCCTTGTGGGCCATAGTCAATGAAGATCTTGACCCAGGGTGCAGCGGCTTCCAAAAAGGCAAATTCCATGCTAGGGATCATTAGGTTAAGAGGTTGAAAATAAAGCTGGCAAGATACAAATAGCATTATACAAACCTACAGTACGGCTACACTTGAAGCACTGTGTGCAGTTCTGGTTGCCTCACCTCAAAAAGGATACAGTGGTACCTCAGGTTAAGTACTTAATTCGTTCTGGAGGTCCGTACTTGACCTGAAACTGTTCTTAACCTGAAGCACCACTTTAGCTAATGGGGCGTCCTGCTGCTGCCGTGCTGCCAGGGCACGATTTCTGTTCTCATCCTGAAGCAAAGTTCTTAACCTGAGGTAATATTTCTGGGTTAGAGGAGTCTGTAACCTGAAGAGTATGTAACCTGAAGCGTATGTAACCCAAGGTACCACTGTACTGTAGAGTTGGAAAAGGTTCAAAAGAGCAACTGAAATAATCTGGGGAACCGGGTTCGCGTCTCCACTCCTCCATCTGCAGCTGCTGGGTGACCTTGGGCCAGTCACACTTCTGTGAAGTCTCTCAGCCCCACTCACCTCACAGAGTGTTTGTTGTGGGGGAGGAAGGGAAAGGAGAATGTTAGCCGCTTTGAGACTCCTTAAAGGGAGTGAAAGGCGGGATATCAAATCCAAACTCTTCTTCTCTTCTTATGTACTGAAGTTCTCACCCTGGGCCAGCAGGGAGATACTGTAGATTGTATTCACACAGGTCCGCATATGCAAATAAGGAATTGAAAGTGATGTTCAGTGATTGGATAGTTACAGAATGTTGCTACTGTTGCTTTGTAGTTGAGCTCTATATAAGCAGGTTGGCTGAACTCTTCAGTTCAGTTCTGTTCTGGCCTGTGAATAAACAAGAGCTGTCTGAAGAATCGCTGTGTCGTCTGATATGTTCACCCACAACTTATCAGAAATGATCAAGGGAATGGTGCAAATCCCTTATGAGGAAAAGTTACATTTGTGGCTTTTTAATTTGGAGAAAATGTGTGCAAGAAGAGAAATGGGGTGTGTACAATTATTCAGGACATGGAGGAAGTGGATGGAGAATGTTTTCCTCCTCCTCTGGTAACACTAGAACCCGGGGTCATCCAATGGAGCTGGATATTGGAAGATTTGAGTCATACAAATGGAAGGTTTTCTTAACGAAGCCCTGGAAGTTGCTCAAAGCTGGGAAACCCCAGAGCACCCAGGTAAGGAACACTGGTGGTCAAGGTGTGGGACTTTGCACTTTCTGAACATCTGATGTGCCAACGCAGGGCCATAAGAGACACAGCAAAACACGATGAACGTGACAACATTTGATTTCCCTTGGTGAGCTTTATTAATAGGTTGAATGCAAATCCTGGGTCCCCTGGCAACTCACTACCCCCCAATGGAGTGGCTATTTCATGTCTCCCTGAAAAAGTCTATTTTAAAAAATTCTGTTATGACTGGTATTGTTTCTCTTTACAGACATCGCTTTAATTTCAGTCACAGATTCTGTGTTGCACTGTTTTTCTTAGAACCTACACACACACACACACACACACACCCTATGGAAGTCCTCCCCACAAGAGGCAGTGTTGGCCACCAATACTGCTGACTTTAAAAGAGGGTTAGACAAATTCATGGAAGATAGCGCTATCAATGGCTACAAGCCATGTTGATTATGTCCTTCTGCCACTATAGGGTTGGGAGCCTAGTAGACAGGGGTGGGGAAGATGTTCTGACTCCATTGTGAACTCGTTGGATGTGCCACAGGGTTCAAATTGGTCTAGGAATATGAGCAGGAGACCTTTAAGCATCATTTGTACTCCCCATAGTATGCATGTGATATACCTCTGGTTAAGTACATCACTTGCGTTGTGTGGCTTTTTTCTTTCTTTCAATCTCCTCACTTTTTTACCCTCAGGGAACGTAGAAGCCAAGGTACAACACACTGTTTAGGCTTTAGGACGCCGTGAGACTCTTTACACCGGTGTTGTCTTGTCGCAACAAGTTAGCACGGCTCCATCACTGAAAATCATATAAAACTGCCATTCCTTTTGCTAAGGGGGCTTTTAGGAAAGAGAGAGAGAGAGATGAGGAGATTGCCTCTCAGCATCTGTCAGGGTGATGTTTTTCTGACAGGGGTCATTGGAGAGCAGACAAATTGCTGCGGTGCCATAAATCCAGGTAATCCTTCCACATCCAATAGTTTTTTATTTAAGTGCTGGTCTAGAGATCCTCTTCGCTGTGTGCACTTAAGACAAAAATGCACCCGCTGTAAAAGAACCCATGGAAACAGCTGAGTGTTTCTCTGTCCCAGGCCACCGTGCAAGGAGCGTGGTGGAAGCTCAGCACAGATGCCAAAGTTTTGGTGCCGCAGGGAAATGTATATCCTATGATATACTGAAAGTGGATAATCTTCCTCAAAGGCAAAATCAGAGGCCTGGGGAGATATAAAGGAAGTAGCATACCTTGCCGTCCAAACTCCAACTGGCTCCCTGCTGCATGCGAAATTAAAACCAGAGACGGTGAGGGCCTGAAGATAATCCTATATACATAATGCAGATGTCCCAAGGCATGCTTACATATCTGCTCATCATAAAGCCTTATGAAATGGAGTAAATGCAAGAGGTTCTAAAGCATGTGCTGGCAAGGAGTGGGGCGACGAAAAAGTGAAATAATGCCATTAGTGGATGGCTGCTTTTGGTAGTGATGGCTTCAGTCTGGGGAAGGTGATTCATTTGGGGCCATTAGGTCACTGTGCAAATGCCGCTTCTTCTTCTTCTTCTTCTTCTTCTTCTTCTTCTTCTTCTTCTTCTCCTTCTCCTTCTCCTTCTCCTTCTCCTTCTCCTTCTCCTTCTCCTTCTCCTTCTCCTTCTATCACTTCTAGCCAAGTAAAATTGTTTTCCATAAACACAGTTTTAGCAATGGGTCTGTAAGTGACTGTGGAGGCCAATTCTGGATCCACACGTCTTTCCACAGTGGGGACATTGGTTTTTGGGAGGGAGTTGATCATGGTTTGGATTTGCCAAGCGTGCCTTCCTCTTAGCATATTTCTCCCTTGCATTCTGAGTTCGAGTGTCTTCAAAGCCCATGACACCTTTGGTAAAGGCTGTTCTCCAATTGAAGTGCTTGCAGGCAAGCGTTTCCAATTGCTGGTGTTTATACTACATTTTTAAAGATTTGCCTTGAGACAGTCTTTAAACCTCTTTTGTTGACCACCATCATTACGCTTTTCATTTTTAAGTTTGGAGTTAAGTAAAGTAGTTACTTTGGAAGGTGATAATCAGGCATCCACACAACATGACCAGTCCAACAAACTTGATGTTGAAGAATCATTGCTTCAACACTGGTGATCTTTGCTTCTTCCAGTACACTGGTATTAGTTCACCTGTCTTCCCAAGTGATGCGTAAAATTTTTCAGAGAATGGAATTTTTCAAGGAGTTGTAAATGGCGTTTGTAAGTGGTCCATGTTTCGCAAGCATATAACAAGGTTGGTAGTACAATAGCTTTGTAAACAAGCATTTTGGTTTCCCTGCGAATGTCCCAGTCCTCAAACACTCTGCACTTCCTATTTATGTGGTGGAGAAGCAACGTGTTCCTCCAACCCTCCACTGTACAAATATATTAAAACAGGAAGCAGGCCCTCCCCAGGAGAGGGCAAAGGGTGATATTCAATTCAGGTTCATTAAGAGAAGACCAGCAGAAATTAATGGACCCAACTTAATTATGATCATTCATTTCATTGGGTTTGCTCAGAGTCAAACCTATTTATTTATTGCTGTTTTCACACAAAAAGAAGAATGACCCATCTATGATCATTGTAGAAACTCGAGAAAAGATGGACCAAAAAGTTAAACACTTGTGTCAACCAATGAGAGGGCGTAGTACATAAATCAATAACATAACTGGTGAGAAACTGAGAAGAAACACTTAGATGACTATCTCGACCAAAGGATACTGTGCAGTTTTAACATGGTTATTACACAGTCACAGACCAGTAGAACTTCAGCTAAAGCATGTAGAACTGCATTGCTGAATTTGGTCCAGAAATCTATGCTGGACTATTGTAACTCAGCAAGGGAGGCAGAGGTAATTGCGAAGCAATTGCAGTGAGATGTAACTAATAAGCCTTACATGGATAGTCCTGGTCCTTTACATGGCAAATGTGCAAGTAATGGGCTTGGACATGCCTTTTCCCAAGTAAGAGGTTTTGCTACATATTCCTCAAATTAGGGTTGCCATATTTTGAAGAGCAAAAAAGAGGACGTTATGATAACTCTCATTTTAAATACCCCTACTATATGTAGGTTATAGAAGCTGTGGTATATTGCTGAGGGGGGCAAGAGAAGAGAAGAGGAAAGCAAGTCTTCAACCACCATTTATGAGTTTGTCTCATCCAGAAAGTATAGCCAGAGACACTGTGGCAAATTTAAAAAATCTACCCGGAAAGAAATTTTACCCCTGAAAAAGAGGAAGTGCCCTGGAAAAAGAGGACACATGGCAACCCTAATTGGTCAATTGATCCGGACTTCTTAGGAGCTGACATATACTCTCCCAGGCAACCTCAGCTACCTCCATATAACAGAACCTCAACTAGGCATAATAACAATCTGGGCGTGCTTTAAAGGCACAAGGATAGCCATTGATCCAATACTGGCCACCAGCTTTGACCACAATACAAACTGAAACACTCTCACGGTAGGAACCTTTATGCAGCCAATGTCTACTGTCTAAACAAAAATAATGTAAAATACAGAGCAGAAAAAAGAAACCTGGACAGCCCCAAATCTTACATTTATTATTGATTTTTAGCGTTAGATTTAGATTTATTAGATTCAACCAAAAACCACAGGGCAACCTACAAATTGAAAACAGATGTCACTGCACAACATAATCTCTATGAAATATAACAATCCAAAGGCTTATATTAATTCGATTATAAAAATCAGAAATACACACTAAAATCTAGATTCTCATAACGACTTTAAAAAAAAGGCGGAGGAGAAAATCAGCAGCAGGATATCTAAGGTACAAAAACGGTGCACAAATACAGAATTTTCTCCCCATTCAAAGGTAGCTCTTCATCTAGGCCCCCACAGAAAATGACAGACTCTCCCACCTCTCACCTGGGTGCTTTCCCTTTCCTCTCCCAGTCTCTCACCTTTGGAGATCATTCAGTTCCCTGACTCTCACTCAGGGCTCCCTCTCTCACATGCCCTGTGTGCTCCCTGCATCCCCAAAATTGTCTCAGGGGAGAGTGTCAAGAGACCCCTCAGAAGAGTGCACGGGTGGAAGAGGGGAGAGATGGTTCCATCAAATATACTTGTGCTAATGGGACAATCACTTTAGCATGGTGTAGAATTCCACCTAGTAAAATTAAACCCTGGGCTACAAATCAGTGCATTCAGAATCCACCCTCTGGCTAAGCCCGGAGAAAAACTAAATGAGATTTCTGAAGTATCCTGGCAGGGTTGTAATGAAAACTATTTTCAAATCATGGGGTTCCTCTGAGCAGGCATCTTTTAATAATGCATGCTCATTGCAAGGCAGATGTGAAAGCAAGGAAGCTGCAGGAGGCATGCAGTAAATATTGAGGGCTGTGTTTAAGGCAATGGAGAGCTACAGGTGCATAATCACTTACACAGCTCACCTACCACTAGGGATGCTCGAGGAAGTCAATTCAGTCAATTCAGTTTGAATTTATAGGCGAACCTACCTAATTCACGTCTTCCAAAACAATACCTGAATCGAAACACAGCCGTCCTTTGACATTCACACTTCTCCAAATTTTTCAGTGCAGTTCTCCAACAAAGCAATATGTGCAGAGATGCATCTACTAGAATAAAATAGTGCTTTGAAACACATGTGTTAGTGAAAATAACATATTTTTAAAAATGTGCTAAATGAGGGGAAATTGCCTTGCAAAAATTTAAATATGAGGCAAAATTGCGTCCAACATGCATATTAGGAGAAATTTGCACTATCATGTTTGCAAATTTTCATGAGGAATACACATACTTTCAAACAGATGTGAAAACTGAATTTCAGATGGGAAAAGTGAATTTTTTAAAAAACAAAACAAAATAGAATTGACAGATCTGCCCAATCCTATGGAGAAAACCGTCATCCCTTTTATGTGTGGAAATTTGGAATGTCAGGGACAAGAGCTCCAGCCTAGCTTTTTCCCCAATACACTGTTACCCACAGTGAATTGAATCACTTAATTAATCAGAAACTGTAGCTCACCCTTTGTATATCAGAGATCAGTTATTGTGCAAATGTATGTGAAGCCTCTGTAGGTATACAAAAAGTCAAAGTAGAGGTAATGAGAGACCAACATGCACATTCGACCTCAGTCACATGTTACAGCACACTCTTTCATAAATTTATTCAGAAATAAGGCTCACTGTGTCCCACTGGCTGCTATCTTGCCCTTTTAATGGATGAATGTTTATATCATGTAGATAAGGTGGACCATTTGGGTATATTCCTTCCCAGGAGTTGCAAAAATTGCCCCAAAGTGCACACCTATACTATGGTTTGTAATGTACCTCATTTGTCACCCTAGTCTTCTGATTGTAAATTGTCCCAGATGATCTTAATATTGTATTTTTAGATGGATGTAACTCACCCTATAACCTTCCTGGGTAAGGTGATTGAGAGAGCGGTTGCTGAACAGCTTGGTGGGTTTCTGGATGAAACATTGGCTCTGGATCCATTCCAGTCTGGCTTCCGCGCTGGTCATGGGACCGAGACGGCTCTGGTCGCCCTAACAGATGACCTTCGTAGACAGCTGGATCGAGGCGGGTCAGGGCTGCTGATTCTTCTAGATCTATCAGCAGCTTTCGACATGGTCGATCACGAACTTTTGGACCACCGCCTTACCGACGTGGGGATCCAGGGCACAGTCCTTCAATGGCTGCGCTCGTTTCTATCTGGTCGGGGACAGAGGGTGGCGCTTGGGGGGGGGGAATTGTCATCGCGCCACTCCTTGGTGTGTGGAGTACCTCAGGGCGCGATACTCTCCCCGATGCTTTTCAACATCTTTATGCGCCCCCTCGCCCAGCTTGTTCGGAGTTTTGGGCTGGGTTGTCATCAGTATGCCGATGACACCCAACTCTATCTGTTGATGGATGGCCATCCTGACTCGGCCCCAGACACACTGACCAGATGTTTGGAAGCTGTGGCTGGATGGTTACGTGGGAGCCGGTTGAAGCTAAATCCTTCGAAGACAGAGGTCCTGTGGCTGGGACGGGGCGATATGGGATTGGGGGGGCAACTCCCATCTCTTGCGGGGGCGCAATTAGTGCCAGCACCGTCCGTTAAGAGTTTGGGTGTAATCTTCGACACCTCCCTTTCCATGGAGGCGCAGATTGCAGCTATAACAAAGGCGGCATTTTTCCATCTCCGCCAAGCTAAGCAGTTGGCTCCTTACCTCTCTCGCCCTGACCTAGCCACTGTGATCCACGCGACGGTCACCTCCAGACTGGATTATTGTAACTCGCTCTACGTGGGGCTGCCCTTGAGACTGACCCAGAAACTCCAGCGGGTGCAGAATGCTGCAGCGAGACTCCTTACGAGGTCTTCGCTGCGAGATCACATTCACCCGGTGCTATACCAGCTGCACTGGCTCCCGGTGGAGTACAGGATCAGGTTTAAGGTGCTGGTTTTAACCTTTAAAGCCCTATATGGTCTAGGACCCTCGTACCCACGGGACCGCCTCTCCTGGTATGCCCCACAGAGAAACCTACGGTCTTCAAATAAAAACATCTTGAAGGTCCCAGGCCACAGAGAAATTAGGCTGGCCTCAACTAGAGCCAGGGCTTTTTCGGCTGTGGCTCCGATCTGGTGGAACACTCTGTCACAAGAGACCAGGGCCCTGCAGGACTTGACATCCTTCCGCAGGGCCTGCAAGACAGAGCTGTTCCACCAGGCCTTTGGCCAGGGCACAGCCTGACTCCCTCCCTCGGCAATCTTCGCAGAGCTCTGGCCCAATGGTTGCTAGTGGCTTGAATTAATTAATTTTTATAATGAATGATTTTAGAATGTTGTTTATGTTGTACCTTTGTACTGTTTTATTGTTGTTAGCCGCCCTGAGCCCGGCTTCGGCTGGGGAGGGCGGGATATAAATAAAATTTATTATTATTATTATTATTATTATTATTATTATTATTATTATTATTATTATAGTGAAAGACAGGTAAGGAATCCAATAGACAAAGTCAACAGTTCTTCTTCTTCTTCTTCTTCTTCTTCTTCTTCTTCTTCTTCTTCTTCTTCGTGTGTGTGTATATATATATATATATATATATATATATATATATATATATATGCAGGTTTTGGTGTCTTCGGGTGTCTTCCCGTGTAAGAGTCGGGGTGTCTGTGCGACGTTTCGACGAGGTCTCACTCGTCATCTTCAGGCTGGTGCTTTCGGCTTCTTGTTACTGGAACAGAGCAGAATCTGGTGTTTGAGTTCCTATAAATACTGTTCCTATAAATACTGTTCCAGTAACAAGAAGCCGAAAGCACCAGCCTGAAGATGACGAGTGAGACCTCGTCGAAACGTCGCACAGACACCCCGACTCTTACACGGGAAGACACCCGAAGACACCAAAACCTGCATTCCTGTACCCGTGAAAATCTACGAAAGCATATATATATATATATATATGCAGGTTTTGGTGTCTTCGGGTGTCTTCCCGTGTAAGAGTCGGGGTGTCTGGGCGACGTTTCGACGAGGTCTCACTCGTCATCTTCAGGCTGGTGCTTTCGGCTTCTTGTTACTGGAACAGAGCAGAATCTGGTGTTTGAGTTCCTATAAATACTGTTGAGGGGTGTGGTGTATAGCCTCCAACGTTCTGGGCAGAGAGGAAGTTCCTAGATTAGTGTGGCTTTTCTTCTTTTGTTCCTTAATTACTTGAGGGATATCTTGAGGGATATACCACACCCCTCAACAGTATTTATAGGAACTCAAACACCAGATTCTGCTCTGTTCCAGTAACAAGAAGCCGAAAGCACCAGACTGAAGATGACGAGTGAGACCTCGTCGAAACGTCGCCCAGACACCCCGACTCTTACACGGGAAGACACCCGAAGACACCAAAACCTGCATTCCTGTACCCGTGAAAATCTACGAAAGCAAATATCTCACCTCTACGGGGAGGAAACCTTCCAGCTGACAAGAACCTACGAGAAACTAGAAATCCGAAGAGCCACCATCTTATGTGATCTCCTGTTCCTACGCAACTGCCGAGACAACAACTTAACTCCCACATGCTTCCAACTTAAATTCCACTCTAAAACCCCAGCTACCGAAAGGATCCTGAAACGAACTGAACTATCCCTAATCAGAAACGAAATACATAAGAAAAGATACCTACTAAACCAAACCAACAAAGATCTGCTCACTCTTCACCTCAAACTATGTAACAAAATCCACCCTGCACTCTGGGACAAATGCAAACAACTAGCCGTCTGGAGAGCTGAAACTGAGACCTCACATAAGACAGACAGACACACCAACAAACTCTACAAACTAGAGAAACGCCAGAAGCCCAGCCACCCTCCACAACAACCCATGAAACAAACAGTACATAACATATCAGACAGGATCCTCACCCCAACTGAAACCAAAGTACTCTCCAAAGGTTTCAACTTTGCAGTCGCCCCGAGACGCATCTCCACGGAAAACATCATATGCGGAGTCGAAGCTAGCCTGACCAAAATCGACCCAGATGAAGCCAATAAAATCAGACTTGAAGTCACCAACATCCTCTGCTCCAGCAAACCACCCAGAAGCAATTTACACAAAGAAGAACAGAAAGCACTCACCAACCTGAGGAAAGACAACAACATAATCATTCTCCCAGCAGACAAAGGCAACGCCACTGTTGTGATGAACACATCGGACTACCAAGCAAAACTATCAAATCTACTCCAAGACCCTACCTACCAACCTATAAAAACAGATCCCACCACCTATCTGGAAAAAACCACCAAATCCAAAATAAAAGCCTCTCCTATCAGTGAAGAAATCCAGCTAAGAATCATCCCCAGAGAAAAATCATCCAGATGCCCCAAACTCTACGGTCTCCCCAAGATACACAAAGAAGGAACACCACTCAGACCAATAGTCAGCTCCATAGGCTCACCTCTACAAAATCTCGCTAAATTTCTCGCTAAGCAACTTCAGCCCTATGCAGAATCCATCGCTTCACACGTTACTAACTCCTTCCAGTTCATAGAAACAATAAAGAAGCAATACCTACATCCCGATGACCTTCTTGTGAGCTTCGATGTTGTATCTCTCTTCACTCAAGTACCCATTAATGAAGCCTTGACAGCCATCCAAAACAAATACAACCCCCCCAAATACATCCTGGACCTGACCAACCACTGCCTAACCAACACGTACTTCATCCACAATGGACAAAGATACAAACAGATAGAAGGAGCACCTATGGGATCACCCCTCTCACCGGTCATCGCAAATTTGTACATGGAACACTTTGAAACCAATGCTTTAGACAAGTCAGAACACAAACCCAAACTTTGGCTCAGATATGTTGACGACACCTTTGTAATTTGGCCACACGGGAAAGAAAAACTAGATAGCTTCCTCACACATCTCAACAGCCTACACCCCAAAATACAATTCACTATGGAAATAGAAGACAACAACCAACTCCCCTTTCTTGACGTCCTAATCTACAAAAAACCTGATGGCTCCCTAAGACACACTATCTACCGGAAAAAAACACACACCAACCGCTACTTACATGCACAATCACACCACCACCCTGCACAAATAAACTCCGTAGCCAAGACTCTCATCTCCAGAACCAAACGCCTGGCTGACAAAGACCACTTGACAACTGAGTTACAGAATCTCTCAAATGTGTTAATCGCCAATGGATACCAGAAAAACAGGGTTACGAAGCTAATCCAAAAAGAAACACCCCCCAAAAACCAAGACACAGAAGAAAACAATGGCATGGCCCTCCTTCCTTATATCAAGGGCACTACAGACAAAATTAGCAAAATCCTCCATAAACACAATATCAAAACAGCCTTCTGCACCAACCAAAAATAGCCAATATCCTCAGAAACCCAAAAGACAAAATCCAGCTGGAAAACCAAGGGGTCTATGAAATACCCTGCAAAGTCTGCCCAGCCACGTACATTGGACAAACAAACAGACGAATAAATGCACGTATCGCAGAACACAAGAATGCCGTCAAAAAAGAAGAAAAAACTTCCTCTCTTTTCCAACACATGAAAGAAACAGGACACGAAATTAATTTTGCAGATTCCAAATTGCTCTTTAACATGGAACATCACCACAAGAGAATAATCATGGAAGCCATCGAGATAGAGAAACACCCTCACAACATGAACAAGCGTGACGACACGTCCCGCCTGCCAGACATCTGGAAATTAGCCCTCCCCACAAAAACTGACACCAGAACCAGAGGCACACAGAACGCCGTCACCAATCAACCACACCAGACCCAAACCCAGACCCTCTCCACAGACATATTACAGACTCCATCCAGTAGCCAAACTATAGTGGCACCTCCGGATGCTGCACCCCCCTGCAATCCCTACACAGATCTGGCTGGCACAAGGCACAAAATCACAGCTCGCCCCTATACACGAAGCCAAGCCAGAGCACAACTAAATGCAGCACAGCCATCTTCTCAGAAAAACTCTTCACAAGCTCAAGAGGTCAAGACACGAAAGCTTTAGCAACTAATCTACACTTAATGACCCACCCAGTGGTATTCAGAATATCACTCATGAAATCACTCAAGATATCCCTCAAGTAATTAAGGAACAAAAGAAGAAAAGGCACACTAATCTAGGAACTTCCTCTCTGCCCAGAACGTTGGAGGCTATACACCACACCCCTCAACAGTATTTATAGGAACTCAAACACCAGATTCTGCTTTGTTCCAGTAACAAGAAGCCGAAAGCACCAGCCTGAAGATGACGAGTGAGACCTCGTCGAAACGTCGCCCAGACACCCCGACTCTTACACGGGAAGACACCCGAAGACACCAAAACCTGCATTCCTGTACCCGTGAAAATCTACGAAAGCATATATATATATATATATATATATATATATATATATATATATATGGTAAAGGTACCCCTTGCCCGTACGGGCCGGTCTTGACAGACTCTAGGGTTGTGCGCTCATCTCACTCTATAGGCCGGGAGCCAGTGCTGTCCGCAGACACTTTCAGGTCACGTGGTCAGCGTGACAAGCTGCATCTGGCGAGCCAGCGCAGCACACGGAACGCCGTTTACCTTCCCGCTGGTAAGCGGTCCCTATTTATCTACATGCACCCGGGGGTGCTTTCGAACTGCTAGGTTGGCAGGCGCTGGGACCGAACGACGGGAGCGCACCCCGCCGCGGGGATTCGAACTGCCGACCATGCGATCGGCAAGTCCTAGGCGCTGAGGTTTTACCCACGGTAGGTTAGACCGTGAGTGAGTGACTGGCCCAAGGTCACCCAGTGAGCTGCATGGCTGAGTGGGAATTTGAATTCCAACATCCTGATCTGGCTCTCTGGTTAAACAGAAGATACGTGTACAGGCAAATTTATGGCTTTCAAACTGTCATATATACACAACAACTAGTAGTCTGAATTTGCTCCATTTCAGTTACATGACATCAACAGTTACCAACAAACGGGTCCCATTATGCCATGCACATCCCAACTGAAAAGACCGGTGCTATCAAAATCCCATAGTGCCATTTTTATAAAGACCCACTCAGCAAGGTATACACTCATGCCATAATAGTCGCCTTTATTTCCTGACTGTTTTCCCCACCCATCTTTCTGCCTGCCCTTCTCACTCAAGCTGATTTCTGAAGAGCATAAACACCCACCATAAAAAAGATAGATGGTGATTGTTTAATGGATTTATTTTCTTTATGCTTTCCATTCTGCCCCCTCCCCCTGCCCCGGTTCATAAGAGAGTCATTGCTTACCACCAACAATTGTCTGCACTCATCTATAATTAGAGCTGTTGCTTTGCCTCAGGCAATTATTTCCACCCCTTCACTTAATTTCAGCTACTTGTTGTTGTGAGGGGCATCTCTTCATTGTTTGGAAGATGTTTTCACACTGGAGTGGGTGGATGCAAATTGCTTAAGCCCCACAGAAATTAGATCATGGGTTACCAAGCCCATCACACCACTCTGATCTGTTTAGCTTATGTCTTTACTGTTGATTGGATGTTGGGAAAGATGCCTATAATCATCTGTATCCTTGCCTTTGGTGGCTAGTGACCTACAGGCATCAGTTGGTGGAGAAGATGATGATTGAACCTGGTAGTTATCCGTTCACTCCTGAATGGTCCACGGAACTGTCCACAGAACTGCAGAATTGTACACAGTATTCCAAGTTGCACCATAGATTTGGATAATGACATTACGACCTTGGTAATTTGATTTTCAGTCCCATTCCTAGTGCTCCCTAGAGTGGAATTCACAATTTTCACAGCCTACTCAGATATTTAGAAAGTTGATGCAACTTTTAATCTGCTTTTAGCTGGTTGCTGTTTTAACTTTTCGAAAGTCTTAAATTAGTGTTGCTAATTCTGCTTGTTGAAAACTCTTTCTTTTTTTGTAAACTGCTTTGATGTTGTTTGTTTGTTTGTTTGTTTGTTTGTTTGTTTGTTTTACAATCAAGTGGGGTCTAAATTTTATGAAACAAATAAAATAAATATATGGACATGAGTCTTTTGCATTGCAGAAGGGCACTTAGGCATAACCAAAAAAAGACAGCTTAGATTTGCATAATGTTTGTTAAGTTGTATGCATAGATGCAAATTCAGAAATAGTATAATTTTAATATAAATACAAAACATCTTGCCATGCTGGCAAAGACTACATTGGGGATCTAGTATCTGAGTAGGCTGTTCTCTTACTTTTCCATTATGTAAGTTAAATAATATTAATGATAAATGCAATTATCATTATACCCATTACTAAAATTACAAATTACACATTAGTACATGCTTCTTCTTCTTCTTCTTCTTCGATCACTCGTAGCCAAATAAGATTATCTTCCATAAACATGGTTTTAATGAGTCCGTAAGTGACTGTGGAGGCCAATTCTAGATCCACACGTCCTTCCAGAGTGGGGACATTGGTTTCCGGGCAAGAGTGGATCACAATGTGGATTTGCCAAGCATTCCTTCCACTTAGCACATTTCTCCCTTGCCTCCTGAGTTCGAGTGTCTTCAAAGCCCATGACTCCTTTGGCAAAGGCTGTTCTCCAGCTGGAGCGCTCGCAGGCCAGTGTTTACCAGTTGTCAGTGTTTATACTACTTTTTTTTTTTAAGATTTGCCTTGAGACAGTCTTTAAACCTCTTTTGTTGACCACCTGCATTACGCTGTCCATTTTTAAGTTCGGAATAGAGTAGTTGCTTTGGAAGACGATCATCAGGCATCCGCACAACATGACCAGTCCAACGATGTTGATGTTGAAGAATCATTGCTTCAACACTGGTGATCTTTCTTTCTTCCAATACACTGGTATTAGTTCGCCTATCTTCCCAAGAAGTATATTAATAGTGAAATAATTACTAACCTCTAACTGTATGTAGATTTTATTTTATTTGTTTTTTATCTTATATTTTGGAAATGTACATCCAGATTTTTTTCCCTTTAAAGTTTTTTTGGGGCCCCTAGAGAGTGGGCCCCTAAGCTACAGCTTGTTTAGCTTATATGTAAATCCGGAACTGATCTGTCTGTCTATCATCTATCTGATGCTTATAAATAAATAAATAAATACATACATACATTTTCAATTGCATGGTCCATTCACGAAGGAACTGGCTAGGCCACTTGATTCTTACCATGTACAGTAAATTCATTGTAGGACATCACCAACATTGTTTTATTTCCAAAAATTGTGCACCGCTTGAATGTTTGTTTGTTTTAAAAAAAACCTCAACGTGGTTTACAAAAAAGAAAAAAAAGAATAAAAGAATCGATTAGAAAAATTAAGAGCAGTTACTAAAAAGTTTCAAAAAGTTAAGAGTAACGATAGATTGAAAACAATGACTTTCAAAAGCGTTGACTTTCAAAGAGTTTGGGTAGGCTAAAGAAGAATGTTTTTGGAAGGTGCCGAAAAGACTACAGTGAAGAATGGGTATTATGTGGCATCTGTAGCAGTGGCAGGTCTGCCGATTGAAGCAGCAGAGTGGGCATATATGGAGTTAAGGTAAATATCCTCTTGGGTAAACATCCTCACCTGAAGGAGGAATGGGAAGATCAGCAGTGGCAGGCAAACTGACTTTCAGAGAAGCTTGTTTGCTGCTGCTGCTGCTGCTGCTGCTCAGCTTCCAAATGAGGAATCCCTGGCGAACCTTTGCAGACCCCAGAGCGCCCCAGAACAGAGCATGACAACCGCTGCTCTTAAAAAGAAACACGCATCGGTCTGGGGGAGCTCCCAGGGGGACAATGTGTCCTTGAAAGAGCGCAGAGTGCTCTGGCTCCCAGTCATGAGCTAGAATGCCAGAGCACCGCTTAAAATATCTCTGCTAGAGCATCCATTTAATTACGGTGATTGCGAAGATCATTAATGCTGATGAAAATGCCACTTATTTTTAATTGAATACATGGAACATGTTCGGAAGAATAAGAAAGGAAAAGGCGGGAGCGGTTTTGGGGGGGCGGGGAATCCCCTCCGGCATTCTGACCTTTGCTGTAAGTGAAGTGTTAGAGTAATGTAATCTCTGCGGAGAGTCTGGGAAAGGCAATGCGAAGGAGGGGAACGTCCGTTACCGCTAATGGGAGTCACCCATGTAGAGCCCTGGCATGCCACAGAGATAATAGCCTGCTTGGCGTCCAATTAGTTTGCTTCTGCACAACCATTGTTCATGCTGGAAGAGGTGCGAGGTGGGTGCAGGGGGGAAAGCAATGAGCTGGATAGCATCAAACGCCAGGTAACACACACACACCTGCTCTGCCAACATAGGGAGAGAACACCCACAGCAATTGTCAATGTTATAGGCATTGCGCCGATAAGTCTTGTTAGGATTGTCTGCACTGATGTGTGTCTTCAGAAGGCTTTGCTTCTTCTACTAGGGTACTGCACAGTGCAGAATCCACTTTAGTTCTCTGGCACAGGTATCATATTCAGTATATACAGGGTGTGTGGGTGTGTGCAGCACTGTGGTCTAAACCACTGTGTCTTTGGGGCTTGCTGATTGGAAGGTCGGCGGTTCAAATCCCCATGATGGGGTGAGCTCCTGTTCCTCTATCCCAGCTCCTGCCAACCTAGCAGTTCAAAAGCACACCAGTGCAAGTAGATAAATAGGTACCGCTATGGCGGGAAGATAAACGGTGTTTCCGTGCTCTCTGGTTTCCATCACAGTGTTCTGTTGTGCCAGAAGCAGTTTAGTCATGCTGGTCACATGACCCGGAAAGCTGTCTGTGGACAAATGCCAGCTCCCTTGGCCTGAAAGCGAGATGAGTGCCACACCATAGTCACCATAGTGTGTGCGTGTGTGTATTTGTGTTAGAAATATTTCCTACCCAGCTCCTAACATAGACTCCACCTCTTAGAACAGACTGAAATGCACCTCAACCGCTTTCAATAGGAGACACAGGAAATGGACCCACATTCACAACATAAATTGAACACGCTATGATGACACTTCAAGCAGACACGGCTTCCCCCAGAGGATTCTGGGAGGCTCTGTTTGTTAAAGGTGCTGAGAGTTTTTAAGAGACTCCGATTCACTCCTGCCCCACCTCGCCCAGAGCTACAATGTGGTTCTCTGTGAAGAGTGAGACTGTTAAACTACTCTGTGGATTGTAGTTCTGGGAAGAGAATACAGGAGTCTCCTTACAACTCCCAGCACCCTTAACAAACCACAGCTTCCAAGATTCTTTGGGGGAAGCCATGACTATTTAAAGTAGTAGCACTTCAAATGTATGGTGTGAACATGGCCTTTGACCACTGGTTTGAGCAGCAACAAATGTTCTGTGGCTCTTATTTTCCCAAGAACCTCGTATCAATTGCCAGAAACTGTGCTCAGGTCTTGCTTGCGTGCTTCCCATCGACATCTCATTGGCCTCTGTGAGAATAGAATGCTGAATTAGATGTGCTACTGGCCTGATCCAGAAGGCTCTTATCTATTACAGCGTCACACAAGAAGACACTTTAGAGGTAGTTCAAGGAATTCATTTTCTGTCCCTCAACTCACCAGCTAGGAAGCATGCAAATGAACACACCTATTGCTGACCATCACATACAAAAATGCACTATATTGTTTTGCTAAAGTGTGCGTGCCAGGAGACGTATGCACTAAAATGCTCATGAGTTTTCCTGAGGAAAGAGAATGCCCACAAACTGATACAGAAATACAGGGAATGGAATTTAACATTGAAAAAAATGAGAAACTGGTAGGAACTAAAATTGACAGATTTGCCCATCATGGCTCATATATTTGCCCTAAAGGTGGGGAAGCATACCCTCCAATATTTCGCTAAGGAAAATAGGGATGTCCTAAGGAAAAGCGGGACATTCCAGGATCAAATCAGAAACCAGGATGGTTTTTGTAAATCCAGGACTGTCCCTGGAAAATAGGGATACCTGGAGGGTCTGGGGGATAGGTGAGTATAGGTTAGCTAGGCCAAGAGCCTTACCTCCACTTAGCTTCAGTTCTGCTCTGGAAGCTGCTGGTGCAGCAGCATCAGATATTGACGGATAAAAGTGAAACGGCTCATTTTGAGGTTTGTTAGAGATGTCAAAGAGGAGAGAGTGGAAGGAGCACTGCTTTATTCTCGTAAAGAGACCCTCAGAGTTCCCCAGCCCAGCCCTCAGCCACATCAATTACGCCTTTGACTACGACAAGGTTTTCCATTCCAGCCCATGAGCGCACCCCCAGTAGCCTCCGGCATTACAGCAACGTGTGGAAAGACACTTTAGAGCCAGTTCCAGCAGTTCATTTTCTGTCTGTCAACTGGCAGGCTAAGGAATATCAAGGCAGTGACATGACAAGAGTTCTATTTCAATATCTTTGCTCTTGATAAGATAATCCCAGGGGAGCGAGGGTGATCAAATATTTACATGCTGCGCACAGCGGCACGGCCTCTTGAAAGACTGACGACCCCAAATTATATTGCGTCAACAGTAATGGGGTTACGTGAAAGGGGTGGAGGTGGGAGTGGGCAAGGCGCAAGATCCAAAATTAAAGCCAACCCTTTCTTCCCTGGTGAGAGAGGAAGACGGGAAGAGAGCTGTCTGGTTTACAAACATTAAGAGCCACTCGGATAAGCTCAATGTTCTCAGTGTATTCAGTCTTCTAAGGCAAGGGTGGAGAACCTCAGTTCGGCGTTTGCCCTCCTAGGTGGGTCACAAGGAAAGGGTTAAATGAGTGTGAAGTGATTGGCCAGTGGGAACCCAAGGGGAGGAGTTAGAGGTAGAGTTGGAGTTGTGTGGAAGTCAGTTGGGAGTTGGAGAAGGAAGAGGGAGGATAAGTCTGTGGGTTGGTCGAGTTTAGTTGTGTGTGTGAGAGAGAAAAACTGTTAGGAGGAGTGAGATAGACAGTTGGGATAATTAGTTAGAAGTTATTAGAAAGGTATAGGCTGGTATAGAAACTAAGGATAAGAAACTGACAAGAAAAATTATCTGAAACCATAAACTTGTTCATGCTTATAAAATAAACTTGATTATTTGTTTTTAATGTTAACAACTGTCTGGACTCAGTGTGCACCCAAGAAAAACGGGTTGGTGGCAGCAGGGAAGTGATCATAGTCGTGGCACAGGGATCAATAGACCGTCAAATGTCTGGGGACCCTGTGTGATCGCCACACTCAGGTCAGGAGGAGGAAGGCAAATGTGGCCTTCCAAGCCTTTCTGTCTGGCCCACAGGAGTCTTCTCAGGTCACGGACCCACCCTGATGCAGGAGGAAATGATTAACAGTAGAACCCACAAAGGGGAGGAGGAAAGTCCAAGAGATCCCTTGGAATCTTGTTTCTATGTTGTATGTTGGGTATGTATGTGACTGTAAAATTTTAATCTGAAGAACCAAATAAATAATTTTTTCGGCTCTTGCCTCTTGGATTGCGTGGATGTGTGTAGAAACTGGCCAACTGTACAAAAGTACAATTTGCATTGTTACCTGACCCATCTGTACCTCTGGCCCCACCCCCTACCACTGTCATGGGGCCTGTGGAAGGCAAATGTGGCCTTCAGGAGGAAAAAGCTTCCCTGCTCCTGCCCCAAAGTAGAAGAGGAGGAGGAGGAGGAGTTTGGATTTGATATCCCACTTTATCACTACCCTAAGGAGTCTCAAAGCAGCCAACAATCTCCTTTCCCTTCCTCCCCCACAACAAACACTCTGTGAGGTGAGTGGGGCTGAGAGACTTCAGAGAAGTGTGACTAGCCCAAGGTCACCCAGCAGCTACATGTGGAGGAGCGGGGAAGCGAACCCGGTTCACCGAATTACGAGTCTACCACTCTTAACCATTACACCACACTGGATATTAGCGTCCTGAACCACAGAAGGCTTTATAGGTTAAAACCAGCACTTAAAACTGGCGTGAGAACCGTATTGGGAGTCAGTGCAGCTCATTCACAGTTGGTGCAATATATTCATAGTCGCCAAATCCTGCACCAGCTGTTCTTTCCAAATCATATTCAAAAGGAGGCCCCATTCAAAAGGCTTTGCAGCAATCTAGCCATGAGGTCGTCAAAGCTTAGACTACTGTTGCTAGGTTCTTCATGTCCAGATAGGGCCATAACTGAGCCACTTGTGCCTGCAGTGACAGTAATGGATCCCTGAGTCTACCCAAGCAAGGAACTGGATCATTCAATGGGAGTGAGACCCCTTGCAGGACTGGTAGGGCAGTGGAACTCACAGCATCTCTGCACTGAGCTTCAGTTTGTTAGCCTTTATCTAGCCAGACACTGTACTGTACTTCCATATTGTTGGATCAGCAGCATTCTGGACATCTGAAACTGACCTGCTACGGGAAGTTGGGTGGCATAAAATTGAAATAATAATAATGATGATGATAAGAATAAGAATAATGGAATTCAAGTCCTGGTGGATGCAAGTGATTTTATCCTTAAGGTGCTTTGCAGCCGCCCACCATTACATTGAGCTGTAAAGCCTTATGTGGCTCAGGACCCCAATATTTCAAGAACTGCCTCTCCCCATGGTAACTGCCCCAGACTCTGTGATCATCATCTGAGCCCCTTTTTCTTGTGCCCCTTCCAAGAGAGGTCCAGAGGGTGGGGACACAAGAAGAGCCTTTTCAGTGGTGGCTCCCATTTGTGGAGTAGAGAGGCTCACCTGGGGTCACGGTTGCATATCTTCAGGCACCAGGCAACATTCCTTTTTCAGCTGGCCTTTGGTTTTTAATTATCTATGGCTTTTTAGAGTGGGTATGGTGCTTTAATGTATACTTTAAAGTATATTTTAATCCATGTTTTTGGTTTTAATGCATGCAGGTTTTTTGTAAGTCAGTATGAGTTGCCACAGCAAAAAAGTGGCTGGTTGTTGTTGTTGTTGTTGTTGTTGTTGTATAATTAGGATTACCATGTAATAAAATCCAGATTACCTAAAAGAGTTCTGCTGGACGACACAAAGAGGATGCAGTGGAGATATTACATTTCAGACTAACCCAAATTCCATTAAACCCTAGTCATGCTCACTGGCCAGTTTTTCTAGCCAGCTGAAACAGAAATCTTCACATTATTTAATGCAGGACTAAAGGAAGGAAACAAATCATTCATCTGTGGTAATCAAGAGCATCATTCTGCTGTCTTAGATACCTAAGGGATAGGCTGGCTGAACACTCACCAGCCATCAGAATTGCTCAGAGAACCCAATAAGCCTTGCTACAGAATAAAATAATGAGTTTCAAATCTATAAAGAGATAAAAAGGTACAAAATGAGAGTAATTGCAGTGATACACCAAGTTCTGGTTCACAATGTACAGCTATCTCAGAAGGCACTGCACGATCTGAGAATTGCATGGCTGAAGAATAGCTCTTTGTGAATGTCAATAAGAACTGATCTGACCTCACCTTCCAGACTAATGTTCAGATCCATCAGATTTCACAACTTCTTTGAATATTGCAGTGCAGCTCTTGTTTGTTGCAAGGAAAAAATAACTATAAAAGGAGAATTATCCGGATGCCAAGATCAAGGTTTAGAGCAAGCACTCTTTGCTGAGTGAACCCTGGCAGAGATTTAAAATAACAAAATATGCAGCAAAGCACCGCATGGAAATATAGTCTGTTAGACTTTTAAAATATGCCCTTGTTTCCCTCTTCCCCTGGCATAGAAAAAGACGAAAAATTTGGTAAATTTAAAAAATGGTTTACTTACAAACTCTCCAAAGGTCAGATTCATGTGCTCCAGAGATTGCACAGGCAGTAAAACTTGGCTTAGTTAGAGTGGTGAAAGTTCTTAAATTATTGTCATGGGAACTCAAGTGTGGCTTGTTACAGCCATGCGGTCTGAGCTGCAGCAAGCAGCTCAGACCTCCTCACATGCTCAGCTTCTCAGCTAGATGGGGGGCGGGCAAAGGCTTGTATTACCTAGTCCCTCCCAAGGTGAATGGCTAAGCAGGACAGCTTACTCTATGGTCTTAACCCTTTCATGCATCCATTGGACTTAAGCATGCTGGTTATATAAGGCTGGTCATCCCACAGTCTTCACCTCAAAAAAAATGTATCAACGTGTATTTAAAATTCCTAATATGTTTGGAAATGCATAAGAACATAATAAGAGCTCACTGGATGAGGCCAATGGTCCATTTAGTCCAGCATCTTTTCCTCACAGTGACCAGCCAGAAGCCTATGGGAAGCCCGTAAGCAGGACACAAATCCAACTGTGCAGTGGGGGTAGAACATACAGTAGCTATTGCAACTAGTATCCATTGCCAGCTTTATCCTTCATGAATCTGTCCAATCCTCTTTTAAAGCAAAGCAAGTTGGTGGCCATCACCACCGCCTGTGGGAGTGAGTTCCAGGGGGGAGTTTGGATTTGATATCCCGCTTTATCACTACCCTAAGGAGTCTCAAAGCAGCTAACCATCTCCTTTCCCTTCCTCCCTCACAACAAACACTCTGTGAGGTGAGTGGGGCTGAGAGACTTCAAAGAAGTGGGACTAGCCTAAGGTCATCCAGCAGCTGCATGTGGAGCAGGGAATCGAACCCAGTTCACCAGATTACGAGTCCACTGCTCTTAACCACTACACCACACTGGCTCCACAGTTCCAGAGTTTAACTGTGCTGTGTGAGAAGTACTTTATTTTACCTGTCCTGAATCTTCCATCATTCAGCTTCATTGGATGTCCATGAGTCCTTATGATGAGTGACGGGGGGACGGGACTCTTCTCTATCCACCTCCTCCATGCCATGCACAACTTTATCATGTTGCTTCTTACGTGCCTTGTCTCTAAACTCATAAGCCCCAAATGCTGAAGTTTTTCAGGCACCAAATCCTAAGCAGTTGTTTTTGCAATGACCACATCCGACAATATGTATTTTATGTAACTTTTCCTACTTAAAAAATAATAACAATCTCAGATTCTAGGCTGGATCAACAGAAGTATAGTGTCCAGATCAAGGGAAGTAATAGACCCACTGTATTCTGCCTTGGTCAGACCATACCTGGAATACTGTGTCCAATTCTGAGCACCACAATTTAAGAAGGATGTTGACAAGCTGGAATGCGTGCAGAGGAGGGCAACCAAGATGATCCAAGGGTCTGAAAACCAAGCCTTATGAGGAACGGTTGAAGGAGCTAAGTATGTTTAGCCTGGAAAGAGGAGATTGAGAGGAGACATGATAGCCACCTTCAAATATCTTAAGGGCTGTCACTTGGAGGAGGGAACATGCTTGTTTTCTCATGCTCTGGAGAGTAGGACTTGAGGCAATGGCTTCAAGTTTCAAGGAGATTCCAGCTAAACACCAGGAAGTACTTTCTGACAATAAGAGTTGTTAGACAGTGGTACAGATTCCCACTAGATGCGGTGGACACTCTTTCCTTGGAGTTTTTAAAGCAGCGTTTGGATGGCCATCTGCCATGCATGATCTAGTTGAGATTCCTGCATTGGAAGGGGTTGGATGAGATGGCCCATGGGGTCCCTTCCAACTCTATGATTCTATGATCCTCCAACCACTCACCATTGTACACATTAATTAAAATATGGTTCTAAGATGTTGAAATACAATGGACTTGGGAATGCAAACACCAGGCTAGGACGACATGGGCTGCAAACAGAGGGATCCCTACCTACTTACTGAGCCCTTTGTGGCAACGAAAAGAACCCTGCAGTTCACCTCTAAATTCCTCTGCTGCTTCATTGGTTGACCTTAAAAATGTTGCTGATCCAGTTCACTACTTGCATTTCTTGTCCAGGCAGCCCAGCTCTGGAAATGTGGAAGAAAACTTCAGTGTGTGCCGTGACAGCCCTGTATTTATAGCAGCAGGGTGCTCTCAATGGAGAGCGGAGAAATTGCGAAGAGGGGGTGATTTTTGAATTCACTTGAAATGACTCTGCATTGCCCTTGATTAAGAGACGTGGTCTTTCCCTCCCCTGCGCCTCCTTCTGCTTCTCCGCAGGAAGCCCGTTAACTACCCCAAGCAGCTCAAAGGCATGCCCGGCTTGATGGATGGGGGATCTGGAGCGTTGCCATGTTGGAGGCTTCTTTGTCTTTGTACAAGATTCTGCAAATCTGCCAAGTGGTGTCTGCTGCACGTCCCCCCAGCGTGAGCCTCCTCTTTCCAACGAGCGCAATCGGCTAACGCGGAGCTTTTGTTCCCAAATTAATGTTCAAAGCGGAGAAGTGACAACCGAGTTCACAAGAGCTCTTGCCTTGAGGAAGAGCTGATCACGGCTGGGCACTCGGAAGCTACGGCTTCTGTTCTTCGCTCGTCTCTGGCCCTTGCGTGCGACTTCAAAGGAGGCACCTTCTCAGTTTTGTTCTGGCCAACTTTGCTTTGGGGAGCTCCAAACAGCACGCTAATTGTTCCCAAAGGGAATGCCGTTTCGCAATCTCCTCCCCACCTCTTTGAGATGCTTGTTTTTATCTTCCTAGCTCTATACTATCATTTCCATTATTGGTAGCATGGCAACCCAAGAGGGGTCCTCCCGGATCCATCTTTGTCACTAGAGGCCCTGGTGGTCTTCGTGGCTAGGACCTCCTCCTACAGACTATGTCTGCTAAAAGAACTGCCATCATCCCTGCATGGGGATAGTATGGCCACTGTGGTTCTGGCCTTGGTTGTCTAGGCAGGAGCAACTTGTGGCCCTGTGTTGTTGTTTAGTCATTTAGTCGTGTCCGACTCTTCATGACCCCATGGACCAGAGCACGCCAGGCACTCCTGTCTTCCACTGCCTCCCGCAGTTTGGTCAAACTCATGTTGGTAGCTTCAAGAACACCATCCAACCACCTCGTCTTCTGTCGTCCCCTTCTCCTTGTGCCCTCCATCTTTCTCAACATCAGGGTCTTTTCCAGGGAGTCTTCTCTTCTCATGAGGTGGCCAAAGTACTGGAGCCTTAGCTTCACGATCTGTCCTTCCAGCGAGCACTCAGGGCTGATTTCCTTCAGAATGGAGAGGTTTGATCTTCTTGCAGTCCATGGGACTCTCACGAGTCTCCTCCAGCACCATAATTCAAAAGCATCAATTCTTCAACGATCAGCCTTCTTTATGGTCCAGCTGTGAAATAACTGAGACAACAAAAGGTTGGGTGACATCTGGCCAATTCTTTATCGACCACATCAATAGATGGAGCTGATAACACCAAGGTTGCAGGTTCAATCCCCATATGAGACAGCTGCATATTCCTTCATTGCAGGGGGGTTGGACTACAAGATCCTACAATTCCATGATTCTATGATAACCTAATTTACCTGGGTTTCTGTTTTCTGTCACCCGTCTCCTTTTCTTTCCCTATGATCTGCCTGCCAGCTTTTGAGTGGGAGAGGGAAAGCCTCTCACAAAGCCATCCTCCTGCCTTGCTCGCTAGTTCGGAGACAGCGAGAGAGACGCAGCCAGTTATTTGCTCTTAAGACGCGAGTTTCACTGTGACAAAAGTTCAAGAACTTACGCTGGAGAGTTTTCCATATTTCGCCGTGCAGTTATTGAATGCAGGGGAGGCTCCCAGCTCCCAGAGTCTATTTGAAGTAGAAGTCATCAGCTTTCAACAATCCCGACGGCATGTCTGTGGATTTCTTTCAATAGATATTCCACACTTAATATAAATATTCAGAAACAAAGATCCACACTCTCATGTGTTTGTTTTGCTGTGGGCTCTTAAGGCTTTCAGTCTCCCAAAGCGTCCCTGCTCTGCCCCTGCTGCCCTCTGCCTTTTCTGTTGTTGTTTCTTCTTCTTCACATTTGCAGACACCCTCAGAATGTTCTTTTTTTATTTGTTTACTTCACTGGGAAGAGAAAAAAAAGGTAGAGGGAAGGGTGAGGAAATTTACAGTTGGAAAAAGCTGTTCGAAGACGCCCATTGTTGTGCGATCTCTGTCTCATCTTTGATATCAAATCTTATTTTTCATTTTGTAGAGAAATAAATACAGTGGTACCCCGGGATGCATACACTTCAGATTACATACGCTTCAGGTTACAGACTCTGCTAACCCAGAAATAGTACATTGGGTTAAGAACTTTGCTTCAGGATGAGAACAGAAATTGTGCTCCGGTGGCGTGGCAGCAGCAGGAGGCCCCATTAGCTAAAGTGCTGCTTCAGGTTAAGAACAGTTTCAGGTTAAGAACGGACCTCCGGAACGAATTAAGTACTTAACCCGAGGTACCACTATAAGTCTAAAACTGCATTGTCTCCAAATGTCCAGAGGGCCCCTTCTACAAATGGAAGGGCTCCCTTTGCTGCTGGATCAGAACTCAGCAGAGCCTCCTGCTAGGGCAGGCATGGCTTGCTTTTGGACTTCCAGGTACTGTTGGATTTCAACTCCTATCAATCCAAGCCAGCCTGTCCAATGCTTATAGGTGATCAGAGCTGGAGACTTAGGAGTATCTGGAGGGCCACAACTTCACAATACCTAATAAAAAGATATCTTTTAAAAACAACAACAGAGAAACTTTATTTTATTAATGCTTTAATTGTTTTCAGCCAAGGAACAGATTATTTTTATTTTCATAGAAAATTAAAGCAACAACTTCAATGCATTCTGTGCGATATGCAAACTATCAAGCATCTTTGCCGAAACAACCCTTAGGTGAGGTTAATAAAGCATCCTGTGGAAGAATCCAGCATCTCTGCAGAATATATTGACATCTCTTGAGCTTTAGGTCCAGGAAAGATTGGGGTTTGCAGGGAGGGCCTCTGGTTTCCTCATTGTCTTCTGCCCCAGCCAGACTTCGCCAAAGGTGCTTTGTTGCCTGATTAGACATAAAAATAAGATGTTTTGTCAAATGCAGCAACGTTTTGTGCCCTACGTGAGCAAGGCAAAAGCTATGAGATTAAGCAATCAGCTAGCTCTCATTAGCATTTATCCAAGAGAGAATCATGATTGTGAAGGAGAAAAAGAAATCGGCAGGGCGAAGAAATGAAAGCCACATTCAGACATCTACAGTATGCATAGCAGGTTAATGTGGAGTGCCCACCCCCAAAGTTGTAGTCCATTGGCATCCCTACCTACATGTGAGTAGCTGAATGTGTGTAGGTGACCCATACACTCAAGGGTCCCATTGTGCACAAGTGCCCCTTTGAAGGGTGGGTGGCCAGGTGTGAGGGATAACATCATGCATATCAGGAAGTCAGACTAGCAGTATCTGCTACACATAGATTATGCCTGTACTGTGTTGGTGATGGTTCTTGATGCTCAGGCAGTCTTCAAGGAACCTGTGACCCTCCAGATACTGTTGGACTGAGCATTGGCCATGCTGGCTGGGACTGGTGGATGTTCAACAACATTCAGAGAGCCACAGTTTCCCTTTCTTTCTCAGGATAACTACATGGCAGAGTGGCCAGCGCTGGAAGTGGCAGCAGCCACTGAGAATCTGCCTGGGATTCTTGAAACTTTTGATTCCGTTGAAACTTGAGAAAACGTTACTTTTTAGACTTTTGAGACATCTTCTGCTGAAACTTTTGAATAACCATTTTGAGACCGACCTTTGACGTCTATCTTGAACACGTGGCTTGACGTTCTGTGCCACTGGTCTGTTACATTGTATATATGAACTCTCATAGATTTATTTCTACCTTTTGAATGATATCATTATTCTATTATATATGCTTTAACAGTTATTAGCCTACGTGTTGTGTCTATATTTCTGTGATTGGTTCTCATTGCAACACAAGGGTTTGTTTTGGGGATTGTTAGGCAGCTTGGCTTTCCATCATGCAATAGTTATGATATTACCACTTGCGGTTTCATCCTTGCAGAAAACAGGTAACTCGGTTACTGCAACCCCATCAGCTCTTTCGAATATACAAGCGGGTCCCACTGCCTGCCCACTCGCTATCTGAAAATTCACTTATCTGCAGATTCAAATATCCCAACAGTTGGCTTCCTTACTTCCTTGTTTGTTTATGTTTTGCTGATCGGCTGCAGCCATTTTCAGGAAGAAACCATAGAGAGAGTGGCAAGATTGGATGAAACAGAGAGCAGGATAGAGCAGTCAAATCTGTCCCCGCCCCCCTTTGTCTCTGTTTTGCTGATTGGTTTCTTCTTTCTATGGAGAGAGATCTGGCCAATCCAGCACCAGAAATATTTCCATAGGAAACAGTGGAAATCATAGATTTGTGATGCGAACGTTTGCCTAACAAATGGTTCCAACAGAAAGCATTGTGGGACCTGAATGTATGCTAAAGGGGTGTGGAATGTCAGGCCTGTAGGCTAAATGCGGCCCTCCAAGCCTCTCAAAGTGGCCCTCAGGACTCCTACACACTCTCCAGCCACACCCCAGCCTTGCTTTTCACCCTCCTTGATTGTTATCTATATATATCTATATAATAGGGAGCGTGTGGTGCTGTGGTCTAAAACACTGAGTCTGTTGGGCTTGCCAATCGGAAGGTTGGTGGTTTGAATCTGCATGACGGGTTGAGCTCCCGTTGCTCTGTCACAGCTTCTGCCAACGTAGCAGTTCAAAAGCACACAAGCGCAAGTAGATAAATAGGTACCACTGCAGTGGGAAGGTAAATGGCATTTCTGTGCCCTCTGGCACTCGTCACAGTGTTCCATTGTGCCAGAAGCGGTTTAGTCATGTTGGCCACATGACCCAGAAAGCTGTCTGTGGACAAATGCCAGCTCCCTTGGCCTGAAAAGCGAGATGAGCACCACACCCCATAGTCGCCTTTGACTGGACTTAACTGTCCAGGGGTCCTTTACCTTTCTTTTTCTTTTTTTACCTTTTATTCCAATGTGTCTGTCTGCAATGTGGCTGTGGAAGGATCGGATTTGATGTGTTGGGCTTCCTGGAGCATGCGTTCTTTACCTTATACCATACTGGCCTGAATATAAGCTGCACTCCCCCCCCCCCCAATTCCAACCGTGAAAAGTTAAGGTGCGGCTCAAATTCACAACCTTACAAAAACTGGCTTTTACGATATCGCTGCTGAAACAGACACATGGTAAAACGGAACAAAAAAATGTTTTCTTGCCGATCTGCGAGCTTGAGTGCCTGCGGAATTGTAGCAATTGAATAGCGATTTGCGATTTTAGCGATTGTATGGTAACTTTGGCGGGCTTACAAGATCAAAGGCTTAAATTGGCTGGGAGTTACAATTCTACCGACTGCAGTGATTTTCAGCCTGTAGCCCAATTTTAAGGGAGCAGCTTATATTCGGATATTGTCTCTCCCCCCCCCCCCAATTTTAAAGGTTTGGCTTATTTGCGGGTGCAGCTTACATTTGGGCCAGTTGGTATATCTATATCTATTTGTTGTTGTTTAGTCATTTAGTCGTGTCCAACTCTTTGTGACCCCATGGACCAGAGGACGCCAGGCACTCCTGTCTTGTAGTGCCTCCCGCAGTTTGGTCAAACTCATGTTGGTAGCTTCGAGAACACTGTCCAACCATCTTGTCCTCTGTCGTCCCCTTCTCCTTGTGCCCTCCATCTTTCCCAACATCAGGGTCTTTTCCAGGGAGTCTTCTCTTCTCATGAGGTGGCCAAAGTATTGGAGCCTCAGCTTCATGATGTGTCCTTCCAGTGAGCACTCAGGACTGATTCCCTTCAGAATGGATAGGTTTGATCTTTTTGCAGTCCATGGGACTCTAAGAAGATCAAACCTATAGATAGATAGATAGATGATAGATAGATAGATAGATGCAATGCCAGAGATATAAGAAGAAAGGTACAGTTTGATTGTCATGTTTGGAAGCTCTCCATTGAACAATTGTGTGCTCCTGTGTAGCTAATGTTATTGCATGTTCGTTGAGCTAGATTTGGGAGGGCAAAGTGGGAAGGTGGGATTTTACTCAGAGACACCACGGCAGAGCACTAAGCGTGACAGATATTAATGCTTCCCAGTCCTATGGGGAACAGAGTTCCCATACACATAACAGAATTTATTATTATTATTATCTGGATAAAGTAATTGCATTTCTCTCTTACATGCTTATATTTTCTGCTTGAGATATGGATTTCCCCACCCACTCATCCCAACCTTCCTTTCCACCCACCCCCTCACTTTCAGCATGTTCCTTGTAGAGTTTTTTAGATTTCAAATAGCACTCATCACTGCCAGGTTCTGTTTGTCTACAAACCTTCTGCCAATATATTTCCCTGGAATTCACTTGAAAAGGAGGGGGCGGGAAAATATTACTCCTTATTTACTTGTTTCTTACTACTGTGAGAAAACTCATTTGAAAGAAGAAACCTAGTCCTGAAATGTGATGCAGAGCTGTTTTCCACTCTCCGCTTTCCATACTGTTTTTTTAAAAAAAATATTTTTAAAAAGTCCATCATTAAAACTGCTTACGGGAAGAAAACGCTTTGTCTCTGTTCTGTGCTACCGACAGATGTGGTTCTTGTTCTGTTTTGTTTATTAAGGTGACCTTCAGAAAACATATTTCTTCTGGAGCGAGCAGATTTGCTTTCTCATCTCTCGCAACGGAGGAGATCCACGCAGGAGTCAGCTGCCGCTGTTGCTGCTTCATAATTAATGGTTCTTACGGCTGGCTGAGTGGGTGATATAATGAATAGCACTTAAGGCTTGGAGTGTGTCAAAATCCACAGCTGATTACCAAAATGCGTATTTGTGCAAGGATTATATGCAAACAGTTCCTGAGTGCAGTCGCAGCCAGATCTCGCAGATCGATTGCATCTAGCAAGAGAGGCCCTTTGCGGCTCTGGCACGCGATGACGATGCTCCCAAGGTCCTCTATGGTGTTATCCTTCAAATCAGGGACATATGGTGCCAACCATCCCAGGAGCACGTGCATGTGTGAAAGGTAACAGTCAAGCATCTTTCCCAAGGTAGACACACCTGGAAAAGCTCTGGAAGTTGAATTTAAGAAGTTAGGGGAACACCACATATTTGTTAGAATTCCTGATCTATGACTGCAGTCATGGGATTGTTGTCTTTCACATGACGGTATATGTTTTGACTCTACAGAGTGGGAAGTGACGGAGACAGGATGTTTGTGTCACTGTGTTCCGTGAAGTGGGACTATTGTCCTTTGTTCTTTTTCTTTTTGCTGTCTGATGCTAGAGAGAGAGGGAGCCATGTTGCAGTGCTCCGTGTGTGTTTATACGTAAATAAAAGGTCCGTATGCCAACAAAGGTCCGTATAGTAAAAGCCATGGTTTTCCCAGTAGTGATGTATGGAAGTGAGAGCTGGACCATAAAGAAGGCTGATCGCCGAAGAATTGATGCTTTTGAATTATGGTGCTGGAGGAGACTCTTGAGAGTCCCATGGACTGCAAGAAGATCAAACCTCTCCATTCTGAAGGAAATCAGCCCTGAGTGCTCACTGGAAGGACAGATCGTGAAGCTGAGGCTCCAATACTTTGGCCACCTCATGAGAAGAGAGGACTCCCTGGAAAAGACCCTGATGTTGGGAAAGATGGAGGGCACAAGGAGAAGGGGACGACAGAGAATGAGATGGTTGGATGGTGTTCTTGAAGCTACTAGCATGAGTTTGATCAAACTGCGGGAGGCAGTGGAGGACAGAAGTGCCTGGCGTGCTCTGGTCCATGGAGTCACGAAGAGTCGGACACGACTAAACGACTAAACAACAAAAAATAGATTAGCCAAAATGCTGAGTTGCTGAGGTCTGACACGCAAGATGCACAAACTCTGTGGATCCCTAAGTGTGCCGGTGTCGGTTGGCATCGGCCGCTGTGATGTTCGGGCTGAAGAAAGCTTATGAAGCTCCCAAATGAAAGACCAGAACGGAGAGAACATGCCAGTCGGGCATGTTTCTCTGCCAGGGTGCTACTCGAGTGTTGGCTGAACTCCTGACACTATTCACATGGGCTACATTGAACCAATCCGTTCAAAGGCTTGAGTCTAATGTGGCACAATTGGAGTTCAGTGCATGTGCATCTCCGCTCCTCACATGCCTGCCCCTGCAAATATACTTTGGATGATTCCCCCAACCGTCTGGAGCAGATTGGATGGCTGCAGGGAACAGGAAGTTCCATTGTGTCAGTGGGTGTCTGCTGCTCGAGTGGAATGAACCTTTTGGCTCTATAAAGTGCCCTGACAGATCAGAGAGAAATTTTTTTATTAAAAAACTGCAGGAACATGAGAACATCAAAACGTTTATCTTGCTAATGAGACGCCCGATTCCCACAATGCCAAGCACACATCTGAAAAGCGGTCTGCAGCTGTAAACGTGGCCTGTTAACTGCTGCCTTCTAAATGACCCTCTCATGCGAGCTTACCTTACACATCAGTTTGCACAACAGAAGTGCCAGCGCTGGCAATTACATGCCGCCTTATGGCTTAATGCATCATAAATATAATAGCTGCACATTTTGGCCGGATGGGAACTAGGTGGCAGCAGCTGGCTTGCAACCAAGTTTTAAATGCCTTAAGTCCTACGTATCTTACAGCCTGATCCCCTAAACGCCAGTTGCTAAAGCAGCAGCTAATGGGATCTGGGTAGCAGTGTGAGCAAAAGATGGGCAGCTGAAACAGAGTTCTTTTTTCTCAAGGTAACATTTCTGCTGCCAGGAAATTTGAAGATCCATTACCAAGCACTGAGGAAATGAAAACTCAGTCCTCCTCCCCCTCTCCAAGCATGTTTGAATGTTGCATACACTGCCAGTGTCGCAGCTACCTATTGGATAGTATCTGTGACATCACTAGGGACCCAAACTTAAACTCCCTTGGTATACCCTTTTAATATCTTAGCAATTGTTTAATCGTTTGTCTCCTGCAAGCATAGACAAGCTCACCTAGCCCTGTGTGAAGTACTGTACAATAGCAAAGCTTCCAAGCTTGATGCAACATTTTTCTTTAAAAGATTGCCTGCTGGATCATACCAATTTTGTTGGAAGCCACCCAGTGTCATGTGACAAAGACAGTCATTTGGGCCTACTAAAGTTATTCAGGCCTAACTGCTTACTGTTGAGTCACTCTGACATGTGTCTTAGCAGCCAGTTTCTCTTTGTGCTCTCTGTAAGATGTGAGAGTCTGTCTGTTTCAGTTGTGAACAGAGTCAGTATGCAATCTCAGTCAAACTGTTTGGAACCATGTTGTTTATGAAGAAGTTTATTTTAACCCAGTAAAGCTTTTATTCAATTAAGAGCTCTGCATTATTAATTTACGCTGCACATCACCCAGAGTGGCAGGAGTAGCCCAGCCAGATGGGCGGGGTATAAATAAGAAATTATTATTATTATTATTATTATTATTATTATTATTATTATTATTATGGCCCATCTATTCCAGCATCCTGTTCTCACAGTAGCCAACCAGCTGAGTAATGTCAGAAAGCAGGAAAAAGACTTATTTGTTGCTCCCAAAGCAATAGCTCCCCCCACTCTCCAACTTAATCTGCTAGGTATCCATCTTTCATTGATGATTTGCAACGTTCCTGTCATGCAGTTCTGACGCTGACTCAGAGCAAGTTATCTTCCCATACAATTATTGGCCTTACAGGGTCAGCTCAACATTGCCAGATTAGCCGGCCAATTGTGCCACTTATTTAACAAGCTTTCGCTGTGAACAATGGGATCACAAAATGAGAAATCACATTGTAATTATATATATATATCCCCCAAACCTTCTCTCAATTGCAATTTCTCTTTCCTCCCATTAACACATTCAAGCGCCAGCACTTACAAAGCCTTCCAGGTCAAGAAGGTCTTGAGGAACTGTAGATTGCTTTCTTTCCCATTAATATGAGCAACGGGGGAGGGGGGGAGTCATTTGAATATAATAAAGAAGCACTTAATTCTCCCATTTCCCCCCCTCTCTGTAAAGCCCTGCATGTGCAATTTGTGCCAACGCTGATTCTGAATTTTGTAGTGATGTACTATAGCCCATTGCTAGTGGTGTTTATTGAAAGAGATGGACTGAAACGCTCACTGTCTCTCAGCCCAACCTACCTCGCAGTGCTGTGGTGGGGATTAAATGAGGAGGAGAATAATGTACACTACCTTGAGCTCATTGGAGGAAAAAGGCAGGGTATAAATGATAATGATGATGATGATGATGATGTCAGGGACTGGACTGAGGGGAATGAGACTGAAGAGGAATGGTGGAGACCGACCTCCCCTCCTGAACTTTCCAGGTAAGAGGAAGGCAGTATTGAATTACAGCAGTGGTTTGAGGAAAGTCACAGCTCAGAGACAGGTGAACAGAAGAGTTGGGAGGTGTTGGGAGAGGAGAAGGGGGAGGCAGAGACAGAGCAGCCAGCTGACACGTTACCACTGACTCCACCCCCTTCTCCCAGAACCCGGCGTGCAATGAAAGTAGAAGAGCAAAGGACTCAAAGACAATTAGCCTCTGGCGGCCGCCGTACGGGGACGTGCTTTTGCTAGGAAGGGAGTGGAAGGAGCTCAGTTGGAGCAACGCCATTAACCTAGTAGGCAGCATACAGAGACCTCTCACTGTGATTATTGAATAAAGACTCAGTAAGAGCTTCCTTGTCTACTTCCTTGGCTGTCTGCTGAGAGAGGGGAGGGGCGATCGGAATTAACTGCAACCTGAGAAATAATAATAATAATAATGTGACCTGAGGAAGCCAATAGCAAAATTGCTAGGGGGGGGGTCAAAGAACACTCCCCTTGTGCTACTCTTTGGCACCAACTCTGGAGGCAGGAAAGGAACGACTGTCTTCAGTACCCATCCCACAGATCTGATCCAGAAGGACACCATGGCTGTTGACTTTTGAAACCGCCGAGAGACGGAGCAGAAGATGCAAGGTTGTACTTCACTTGACTCTCGTCCCTCTTGATAAAGGGTACCCCAGTGGCTATATTTAATAGCCACGAGGGATGGGAACTGCCGGAACCAGAGCACTGAGATCATGCTGGAAGCATGCATGTTGCAGCAGGAGTTTGAGGGGCCCAGCAGTCTGCCCTCAAGGGACAATAACCTTTGGACAACCCTGGCATCTTCCACTGGATAGTGCATACATTATGAGAGAGGGAGCAACAGTGCTCAAAGAAGAGTCTAATGAAGAGGCTTCAACAAACTGAAGAGTACCAAACAGCTCAGGACATGCTGCCGATGTTCTGCTCTCTGCAGCAAAACAGGTAAATGGCTTGTGAAATTTAGCCAGAGGATCCTCCTAAATTGGACTGTCAAAAACGAAACCGCCCTGGTGAAACATTTATCACCCCCTCTTTGGGGGCTTCCTTGAAGAAGAAATATGAAATGTCTTGAAAAGTGCCAGAGAAATGAAAGAACAGCCTGGCTGTCATCATGTCTCTGTCCATCTCGCTGCATCACAGACTGGTCTCAGGGGGCCAATCCGTTTCTATAGGATAGTCTGCCCTTTGGGTCCAAAGGAAGGACATGAAAGCGATGCACTTTTCAGAGGCCTTACTGACGAACGGCCTTGCCTTTTAAAATGTCATTCTTTTCCGGAGCAGAGCGCGGAGCTTAGCAGCGGGTCTGTTCTGAAAGTGGGAATCAGAATGAAGATTTCAGAGATGGGAAACCCATTAAACGAAAGCTGGCACGGTGGCGGTGATGCCAGAGCAACAGCCCTACGACAAAAACTCGAAGTCACAGGGTGTGATGTTATCACAGCGCAGGGGTTGGCGTGTTCTGTCATGGCAGAAAGCCTGGGGACGGAGAGGTGCAGTATCTCACACAGGGCCAGACCCAAGACATTTTGCTGCCTGAGGCAAAGGACTGTTTCATGTACAGAACCACTCAACACTGCTGATCAGTAGGCCTCCTCCACTACCCCTGAGGGCAGCAGGCTAGTTGAAGGGGAACAGGCAGGCTGCATAACACATCTATTTCCATCTTCCATACCTTACTGTATATGAGGGGGATTGGGGGAAAGGCCAAGGCAAGACGTTGAAAATCATGTGAGCTGCTGTCTCATTACAGCATCTCATGTGACCCGCCTGCAGAATTCTAGGGACCGTAACCTTAGAATTCTAGGATATGTAAGGTGCTGTATAAACAAAAGGTTTACACCAGCCCTCGGCCAGATAATTACCTCATGTTTTCACTTAAAATACTTCTCGAGGCTTGCTGCTTCCACGGCCATTTCGTCGTCAGATCTCCACTTGCTGGGGGAATCCTCCGCCTCTTTATCATGACGCTGGAGCTGGGGAGGGGAGGGATGGCAAGATGAAGAAGAAGGTTAATTGGTGCTACCTAGAGACTCCTTTTCAAGGACATTGCAGGTAGGGATGGTAGCAGAAACGGACGAGATGCGCGAGGGTCTGCAAACGTTATGAAGAGGGACGAGCAAATTGCCCACACAGTTCCATAACAGTTCTATTCCTTCTTTCCTCCAGTTTTCTATTCCTCTCAAGCACTCCTTCCCTGGCAACAACCAGCAATTATTCTTTGGCTACTGACCAACTCTCACACCTCATTGGGCAGTTTGGGAGGTTCCTCTATCAGTTATCTCACTCACGGGTCCTGCCATTTTGGCTAAACAAGCAATGGGGCTCATGCACAAGAGAGAATGAATATCGTTCCATAAATTCGATCTCATTCCTTACTCCTCCTGAGTTCCAGCCTAACACAGAAAATTTCCAGAATTGGTGGTGTGTACCAGCTTGCCTTCAGTTCCCTTGCATGTTAGCAACGCATACACATTTAAATAATAATTTATAATAATAATTTATTATTTCTAACCCCCCCCCCAAAAAAAAATCTGGCAGGGTTTCCCCAGCCATTTCAAGAACATATGCTACACACACGCAGTCAAAATTGTGTTAGCATTGATTTGCTGCAGAGCTTATCAAAGCACACACATACCGTGTTAGTGCAAAACATGGGAGGGGGAATTCAGGCCCAGGAACTGAACGTGGCCCTCAAAGTCTTTCCACCTGGCCCTCAGGCCACACCCCTCACCAGGCCTGTTCCACACCCTTCCCAACTTTTCTAGTTTTCCACATCAGTTTGCTTTTTGAAAAAGCCTTCGTGAAGATTTATCAGCACACTCGTGTCAATTTCGCCAAATTTAAACAGCTTTGTGTGCAGTTTTGCCTCATATACAGTTTTGCAAAGCATGTTTTCCTAATGTTTTTTATTTTCCCTGGCCCAAGATCCGCACCAGGGATCAATGCTGCTGAAAATGGCCTGCCCTGCCCTCCACAGACTGGTAGCTGAGTCTGGGAGCTGCCTGCTTTATTAAATTTCCCATAATTCCCAGAAGAACCTGACATAGCGTCACTCTGCAGCACTGTGGAAAATTTGAAGTGTTGAGCTGTGGCCCACCAGTGTAAGGAGGGGGCCACCTTTGCAGAGGAACCTTTGAACCCAGCGCTGGCCTTATACCCTTTCCTTCCCCTGTGATATCCTGGTATGTTGAAGCATCTCAGAACACACAGGCCTATCAAAGCCACATCCAGCCCTAGATTAGGGAGGCGGCAGTAATAGTGTACATTTCTGAAATGTGCAGTTCTTGCTATAAAGAACGAGAAGCAGAGATATACACACACACACACACACACAGAGAGAGAGAGAGAGAGAGAGAGAGACCCTCTTCATCTGAAACAGTTATTCAACCGCATTGTGCTTTCCTCAAGGGCTTGCAGCCTGAAAGAAGACGAGAAAAGTATGCCATTCTGTAGCACTCTTGATTTTAATAAAATAACACGAGACCCAATTGTCAGCTGGGGTAGAATGTCACACTGGGAGACAACGGGTGAGGAAATGAATCCCTTTTTTTCCTTCTTTTTTGCAAAAAGAAATCTTCAAGAAGCCTCACTGTTTATAAGAGATCAAAAGTCGGTGCTTATTCTGCTCAAGCTAAAAGAGGAGGGTAATTAATCAGGACCTCAGTAAGCATCTGCTTGAAAAAGGGCCCATCTTGGAAAGAGTGTGTTTATATATTTGTGCTGTGTAGCAAGGAAATACAGTAGGCAGGTTAATAATAATAATAACAAATCTTGGTACTTTCAGATTGCTCAGCACTTTGTATGCAGCTTTGATTTCCAGACTTGAACAGTTGGAGAAGACCTTGTATTATTTATTTATCCATCCAATTTATATACTGCTTTTCCGATCGTATTGCTACCAAAGCAGCTCACAGTCACAATTTAAAACCCGGAACCGCCTCATGCAATCAGGAGATGAAAAACACGAAGGGTGAGTTCAAACAATAACAACCAGCTGAAGTCCTGGGTGAAAATATACATTTAACTGATGCACTGTGGGTTAAACCACAGAGCCTAGGACTTGCCAATCAGAAGGCTGGCAGTTCGAATCCCCATGACGGGGTGAGCTCCCATTGCTCGGTCCCTGCTCCTGCCAACCTAGCAGTTCAAAAGCATGTCAAAGTGCAAGTAGATAAATAGGTACCACTCTGGCGGGAAGGTAAACACTGTTTCCATGCGCTGCTCTGGTTCACCAGAAGCGGCTTAGTCATGCTGGCCACATGACCCAGAAGCTGTACGCCAGCTCCCTCAGCCAGTAAAGCGAGATGAGCGCCACAACCCCAGAGTCAGTCACGACTGGACCTAATGGTCAGGGGTCCCTTTATCTTTACCTGAAAGCACCTAAGAGTTGCCACAGGTCTTACCTGGGGCGAGGTGAGTCCGCTTATCAGGGCTCACTAGCTTCACCCCAAGACCACTTCAGTCTTGATCAGCCCAGTCCCCAACCCAGACATGCCACAATGAGGAGCTTCTGATTCTGTTCTTATTTAATATGGGAGCATCTATATGCATCATGAATGGCTGCAAGTGGCTACTTTTACTCCATCCAGATGCAAATTTATAGCTACTGTGTGGGTTGGCGGATGACATCCAACACTTGGAAGCAGAGAACACCATTCCTATCTACACCACTCTGCAGCTGGATGTGTGGAGTAACTCCACTGAAAAAGCTTGTATCTGAGACAATGCAGTATGAAACAAATGGACAAGTCTATCCATTTTGATTTCTCAGTTTTCCAGGCTTAAGCTCAGTTGCCCACATTTCTACATCCATTTGCAATTTGTTAAAGTCCTCATGGAAAATCATCAGCTTTCTACTGCACGTTACTAGTGCTCAATAGACACATTTTTGTTCACAATTTTGCCATATATATGCCAGATTCATATCATATTTTCCCACGTATAATATGATATTATTATTATTATTATTATTATTATTAAATGTTAGAAATTGGGGGTATAGACAGATAATGCATAGGGGGGACGGGTGATTGATTGCAGCAGCAAGCAGGAGATTGTCAGTGGTGATTGTACAGGTGATTTGTGGGTGAGCCAAGGGCTGCTGTCAATTGGCTGCCGCTGGGAAAATTGGGCGGGCGATTGGAGGCTTCTGGCGGTGATTGGTCAGACGATTGGTGGCTTTGGTGACGTGTGCTATTGGTAGTGTCGGTCAGGTGAGTGAGAGATTTTCGCCAAAATGCTCAACAATTCTGGGCAATCTTCCCCCATTTTCTTAATTTGGAGTCCCCCAAAATAGGGATCGTTTTATACATGGGGGCGTGTTTACGGTCTCTCTCTCTCTCTCTCTCTCTCTCTCTCTCTCTCTCTGTGTGTGTGTGTGTGTATTCTGCATTTTCCTTCCAAAAGTGCACTTTTGCAAGCCATTTCTCCTAACACAATGAATTTTAATGAATCGTTTTCAAAAATGTAAGTGGGAGAAATTCAGTGCAGAACTACGCTAAAGTTCCTTAGCTGTGTACAAGTTGCACTTGCGGAATGACTTGTGCTAGCCGAATAGTTTACACAAGAGAAAGCCACAGGGAGCGAGCATGGTCCTTGTGGCTAGTTATGCAACAGATTGCTACAGCCCCCATCCTTCCTGCTGCAACAACTGGTTGCATAGCAATCCTCCACTAGCACAGCTGTTGCATGGGATTTCATACTGCACAAACATTATTTTCAGCTTTAACCTCATGCAGCAGAGAATGCTGAACCTGGCCCGGCATATTCATGCACACTTTCTCCTAAGAAACACGTTTTGGTAGAGATTTTTTGGTTGCAGAACTGCATCACAGAACTCCCAGAAGTGTGGATGCATTTCAGCATTGGTGTGACATTCCACAAAGTGTGAATTAGGCAAACTATACAGTGGTGCGTCGCAAGACGAAAAGAATCCGTTCTGTGATTCTCTTTGTCTAGCGGTTTTTTCATCTTGCGAAGCAAGCCCATTGACAGATTAGTGGATTAGCGCTATTTGCTGCTTTTAGCGGCTTATCTGCTGATCGGATCAGCTGATAAGTGGCTTAGCGGCTTAGAAAGGGGGGGGAGGAAAAAAAACCAGCAGGAACTCGCAAGACATTGTCGTTTTGCGAAGCAAGCCCATAGGAAATTTGTTTTGCGAAGCACCTCCAAAACGGAAAACTCTTTCATCTAGCGAGTTTTCCGTCTTGCGAGGCATTCGTCTTGTGGGGCACCACTGTACCCCATCACTATACGAAAGGATTGGTCCTTAATATTAGGATCAATCTGTAATCTTACTCAGACATGCTGAGCCCCCACTTTAACCCTGTGGTCCTATGAACTGAACATCTCCTGCAAATCGCTTATCCATCTTTCCAGACAGATCTGCTTAATATGAACCTTGACAGCACAAGTTCCTCCAAAACTGTGATGAGGTGCCCACAGAAGAAATGGGAAACACCCCAGTCTTGATTACAGTAGGCGGCTTCGTAGTGAAACTCAGAATAGCAGAGTCTTTCTGTAGGCCGCAAGACCAAGTTTGAAAATCAATTACCATCCCTACAGAGCAGTCTTAGCATCATCAAAGATTGATTGCATTTAAAGGTTAACAGCAGTGTGCCTAAAAGAAGAAGAGAAATTATATTGGGCTTAGATTTTCATTTTGAAAACACAGTCCTTTTTCTGTAAAGAAAAAGGCCATTTTCATCCTTCCAGATTCCCAGATATTAGCTGAGGTGTAGAACTGGGATGAGGGAATTGAAAAATACCATTAGCATGCACCACTGCTTATTTTGTTCCGCCAAGTTAAAACAAACCAACATATGTCAAATTGCCATTCCATAGAACTCAGCCTCCCTTTTCCCCAAGTTGTAAATCCACCTATAATCTCTTTGAAATCTCCCTTCAGAAGGAGCACGGTGCATTGAATGAGACAGGCAGAGAAAGCTCACATCAAGTTATTTAAAAAGAAAACGAACCTGCGTCCCTACATCAAGTTATGTATATTGTCTATAAACTTAAAAATCTAAAGGCAGGCAATAACTATTTAATATAGGCTTGTTGAATCTCCAGGCCATAAGGGCAAATGCAGCCCTTTCTCATTCCCTTCTGACACCATGCTGTGCCTTCGTGATCTCCACTGGTTCTCCACTCTTGTCTTTGGCTCAGCCTCCTATCTACAGATGGATGAGCCAAGGGGGTGGATTTTTCTATAGCCATATCCACAATGGCATCTGAAACCAGAAACTATTCTTGTCCTGTGAAAGATATATGATCTATTAATCATACCCTGGAGTGTGCCATGACTTCCTGGGCCTAGAAAACTCAAACCCCAAAACAAAACAAAACAAAATCAGGGAAACAGCTTTAAACAACAAGGGGGAAATATATGATTTGAATCAACAACACACAACAAAGAAACAGGGTGTGCCTAACAAATCCAACGCATGGCAGGATTAGCCCCAGTTTAGGCTGTTGCGCCATCTGTGATCTCTCCTGAAAAGAGATAGCCTAACCACAGTTATTCATTAACTCACAAAATTACACTTAGATCACTGCAAAGTGTTATAAGAGGGACGTCCCTTGAAGATGGGACGGAAATTGCAGATATAGCTTGAAGCCAGCAATATTTGTTGGAACATAGGGAGCCGCCTTATACCCTGTCAAACCATTACAGTAATCCATTTGGCATTTCAGGTAGGGAATTTTCCACTGCCCTACCTGGGCATGCTGGGAGATTGAACCACTGAGCCTTTCCCAATGTAGACGAAAGAGTGCTTAGTGTTAGCAAGGTGATGGCCTTGTGTGCCTTCAGCCCATACTCTGCCACACCCTTCGCAAGTGTTGGGAAAGGAAAAGAAAAAACTCCACTAGCTGCTGGTCTGTTCTTGAACACAAGCACAACCCAATGAGCAGCTGCTTACATGAATGAATGAATGAATGAATGAATCTTTATTTGAGTCAGCCATCAGCCATAGCAATAAATCAGCAATACGATACACAGAAAATAAAAATAAAAAGTCAATTATATAAAATACATTCTAGGGTTTTGAATCAATAGTCAAATAGTGGATCTTATTCGGATTGCCCCAGCTAAAAACCTTGCAACCTTTGCTGTCACATACTCATCTTGATCTGCCAAGGGAAAGGACACTGTGGCAGTGGTTGGGTGACCCAGAATGGACAATAAAAGAGGGGTGGTAATCTCATTCCTCAAGTCTTTATAAAGAGTGCAAGCCAGAAGGGCATGCGCCACCGATTTAGTACTGCCATCTCCACAGGGACATAAGCGTTTTTTGTGTGGAATCTGTTGGAATCGCCCCTCAAGTACAGATGAGGGCAATACATTCAATCTTGTGAGAGTAAAAGCACGTCTATATTGTAGAATTGCTAGGTTATGCAGATAGGGTGCCAGAGAGTTGAAATGGGAAGGTGGAAAACAGTCATACCATGGTCAAAATTTCCTTATTGTGGCCAAGTTGTTCTGACGCTCAATATCATTTAGGTGCTGACAGATTAGACTGCTTGCATTACCAAAACCCAAAGTGAGTAGCTGTTGTGGTGATAAACCACAAGAGTGAAGTTTTTGATAGACAAATTTTTGATAGACAATTTTGATAGACAAGATGCCCTATGCATTTTGTGACCAAAGAATCCCTGCCCCCACACCAACATGTCATCATATATCATACATGGTGCATCCCTGGATATTGCCAGGGGTGGAGGAAAGGAAGGAGGTGTAGGGCTGCCATTTTCACCTGCATCTGCTGTAGTGTCAAGCTTTCCACACCCTGACACACAAAATTGATAGGATTTAGCTTGGTGTCCCTTGCAGCCCAGCACGTATATCTACTCTTTTCTGGACTTTCTCCTTTAAGTCCCACACTTCGCTGAAGACAGAACCTCAGTTTTAAAAGCGTGAGGCCTGTTGTCTTCCATAACTTGCTTGCCGATTCATTCCACACACCGCTGTAACCCTGTTACATAAAACAGCAGCCGAAGCGACAGTCGCTCCTCTCGCTCAACCATTTTCCAGTTGCATAGAATTTATATGATGACATTTGCATTCATTTTAAGCCCCTCCCTAAGTGCTGGAGGCAGAAGTTGCCAATGTTACACACTGAGCCTTTTTACCCTTACTTCCCCCGCCCCACAAAAAATAAAAAATATCCCCTTTTAATAATGTTACAAGATGGATTTATAACATACCTGGAGCTAATATCAAAATGAAAATGAGTTTTCTGCCAGTGGAACAACAATAATGTGGTTAATTTGCCTACAGCTATTGGATCATATACGCCTTGCTACGGTAGAAAATGGCTTTCTAATGTAACATCGCTGCCTAAGCAGGATGAAATCTGCGTAGGAAAATGTAAAAAGGGCACAGCACTATAGCTAGCAGCAAAATTGGGATCTGGAAAAACACAGCACAAATAAAAAGGGTGGGTGGATGGGCAGAATATGGAGATATGCTAATAATCCCAGTTTATTGGTCAACAAACAATATATGAGAAGACAGATGGCTTGGTTTCAGCCGCTGCATTTTCACTCCTGAAGTTTGCCTGTCTATAAGAGCTATGCTAACAACAGGGCGGCTTGCAGAGATGCAAAGTTGCACTGAGACAAGTTTTCATTGTTTAGAGGGAAAATGTATCCCACTTTTTAAAACTGAAACACAAGCTGGCTCCCAACGTAACCCAGAAACAATGCGAACACTGCTTAGGAACTGTGGTATCGAGTGGTCTATAAATTACTGAAATCAATAAATGCAAAACCATTGACAAATATATCAGTGCAAAAATGTTGAAGAGCAGTGGGAAACCGTGGGTTGTATCATACGTCCTCTGTGCAGTATACATCCTCTGGCACTATGGAGCTTCTCCCTCCTCTCCTCACTAACCATAGTTTATTAAGCTGGAGTTCCTCAGGGCATCCTTACTGGTGAGCCTGGCTTATTTTCCAGGTTTGGCACAAAGCCAACATTAACAAGAATTTTCTAGTTTGGAAGTAACAGAGAACTCATACAAGATGGGATTTGTGCTGCACAAAGTGAGGAAGAGAGCCCTAAAGGAGGATGCTGTTTCTGGTCCTGATGCTAGTTCGTGGTTTCTCAAACCATGGTTTATGAACCTTGGGATGATCCTCTGATGCAGGCCAATGTGAGAAGTGTTGTGATTCAAGGGGTTGTTCACCGCCAAGGAGAGGTGAATATCTGAAAAAGAAGGGGAGGTCAGAAGTTCCTGGTTCTACAAACAGGCAGGGGTATGTGGCATGGGAAGGCAAAAATCAGCACCTTGCAGAGTGGTTTCAGGACCACGGATAGTGCTCCTGCAGCTGCAGTCAAACATCTGACTTGTCTCAGCAAGTTCCATAAGTTTATAGCAGAGCTAGGTAGTCACTGACTAGAGACCTCACCTACCCCCTGCCAAGTTGTCCCAGCAGATTATTTAAATATCTCAAACAAGCAAGGCCACTTTTCACAGAAGCAAAAAGAAGGGAATTTTGCACATCCCTAGTTGCCTGGGACACCCAAAAGTCTTGTACAATAACAGCACCAGACAGGGTATTGTTATAAAACACAAGAGCAGGTTCTCCATGTCTAAGTGGACCACTCTAAAGCCCACTCCAGTTTGTAAAACCTCTGAGTGTTGCCTGCTCCATGGTATGGAACTCTCCAGCTAAGAAGTGAAGCCAGATGTTTCCCACAGCTGCCTGGCTGGAGCCTGGACCTAAAATGCCTTATATGAGCATTCATCTACTCACTGGGCCATCTGGAGAATTCTGCATCTTCCAAAATTATGCAGCCAATCATGTTTCTGATCTATATGAAATAAAGTCTAATATAATCTACTGAATATGCAGACTCCGTTCTTTGAATGGTATATATCTCAGATCTTGACCAAATTCCATTTTGGCTCCAGCTAAGATGATATTCTTGGAAAGGAAAGATTAGCTTGGCAAAGGGCTTCCAAACATTTGTAGCAGTGTTATCTGCACCAGAGGATAGATCCAGAGGAGAACACGTATAATACCTGGATGTCCTCCAAGCATGCTTTAACTGAGTTGGGCTCATAACAGACTTGGACGGTACGGTCAAATCCCAATGTCATCTTACAGAAGTGTGGGGAAGACATTAAGCAGAAAGCGTACATTTCTGGTAAGTGCAAATGTGCAGCACCACACAATATCTGGGCAAATGATGGCAACCCCACAGCATACAATGGGCAGAACGCTATACTTCCCATGCACAGTCCATTAACATGCTTCTTTGGCACAGTCTGAAGGCATGTGATGCAGCCACCTTCCTGAAGCTAAGCAGGTCTGGGTCTGATCAATGCCGGGATGGGAGACTGTCTGGGAACCACATGCGTGTTGCTGTAAGTTCCATGGTGGGGGGAAACTGTGATGCAAATGTACTGCGTCTCGGCCCAGTATACCTGAAGGAGTGTCTCCACCCCCATCGTTGAGCCCAGACACTGCGGTCCAGTGCCGAGGGCCTTCTGGCAGTTTCCTCTCTGCGAGAAGTTTACAGGGAACCAGGCAGAGGGCCTTCTCAGTAGTGGCGTCCACCTGGTGGAACACCCTCCCATCTGATGTCAAGGAAATAAACAACTATCTGACTTTTAGAAGACATCTGAAAGCAGGTCTGTTTAGGGAAGTTTTTAATGTCTGGTGTTTTATTGATTATTATTATTATTATTATTAACATTAATTATGTTGGGAGCTGCCCAGAGTGACTGGGGAAACCTGGCCCAATGGGTGGGGTATAAATAATAAATGATGATGATGATGATGATGATGATGATGATTACACTAAAAAGGCTTCACAAAGGGTTTGCCCAGCAAAAAAGGGTGCAAATAGTTCCCCGACGACAGAAAGTTGAAAATCAGTGCTCTGGAGCTGACTGTGCTGACCTGTAATTCTATCTGGCTGAGCATTTCTGGGACTGTAGAGAAGATGACATGAACTGCTGTTATAGATTTAGGAGAATATTCTTTTGGGAAAGGTTGACAGATGGATTGTTTCTGCCTACTGTCATATAGGTGGATCTGGATGAGAATTCCCTCCCCATTCCAATTGGCTAGAGGCCTTTTTTACGACATGAGTAAATGGGTAGTAAGATTTCTAAACTGTGCCCATAAAGAGATACAATAGTGAGGCTTCATTTCCCGCTGCCATTTTGCACCTGCGTCACATTAGTAGCATATATACCTTCCGGTTTCTCTCCTTCTCCATCCCCCCCCCCAGGTTACAGATCTTTGAACGCTAACAGGAAGGGTGAAGGGCATGTTTTTTACACTTTGTCCTCTTCAGGCTGTCTTTTTTCTTTCTTTCATTATTTTGTTCACCTATTTTGAACTTTATATGCCATAAAATGTATATTAGATGGTACAGGGCATCAGAAGATACACACTATACTATTCTGCAAAAATGTGTGTCTGCTTTCTCAACACATTTATACAAATAAATTCACACACACACCCCTTAAAATTCACCAATTCTGTATCTCCCTTGCCTACAGCTAACTTTTTTTTATATCTGAGTTACAGCCACACATCCCAACCAATCTTCTTCACTTGGGAATTCTGACTCCACAGCTGAAATAAGCTAATTCCAAACAATTTTTCCATTATGTTTTTTGTAACAGAGAACTTAACATACATATGTAACCTGCACGGTCATTTGTTAATGTTTGTTTATCCTTTGATTTCTGGCCATTAAGTTATTCTTAGGCATACTAGCATAAAGATGCACACAGTTGTTGTATACTGTATACTGTATACTGTATACTGTATACTGTATACTGTATACTGTATACTGTATACTGTATACTACTACTACTACTACTACTACTACTAATAATAATAATAATAATAATAACAGCTGCAGCAATCTGCTTTACCAAAATTTCAATTGTGTATTTCTGCAACATGAATGATATCCAGTGCTCTTGGCCTTATAATTTATAGTCATTTTAAAAAGCGACACAGAGACAAATGACCCACACTGACCTTTAATCCTGGAGAAAAAGACTAATGTAACATCTTAAGCAGAACCATTCTCTTATGCCAGCTAGCAAATTTCATTTGTTGAATTAAAAAGAGTCTTTTCTTGAAATGATGAATAATAGGCAGGAGTAAGGAGTGTTACGACTAACAGAGTAGCTTGCAAAAATGTATGCAACAGTGTGCCTGCTTCACCTTAATCCAGTCCTTATTATTACATATATACACAATTTTAAGATGCATTAACAGTGCTCTTGTTAGGCACAGTTTAAATTTCTACTCATCTCAAACTTCCAACGTAGACGTGGCGAACAGTTTTTAAGAGATCTCTTGTGGCATGTATTTCTTTCCCCCACAAAACAGAACAGATATTTAAACATGGTGATTTGATTACGTCTCGTTCTAACGTTAGCCATGAAACCTTTTCTCTGCACTGTATACTAAGACAATGTATGGAACTGGTCTACTATATAGTAGAATTAATAATATAACAGAGTTTAATGCAGCCATCCTGTTTTGGTCCTCTGAATGGTTGGTAGTATTTAGGGCAGGCTGGGGAACACTTGGCCCTCCAGATGTTGCTGGATTTCAAGTGGAAATTGTTGGTTGGCATCCATCTGTCTCGAGAGAGACAGAAAAAGAGAGAGAGAGAGAGAGAGAGAGAGAGAGAGACTTGTGTCTACATATATATGAGAGAGTATACACAACTCTCTCTCTCTCCCCCTTGCACACACACATTACAATGAAGAAAGAGATAAGTCGTCCAAATGCCTATAAATACCTTGCCCCTCTTCTCAGAAAGCCCTGCTATCCAAAAAGAATCCATGCCACATCCTGGTCCAATATTCTGGGATGCTAGCCAGCAATCCATGTGTGAGCACTCGCAGAAGCAGCCGACTGGTGGAAACCATCCCTGCCCCAGTGCTGCCAGAGCAAAATGAAGAAAAACCCGAACATTTACCATGCCTAAGTGGACGACTGCATTAGAACACTCTTCTCATTGAAGAAGAAGAAGAAGAGTTTGGATTTGATATCCCGCCTTTCACTCCCTTTAAGGAGTCTCAAAGCGGCTAACATTCTCCTTTCCCTTCCTCCCCCACAACAAACACTCTGTGAGGTGAGTGGGGCTGAGAGACTTCACAGAAGTGTGACTGGCCCAAGGTCACCCAGCAGCTGCATGTGGAGGAGCGGAGACACGAACCCGGTTCCCCAGATTACGAGACTACCGCTCTTAACCACTACACTACACTACACTACACTACACTACACTACACTACACCATTGCATTGGCATGGGTCATTTGCAATGGCAGAAATAACTCAAAGAGGTAAAACATCTCTCTCTCTCTCTCTCTCTCTCTCTCTCTCTCTCTCTCTCTCTCTCCCCCTACTCTTCCATATTAGCTCAGAACCTCCACCCAACCTCTCACTCCCCAAGCCCCCCCCCATGACAAATACTGTCCTGCTAATTAAATGCTTTCTTACTACAAGGTAAGTTGCGATCAGGAGTGCCTACGACTGGATGCCTCAGCATCACAAAAACCTTGACTGAGCCATTTGATATTAATTACCAGTGCCGTGCTGAGCTTTGGAAAGGGCAGCTGAAGGGGGCTGTCAATGAAAGAGAAGGCAAAAGCTTTCCATAGACAATTTCTGGGTCTTAATTCAATTTCCAGGGGACGCCGTGCAGGCCTTTTCTCTACAAAATGTCCCTAGGAACAGTGCGTTCTTAGATATCTGAACTGGCAGCTGCTAGCCAGAAGCAGCTTTGAAGAGCTCTGATGAGCTGCATCTGCTCTCCGAAAATCTCCCACCCTGGAAATTCCCCAGCTCCCCCCACCCACCCTGCTTTTCAGCAAGTGGGGCTACAGAAAGAGAGACAGCCTTTCAATCAGCTATAAAATCAACATTGAGGAAGTGCCAATCCAACAGCTCTGATTGTTTGGGTAAGGTGGGGTGAATTTTTTAAAAAATGCAATATTGTTATCCAGCAAAGCACACAGATCCTAATATTTGATCATGAGTGTTTATTTGTTATGACATTCCAGCTGGCCAGCCAGTTCCTTTGGCCAGGCTGATCGCTAGTTAAATGTCAAGAAACCGCCGCCTGAAATGCAGCTACCATTAAGAGACATTAACAGACCATTTTGTAGGGACCAGGGAAAAATCCATTTGGTCCATAGTAAGTCAGCGTCCTCCACGACACCTGAAGCAGCAGGATCATTTAGGGAGCCCAGGAGATTCCATGTAGCTCTGTCCTCCAGCAGAATGGGAATGGCCAGGGGACCTAGCCAGCTGCTACTGCCGACCACCTCAACATCAGCCACCTGAGGCAGCTGCTTCATTTTGCCTAATGGTAGGGCTGGCCTTGTACCTTAAACAGACAAACGCCTTATCCTTAATTCCCAATGGGCATCAATGTTCTGATACGGGGATTCCCACCTTCACAGAAAGATGTCGTAATTGCCAAAGGACACAGTTGGACTTCTGGCTCTGACTCAATAGATGGTTTTCTTCCAATTACTCAAGAAAATCCACTCAATATCACCATACACACCTTGACAGCAAAAATCAACAAGGCACTCACAGAGCCCACAATGATGCAAGCTGACAAACGGGAGGCAGAGAGAGGAGTAAAATAAATATCCCAGACATTTAACATTCACTTTGAAAAACAAGGATCTACTTGTTAGGTGGCATTATTGCTTCTTTTTATACTCCGTTTTGTTATAATGATTCAGAGTTAAATGCCATGACATTTAAATCAGAAAATATAAGAGGTAAACACTGAAGGATATGTCAGTCCAAAAAGAATGTGAAAGGTGGGGTGGAAAGCACGCCAAGAATATTGTAACCCAAACCCCGCAGGGACTGTGTAAGACCACAGCACTTTAATAATTGTTTTGTAGTTACATAGCGACATTAACCCCAGCGGGTGGGAATCCCTTGCAGAAGACACCAGTGCCTGGAGACAGAGAGTCAGGTTGTGCATCCATACCAGTGACGACAGGAGGAATGACCACTGGGAGGAGTGCAGAGAGGAGAAAGGCCAGGCTGCATCTGCCTTCAACTGCCATGCCTGCAACAAAACATGTCTCCGCTGTACTCAGCTCTACAGCCACAGCAGGCGCTGTAATGCTCCAATGGTTTGACTTCACTCCCAAAGCTGCACTCTTGCATTGTCTCCCGAGACAGACGGGTGCCGAGAACAATTTGCACAGCAGATTTTGAAGCAGTGCCTTGACCCTTGAAAGGTAGTTTTTAATCTGGGGGACACTGCTTTGGAGTCCGTGTGGTAGTGGCTGATGAGAAGAAGAGTTTGGATTTGATATCCCGTTTTATCACTACCCCAAGGAGTCTCAAAACGGCTAACAATCTCCTTTCCCTTCCTCCCCCACAACAAACACTCTGGGAGGTGAGTGGGGCTGAAAGACTTCAGAGAAGTGTGACCAGCCCACAGTCACCCAGCAGCTGCATGTGGAGGAGCAGGGAATCAAACCCGGTTCACCAGATTACGAGTCCACTGCTCTTAACCACTACACCACGTGGCCATCTCCAGAGCTGGAGGCGGTATATCTCTGAATACCTCTGAGTGCGGAAGTGTGCTGCTCATGTCCTCCTTGTTGGCCATCAGGAGAACAGGATGCTGGACTACATAGGCCCATAGCTGTCAACTTTTCCCTTTTCTTGCGAGGAATCCTATTCGGAATAAGGGAATTTCCCTTAAAAAAGGGAAAATGTTGACAGGTATGCATAGGCTTTTGGTCTATTCTGCCAGGGATCTTCCTATGCCCTTAAAAGTGGGGGTGCTTTTACAGCAGTTAGAGCCAACCTTGTATTCTTAACCTGGTATCATTGGCACAGATGGTCTTTACCACTGTCTTCAATGAGCTGCACCATCCCCACAGCGCCACAGCCTAATACAGTGGTCCCTTGGGTTACAGATGCTTCAGGTTACAGACGCTTCATGTTACAGACTCCGCTAACCCAGAAATAGTACCTCGGGTTAAGAACTTTACCTCAGGATGAGAACAGAAATTGCGCAGTGGCAGGAGTGGGAGGCCCCATTAGCTAAAGTGGTATCTCAGATTAAGAACAGTTTCAGGTTAAGAACGGACCTCCAGAACAAATTAAGTTCTTAACCCGAGGTACCACTGTAGTAGTCATACTATTTAGCGCGTTCCTCTTAACACAGACAGACAGAGGGATTCCCTGCCCTCCCGACTTATTTGAAATTAAAGGGAATTGATATCTGAGATTATACCTGAGAAAAAACTTTTTCCTACACTGCTGTACCTCTTAGATATTCATGCCTCTGGAACCTGAGGCGTCCTTCATGGACTGGCACGGTGTCTGCATGTGTAGTGTGCAGATGTCAGATTACACCTATTAGTAACAGCAGGTGATCCTAGTCTTAAAGCAGTATCCTTCTTGTTCCCCCTTATGCAATGTGGGTGTCAGTATTTTCCTTCTCCCATTGCTTAACATGATATCCATGCTTACATTTCTGTACTCTTATGTTTGGGAATGGAAGTGAACCTCTGTAACTTCCGCTCTTTGCTCTCTCTCTCTCCTATATAGAAAGATGTCTGAGTGAGGTCCTCCTTGGACTGCTGTTATGTTCTTTTTTTGCATTTGCTGTAAATAAATAAAATCTCAATGCCACATTCCTGGACAGCCCAGCTTCTGCTCTCTCTGCTGTTTGCGTGCACATGTCAAATGATGTGTGTCGCTGAGTGGAGGAGGAGGAGTTTGGATTTGATATCCTGCTTTATCACTACCCGAAGGAGTCTCAAAGTGGCTAACATTCTCCTTTCCCTTCCTCCCCCACAACAAACACTCTGTGAGGTGAGTGGGGCTGAGAGACTTCAGAGAAGTGTGACTAGCCCAAGGTCACCCAGCAGCTGCATGTGGAGGAGCAGGGAAGCGAACCCGGTTCAGCAGATTACGGGTCTACCGCTCTTAACCACTACACCACACTGGCTCCGTGTGGTGTCCTTACTGGAGCAGGAAGATCCAATGGAGGGGGGGCATGGGGAGGAGCCCAGACTGCGTCTGGAACCTGCTGATACACATATAGCCCCAGGTGGTCCCCTATACTCATCTGCATCTACAATCGTTGCACAATACCTTGTGAACAAAGTGCTGCATATTTTGCCTTGTTGTACATTGCTTAGCAAACAATGTTGTTGTTGTTGTTTACTGTTGTCTACAGTGGTACCTTGGGTTAAGTACTTAATTTGTTCCGGAGGTCTGTTCTTAACCTGAAACTGTTCTTAACTTGAAGCACCACTTTAGCTAATGGGCCCTCCTGCTGCCGCTGCGCTGCCGGAGCACGATTTCTGTTCTTATCCTGAAGCAAAGTTCTTAACCTGAAGCACTATTTCTGGGTTAGCGGAGTCTGTAACCTGAAGCGTATGTAACCAGAGGTAGCACTGTATATATCTCTGCACACAGCAAAATTTATGTGCCAGCGGCTCCTGCCACCTAGAGCAGGGATGGAGAAGGCAAACATGTTTGCAAAGAGGATAATTTTATAAAGGAAGACCAAGATTTTGATTATTCAACGCTGCTTGAAACAGCAGACAAGAGGCTTCTCTTTTGTTAGTTGGTCATTCAATATCTTGTGCTTCTGATATGAATTGGTTTCCATCACTTTTCGCTCTCCCCACCCTGAAAAAATTAAGAACAGACACACACGCAGGTAGCAATGCAATGAAACATTAAATCCAATCCCAACACAGGAGTAATACCATGAAGATTTCACAGAAGCACAAAATGAAGTTCTGAGGCCTTTCCTAGGACTCTAACCTTGTAATAGCTTCTGGCATCTCAAAGATGTTTTGTGCAGAGGGTGAGGCAAGAAGGCCTCCACTGTAGTTAAAAAAAGAAAAAAGTACGGCAGTGTTCCCATTATAATCTGCCAATATGAATGGCATTTACTCCACCTCTGAGAAATGAAAGAAATTCTAAAGGACAAGCAGCGTTCAAACTCGATTGAAATTCTGCTGCCCTTGTGTCATTATAGGCAGCCATGATCAGCCAAGGACAAATTCCCCACTATGCTCTTCTCTTAAAAAAAACACAGCTCAGAAAGAAGTAAGACTAAAAGGAGCGTGTGTCTCCTAAGAAGCAATGCGGATAGCTGCTCATGTTGACAGAACATGACATAACTGTCTCACAAAGGAGGCCAAAGAGCTGGGTGAAACTACCAGGGCACATTCCCTCCATAGTGAGGTAGAAATTCTGTAACACCCGTTACCAGGGAGGCCAGCGCCACTACAGAAGAATATGGCCTGAGTAGAAGAACTAGTTTAGGAGGAACCTAATGGCTGTTAGGGGACGTGGGTGGCGCTGTGGGTTAAACCACAGAGCCTAAGACTTGCCAATCAGAAGGTCGGCAGTTCGAATCCCCGCAACGGGGTGAGCTCCCGTTGCTCGGTCCCTGCTCCTGCCAACCTAGCACGTCAAAGTGCAAGTAGATAAATAGGTACTGCTCCGGCGGGAAGGTAAACGGCGTTTCCGTGCGCTGCTCTGGTTTGCCAGAAGTGGCTTAGTCATGCTGGCCACATGACCTGGAAGCTGTACGCCGGCTCCCTCGGTCAATAAAGCGAGATGAGTGCTGCAACCCCAGAGTCGGCCACGACTGGACCTAATAGTCAGGGGTCCCTTTATCTTTACCTTTAATGGCTGTTAGAGTGAAAAACGACATACAGTGGTACCTCGCAAGACGAATGCCTCGCAAGACAAAAAACTCGCTAGACGAAAGGGTTTTTTGAGCTGCTTCGCAAGACGATTTTCCCTATGGGCTTGCTTCGCAAGACGGAAATGTCTTGCAAGTTTGTTTCCTTTTTCTTAACACCGCTAATACAGTTGCGACTTGACTTCGAGGAGCAACTCATAGAACGCGGTGTGGTAGCCTTTTTTGAGGTTTTTAAAGACTTTAGTGATTTTTGAAGCTTTTCCAAAACTTTCCCGACACTGTGCTTCGCAAGACGAAAAAAATCGCAAGACGACAAAACTCGCGGAACGAATTAATTTTGTCTTGCGAGGCACCACTGTATAAGGTACAAGGAGGGCTTTGCACATACAGCGAAAAGGGGTTGGGTCAAGTTGCATCGATCCAGCTTCTGGATCAAGTTTAAGAGGAGCCATACATAGAGTGCATGAACTACTGCTGACAAGTTTTCCCAGTCCAGGAAATGGTTGTAGCTGACATATCAGTTGCAGCCGGTAAAAGGCGCGTCTAGCCACTGAGGTTACCTCAGAAGAATAAAAGAATGGTCAACTATTATTTTGTGTTTAAACAACCCTATCCTGGCACATGGGTGTTCGCCCGTCTTTTAATCTAGCTTTTAGCTTATTGTTGGTTTTAATTGTTTTCTTGATGTATTAAGTAGTTGTTTTTAACTTTTTCTTTTACTGAGGATGCCATTATTTTATACGTCTTGTAAACTGCAATGAGGTTTTATCACAACAAGCAGTACATAAATCTTGTGAAAGAAATAAATTAAGTAAATATCAAATATGTATATTTTCAGACTCCCCCCCCCAACTGCACATTTCCCACAACTATTTTTCCCTCCTAGTATGTTACTAAAGCATAAGGTGCATTGATTAAAACACTAGACAAAGGAATCCTGGCGCAAGCTGCAATTAAGGGCTCCTAAACATACACACGTTCTGGGGAGTAAATGTCATTGAACTGAAGGGGGCTTGCTTCTGAGTTAACATGCTCAGGATTAGCAATTCTGCAGCTGCAAACAGGCATCACCTCAGAGATACTTCAGGTTCGGTTCCCTACCAATGCAGTAAGGTGAATATTGCAATGAGGCGGTGTGGTGTTTGCCTCCTAGGTGGGTCATAAGGAAAGGGTTAAATGAGTGTGATGTGATTGGCCAGAGAGAAACTGATAGGAGGAGTTAGAGTTAGAGTTGGAGGTGTGTGAAAGTCAGTTGAGAGTTGGGAGTTGGAGAAGGAAGAGGGAGGATAGGTCTGTGGGTTGGTCAAGTTGTGTGGTGAGAGAGTGAGAGGAACTGTTAGTTGGAGATCAGACAGATAGTCAGTTTGAAGTTGTTAGGAACGTATAGGACAGTAAAGGAACTAAGATTAAGAAACTGCCAAGAAAAATTAACTGAAACCTTAAACTTGTTCATGCTTATAAAAATAAACTTGATTATTTGTTAATGTTAACAACTGTCTGGACTCCGTGTGTACCCGAGGGAAACGGGTTGGTGGCAGCAATCACAGTGGTGGCACAGGGATCAATAGACCATCAAACATCTGGGGACCCTGTGTGATCGCCAGAGGTGGGTTGAATACATGCTTTTGGTTTCCTAGTGCATATATATAAATGCTTACACTATACTGTAGTCTATTAAGCCAGCCCCCATGGCTTCAGGGATGGGAGAGGGGGGAAACGGGCTCAGGCCCTAGCCAGCTCCACTCCCATGGCCAAAAGTAGGGCATCAGGGGGCTTCCTTCTCCTGGAAGCGGCTGGGTTGCTTGCCTAAGGAGCAATATCTGCAAAGCTCAAGGAAACTAAGTGCAGTAACGTGAGGCATGCCTGTATTTGTCCTTGTGCAACTTGACACCCAGGAAGGAAGCAAATATTAAAAAGGCATGAACTGAAAACTGTGGCAAGTCATGCATGACTCGGTTACTTTAATTCTAGAAATTATCCATGTTAAACTGGAAGGAAGGTGGAAAGGAACATGGGGCAGAGCCAACAGTAATGAAATGGAAGAGGGGACACCCTGTCATCCTTAATCCCGCTGTCCTTGCCGGTAAATATAGATTTTTTATTTTCTTTTAGCGCATTGCAAATGATTTCAAAGGCTTACTAAACCATTTTGATCAGAAGTGATGGTGACACTAAGAAATTAGCATCTACAACATGAGCAAGGATGGCTCTGTCATCAACTTTCTAAAGACTTGCCTCTTCGGCCTCTTCTTTCCTGTTTTGTGGATCTTGCTCCCTTTGTCATTGTGATGATCTTGGATGAAGTGATCAACATGGTGCGTTGAAAGCCTTCCTGCCTCACAGTCAAAGATAGAAAAAGCACCCCAACTTAGAGCAGCGGTTCTCAACCTGTGGCTCCCCAGATGTTGTTGGACTACAACTCCCATCATCCCTGAGCTCTGGCCTTGTTAGCTACGGGGTGGTGGGAGTTGTAGTCCAACAACATCTGGGGACCCACAGGTTGAGAAAGGCTGACTTAAGAGTATATGAACCTTTATGCAGAAGCACCAGGTGGGGCAGTGCCATAAAGCTGACGTCTCAGCAGTGGTATCACTGCTGGGTACCAGGATGGTCTGGAGGCAGGCAATTGGATGATGAGGTTGGACCAATGTGGATACACCTTCAGAGTCGACCCAGCGCTCCTCCCAGTCCATCCACCCCACCTCAACCTTGCTGCTGTCTTGTCCCACCCAACATTACCTGGCGGTAGTGATGCTGCCGCCATTTTGTCAATTCTGTGGTCCTGCACCACTGGCTGCTTCTGCCTTTCTGTGGAATCTGTAAGATTGTGACCACGTAAGAAAACCCCAGGGGCAGAGTTTGGCAGAGGGTTCTTTGTGCCTGTTTCTGAGCACCAGTCTGAGAGCATCACTTACGGGTCACAGTAGTGCAAAGCTCCACAAGCTGTGGGTGCAAAGCATCCAGTGCTGGGAATATATATATACTACGTGGGATGGGATGCCCTCCAAATGAATATTTCCAAATGGTGCTTAATGCACACATTTGACCTAGAAAATGTGTTGTTTGTAATTCCAACAACCAACCATGACAAACGGCCACATTATCCTCTATATATGTGAGCTAAGAATTTGCTGCTTTGCTTTCCATGGAACAGAAGAGCAATGTTTTCCCAGAGGGGCCACAAAGTCAGTTCTGTTGGGGAGCTGGCGTAATGCCTGTTGTCTTCCTCAAAGTTCAGCACCTTTGCTGGGTCTTTGTATATGATAGACCACTTGAGTATCTTGCGTACAAGCGTAGGCTGTGACCAGTGGAGTCTGCTTTTGTCTTTGCTCACTGTGTATTGCATCTTCTAATTGGTATATATAATTTACTTCCCGCAATCTGTTATGCCAGATTTTCTATGCATTAGTCTAATTAAGTTAAGCTTGATAATTACATTTCCAATATCATAACGGCATGCACGGAATTCTGCAGATTGTGTCACAAGCTCAGCCGATCCGCAAAATGTGGTTTCTCTATTCAACTTTTCCTATTGCAGGGCCTTGGATGTTGGCAAGTTTGCATTCATCTGAAAAAAAAAGTTGTCCTGCAATTCGACACAGAGATTTATTTATTTGTACGTCAGCCCCAGAATGCCACGTTACGGGGCCTATTATGCAAATTCAAGCGCGGCGATCTAGGCTACAGAGTACGGCATTTTTATCTACCCTCTTTAAATTATGTACATCCCACCTTTCTGCATTTCCATTGTTAGGGAGGTTTGTCACGAAATAGGCAAATAAATAACAGCAGCAACAGAATGAAAAGAATAAAATAACAGAAGAACACCAGACGACTGCCAGCAGTGAGCAAAACCAAATTTAAACAACTGAAGGTGCCAGGTAAACATAAAGGTCTTTGCCGGATGCTGAAGACACCAGGATAGGTGTCAGGTGACTATCTCCGGGGAGAGCATCCCATAAACAGTTGACCAGAACTGAAACCATCTGGTGAACCTCCAAATTCTGAAGGAAAGCTATTGAACATCCCCAAATATTGCACATCAAAGGTTTCCATTCCACAGCGCCTGATGAATTATTAAATTATTTAAATTATTAAATTCGCAAATGAATTATTAAATTAAAAGGCCTTCTGTACATCACCAATTCCACTGCCTGACATTTTCTAGCAGGCAGGCAGGGTACCTGGGTCCAGCGAGGGAGGTAATAACTGAGCGACAAGTTCTCGAGTTCACAAATATGCCCTTAAAGCACAGAATGAGTCACCTTTGTAAAGCGATACCAGGCATCTGGGCACATTAAAAATGCAGTACGAGAAAGCGGAGCCAAGGCAAATATATGTTCAGAGGACTTATGTCACCATTAATAAGTAAAGAAAAGCAGATGAAATCGTTCAAACTTGGCACTGGTTTTCGTTGACTTCCCGATCTACAGAAAATGCTTTTAAGCGCATAAAAAAAAGCCCTGCTGGGACAGGCTAAAGAACTGGTTTTCTAGTCCTGATCCCTGTTTCCAGTCAGTATCCAAAGGCCAATGAGAAGCCCACAAGGCTCCCTTGGGAGGTTGGGCAGAATATAATATTAATAAGTAATAAATAAAAGCTGGACGTGAAATCAACAGTCCTTTGCCCGCCCACCATCTTCTTCATAGACATTGCCCGCCCACCATCTTCTTCATAGATCATGGAGACAGTATACAGATGTCATGTCAAGTATAAAGCTGCTCTCCAATCCACCCTCCATTTAAGAGGTTCTGTTTGGGGCTCTTTATCTGCTGTTCCCCCTCCAAACCCATTTGAAAGCGATTCAAATGGGTCGACGTCTCTAGACCTTGGACAGCAAATTCCATTTTTTAAACTTATGTGCCATGTGGAAAAGAACTTCCTCTTGGGTGCTTTGATTTTTCAGCTGCATTGGGTGATCTAAGGTTCTTGCACTATCAGAGGGGAGAAGTCCTATGAAGTTTCTCCACACCAGGAATAGTTTTTACACCTCAGTCACATTCTCCTTTCTGACTTGCCTCCGCCAAGAAGATGTGGTGCTGAGAAACAGAGCCAAAGCTCACATTTCCCATTACTGTACCAGATGTGACTTTTGCCTAAAGTGATCTAGGTCTCTACATGGAAGCCAAACCTCTATGGGATTTTAATAGAAGTTACATTTTCCAAAATGGTTCCACAATGCCCCCCCCCCCGTTCTTAACCTGAAGCACCACTTTAGCTAATGGGGCCTCCCGCTGCCATTGCGCTGCTGCCACACGATTTCTGTTCTCATCCTGAAGCAAAGTTCTTAACCTGAGGAACTATTTCTGGGTTAGTGGAGTCTATAACCTGAAGCGTATGTAACCTGAAGCGTGTGTAACCCGAGGTACCACTGTATTTCTCAATTTGTAGTGAGATATGGACCAGGACACTGCCATTTTCTTCTAACCTCCACAATTCTCATCCTGAAGCAAAGTTCCTAACCCGAGGTACTATTTCTGGGTTAGCAGAGTCTGTAACCTGAAGTGTCTGTAACCTGAAGCACATGTAACCCACGGTACCACTGTAAAGGGCATAAGCCAAGCAGTGCAATGGGTGGCAGCTGCTTCTCACTGACAGTTGATATTGCTATGGGAGTTTTGAGGCTGACACAAGCCTTCAGATTGTGTAGTGAGGGTATCCTGCTCTGTGGTGAGGTGAGGCCAGGCAGGACTCAGGCTGGTTGTAAGGTGAGGTGCTATGAGAGGAGATAGGATTCAGGCTAGAGATGAGCTTTGGCTTAGACCACATCCACATATATAAAGTGCTATGATGGCACTTTAAACAGTCACGTCTTCCCCCAAAGAATTCTGGGAGATGTAGCTTGTCAAAGGTGCTGAGACTTCTTAGGAGGCCCCTACTCACCTCATAGAGCTGCAGTTCTCAAGAGTAGTTTAACAGCCAATTCCATTTCACAGGGAACTCTAGGAATTGTGAGGGAAATAGGGGTCTCCTAACAATTCCCAGCACCCATACCAAACTACAGGATTCTTTGGCTTTCCATGACTGTTTAAAGCACCAGTATCGTGAAGACAGGAGTGCCTGGTGTGCTCTGGTCCATGGAGTCACGAAGAGTCGGACACGATTAAACGACTAAACAACAACATCGCGGTGCTTTAAATGTACGGCATAAATGTAGCCTCAGTCTGGATATGGGGCTTAGTTAGTGCTCTAGGAACATAGACCTCTGATGTGGTTCTGATGTTTTAGTACAGGGGCCCAGCCTGTTCCAGTAGCATTCTGCTGCAATGAAACAGGGATGTCTCTGGTCTCGTTGGGTCTTCTGAGATGGAGTTATCTAAGTCTGAGCACAGTACTGAACAAGACAGAGGCACAGGCCCCAAGGGTTATCTGGTGGCTTGGCCCTGTGTACCCTACCTCTTTTGGTTCAGAGGCCTTGACTCCATCACCAGAACAAGAATCTGACTTCTTATCTCCAACAGTGGGGCCTAAGGCCAGAGAGAGTCACTGCAAAACATGCCCCACCCCACTGCCATGAAATAAATACAGATATCCCAATACAGTGGTACCTCGGGTTAAGTACTTAATTCATTCCGGAGGTCTGTTCTTAACCTGAAACTGTTCTTAACCTGAAGCACCACTTTAGCTAATGGGGCCTCCCGCTGCCGCCGTGCCGCCACTGCTTGATTTCTGTTCTCATCCTGAAGCAAAGTTCTTAACCTGAGGAACTATTTCTGGGTTAGCGGAGTCTATAACCTGAAGCGTATGTAACCTGAAGTGTGTGTAACCCAAGGTACTGCTGTATTTCTCAATTTGTAGTGAGATATGGACCAGGACACTGCCATTTTCTTCTAACCTCCACAATTAAAAGGGGGCACAGTTTTAATGGGAGCTGCACATTTTGGGGGGAGGGATCCCTCCTATTCCATCCCACCTCTGCCAGCCCTGTATGCCTATAGTCCCTGACTAAGTAAAGAAATTACTCTTGTTGCAGATAAAGTTGCTATGAAGTAAAGGCACAATTTATACCCAAAGCAAATTTTTGAGGGAATGTGATAAGTCTAGTTAAATTTGTCGGGGGAGTTCCGCATATCCCTAAAGTCCTCACAAGTTTTCATTAGCTACATTCAATAAGCAGCTACCCATGCCTATAACCAATATTAATACACCAAATGAAATATTCATTAATTTCATTTATATTTGTCAGATATCTTGTGTCCCCCCTCCCCCACCCGCTCAGAATATGAGGCGAAATCAAACCCCCCGTTTCTCTTACGGCAGCTAAGGTGAAGAATTTTGGAAGGCCATTTTTGCTCCGCTATCAATGCCTCTGAAATTATAAAGGTCTCTAAACCCTCTGTGAAATTATTCTGTGTGAAACCCCTTCAAATAAATGGAAGGCGTGTAAGAGCACTGGTGTAAACCATATCTGAAAAGAAACACACCTGTAACTTACTATATCCTTACTGTATTATTTTATCTTAAGTCTTGCACCCTGTTTGTGTATTGTCTGTAGCCATCTAGAGCAGATATTTGGAAATAAATGTAGGGAAAGAACGGAAAAGCTGGGGGCAGGGGAGATAGCTATATTGTGAATATCATTCAGATGTCTCCCCCTTGCCTTTTCACTTTCTTGGTTATAGTTTAGTATATGTCGCAGGGAGATCCACTGGAAGAACTGGCAATAAAACCCAAAGCCTACAAGAGCATTGCCTCATGTTCTGTGTGGCGTTAGAGTCACAGCTGTCAGCAGACATTAGGGTGGCCGCTAATTTGCATGTAATAGTTCATATGTATGGATACGAATTTGGGGACGCGGGTGGCGCTGTGAGTAAAACCTCAGCGCTTAGGACTTGCCGATCGCATGGTCGGCGGTTCGAATCCCCGCGGCGGGGTGAGCTCCCGTCTTTCGGTCCCAGCTCCTGCCCACCTAGCAGTTCGAAAGCACCCCTAAGTGCAAGTAGATAAATAGGTACCACTTTATAGCGGGAAGGTAAACGGCGTTTCCGTGTGCTGCGCTGGTGCTGGCTCGCCAGAGCAGCTTCGTCATGCTGGCCACGGGACCCAGAAGTGTCTCCGGACAGCAGTGGCGTAGCGTAATTTGCGCCCCCTAACCTGTGGATTTGCGCCCCCTAACCCGTGGATTTGCGCCCCCTAACCCGTGGATTTGCGCCCCCTAACCCTAACCCCCAGATGTTGCGCCCGGTGCGGTCGGCCCCCCTGCACCCCCCACGCTATGCCACTGCCGGACAGCGCTGACCCCCAGCCTCTTAAGTGAGATGGGCGCACAACCCTAGAGTCGGACACGACTGGCCCATACGGGCAGGGGTACCTTTACCTTATGGATACGAATTTAGAAATAAGAGCACAAGTCTGCTGGACCTAGTCTGCTGGACCTAGTTCGGCATCTTGCTCTCATAGGGGCTGACCAGACGCCTGTGAGAAACCCAGAGCACTCTCCCCTCCTGTGGTTTTCAGCAACTGGTATACAGAAGCATCACTGCACTTTAAACCTAAATGCAAAGCATCTCGTGATAGTGGAGAAGACTGTATCCAGGAGACCTGTGCCTCCTCAGTCCGCTCTTCAGGTGCTAACTACTAGTGGGTGTCAGTGCCCCTCCCACAAGAAGGGAGAGGAGGGTCTTGATCAGGGGTCAGCTAACTTTTTCAGCAGGGGGCCAGTCCACTGTCCCTCAGACCTTGTGGGGGGCCAGACTATATTTTGAAGGAAAATATTGAATGAATTCCTATGCCCCACAAATAACCCAGAGATGCATTTTAAATAAAAGCACACATTCTACTCATGTAAAAACACGCTGATTCCCGGACCGTCCATGGGCCGGATTGAGAAGGCAATTGGGCCAGATCCAGCCCCCGGCCCTTAGTTTGCCTACGCATGGTCTTGATCATAGAATCACAGAATTTGTAGAGTTGGAAAGGACCTGATCCAACCCCTTGCAATGCAGGAATCTCAGCTAAAGCATCCAGGACAGATGACCACCCAACCTCTGCTTAAAAACCTCCAAGGAGGGAGAGCCCACCAAACCTAGAGGGAGCCCCTTCCACTGTTGAACAGCTCTGACTGTCAGAAAATTCTTGCTGGTGTTTAGTTGGAATCTCTTTTTGTAACTTGAAGCCACTGATTCGAGTCCTACCCTCCAGAGCAGGAGAAAACAAGCTTGCTCCCTCTCCCATGTGACAGCCCTTGAGATATTTGGAGATGATGCCTGTCATATCTCCTCTCAGTCTCCTCTTTTCCAGGCTAAACATACCCAACTCCTTCAACCATCTCTCATAAGATTTCCAGACCCTTGATCATCTTGGTTGCCCTCCTCTGCCCATCAGTAATAACACTTGGACTGCAGTCTGAGTAGGCACACAGGTCACCTGGACATTTTATATATATATACTGTGGTACCTCGGGTTAAGTACTTAATTCGTTCTGGAGGTCCGTACTTAACCTGAAACTGTTCTTAACCTGAAGCAACACTTTAGCTAATGGGGCCTCCCGTGGCTGCCACAGCACAATTTCTGTTCTCATCCTGAAGCAAAGTTCTTAACCCGAGGTATTATTTATGGGTTAGCAGAGTCTGTAACCTGAAGCGTCTGTAACCCTCGGTTTAAGAACAGCCCTGTTTACGAACTATTTGGTATACAAACTCCGCAAAACCGGAAGTAGCGTTCTGGTTAGCAAACTTTACCTTGGTCTACGAATGGAAGCTGAATGGTTGGAAGGGCACCAGCAGCGGGAGGCCTCATTAGGGAGAGCACACCTTGGTTTAAGAACGGCTTTGGTTTAAGAATGGACTTCCAGAATGGATTAAGTTCGTAAACCGAGGTACCACTGTATTTTGGATAGGACAGCCCTTCGATACGATACAATACGATATGATACAATAATCTTTATTGTCATTGTCCCATACAGAACAACAAAATTGAAAAATCTACATAAGACATTCAAAAACCAATAAGCCTGCTATCCCAGCTATCCCGACCTGGTTAGCCCCCTAAAAACTCTGATACCCCATTTTTAAATACAATATACTCCCGTAGAGACTCCTTACACTGTGTTTAAAACCAAAATCTCATTTGGATAGAAACTGTTTCTCAGGCGGCTAGTCTGAGGACTCCTTCAAAGAGGGTACTGTCCTCTGAACATCTCATGAAATAAAGGGCTGAAATAAACTTGGAACCTACAGCTCAACATAGTACTCCATGTTTACCATCAACATATTCTTTGATGTGATTTACAATTGTCCTGGTATGGTATTCAGGAAACCTAGTGCAAGGCGATAGAAAAGAGATTTGGATAGCTGCGCTGATTTTAAGAGTCTGAAAGGAATCGTTCAACCTTGATCTCAAGGTGACATTGGCTTCGTAACTTGTTCTTCAAAAGCAGCAGCTTCCCAGCGTTACAAGCCGTAATCAGAGTGGTCAGGTATATCAAAGAGGTATAGCATGCCTATAAATATTAGTAATTAGCATGCGATTCAATTGAAATAAAAATATTACAACATCGTGGCAGCTTCTCTTTATGGGGCACTGTTTAACATTCCAATTATCTTTAACGAATTAACCTCCGAGTCTGGCTGAGGTACAACAGTCTTGAAATCCTTTTGCTCACCCACAGCCCACTTGTAACTAATTTCATTTTGCAAGTCTGCCTCAATTAACATTTTTCTGTTTTTCACACATGAGTGGCTGCGCCGCTGAAATATACAATCCTCTCCCAAAATTAATAGCCCAGCCACCTTTTCTCTCTCTCGCTTTTATTTTACAAATGAAGGTGGGCGAGCCGTTTCTCAATAATATCCCAAACCAATTAAAAGCATTTCCTTTACACTGACTCTGTAGCCTCTGAGATGTATATATGAGGAGAAAGAGGGGGGCGGGGGGGGAGAATGTCTGGCAACTTCCCTCATATTAATTGCTTGGAAATGATCCGGGGTGGAAAAAGGCTGCAGGGACTGAAAAGGAGCAACTTTTACACAACTCTTCACAGCAAGAAGATTTAAACTGGATGTCACGCAACTGCTTTACATTTGAAGATTGATTAGTGTTGGTCCTTTAAACACACACACACACACACACACACACACACACACTATGGGATTCCATGTCTCCAAGAATCTGTAAGCAAACTGATGTTACCCAAAGGTCAAAGGAATGAATTGTACCTGTCGGCTTTGCAGCAATCTGTCTACCTCTCTCATACGTGGCAGGAGGGAGACAGAATGTAGCAGAAGGATAAAAATTGCAGCTGCAAACCACTGCACAATCTAGGGTTGAGGCCCACATAGGGATGGGAGAATTTTGGGTTCTCTCACTTTCTCATACAGTCGTACCTTGGAAGTCGAACGGAATCCATTCCAGAAGTCCGTTCAACTTCCAAAACATTTGAAAATGCCCTTGGAGCCAATTGGAAGCTGCGGAAGCCCCATCGGACGTTCGGCTTCCAAAAATAGTTCGCAAACCGGAACAGTCACTTCCGGAATTGCGACGTTCGGGAACCAAAATGTTCGGGAACTAAGCTGTTCGAAAACCAAGGTATGACTGTATTTCCAGTTTTAAGTTCTGTTTTCCACTTTAAGAAAAGAAAGAAAAGAAAAAGAGTCCTCATGAAAATTAATCAGCATTTTAGTGCAAATTTATCTTCATGTAGACAGTTTGAAGCTGAGGCTCCAATACTTTGGCCACCTCATGAGAAGAGAAGACTCCCTGGAAAAGACCCTGATGCTGGGAAAGATGGAGGGCACAAGGAGAAGGGGACGACAGAGAATGAGATGGTTGGATGGTGTTCTTGAAGCTACTAGCATGAGTTTGATCAAACTGCAGGAGGCAGAGGAGGACAGAAGTGCCTGGCGTGCTCTGGTCCATGGGGTCACGAAGAGTCGGACACGACTAAATGACTGAACAACAACAGACAGTTTGAGTATGCAATTTTTGCCTAACATAATGCATCTTTTATGCACACTAGATGCATTTTCATTTTTGCACACGGTGCTTGGTTACAGAACTGCATCGCAAAATTTGGGGAGCTGCATGTTTTGAAGGATGGCTGCATTTTTGTTGGCATATTGTTTCAGGAAGTGTGGGTTGCCTTGAAAGGTGAACCCAATCAAATTTCTCCCCACCCTGGGCCCACATCCCACCGGGGGGCCCATTACACTATGCAGAGCTTCCTCTTCCTCTTCCTCTTCCTCTTCTCCTTGGCATCACTGCCCACCCACCTGCCCCGTCCAAGCATGCAAGCAATAAGAGAGGAAAAAATGGTGCCGCAGCTTCACCATCCATTATGCTCTCCCTCTGAGTGGTTGCGTGGATTGTGCTGAGAGGGAAAGAGAAAGTCAGTGGGGAGCTGTGACTTGGAGAGGATGAGGACCCATTAAAATGGACCCCACTTTAGGCACATTGCCCAAGGACCCCCCCCAAAAAAAACCCCCCCCGGAGCAGGCACTGCTCTGGAACACTCCAAAGTTATCTATACATGCATTCTGTCAGGCTTTGGGGGATCGGTTTCCTCCCTTGTGGCAGTAAACAAAGGATCAAATGAAAGGAACGTTTTACCAGTTAGAATCTTCAATAATCACAGCGAGAGAACAAAGAACACGTCTCCTAGAATGGCGGTCCTCCCAATTAAGGATACACCCCCTCCATCCCTATTAATCTATGTCACTCCTACATCTTGTAATCTATGAGTTTGTACCCTCTGTGCTTTCTGTTCTGAGGCTTTCTGAGCTCTTCTCAACCTTGGGGAGAGCGGAGGAATGCTGTCCAACGACTGTGGATCTGTTAACCCTCTCTCTTCCGGTCTTTCTTCTCCTAGCTGTTCCCCATCCAGTACTTCCCAGCTTCTGCCTTCTGAACTATGCCCCTCTGCAAACCACTGTTCCAAATCTATACTGTCCTTTTGCTCCTGGGAAGATTCAGGAGCAGGGGGAGGAGGTGGCTCCCACCATTCCTCCTCAGTGTAGCCCTTCTCAGCACGGTCCCTGACATATACATACCCAAGTGGGGGGAGGGGATGGATTCAAGCTGGTCCATCATTATACCACAAGGTAGACAGTATGTATGGGTTGTTACACCGGAACTTATACAGAAATCAAGATTTCTATCACCACCATGCATGCGATGTATTGCTGAATGAATCAAAAGCTATGGGTGTGTCTGAGAGACATAGAGGGAGGGAATGGGAAAGACCACAGCTCAATAGAGTGCATGCAGAGAGTCCCAGGTTCATTCCCCGGCAATTCCTGTAAGCTTGGAAAGGGTTCCTGCCTCAAGTCCTGGAGCTCCACTGCCAGCCAGAGAAGACGATTCTGAGCTGGATAGAGCCACGTCTGATTTGATGTAGCAACTTCCTCTGTCTCTAGAATAAACTTGACAGAAACAGTCACCTCCCTGCTTCTTTCCCTGAGCCGGCAGTGACTGTCATTATAATAAGGTTTCGCACGCAGGGACAGAAGCGTAATGTTATCTCTGTATGGTTACACAAACAGATTTTATTCAGTATATTCATTTTTGAAACAAATGTGGCTTACTTGGTTACCCAAGTGAAAATGTGCTTTGAACGGTGATGTTTTCATTAAGAGAAGCTGCAGCTCCAATTCTTATACAAAGTGCCGTTAACTTTGTTGGCAGCCGAGTCAGTCTACTGCAGAGACTACATTTTTCACGATTGCCTCTCAAATTGAGGGCACCCTACAGTGGGTTCTCAAACCTAAATCAAGTTTAAATAAAGTCAATCCCAGAAAATGGGAGAAAGTCTATTATAATCAGCAGAGGAAATATCTATTTAGGCTAGCAGGCCCAGGAGCTGAGCGTTGTTAGAAACGGTGGGTTTCATTATTACCTTTATCGTGCGGTGCCTCCGAGTCTTTATTGGAAGAAACTTGACATTTTAACATTTTATTCCCTTTGTCCCAGCAGACTCCCACGGCGAATCTAACCTTTGCAGCCAAGAAGAGGCTTCATTTCCAATACAAAGATGTCATACAGAAAGACTACATGAGTGCAGCTGTAGTGGCGGGTGTGCAAAGCGAAGAAGAAAGCTAGGCAGGCATCTGAGGTTGAGGCAAGCTGCCTGCCAAACAAAGACTTCGCCTCGCACGCCTGGCTCCATTGCATTTTGCAGATGAGCTTGGCATTTGTATTCCCCATACCCTGTTTTGTGAGCACCGCTAGGAAAAACTCCCACAGATATTTGCCAAATTAAATGACCACCCCCCTCTGCTCATCAAAACAAAAAACAAAAAGTAAAAACACACAAGCGACATGAATGGCATAGTCACATTTGCATGAAAACGTATATTCCTCCTCCTTTTTAGTAACAAATGAATACAGAGCAGCATGCAGCTATATTAATAATTTCAAATTAGGACCTTCTCTGAAAGGTCCTAATAATATGGATGTAGAAAGGAAGGGGGCTTCTCTGTGGTGGCACCCTCATTCTGTAAGATAGGATCCAACACCCTTTCCCATTGAACTGGGCACTTGGTGAAAACCTTTCCTTTTTTTTTCTTTAGCAAGGAATTTCGAGTGAGTTGGGTCGGTTTTAAATATTTTGGTATTTGGTTTAAAATATTGGGTAAAGTAGAATATAAGAGAATTCCCTGGATGCCTGGATCCATGTTTGGGGCAAGTACACTTTGGTGAAAGAGTCCTAGCAGAGATTAAAAAAATCATAAAACGTGCAGCAAAGTAAAGTCTGGAAATATAAGCTGTTAGACCTTTAAAATATCCCCTTTTAAGTTGCTTCCAAAGTTCCCCACTTCGCTTAGCATAGAAAGAGTGTTTGGTAAGTTACAGTAAAAATGATTTACTTACAGACTCTTCAAAGGTCAGATTCATGTGCTTTTCCATACAGCAGCAAGAAAAGTCAGGCAGTACAACTTTGTTTCAAAAAGTGGCAAATGTTTCTAAACTATTTTTATGGAAACACAAAGGTGCCTTGCTAAACCCACGTGGTCTAAGCTTGGCGCATTCCGCTTAAGACATCCTTGCTGTGGTAAGGATGTTTAGAAACCACAGTGCCCACCACTTCGAAACCAATCCTACTGCCACACTTAGGCCATATTCTCACAGTGCATTTAAAGCACTATGTTTAAAGACAGTTTAAACAGTCATGGCTTCCCCCAAATAATTCTAGGAGCTGTTAAAGGTGCTGAGAGTTGTTAGGAGACTTTTTGTCCCCCCACAGACTGACAATTTCCAAAGTGGTTTAACAATCCCTCTTCACGTGGTTGTGGCACAGTGAAGCTGCTACCTCACAGGAGACGGCAAAATGGGGGGGGGGGGTTATGTTTCATAAGAAGCCACAACTCCTGCATCTTGTGCTGCTCTGGGGAGTAGCCACAGAGAACGTGGTTTGTTATGTACTGAGCTGAATAGGATCCAAAATGCAGCAGTCTGATTGGTCCTAGAACAATAGAATCCAAAATGCAGCAGTCTGATTGGTCCTAGAACAATGCAGCAGTATGACTGGTCCGCAAGAGCCACCCAATCCAGCTCCAGGTGGAAGTGAATCCGCAACGTGATTGGCCTACAGGAGAATTCCGGGATTAGCCAATCACGTGCAGCCCATTGTGTAAATAATGTATATAAAGCAGATATTGTGGGGGAACTTTCATTCCTCACTACTATGAGCTGAATAAAGAGCATGAAATCCACACTCAACTCCGAGTATATGTCATTGTTTTTGTTTGGAAGGTGCGTGTTGAATCTCTGGCATCTCCAGCCAGAAGCATCAGCGATAGGACAAATCTCTTCCTAACAGATGATGGAACAAACCTCTGAAACAAAGCCTGAAACCCAGGAGAGCAGCTGCCCATACGGGGCTAGATGGACAAATGGCATGTACCATGCAGGACTGGTGATGCCATGCACCTGGAGCACCACCCACAGAGCCAACGACAAATAAACAAAGAGGCCGATTGCAGGGACATCATAAACAGATCGTGCGGCTATGTTAGTCTGCTGTGTCTCTGCTAAGCCTCTGTGTCTTCGAATCAAAACGGAACGAGAGCCATTCCTTAGGGAATTTCCCAGCTATGCAACAAGGATGTCTGTATGCTCAAAGGGACCCAAGGACCCAGGGGACTGGGCATCCAGGAAGCCTTGGGGAAAGCGATTCTAGGACTCCATGGAAACCAAAACAGACAGGAGTGAAATGAACACAAACGGGAATACCAACGAGTGAAATCTGAACAGGAGTGGCAAGCTTAACTGTGCTCTCATTAGGAAGCATATCCCATTGAACTACATGGGACATGCAGCCACGTTTCAGATTTCAGGAAAATCAACAAATGGGCCAAATTGCTGCAGTCAAATTATTGGGGTGGGGAAAGGGAGGAGGACGGTAATGAAATCTACATTCCTCATCCCAACATCTCCCTCTCAGCAGCTGATGATGCCATCATAAAACGTAAGGTGGGCAGATCTCATCTGGCTCCCTACCTATCACAAAACACCGTAGCCAATGGCTTGTTTTTGCTTTTCCTAGGAAGACTAGGCAAATATACAACTTCACTTGTTTACTCTGCAGTTGGTTGAGAGAAGCCCTACTGTGTACTGTGTACTGAAAAGATCTAGCTCCCTTAAGTCTGGGTCACCATCAGGGACTATAGCTAGGTTTTTGTTTCAAAGGATATCCTGGCTTAAAGCTCTGGACCTCAAGAGGAATGACAGGGAAGGCACTTCAGCTGCAGGAGAAGAACTGAAAAAGAGACAGAGGCAACCATTGCCAGTAATAAATTACACAGGGCTGAATTGCCACAGAAACTCAGCTATCCAAACTGTTTTCTAGCTCAGAATATATATATTTTTAATCATTTTACAATCCAGTGCTATAATCATTGAGTTACTCTAGCAAAACATACAAAGAGCATCACAAAACAATATCAACCTTTTCAAATTGCAGCAGACACTTATTCAGTGGGGCTTTCTGCTTCCCCCCAACCGCTCAGCAAAGTGATGCAACACGTTTTCTTAATCTATAATTTCCCTCCACAGCACTGAAATGGAACAGTGGATGTCGCAAGATTATTCCGCTGTAAAATGCACCATCACAAATCACACACCCATATCCTACAATTTATTTGCTTACTTAGAATACTTGCTTGATTTTTGAAATTTAAATACTTGTAAGCTATGCTTTCGGAGAAAAGCAACTTGGCAGCGTAAAACATGAAAAATTACTACTACAATAATTTTGCTACCAACACCAATAGCATATCAATAAAACAGGTTGGTGTGTTGTTGGGTTTTTTTAAAAAGAAATTCCCTGTAGTTCTTACTGGTTTTAGGTTGTATGCTGCCTTGCAATATCTTATATGCATATGTGAATTAAGAACGTTTAAAGAAAGAAATAAAACAAACAGTACAATTTTCAAAAAGAAGACATCAGGAGTTTTTCAAGGATCCCCATTGCACTTTCTTCTAAGTAAGTGTGCTTAGGACTTGCATGTGGATTACCATTTTTGTTCCTTTTAAAAAAGGTTTATCATGCTTATTATTCTTTGCTCTTAGGCAGGGTGACTGGTATTCCCCAAATTCAAGCTACTAAAGCAGTGTTTCCCAAACTTGGGGCTCCAGCTGCTTTGGGACTACAGTTCCCATCATCCCCGAACATTGGGCCTGCTAGCTAGGGATGATGGGAGTTGTAGTCCAAAAGCAGCTGGAGACCCAAGTTTGGAAAACACTGTACTAAAGGAATAAGCAGCTAATTCACTTACACTTCCAAATGCCAGCTGTTTGGAACTGCAGGAGGAGAGAGAGCCATTACACTCAGATCTCGCTTGTGAGCTTCCCATGGGCAACGCGCTGGCCACTGTGAGAAGAGGATGTGGACTAGATGGGCTACTGAAGACTGCTCTTATGCTCTTATGATCACTTAGCTTCAGAACTGGGTGTTTCCCGGACAATCCATTGGACTCACATTTTAACTCAGAGAGGGCCAATGCTCCATGTAGCTCAGAATGGCCTAAGCTATCTGTCCAGGGTTTCAGACATGGCCTCTCCTGGTTCTACTGGGAGACACCAGTGTTTGTCCTGGGAGCGTTCGTGTGGAAAGCAAAAACTACCCCGCTTGGCTCCCCAGGGTCCCTCGCCTCTGATTCCTTACTGATCTGCCTTGGCTCTCATCACTCTGATTTCCAGGAAAAAGAGGAGAACATCTTTGTACACACGCTCCTAGCTAAACAACAGTGTTGTGGTACAATCAATTCTGAAGCAAATCTTGTACTTTACTACAGACAGTTCGATATTCCTTGCTTACCATCATTCTGGGGTTTTTTTTATTTATTGATCAGATCACCTCAAGGCTCTTAAGCTTATTAATTAAATGTTGATTTTTATTTTTTCCTGGTGAGTATACAAGGAGATAAATGTCTCACAAATAAACTCTTGGCTCACATACTAGAGCAAATCCCATGATTTACAAATCATTTATCGTCCTCATTTTCCTCCCCACCCGGGTGAGGGAGGGGGTAGCAATCACAACCACCTTAATACGGCAATTATTAAATATGAAATAGCAGGAACTCTCTCACATACCTGGCATTTACTGCCCTGTGATAGGATTTAGCATGACTGAAAATATTCTCGTGTCTCATCAGCACTGTACATTTAAAGCACTGTCACATCTAAACAGTCATGGCTTTCTCCAAAGAATACTGGGAACTGCCATTTGATAGTGTGCTGAGAGTTGTTAGGGGACCCCTATTCCTCTCACAGAGCTACAATTCCCAGAATTCTTTGCAAAGAGTGATGTACTGTTAAACCACTCTAAGAACTGTAGGAGTCCCCTAACAACTCTTGGGAAAGCTACAGTTTCCAAGATTCATTGGGAGAAGCCATGGCTGTTTGCAGTGGTATCACAGAACAGTGCAGATGCAATTTCAAAGCCGCAATGTGGCATGCCTCATTCAAACATTTGCTGTAGCACCCTTGATTTGGCAGCTGGTAGAATAGCTGGTAGGTGGTGCTGTGGGTTAAACCACGGAGCATAGTGCTTGCCGATCAGAAGGCTGGCGGTTCGAATCCCTGTGACGGGGTGAGCTCCCGTTGCTCGGTCCCTGCTCCTGCCAACCTAGCAGTTCGAAAGCACGTCAAAGTGCAAGTAGATAAATGGGTACCACTCTGGTGGGAAGGTAAACAGTGTTTCCGTGCACTGCTCTAGTTCACCAGAAGTTGCTTAGTCATGCTGGCCACATGACCAGCTGTACGCCGGCTCCCTCGGCCAATAAAGCGAGATGAGCGCTGCAACCCCAGAGTCGATCACGACTGGACCTAATGGTCAGGGGTCCCTTTACCTTTACCTTTACAATAGCTTTATTGTTTAAGGTGTTCTGTTTAATTTCTTGCATATGAACAATTTTATTCATGGTCATTATTAACTGCCTGGAACGAAGGGGAGCACTTTAAATAGCAAAGAGCTGCTCAAAATGGAGTGTTCAATCTGGCTTGCTTGCACATGGCCAGGGGTGGCTAGTGCCCATTAGGATTGGCGGGGCAGAAGACAGAGTGGCCAACAGCAGGTGGCACCAGAGCCAATGACAGGAAGTGCCTACTCTTCCTAATTTTGTCCCACCCTCTTCCCTGTTGAGTTCTACAAGGGATAGTCAGTGATACCCACTGTACTGGCTGTAAGTAAAAAGAGAGGCAGGTGGGTGCTGGGTGAGGCCAGACTGTCAGGAGTCCAGGTTTTCAGCTTGTAACACAATATGCGTGGGTAATTAAAAAGGAGGCTTTATTACCAAAACAAACAGATAACTCTGGAAGGCTGTAACAAGCCTCCGGCATCATCAGTCATGATGACCCTTCTGAAGACTGCTTCCGGCGAGACCAGAAGCAACTGAACTTTTGCTTCATACGTCTTTCATTTTGCTTCCTGTCTTGCAGCCCTCCTATTTGGAGAGACCTCGGACTGAGTGGGTCAGCTCCCACCTCTTTCCCATTCTCTGAGAGGCTGTCTCTTAAATCTTTCCTGCCTGTTTGTTCTTCCAGCGAGCTTTGAATGCATTCTAGTCTGCTCTCAGCCCTTTCCTTATCAACCGGCATTCCAAGGGGTGGGGGAGTTGGCACTAGCTGATGCTCATCCTGCATGGCAGTTAACCCTCTCTGTTCCTGGCTGCTTTCTTCCGCTGGCTGTGAACCTTCCCTGGGAGCTGGCTCATTCCTGACTCAGACCTAAGTACCAGCCACTGCTGCAGATAGTTTTTGCAGAGGTTATACAAAGTCTCCTATTTATTGAGCATTTGTCATGACTTGTCTTTGGGGGGGATAATATGACAATGCGCATTCAACCTGGCTTGCAGAGGTATGTAACAGAGGTTACATACCTTCCTATCAGCTGTTTATCCCACACTTTTTCGCTTATCCATCGCTTTTCTAACTGTAAAGAAGTCTTTTAAAAGAAAGAAAGAATGTTGTGACAAAGCATTTTATTCCGTTTAAATGTGCAAATCTCAGTTTCTGGTATGTGATTGAATCCCTCCTGCAAAATACTGACAATCTGACAATTTTGTTTTATCCCAGTTTCTCGTTTTCCAATTGTACTTTCAGTTCTCAACGTTTCCCCATCAGTTTTGTTTTTTTAAAGTCCTCATGAAAATTCATCAGCATTTAAGTGCACATATTGCTGAATATACAAGTTTGCATGCAATTTCCCCCTAATATGTGCACTTTTTGCAAAGCATTTTCCCATAAACAACACATTTTTGTATGTTATTTTTCTTTTTTGTAAGTTACTTATCTTCATGCACACTTTACCCATATATATGCATTTTAATAGACTGGAGAACTGAACAGCAAAATGGAGAAGTGTGAATTTCCAGGGATCGCTGTTTTTCTGTTCACATATTGTTTCAGAAAGTGCAAATTAGGTAGATTCAACCTTAAATATGAACGGAATCAAAATTTTCTCCTATCCCTAGTTCGGAGGCAATCTATCTAAGGGACAATCCTATACACAAGAAGCTGGCATAATGCAAGCCTGTGCAAGTTAAACCAGAGGAGAGTTAAACCAGATGCAAGCTTCATTCAGCAGTGAGGCTACTCCTGGCTCAGCGATCATAAACATGGCAGAAGGAAAACAAGCACCCTTTTCCCCAGTTTAATTTATGTCAGGTTGCAAGGTGATGTGACCAAGCTGAATGGGCTTAGGATCTAGCCTATGTCCTCTGCCTGCCCCACAGTCCTGCCACGCCCCTGGAAAAACCCCTTTTCATTCATTCATTCATCCAACTTATTTGTATGCCACTTTTCCACACTGACAAAAATCATGCTCCAAGCGGCTTACAACATAGAAAACAGGAATACATTTCAAATAAAAATTATTTCATAATAACATAGCAGAACAAGAGCAAATATACATACAAACAAAACCCCAAATTTCAATACTACAGTCATACCTTGGAACTCAAATGCCTTGGTTCCCAAACAAATCGGCTCTCAAACGAACAAAACCCGCAAGTGAGTGTTCCAATTTTTGAACAATTTCCGGAAGCCAAACATCTGGCACAGCTTCTGCAGCTTCCGATTGGCTGCAGGATGCTCCTGCAGCCAATCAGAAGCCGCGCCTTGGTTTTTGAACTATTCGGGAAGTCAAACGGACTCCCAGAATGCATTCTGTTCGAGAACCCAAGGTACGGCTGTATAATAAATATAACAAGAGTCCTTAAACCACATGCAGCACCCAATTGCAAAAATCACAAGGGAGCAGTTACAGTTCCACCTTAGTCCTAGAAACACTCCTCCCATGATGTTGCTCAGAATCCTTCTCCTCCGGCCTCTTGCAAGGCCTCCAAGGGCAAGGGGTGAGGTAGCTGAAAACCCCCCCATCCATAATGTACAAGCCCCTTTCCAGCGCCTTATGCTAGTTTAGGCTTGCCTCATCAAGCTGGGTCCCAGCTGAGCCAGGATGGAGGCGATCCACTGGATCCCAGGTCAGTTGGAGATCTGCTGCATCCTAACCCAGTCACCCTAGCAGATCTTGCTGCAGGATTTCTCCCTTAATAACTTCTAGCATTTTACAGATGAAAAGAGGGCTTATATTTCTCGCATCCCTGTTTTCACACCAAGGATTACTGCCTGAGGCTCTGCCTTTCACCTGGAACACTCCGTTCTCTCTGCTACATTCCTTCGGCCTTCACTGAATAAATGGGTTAGTTCCTTAAACATATACTAGAAAAGTCAGATCATGGTTGGTCGCAAATAACCTGGAAAAGTTTGAAGGATCAGCAAGAAAAAGCATCTCTGTGAGGAAGAAAGCAACAGCGCAGACCTGGATGGGGAGGACTGATTTAAAAGAGGGGCTGTGCAACCCAGGCTTATGACACACCCCCCCCAAAAAAAAAAAATCAGCCGTGCTTTCTGCTTCTCACTGCTCACATGCAATTAAATTCAAGTGGCCCCTAAAGAGTTCTAGAAAATAAGGCAGAAAGCAAAGCAGCGAGCTCTCGTTTCACCCTCGGGAAATCTGTTTGAACAACAATGAAAATATAAAACTATAAGACCAAAAAAAGAGAAAGAAAGCAGAACCATTTCATGGAAGGAATAAATATTTCTCAGGTGGATATGGCTTAATGATTTCTTTGATGATGATGATTATTATTGGTCACAGTTTAGACACCTACAAAGAAAATACAGGCCCGTTAATCATGCTCCGTATAAACTGAACACAAGGTACATGGTGGCCAACCTGTACAAACTGGTCGCCAGTTTGTTTCTGGGCCCAAATCAAGGTGCTAATGTTTGTATTTAAAGCCCTAAATGACCCAGGTCCCAAAGGCCTGGAAGACCACCTCCTTCTCTCGGGAGAGGGCATTCTCTGTGGCAACTCCTAAGCCTTGTAACTCCCTCCCTGTAGAGGTACTTTCATTAAACATTGTTTGATGAATACTGAAGACACACCTCTGTATGCCGGCCTTCGACAACTGAGATGTACCTTTTTATCAGGAAGACCTACAGGCCTGGCTAGGGAGCAGGGCTGCTCTGGATGGGGGTGCGCCATCTTTCCAGGGGCTCTCCTAGATCCAGGGCTCTCAATGGAGGGGCAGGTGACATCAGTGCCTAGGAGTGCCCTTTAACAGTTTCAGGTTGCTCAGCACTTGCAGGAGAAGCTGATTACTGAGAAGACATATAATTGTAAGGCAAGCAGATCAGGACCCGTGTCTATCATCACATAAGCTCCCTGGCAGACCAAACATAAAGAATGCTCTGGAAAGAGCAGGCATTGTATAGCCTTTTTGCAAGGAAACCTGGACAAGTGCTCAATATACAGGTCGTCTGGAGGAGCCCTCAATGGGTTATTTAAAACGCTTCCAAACTGTCCTTCATCCAAGAATTCCAGGGTGGTTTACAATGAGGAAATACAGTGGACACTTGGGTTGCAAATGTGATCCATTCGGGAAGCACATTCGCAACCCGCAGCGCCGTGTCTGCAAACACACGGGCTGCGTTTCGCCGCTTCTGCACATGTGCAAAGTGCGGTTTAGTGCTTCTGCACATGCACAAGTGCCAAAACCCGGAAGTAACCCATTCTGGTACTTCTGGGTTCGGCGCGGTGCACAAGCCGAAAACACACAACCCGAAGCGTCGGTAATCCGAGGTATGACTGTATATCAATTCTCACGCACAATATGAAATACAATAAGGGAAATATGCTCTAAAACTAGCTCCAAAGGCAGGGGCAAAAACCACAGAGCAGAGCAAAAGCAACACAACCGTTTTAAATGCCTGTGCAAATAAATATGTCAATGGTCACTAGCCATTATGGCTATGCTCTGACTCCTCTGTCAGAGACATTATGCATCTGAAAACCAGTTGCTGCGAAACACAAGTAGAGAGAGTGGCTATTGCACTCATGTCCAGCTTTCAGGCTTCACACAGGCATCTGATCAGCTACTGGCCAGGGACCTGGACAGGCCATTGATTTAATGCAGCAGGTTTGTCTTATGTTCTTACGACTTAACCTGGTCTTATCATAGAACTGAATGAGTTGGAAGGGTTGATGAGGAACCATTAATGAGTACTCTTTAGGTTCAGTCAGCCAGCCAGCTGCAAATCCACCTAACAGCTACCTCGTTCAACCCACATTTTACCAGCTTCCTCGCAAGAATATAATGGGGGACTTTGTCAAAAACCTTACTGAAACTAAGATATACTGTGCTGACAGCATTCCCCTGATCCACCAAGTTTGTAATTCCATCAAGAAAAGAGAGGAAACAAAAGAGATAGAATCATAGAATCATAGAGTTGGAAGAGACCACAAGGGCCATCGAGTCCAACCCCCTGCCAAGCAGAAAACACCATCAGAGCACTCCTGACATATGGTTGTCAAGCCTCTGCTTAAAGACCTCCAAAGTAGGAGACTCCACCACACTCCTTGGCAGCAAATTCCACTGTCGAACAGCTCTTACTGTCAGGAAGTTCTTCCTAATGTTTAGGTGGAATCTTCTTTCTTGTAGTTTGGATCCATTGCTCCGTGTCCGCTTCTCCGGAGCAGCAGAAAACAACCTTTCTCCCTCCTCTATGTGACATCCTTTTATATATTTGAACATGGCTATCATATCACCCCTTAACCTCCTCTTCTCCAGGCTAAACATGCCCAGCTCCCTTAGTCGTTCCTCATAAGGCATCGTTTCCAGGCCTTTGACCATTTTGATTGCCCTCCTCTGGACACGTTCCAGTTTGTCAGTGTCCTTCTTGAACTGTGGTGCCCAGAACTGGACACAGTACTCCAGGTGAGGTCTGACCAGAGCAGAATACAGTGGCACTATTACTTCCCTTGATCTAGATGCTATACTCCTATTGATGCAGCCCAGAATTGCATTGGCTTTTTTAGCTGCCGCGTCACACTGTTGGCTCATGTCAAGTTTGTGGTCAACCAAGACTCCTAGATCCTTTTCACATGTACTGCTCTCAAGCCAGGTGTCACCCATCTTGTATTTGTGCCTCTCATTTTTTTTTGCCCAAGTGCAATACTTTACATTTCTCCCTCTTAAAGTTCATCTTGTTTGTTTTGGCCCAGTTCTCTAATCTGTCAAGGTTGTTTTGAAGTGTGATCCTGTCCTCTGGGGTGTTAGCCACCCCTCCCAGTTTGGTGTCATCTGCAAATTTGATCAGGATGCCCTTGAGTCCATCATCCAAGTCGTTGATAAAGATGTTGAATAAGACCGGGCCCAAGACAGAACCCTGTGGCACTCCACTAGTCACTCTTCTCCCCACTAGTCACTCTTCTAATGAGAGTGAGATGAGATTGGTCTGGCATTATTGGTGTGGGTGGGTGCATGCGCACGCATGCACACAGTCTCTCTGTCTTTGGTGGTGGAAGAGTAGCCTAGGGGAAGGTGGAGAGCAGTAACATTTGGGCTCTCAACACCCTGGGCTGGTTCACCAGTTTTTCATTTCTCGGTTTGCTAGCCTTTTTCATTATATGTTACAACAGGCCTGAAAAGGACTCCAATGGTTCTGGCAACTGTCAATCATGTTTGCTAAGCATACTGAAGTGCGTAATGAGAACCGAATTGTGAGCAGACTCATAGAATGGTAGAATTGGAAGGGAGAATGGGGGTCATCTATTCCAACACCCTGCAATGCAATAATCTTTTGCCCCACATGGTGCTTGAACCCATGATACCAAGATTAAGAGTCCCATGCTTTACTGACTGAGCTATCCCTTTAAGGGTGTTTTTTTTAAAAAAAGAAAAAGAAAGATAACAGGGGAATTTCATTTTCAACAATTAAAGTCAGTGTGCGAAAAAAATATGGACTCCCTGCAAAGGGCTAAATATATTAAGCAATCTTTATATCATGCATGCTTTATGAGGAAATGTGTGAAAACAAGGCGCATGGATTTTTGCAGCACATTTTGCATTCAGAAAATTAAAACCATAACCCCTCCTGAGTGACTTGCTCATTTCCTTGATTTAATGCAAAATGCCACCTCTCCCCCCTCTCCCCCCCATGATTGTTGCTAAGATTAATACTGCGTATTCATTAGCAATCAAACAAAGTAGCAAGGGTTACAACTGTCTCATAACTACACACTTTTAAAACCTCATATTAAAATGGATTTCTTTTAAATAGCAGCATTATATTCATTCCCCCTCCCGTCCAACTTGGAAAGGAATTTGTGAAAGTTACAGCTGGGTGCAGGGGAAACGGAAGTAAATAAAAGTTTTCACTACTATTTCACTTTCTCTATGGCACTTATATGACCCTTCATTACCATAATTATATGTAAGCTTCCCATGAGCTTTAATGTGTACATTTGCATTCTGAATCAAGGAATAAAATTATCACTGCTTTACTGATCGACAGATGAGACTAAGGAAGTCTAACAAAGGATCTGAGAGAGTTGCAGGGCCGTCTTTACCCGGGGGAGCAAGGGGTGCGGGGCACCCTGGCGCCGAATTCTGGCGGGCGCCAAATGTATACCTACTGTATACCGGTCCCTCTCTATCATCAGCAGTGAAAAGCAGTGGAGTGAAAGTCCCTGCCCGCCCCCTTCTCCATCGTTCTGTTACTCTGTAGCGTCAAATATTCCCGATGAGTCAGGAAACAAAAGCAGTTCTTTCCGCTATGTCATTGTTACAAGTGAGCAATTTTCCTCCCCCAAAAAGGTCAACAACTTTGAGTTTGCACCCCCCAAAATTTTTTGGGGGGCGGCTAAACTAAATTTGGGGATGCTGGGCAGATCTTTGCACCCCGACGGCGCATATGCTAAAGACGGCCCTGGAATGTTGGATACCATGCTGCAAATTATAGCACAGTCGGATGGGCCATATGGCAGAAACCACTATAACTTTAGTTCATACATTTGGGTCTGCAGTCAGATCCTTCACATAAGCCCTGTTCCCTCATTCTCTGTCCCCCGCCCACAAACAGATGAAATTTCTCAAATACTGTAGGTTTGTCATGCAATGCAGAGCCCTGGGAGGTCAGGATTCTACATTGCATAGAGTCCCAACTGTTGTAGACACTGCAGACATTCAGGCTGCAGCACACAAGAAATTGCAAGAGATGTGGATGTGCAGGACAATGGGCTTGTCCCCACTTTTGTCCTACGATGGTGATGAGATGGAGCTGATAATAAGTGAAGAGGGCTTCAGTGAGGACCAGTCAATCATGGCTGGTCCACCTATGAGGCAGAAGGAGACATATGCCTCATTTGGCTCCTGAATGTTCCTACCAGCTGATGGATGGTGGGAGCATTCCTAGCACCAGGAGAGGCAAGCGGCTTCCACTGAAGCCACTGTTAAACTGGAGTAAAAAACAACAACCAATTTTAGCAGCAGTTTCAGTGCTTCTCCTTCCGAGTAGTGCTCTTTGAACCTCTGAAACAAAGAGATTTAAAGAGCAACATGGGGGTGTTTGCAAAATGGCTTTCAAATAGCCCCAAACTCAGCTAAATAATAATAATAATAATAATAATAATAATAATAATAATAATAATAATAATATATTTATATCCCGGCTTCCCCGGCCAGATCCAGGCTCAGGGTGGCTAACATCAAAATACATTAAGACATAAAATTCAGCAATCAACTGAAATACAACTTTTAGGTCTTGACAATCAGGACTTGAAAAGACAGCATCATCTGGTATCACAGTGATGTCAGATGATTGACAAATGGGCGGCCAACAAATTTGACTCAGTGAGGTGATAAGGATCTGACCCACTGGCTAGAAAACAGTTCCACACCCCTGGTTTAGAGGATACAGGGTGCTGGCTGTGGGTGTCTCTGTTGCCAGATCAATGCCTGAACCAGGCTCCTTTATGTCAGCTCCAGTTCCTAAACAACAGGAAAAGAATTATAATAAATTTCCTACTGCAAAAAAGAGGAGGCAACCAAAATGACTCGGAGGTTGGAAGGCCTGATGTGGTTGGGGCCTTTTTAGTTAAGAGAGAGAGAAAGGATTACAGGGGGATATGATAGAAGTTTATACAATTATGCATGGGGTGGTGAAAGCGAAGGGAGAGGATTCTTTTTCTCCTCTCATAATAGTTGTTCTCAGGGTCACTCAATTAAATTGATTGGCAGTTGAGTCAGGACAGACAAAAAAAGGGGGGAATCTTCACATAATTAATTTATGGAATTCATTGCAACATGATGGCTGCTGGTTTAGACAGCTTTAAATGGGGCTGAGGCAGCAACATGGAGGGTACGTCTATCAAGGACTATTAGCCATGGTGGTAAAATTAAACCTTCATTTCAGAAACATTATGCCTCTGAATTATGTGTTGCTGGTAAAGACTATTGGGAGAGGCCTATTGTTCTCATGTCCTGCTTTTGGGCTTCCCAGTGGTATCTGGGTCACTACTGTGGGGAAAAGGCTGCTGGGATACTAGATAGGCCTTTGGTCTCATTCAACAAGGCTCTTGAGTTTTTCTGCATTTTTATTCTGCTTTTCTGATAATTTTTGTAACCCAGTGTGTGATCACACAGGGTCCCCGGACGTTTCACCATCTATTGATCCCTGTGCCACCACTTGATTTCTCGCTGCCACCACCCAGGCCCTACTTGGTACAATGCTGAGTCCAGTCAGGTTTAAATTGGAACACAAACTTCTGTTTATTTATTGCAGTTTAACAAGCGTGTGGCTTCATAAACGGTATCGGTCAATTACAATACAAGGGTGCCTATCCACACCTATAACTTCCGCTACCTGCTCTCACTCACTAAACCACCTCTCAGATATTTACTTGTCTTCCTAGCTCCTAACTGTTCCTGACTCAACTTATTTCGCTACACTAACTCAACCTACCCACAGACTCTATCTCAGTTCACTCCCACTCCAACCAACCACCCAACTCCCAACAAACTCTCCTTTCGCCCCTCCCAGAGCTGGTTTTATAATCCCTCTGACTCCACCCCCTAGGTTCTGATTGGGTAACTTGTTTAACTAATTCACCTCCAGCACTCTCATATGTTAATGTCACACCCGGTGCAGCTTATGTCAATGGACAGAGCACTCGGTTCTAGGCCAGAGGGCTCTCGACTGTTCAGGAAGGGGAAAGAACTTGGAAGAGTAGCTCTGGCCCAAGGTAGACAAAGGCTTCAGGTGCCTTTGAAGCAAGTGGTCTGCTCGGAGCTATCCAAGGTCCTGAAACCTCATCCTTCTCTGACTTGCTATGTGCCTAACTAAGCCATTCTTAGGCATCCATTGTGTCTCTTGCATTCATGCTCATGGTCAAGACCAGGGGTTGGCAAAAAAATTTTTAGCCATGGGCCAGTCCACGGCATTTGTCCACAGACAGCTTTCTGGGTAATGTAGCCAGCAGGACTAAATCTCTTCAGGAACACTGTGATGGAAGCCAGAGTGCATTGAAACGCCGTTTACCTTCCCACTACTTATTTATCTGCTTGCACTGGTGTGCTTTTGAAGTGCTAGGTTGGCAGGAGCTGGGACAGAGCTATGGGATTAGAACCGTCGACCTTCTGATCGGCAAGCTCAAGAGGCTTAGTGGTTTAGACTACACCGCCACCCACGTCCCAGCAGTAGAAGATGCCTGGAAGACTCCATCAGCTGCATTGGTGCTTTATGTCTTTGCAAAAATATTCTCCATAAATTAGCTCCATTAGCCTAGCAATCTTTAACTTTGTTTGCGTCGCTTTTTAATGAGCCACTCTCCTTTGGATTCTTGTTGAGAACAGTTTCTTGGTAAACATCTTCAAGGGAACACTGATGGAACACTAGTTTAGGGTGCGTGCGAATACAATTGTTGATGGGAATATGTTTGATAAATGGGCATAGAATATATGTACATAATGATAACTCACACATTTCTCACTTTCCAACGCAGTCACAAAAATGGAGATTCAGGTCTTTAGTCAAGGTCACACAGAAGTTTGTGGCAAAGCAGAGGATTTTAATCTATATCTATAGAGACTCATGCATATTCTGCGGGCTCCAGAGAGTTACATTTGCAGGGTCATTTATCTAAGTGGGCAACTTTGCTTACTCTGCATAATACACAAGCACCTACCACAGCAAAAGCAGAAGGCAGGAAGAAGTCCGAGCCACAGTGGAGTTTGGCAGATTAGGCCCTTTGCACACGGCAGCCGACACTGCAGTAAGACCGTACAGCATCGCTCCACTTTGCGCCGTTTTTAAAGAACACATCAGAGCAGGCATCATATGCCATAAATGATGGAAATCAACAATGCAAAGACAGCGCTCGATGAGTAAATTAACTTACTGAAGACATAAGGCCAGTAATATGGAGAGGGGGAAACTGTGTGATGTGAAAGAGGCTAAATGCTGCTTTATTAATCTATAGAAGAAAGTGCTGACGGGAGGGAAGATTGATGAGATCTTTAAGGACGTAGGAGAGCTCCTGCAGATGGAAAGATAATGACACAAAGGCTGCATACACACCATGCATTAAAAGCACATTTAAGGCACATGACCTTCCCCCAAAGAATCCTGGGAACAGTCGTTTGTTAAGCATGCTGGGAACTGTAGTTCTGTGCGGGGAAAACTACAGTCTCCAGGATTCTTTGGGGGCAAGTAATATGCTTGGTTTAAAAGCTATGGTGCTTTCCCAGTAGTGATGTATGGAAGTGAGAGCTGGACCATAAAAAAGGCTGATTGCTGAACAATGGATGCTTTTGAATTATGGTGCTGGAGGAGACTCTTGAGAGTCCCATGGACTGCAAGAAGATCAAACCTCTCCATTCTGAAGGAAATCAGCCCTGAGTGCTCACTGGAAGGACAGATCGTGAAGCTGAGGCTCCAATACTTTGGCCACCTCATGAGAAGAGAAGACTCCCTGGAAAAGACCCTGATGTTGGGAAAGATGGAGGGCACAAGGAGAAGGGGACGACAGAGGACGAGGTGGTTTGACAGTGTTCTCGAAGCTACCAGCATGAGTTTGACCAAACTGCGGGAGGCAGTGGAAGACAGGAGTGCCTGGTGTGCTCTGGTCCATGGGGTCATGAAGAGTCAGACATGACTAAACAACTCAACAACAACAACAACAGCATGCTTTACATATGTGGTGTGTTCTCATCCAAGAGTGTTAAGATAATGGTCCAGCGCTACACCATGGGCAACTCAGCAGTGGTGGAAATGGGAGTCAGATGATTGCAACAGATTGCCTTTTTAAAAACAGGAATATCAGAGCCAGTGAGTAAGGCGGTGTTCACTAAGTGATTTAAACTCACCAGTCCTGCTCGCCCTCAGCTACTCGTAAAAATGCAGAAAGCGGTGAATGCCGGAGAGCTTAAAGCTGACTGCTGTTGCTATCTTAACATTTAATTTTTACACCGCACCAAACAGTCCTAGGCACCAAAGCCCTAAATTAATAATGTACTGGAAATATGAAATCGGAAACAGTTTTTTGAGACTGGTCAGTCACTCAGCATTCATAAGGGAGGAAAAAAACCGATCAGCATGCAGGCAAATGAGGCCTCGTACCTTTAAATCCCACGTGTATTCAAGTTTGAACATTAAGTGGTGTTCAAGGAATTCAATTTCTACAAGGCAGCTGCTCCCCAGATAACCCCACAGCTAGCTGGCAGTAAGTGGAAACTTCAGAAGATATAGTTGCCAAACACCTGCTTTTAATTCAGCGTCAGGTGTTTAATTTTAAGCCCCAATAAATCACAGATACGTGCGATTCCCTGACGGAGGATGCTCCTTCCTAAGCAATGAGACAGCTCTCCCTCGAGATTTAATGCCAAGTGGTTATTATTTGATGACATGCATTTCAAAGACGGAGTCTTGTTGTGTCATTTGTGAGGGCTGTTTAATAAATGCTTGCCACAGAAGTCACTGGGTAGCTCTGTAGAGTGTGACAGGATGGTTGCAAAATGGAGAAAATATTATTATTAAAATTATACAATATCCTTTTTTAAAAAATAATAATACCCAAACAACACAGCTTCTTTGAATGAACAAATAAGGTGACCTGATTGATCTATATGCAAAATGGCTTTGGAAAAAAGAACAGTTTATTTGCATATGTAAACAAATCCTGAATTTAAAAATAACCCCGCAAGCAAACATTAGGAGGCTGCAAGGCATCAGTGATGTACTTTGCTTTCCAAATGAAATAATTCATCACCTGACCTTTTGAGCTGATTGTTAAAGGGCATAAAAACATAATGAGCTGAATATGAGCCACAGTCTGCAATGCTATAAAACTCTCCAGGAGAAAGGGCCAGGTTCAAAGATCTTCCCAGCCCTGCTAACTTGCCTCTACTCCGCACCCCTGGAAAACCTGGGACACCGGTTTGTATGCCTGTGCAAATGTGTCCCTGCTTACACACCTGACGTGTATCTATACTATGCCTATAACATTGTGTTTATGTGTTAAATACAAGCAGGAGTCTTCTCCTGGTATGCCCCACAGAGAAACTTACGGTCTTCAAATAAAAACATCTTGAAGGTCCCAGGCCACAGAGAAGTTAGGCTGGCCTCAACTAGAGCCAGGGCTTTTTCGGCTGTGGCTCCGATCTGGTTTGAACACTCTGTCACAAGAGACTAGGGCCCTGCGGGACTTGACATCTTTCCGCAGGGCCTGCAAGACAGAGCTGTTCCACCAGGGCACAGCCTGACTCCCTCCCTCGGCAATCTTTGCGGAGCTCTGGCCCAATGGTTGCCAGTGGCTTGATTTGAATTAATTTTTAATGAATGATTTTAGAGTGTTGTTTGTGCTGTACTTTTGTACTGTTTTATTGTTGTTAGCCACCCTGATCCCGGCTTCGGCTGGGGAGGGCGGGATATAAATAAATTTTATTATTATTATTATTATTATTATTATTATTATTATTATTATTATGAGGGGCTGATTGTCAGCAATGAGAAAATTCATTCACAAAAAAAGAACCTGTCATATAGTTTGCCAGCAGCAGCCAAGAGTGAGGTAAAGGTAAAGGTAAAGGTAAAGGGAACCCTGACCATTAGGTCCAGTCGTAACCGACTCTGGGGTTGCGGCGCTCATCTCACTTTACTGGCCGAGGGAGCTAACGTTTGTCCACAGACAGCTTCCGGGTCATGTGGCCAGCATGACTAAGCCGCTTCTGGTGAACCAGAGCAGCGCACGGAAACGCCGTTTACCTTCCTGCCAGAGTGCTACCTATTTATCTACTTGCACTTTGACGTGCTTTTGAACTGCTAGGTTGGCAGGAACAGGGACCGAGCAACGGGAGCTCACCCCATCACGGGGATGCGAACCGCCGACCTTCTGATCGGCATGTCTTAGGCTCGGTGGTTTAACCCACAGCTCCACCCGTGTCCCTCAAGAGTGAGGATGGGAGGAATAAAAATATATTATTTGACATTAATAAGATCCAGAGTGGTTATCATTATCATCACCATCATGGCGAAGCCAGAAAGCTGGCTAATATTCTTACAAGGTTTGGCTGGGTAGCCTATTAGTAAGAAGGAGAAAAAATTAATGTAACCCCACTAGAAGACACCAGACACGCTGGCTGCTTCTTGTTTGTGGTTAGCAGTTGAAAACAACAACAATAACAACCAACAACAACAACGTCAGAAGGCTGGGTATTATACTGAATTAGTTACTGGACGACAGCTGCCATAATAGCTAACCATCAGCCATTCAGACTAGGGCTGATTGGAGTTGGAATCTATGGTAGGCCATAGGTTAGCCACTCCTGACTTTATGGTACAACCAACTTTTGTGTATGTTTGTACAGTATATACAAAGCCACTTTTCCACTTGACGTAAACCTCCGTTTTGAGGAAAATATGCTACTTCTTTCTCTTTTTCTTAAGATGCTGCGAATGATTTTCCCACGTTCATTCATAATGGGGTCAACACAAATCATTACAATGATAGGCTTCATTAAAAGTCCATAATGCTACCTTAATGGAAGAAAACGAATAGAGTTCTTCTGGAAGTAATCCACAGAATTAATATTGCGGATTTTATTTTTTTTAACGTGGATGGCACAAAGAGCATTTTTTATTAACTGAACCAATAATGGAATTAAAGCCAATTAAAATCATTACAAGTTTTGTGAATGGCTGATAGTTGACACATTTCTACGGAGCTTCTTCTTTTTAACTTTAAAGGAAATGTTGGGAGAATAAGGGTCGCCTCTTAGTTAGCAACATCAACTGGGTTTAGAGAATTGGCTTCCCTTTGAAAAGCATCTGCCAGCAGGCACCAGTGGTACTTGTGGCATGGATAATGCAATACTCTGTCTCACTAAACCACTCTGCATGGCGCGCTTCCAGAATTTCCCTATCAGGCAAATTCCTGTCACAAACACTCACTAATGGAAAGTATTAAATTCTCAAGGCACCTATGCAATAAATAAATAAATAAAGAGGTGGAAAGGATAATCTGCAAGAAAAAAACAATTGAAAGAAAAAATAGTAATCTATGATATGAACTTACAATGCAAAGCCAGGCTACTTACACACACTACAACTCTCTTCTGACATATTTCATTATTCTTGTCTTTGATGAAAAATTTCTTTCCAGGGATAGGGAGGTTCGGGGTGTCCTCAGGGCTAGTCCAACACATTTTTTTTTGTAGCAAATGATACCCACCCTGAGCAAAGGTGCAGAGTTCCCAAGGCCTGCCAAGTTATTTTGGCATCTGAGGCAGGAAAAAAATCCAGTAGGTGACTCTCGCCATCCCTGGCAGAAAAAATGCAACAGTTCCACACTAAAAAAAATCTAACGCCCAAAATTGTTGGCCTGAAGCAGGCGCCTCATTTTGCCTAATGGTAGGGCTGGCCCTGAAAGAAGGGCTGTGGCTCAGTGGGTTGCATGTAAAAGGTCCTGGGTTCAATCCCTAACACCCCCAGGTTTAAAACGGCCCTGTCTGAAACCCCAGAGAGCCAATGCTGGTCAGTGATGACAGTATGCATTCTGAATGCTGGAAAATGCAGGCTGAGAGTATTCTCTTGTGCTCAGGTCCTGCTTTTGAGCTTCTCATGGGTATTTGATTGGCCACTGTGAGAACAGGATGCTGGACTAGAGAGGCCACTGTTATATGTTCTGGAAGGACGCGGGTGGCGCTGTGGTCTAAACCACTGAGCCTCTTGGGTTTGCCGATTGGAAGGTCAGCAGTTTGAATCCCTGCGACAGAGGGAGCTCCCGTTGCTCTGTTCCAGCTCCTGCCAACCTAGCACTTTGAAAGCACGCCAATGCAAGTAGATAAATAGGTACCACTGTGGCGGGAAGGTAAACAGCATTTCCATGCACGCTGGCTTCCGTCACTGTGTCCCGCTGCGCCAGAAGCGGTTCAGTCATGCTGGCCACATGACCCAGAAAGCTGTCTGTGGACAAACACTGGCTCCCTGAGCCCGAAAGCGAGATGAGCGCTCCAACCCCATAGCCGACTTTGGCTGGACTTAACCGTCCAGGAGTCCTTTACCTTGACCTTATGTGTTCTGGAAGTCTGCCAGATGGGCAACGTATTATTATTATTAATTTATTATTGAAGCTCTTCTTATGTTCTTATTTGGATATTTTTGTATGCTTATGGTGATCGGAGTGTTTGCTAATTTTTTTAAAAAAATATTATTATTGTTATTATTGTTGTTATTATTATTATCTGCTTTGAGCTCTACACTTGTTGGAAAAGTGGAAAGCACAAATTTAAGCAAATCAAAACAAGCAAATGAACATGGCTTCCAGCTGTACAAAACTATTGTTCAGCTAGATAAAACTCTGCTTTCTCATGGACCGAGAATCTGGATTCATTTTTACTCAGACGGCCACACACAGATTTCTCGTGTGTGCTTGGTAGCTCTGTGAATCCAGGGGTAGTACTATATTTGTGCCTAACAGCTGCAGCGAAAGCCACATTCACATATGTGTTCTTCATTGTAATGAATGGGGATGCTGCTATGTATGTTGGAGGTTGGGGGGGATATATTAAAGATCCCATACTCAGAGGAGATCACCGGATTGGGACCTGGCACTTGCCAAACTTTGCAAATGCAAGTATGCGTGAGTTGAATTTACCGACTGAAATGGCCAGAGAAACAGATCCTTATTCCTCGGCTCTATCAGCCTTCTGAAAGTAATGGAAATCTTTAAATTCATTTAAAAGGCCTATAAATCACGCCTTGAGTCCTGAATATCTATCCCTATTTCTAGCATTTCTGTTTGCTAAAATTACAAGATATCCTCTCAGAGTAGGGAATCCTATCAGAAAATTGATCTCCAATATATAAATGCTTCCTCTGAGGAAAAGTCCTTTTCTGGGTGCTTTTTTTTTTGCCCCCTAACATTTTCTTTTTAAAACCAACAACAACAATCATTTTTAAAGAAGAAATAATAGGAAAATATTAGATCATATTTGAAGCAGGCGAAAAACCTTTCTTAGATATAAGATACATGCACGACTTGAGAATTTGTTGGCACGAAATATGTTCTTTCTGACTGAATCATACTTCAACTAACTTAAATTAGTGATGACTAATTTCAGTACCTAGACATTTGTGGGTCTACTCTGTGTATGCCTTACTTATATACAACCCAGTCAGAGTTAATAGAACAGAGAAGTTTCTTTTCTTTTTCTAAAAAAGGATTTCACACCACATTGCCAAATTATTTGCAAAACCGTATCTGCAGCTCTTTTTTTCCACTGCGAGATTTGCTATAATGATAAGAGCTGCAACCGGATGCCTCTCTGTGCATTTAAATTAAATTATCTTAATGCAGATGCTAAATATGAACATCGCAGCAAGATTTTGTAATGTAACACAATGTACCTTTTTCTGTGTAAAAATTGGATTGTTAGTTCAGGGACTGTAAATGTGTCAGACAATAATTACTTTGCAGGTAGCAGGACTACCCAATGTTCTCGTCTCATTCTGTGACTCAGTGATAGCTTTTAATGCTGCTTAATGATCACAAACATGCCGAGCCTTCTGTTGACACCTGGCTTATGCTAAAAGGGTTGGCGGGGGGAAAGCCAACCCAGAATAAAAGCGAAAATTACTGAAACAAGCAGCAGAGGTTTTTTTTTTAAACAATATATATTATTATGTCGAAGAAAGGCAGAGAGGAAGAAATAAGCTATAAATATTTCTGCGCATTTTATGTACTGGACACACTCTCTCTCTCTTTTGGCACAATTATACAAAGTGAGGAGTTTTAGAAAGCCAGGAAATGCTTTCTTCAGTTCATCTGGGAACTTGTAACGGCTGCATCCTGAAGATTTGTGCTTTTAAAAGAAAACCAAATAAATTTAGAACAGGGTTAGGGAATGGGTGTCCCTCTATACTTTGTTATACTCAAACTCTCATCAGCCTCAGCACAATTCAAAGTGTTGGTGCTGACCTTTAAAGCCCTAAACGGCCTTGGTCCAGTATATCTGAAGGAGCATCTCCACCCCCATCATTCAGCCTGGACACTGAGGTCCAGCTCCGAGGGCCTTCTGGCGCTTCCCTCACTGTTACAGGGAACCAGGCAGAGGGCCTTCTCGGTAGTGGCGCCCTCCCTGTGGAACACCCTCCCACCAGATGTCAAAGAGAACAACAACTACCAGACTTTTAGAAGACATCTGAAGGCAGCCCTGTTTAGGGAAGCTTTTGATGTTTGATGTATTACAGTATTTTCATATTTTGTTGGAAGCCATCCAGAGTGGCTGGGGAAGCCCAGCCAGATGGGTGGGGTATAAATAATATATTATTATTATTATTATTATTATTATTATTATTATTATTATTATTATTATTATCATTATTCATGGTCAATGGTCTGGGATGATGGGAGCTGTAGTCCAGCAGTATCTGGAGGGCCACAGATCCCCTGCCACTGATTTAGAAAGTGGCAAGTGATGCTGTGCCGAACAGTTTGTACACAATTCTCAGTTGATTAAAAAAATTGCTTTCCACCAGGATTTCTCCAAAATTGTGTCTCCCTTTTGAGAATTTGTGAAAGCAATCTGTTTTCTTATTAACCAAGGGAGTACAGGAGCATTGTTGCACGTGCCTTGAATATGATGTTGTCGAGGGACGTTGCTGAGTGTCCTTTATTTGGTCCTACTAATAAGGCTGTTAGTTGACTGAGAATGTACCCTGCGTGAAATCCTCCTGAGCTAGATGAACCAATGATGTGTCAGGGACTTGCTGGACACTGAGGAGGGCTGAATGGAAACTGAGGAGTGGGCACCAGGAGAAAGGGGGTTGGAGACTGACTTGGAAGAAGGGATCAGTGATCTGGGGGAGCCTGCATCAGCCAAGAGATGAGAATCCCAGGAGAAGCTGCAGGAAGACGGAGAGATAGGACAGGCTGGTACAGAGTCAAGGGCTTCCACCCCTCCTCTTCCTGCCCTCACCTCTCCTGCTCCACAGTACTCTAGGACTAGGTGAGGACTGAAGAGGGAGGAGCAGAAGCAGTTTACATGCAGGCGTAGTCTTCATCTGGTATGCAGGCTGAGACCCTATCTGCCGGCAGACTGTCTCGCCAGAGTGGTGCATGCTCTAGTTATCTCTCGCTTGGAGTACTGCAATGCGCTCTATGTGGGGCTACCTTTGAAGGTGACTGGAAACTACGACTAATCCAGAATGTGGCAGCTAGACTGGTGACTGGGAGTGGCCGCCGAGACCACATAACACCAGTCTTGAAAGATCTACATTGGCTCCCAGTACGTTTCCGAGCACAATTCAAAGTGTTGGTGCTGACCTTTAAAGCCCTAAATGGCCTCGGTCCAGTATACCTGAAGGAGCGTCTCCACCCCCATCATTCTGCCCGGACACTGAGGTCCAGCTCTGAGGGCCTTCTGGCAGTTCCCTCATTGTGAGAAGCCAAGTTACAGGGAACCAGGCAAAGGGCCTTCTCGGTAGTGGCGCCCGCCCTGTGGAACACCCTCCCACCAGATGTGAAAGACAACAACAACTACCAGACTTTTAGGAGACATCTGAAGGCAGCCCTGTTTAGGAAAGCTTTTAATGTTTAACAGACCACTGTATTTTAATATTTTGTTGGAAGCCGCCCAGAGTGGCTGGGGAAACCCAGTCAGATGGGCGGGGTATAAATATATTATTATTATTATTATTATTATTATTATTATTATTATTATTATTATTATCAATCTGCTTGTGTGAAGCTTGGGTGGGAGAGATACATAAGCTGAGGCCTCTCCATTGCTGCCACTGCCTCATTGAGTTCATGCCTAGGAGCAGATAAGAGATGTGAGACTGATGGGCAGGAACTTGTACTTTTCAATTCTGGACATTCCTTGCCCGACAGCTCTATGACACAATCATCGGTCTATGTAAAGGCAGCTTCCTAGTCTCCTTTGAAATCATCATCACCATCATCATCATTTTATTTGTATGCCGCAATTCCATAGTTAAAACAATGCACAAGGCGGCTTACAACATGACAAGATTTACATAATTACTAACATAAGTCATAAACAATAAATAAAACACATCAAAAAGGACACAACCAAATGGAAAACAATCTCCGCATAAATCATAAAATCTAAAACTAAGAATACAGCATTAATATCAATCAGAATTTAAAATGTCATTCATAAAAAAATAAGAGCAATTTTAAAAACAAAACAAAAACGGAGCCCTCTCTGCCCAGCAGTAGCAGCAGCAGTCCTTTATGGAGTCTGTCAAGTGCCGCCCCAAACCAGATGGAGAGAAGGAGGGCAGGGCCCTTCAGGCTCCCAGCAGGTCAGTCCTGCTTTGAAGGTGCACTTTCATTCCCCACCTCCAGTCTTGAGGAATATAACCTTTCCCAGGTACCTTCTGACGTTGCCATGATGGACCAATTCCGTGAAATAATAATAATAATAATAATAATAATAATTTATAACCCTGCCCATCTGGCTGGGTTTCCCCAGCTACTCTGGGCAGCTCCCAACAGAATATTAAAAACACAATAAAACACCAAGCATTAAAAACTTCCCTAAACAGGGCTGCCTTCTACAAGTCAGATAGTTGTTTATTTCCTTGACATCTGGTAGGAGGGTGTTCCACAGGGCCGGTGCCACTATTGAGAAGGCCCTCTGCCTGGTTCCTGTAACCTCACTTCTCGCAGTTGAACTAACCCCTAATTCTAAGGTGTACATTAATTGGGGGGGGGGCAGGGAAGGCTTATGGTTGGCTACTACATAATGGCTATGTTCTACCTCCACTGTCAGAGGCAGTATGACTCTGAATACCAGGAATCACAAGCAGGGAGAGTGATGTCCCAATCTGGTCCTGCTTCCAGGCTTTCCACATGCATCTTGTTGGCCAGTGTTGGATCAGGATCCTGGGATAGATGGGTCTTTGTTCTGATCCAGATGGTTCTTTTCTTATGCATACTAAATATACACATGCATCTGAAATGTAGGCTTGGTCTTAAAAGTTGTGAAATGTGTAAAATGATTTTAAAAATAAATAAATATGAACGCTCACGTTACAGCGCACCTCACACAATAGACAGATTTTTTCCAGAGAGGGAGGAGGGGGGGTCCCTTTGTCCTGCTAATCAAAGGGGACATGAGTTTCGAGAAATTGTCTGCTGGAACTGAAGCACGTCTGTAAAAGTTCCAAAATGCAAAACGTACCGATTTGCATACACTGTAATGAGATCAATTTCTCTCCACAAGCTGAGATGTATAGAGAACTAATGAGCTACTTATAACGCGCGCAGAGCAAAGTCTGCCATCTATTTCAATGCAATAATGTAGAGCTTGATAAGGAATTTTGCTCCGTATCTCTTTGAGAGGCAACGCTCCCCTTGATGGGGGAAAAAGGGGGACTGTGTTAGATATAGCTCCCAACCACAGCAAAAGAGCCTTTTAAAAATCTTGCTTGGCACATGTCTCATTACCGCGTGCAAAATATATGGGGACCACACAGTGGGAAAACACTTTTTCTCAGAAAGCACTGCAAGAACAAAGCAGTTCCTTTTAAAAGACCGCATCCACCTCTCTCATAATTTAGATAAGTAATCTTCAGACTATAATAATCACAGTTTATCATCTGGAAAGCCATTAAAGACACCCACAAAGGTAGTGTGCCAAATGCCAGAACTGTAGCCTTTGTGGGTCATCTTTAATAACAAAACAACTTTTCCCTCGACAGGCAGTAACTTCCCATTTATTTCATCAAAGAAGCTTCTCGAAAGAGAAAAATAATAAAGAGGCGAGCTTTTAAGAAAACCAGCAAAGGTCCTTATAATCATGTGCCTCTCAGGTGGAGCAGAGAGCTAATGGCCTGGCCCCCATTTCAAACTGGCATTTCTGCACTGACTCACTGCGACTCTCAATGATCCCTTTAAATTTGCTCCTATTTTTATTTCATTACTAATGCAGGCTTACTGGGAGTAAGTTAACACAGAAGGCCTTCCTTCCTTGTGACTGAAAGTGCTTAGGATTGAATCATCAGTAGCTGGAACAGCTGGAGCAGCCGAGGTCCACGAAGAAAAGACATATATTAAGCCGTTCCAGGTCATTTTAGATAACAGAAATATTCACCTGTCTCCTACATAGGTAGGAGAGGTCTGTCAGTGAACAGAAAGTAGCTATGAGACAGTGGTGAAAGTGGGTGAGGATGGACGATAGCAAACAAAATGCTCATAAGTTCATCCAGCAAAACATGTCACCTACATTCATCACTGCTGAGACCCCATCTTCTGACCATTAAATTCTCTTTACGCAGGCAAACTGGAGGCCTTCTGCAATGTAGCCTTATTAGACTTTACCTAAAGTCAGATAGGGTGAGCGTTGCTCCCAGAACAGGGAGGAAGGAGTCAAATGACACCGAGGTTGATTCAGAGAAAGAGTTTATTCTGCTCTCCGGATAGCAGAAGGCACTTGCGTGGTCAGTTCACAGCAAGTCCAAAGAAATGTGAAATTTCATGCGGTATATATATCCTCCAGGCACCCTCTCCCCCCTTCCCCAGGAATCCAGCCGTGTCAGCTTATACATGCAAGTTGACATCCATAAACAGATAGTCCTGTTCCGGCATTCTTGACCATAAAAGGTTGTTCCTGTTCCTATACTCTTATCTTGGGGCAGGAGGTCACCAACTCTCCTGGTGCCATTCCCGGGTCTCTTGTCAGACTTGACAAGGTCTGTGTGTCTTTTTGTGGTCAGGATGTAAGATAAGACCCAGATGTGTCATCCCTGCTCCACTTTGGAATGGACAAGGACATTCATTAGGCATCACGGACTGATAAAGGAGAGAGCTTTGAGCACTTGTTTATACAGCTGGGTTTTGGCTCAAGAGCTCAAGTTAAAGCATTTTAGAAATGCTCCCTTGGAGGAGGAAAAATGAGGATTTTGGGTCCCGTTTCAGACTGACTGCACAGAAACCCGTTCCTTCCCCCTTCAGCAATACATCTAAACTGAAGTCAGTATTGCTTGAAGGGATGTGGTCATGATAGACTACATGGAGTTGGCCGAGATGACTGGCAGAATCCGAGACTTGGGAGAAGAGACAATGGAAGAGGACTGGAAAAAATTTAAGGACTATTTACAAAAACATTATAAATTGTATGAATGCTAAGAAATTGAACGACTGAAAATAACATGGTGCCAGCAATCTAGTTGAATGACATATGAGATTAAGTGATGTTTAAGAAAAAGATAATTTGAAGTAATATTATGTTTAAATTAAGCTGATAAGTTTTTGACAAAAATTATTTGAAGTTTGAGACATAATATTGGAGAAGTACAAAATAAGAACTGAAATAAGGTAATAAATTGCTGTTTATAACTTTAGTACAGAGAACGCAGGGAAGGGAGATGTGAGGAAGTCCAGTTAGTTATGAAAAAAATGTTATGAATAGTTATGATTTTCTTTATTCTACGCTTATGTTTTTGTCTATGTATGTTTGTTGTTTGTTACTTTTTGGTGAAGGTATTGTATATGGTGATTTTTCTTTGTTTGAAACTTGCAATAAAATATATATATATATAAAAAGAAGGGATGTGGTCAGATTCCGTTGATACTTCCCACCTTTGGTGGAAATGTCCAACAGTGCATGAGTTTTGGAACATGGTCGCTGATTACTGCCAGAAATTGCTCCCAACATCAGACTGCAAGTAAGCCCCAAAGCGAGGGTTCTTCATGACCCCAGATTCCTGCATAAAGGCCTTTTCAAGCACTTGCATACAGCAGGAAAGATGTATAGCCCATAACTGGAAATCTCTAAAGCAGTCAGCATTGCCAGGGAAGTCAAAGCATTTGGAAAGCGACATGGATTCCATGCAGATCAGAAAGTGCACCATTTGTGGAAAGAGCCAGATGGAGTTTTTTGAGAGTCACCTGAACATGCAACACCATTCTTTAACAGCTGCACTTTGAAGTTTACATCAACAGAAATTTTTATCCCTGCATTTCCTGCTGTTGCCAACAAGTAATTGCCTTGTTTTGAACTGAGCAGAAAAGCTACTTCATAACTTCAAGGTCTGTGAATCTAGTCATAGAATCGTCGAATTGCAGAGTTGGAAGGGATGCTCAGAATCATCGAGTTCAACCCCCTGCAATGCAGGAAGCTCTCCATGGCAGATGGCCATCCAACCTCTGCTTAAAAACTTCCAAGGAAGGAGAGTCCACTACCTCTGGTGGGAGTCTGTTCCACTGCTGATCAGCTCTTACTGCCAGAAAGCTGTTCCTGAGGTTTGGTCAGAGTCTCCTTTCTTGTAACTTGAATCCATTGGTTCGAGTCCTATCCTCTGGAGCAGGAGAAAACAAGTATGCTTCATCCTCCAAGTGAAAGCCCTTTTGATATTTGAAGATGGCTGTCATATCCCCTGTCAGTTTCCTCTGATCCAGGCTAAACATACCCAGCTTCTTCAACTGTTCCTCATAAGGATTGGCTTCCAGACCCTTGATCATCTTGGTTTATAAACAATAAACCCATCATTATTATTAGATTTATTCCCAACGTAAATAGCAGGTTCAGAGAAGGGATTTTGTTTAAGACTGCAATAGGGGAAGAAAGGGCCAAGTTCCCTTTTTCATGCGTGCTTTGCTCCCAACAACAATCAGCCTCTCCCCCAGTTCACACTATTTGCTTTTTTTAAACCCCCAAACCCAAAACCTTACACTATGCTAATCGTGCATTTAATGTTAATATGCATTTAATATCATCTCTGGTTCAGCCCTCCCATCTCCTTTGAACTCTGGGCTGCTGAATCTAAAACAAAATATTGTTTCCCACTGTGCTGATCGTATGTCTGGTTGTCACTGAAAATGTTCCTAAGTAAATACTGGAGAATAAATAAGGATACTTAACACTTTGGCAGCATTAAAGCATTGGCAAAACTTCACACGAGATGGTCTTTAAAGCTTGATGTATGGTAATAAAATTAGTTCAGCAGCAGACAGCTGCATAAAAACAATGTATGCCTCCCCATAAAACTGTGAAAAATGTTTTGACTGGTACGGACTTTAAGGTAGGATTTATTTATTGGTGCTATGCTCTAGTAATTTACAAAATGTAGAATCTGATAAACAGCAGTGACAACCATCCTCAGAGGGGAAGCCTAATGCGCAGTCACATACATTTGGAGCAAAGTGGGAGAGGGGCAAGGGGGCGGGCCGGCAGGGGAACGCGAAGAGAATCGTTTTCAGGGGCACCGGAATTTATTTCAGCTGATGAGTTTGAAATCACATTAGAATCACATCACTGCTTCATATCTACTGTAAGATTGACTAAGATCCTGTAGAAAGTGACAGACTGAGAATTTTTTAATAAAAAAAAGGTGGGGTGGGGGAGCTGAGAGCCCTAGGTTTGAAAAGAAATGGTACATTTATAAATGAAAAACACGTTGTTTGGTGATTAACACACACACTCTCTCTCTCTCTCTCTATATATATATATGTATAAACGTAAAGGGACCCCTGACCATTAGGTCCAGTTGTGGCCGACTCTGGGGTTGCGGCGCTCATCTCGCTTTATTGGCCGAGGGAGCCAGTGTACAACTTCCGGGTCATGTGGCCAGCATGATTAAGCCGCTTAACCCGTTGCGGGGATTCGAACCGCCGACCTTCTGATTGGCAAGCTCAACCACATGGCTTCATAAAAAAAGCTCAACAACAACTTTGACTTCCCCAAAAAAGCAAGCGCAATAACTTTGGTAGATCATTTTTTTACAGTGGGAGTAGATCTCAGTCTCTTGAAAGTTGGACATGCCTGGTATAAGGCTGCTTGCTGTGTTTGTAGTGAGGGTCTTCAGCTGGTATTCTTGGCTCCAGTGGCTGGTTGCTTTCTAGACCCACATTTTGGAAATGGTAGTCCTTTGCCTGCCAAGGTCTCCATTCTCCTTTCCATTCCTCTCTTAGTGATCTCATCTATGCCTGCACATCGGGCATGGACATAGGTGCTCAGCCTCCAAGGGAAACAAGCTTCTAGGTCAGACAACTGGTTACTTAACTAGCTAACACACAGCAGTTGCTTTCTATAGTAGGGTACTGTCAGATTGTCCTCTGACGCTGCATTTCAGCACCACCACTGCAGGTGGCCATAGAGAGTATTGCAGCAGGGGTCAGGGGTCATAAAGGACCAATAAGGTTCTAACTGGTCCTATATAGCTGTTGACTCTGACATAGCTCTGGAGACTAAGCATCTTGTTGTGCCAGAATAATTTTGTGTGTGTTGGAAGCCGCCCAGAGTGGCTGGGGCTGCTCAGCCAGATGGGTGGGTTATAAATAAAATAGGAAGAGGAAAAGGAAGAGAAAAAGGAAGAGGAAGAGGAGGAAGAAGAAGAAGGAGGAGAAGGAGAAGGAGAAGGAGAAGGAGAAGGAGAAGGAGAAGGAGAAGGAGAAGAAGAAGAAGAAGAAGAAGAAGAAGAAGAAGACTGAGCTGTTGCCTTTCTGTCTCCATTTGATGACTGACTACCATATTTTTCACCCTATAGGGCGCACTTTTCCCCCTCCAAAAATGAAGGGGAAATGTGTGTGCGTCCTATGGGGCGAATACAGGCTTTCGCTGAAGCCTGGAGAGCGAGAGGGGTCGGTGCGCACCGACCCCTCTCCCTCTCCAGAAAGCTCTGCGCAACCCTCCGGAGCCCGGCACGAAGCCGCGCTGAGCTCCTGAGGGTTGCGCAGAGCTGCCTGCGCTCCCGGGCTTCACACAACCCTCCGGAGCCCGGCGTGAAGCCACGCCGGCCTCCCGAAGGTTGCACAAGCTACCAGAGTGACGCCAAAGCTGCACGCAGCTTCGCCATCGCTCTGGCTCCCGTTCTGGGGGCTGGGGTCGGGGGAAGCTCAGGCTTCCCCCGCCCCAGCCCCGCGCCTGGGTGGGTGGGTAAATAATTTATTTCCCTTTACTCCCCCCCCCAATCTAGGTGCGTCCTATGGGTCGGTGCATCCTATAGGGCGAAGAATACGGTATCTTTTTCCTCAGTCACCAGTTTCCCTCAGGCCCTCTTGCCACAAGACTTGGTGCAAAAGTGATCTGAGGAGAACTCATCACTCAAACATCATCTCTCAAACATGATGATGATGTTAGGTGCTGTATGTCATACTTATGAACTGAACAAAGTCTTTTAGGTATGCTTAGAAGCAGTGGGGTTTTTCCTGGGGGTACGCATACCCCTAAACATTTTGTGAATCCTTGTACTTTTGTCCATTTACTGTATCTCTTCCCCCTGATTAGAACTATAAAATGGTGATTTTCTTGAATCAAAACGAGAGTACCCTTATACATTTATTTTTTTTAAGCACTGCTTAGAAGAAGTGCGTATTTGAGTGTTAAGGGAAAGATTGTATTAAACTACCATGTTTTCTTGGCTGACTATAGATTGAGGTTATTCTGATATGCACAGATGCATTTATATTACATTCCCCCACTTGCCAAAAATTAAGATGAATTTAGCAGCACCTCATTCCTAAAATTTCTTTCCTCAATTTCTGAGGATGCACTACTGGGTTGTGTGTGTGATTACGCTATCATGCTGGGTGAGGCAGGCAGCAGGGTCCCAATCTTCCCTTAACAGAGGGCAGCTAAAATTAAGACAGCATCGGAGCTGACAAAACACCTCTAATGAGAGGAACAATGAAACCAAGAAAATATAAATGGGGGATCTTATTTAAGCCAACATGTTGCATTATGTATGAAAAGGTGAATAATAGGAAATACTTTAAGGGATCTGTCTATGGCTAATGAATCCTAAAGAGGCTTAACGATGTAGGTCAAATTGGAAGTTCCTGTGGGAATTTGACATTTACTAATATGCCTATGTATTAATTACTCAAAGGAAAATGTCTTCAGTGTGATTGTGGAGCACGTGCCTGGCCAAGGCTGCCCTGCAGCTGTACAACAACAAAAATCTACATTGGCAATTTAATTTCTAACCCCTTTAATTGTTAATCCGGAAAATACTCAGTGCAATATAATGTTAATTCCAAATCCAAATAGAAAGCAAAAGATGGCAAAATGTCTTTTTTAAAAACAGCAACAGCAACAACACTGAGTAGTTTATAATGCAACGTTGTCACCAGCTGCACAGCGGTTATGTTATCTTTGGTTATCGCACACACACAAAATCGGTATCAGTTCCCACGATGAAGAAAGACTATGATTAGTTATTAAATCAGCACACATTAAACTTACTTAAGTTCACCAGCAGGGAAAATGTTGGTGCCTCTGGGCTTAACAATAATTTCTAATCTTACAAGCAGACTGTATCTCCCCCCCCCCCCTTTTAAGAGTTGTGCTATAATTTCCCCCTATTGGAGTTCATTTAAAATGGTAATGCCATTACTCCTACTAATGCTCAAAACCAACATCATAATCCTGAATTTTAATTAGTAATTATAATTAATCATAATTTCATTAATGAAATGTTTAGTTGGTAATTGTCTTTGAGCACCTTAGTCCCTGGGCTTATAAGCATTTCATAACTTTTAATTTATGGCGGGGGTCTGATTAAGTGGAACTGTCAACGTTAGTCTCCTTTAACGCTATTATGCAGCAAACTGCGTTTCATACCCTTCACGCAGTATTTATGCACACATTCAAATGGGTGGCTTTCCATGCCGGAAAGTGTTTTGTTAACAGAGATGCAATTAGCTACTTCCTAATGTGCAACTGCAAGAGGACGAGGAATTCACTAAACAGATGGATTATGGAAGGGAAAAAACAACTACTCTTGGTTGCAACAGGGCATGGGGAAGAGCGGGACGTATGCTGAGGAGAAATGTGGGGACAGAGGAAAAATTTGTTTGGTCTGCATTTTTAGGTAAACCAACCTAAGCTGCACTTCCAAACTGTGGCTCCGAACATGAATTTTGCACCTCTCTGAATTTTGCAAATGGGATCATCCTCAGAAGGCGGTCCTTCTTGCGACTGGGCCCCTGGACACACCCCTGACTAAGTAGGTTTTGTTTCTAGGTCTAAGTTTTATTTCTCTAAATAGGCATCACGGGTCACAGCCAATCAGGAAAGGGTTGAGGGTGGTTAAGGAATTATATAAGCATCAGCGCAAGAGTGCCCTAGGCACTTGATTAGCTCTGCTGAACACCCACCCTCCCACCCTTAGTGTAAGTTCTTGGCTCTGCTTGTGTGGTGCCAGTGTGGTGTAGTGGTTAAGAGTGGTAGTCTCATAATCTGGGGAACCGGGTTCGCGTCTCCGCTCCTCCACATGCAGCTGCTGGGTGACCTTGGGCCAATCACACTTCTTTGAAGTCTGTCAGCCCCACTCACCTCACAGAGTGTTTGTTGTGGGGGAGGAAGGGAAAGGAGAATGTTAGCCGCTTTGAGACTCCTTAAAGGGAGTGAAAGGCGGGGTATCAAATACAAACTCTTCTTCTTCTTCTTCTTGCTTTGGACTATATGTGAGTCACCTGTCTTGGGACAGGGGCCAGGTAGGAATTTTTATCCATTTGGCAAATTGGCATTGGCCACTTGGTTTTTTGCCTACCGCCTTAGCAATCATCACAACTTTCCAGGTTTGGCAGTTAGGCATTGGCTTAATTTTGTGTGTGGAGGGGAGGTGTGCCCCTCAATGATCAAAAGGTATTGCGTTAAAGGAATCTGGGGGTCCCAGATCTCGTCCGAAGTCCGCATGATGGGCTAGGGCCATGTCGGGATCACAGAAACCTTGCGGTAAGCTTCTGTTGGGCAAAACCCCGATGTCACTGCCCCAATGGGTTTACCTACATAGACTCTGTCAACTGGGGCAATAGTCCGTTACAGTTTTCAGCCAATGCCTATGCTAATACCACTCACATTTAATTTGCAGTCAATAAAGTTGTGGCCTTAATGTTACCCATCAACCTTAATTCTGTGTCCGTGTGCAGTTATTTCATGGAGGGGGCTGGCTTGGGGCCTCAAGACGCAAAACTGTTGTCGACTAAAAAAATGCATTAAGAATATTATTATTATTGGATTAAAATAGGTTTAGAAATGCACACAGTGATAAAATTAGATTTGAATATGTGTTCCATAATAAAATAATATATATTTATTTTTCTGTACTGATTCCTACATTTCTCCAGTGTTGTTTTTTTTCTAAAAAAAATAAATTAATACAGAAAGGGAACGCAACAGGCTTATGAAGGAACACTTCCAGAATTGACTAGCAGGTTTATCAGTAGTCTAGACCGCCTTAGCATTTTTGGTCAGCCTGTGCCAGGGAGGGAGACCCTATGGCCCTCCAGATGTAGTTGAACTTGAACTCCCATCACCCCCAGAAAATGTAGCCAATTTGCCATGGGATGATGGGAGTTGTGGTCCCTAGGCTGTGGTTCCCTTTCATACATTCCAAAACATGATGTACTTTATCTCATAATTCATACAGCTTCCCAAAGCATTTTCCTTAGTATCACAATGTTTTCCCTCCTACCTTGGAAAGCAGCAACTGGAGAGAATGGCAGAAAGATGCAACAAATGTCCTGATAGACATTCCTGCTCAGGTCCAAGCCCACAATTTCCAAGAGAGATCTGACTGTCTAAGCTCTGCATAATGTCAAATTACTAAAGTAACAGTTATTACTTACTGTGTGAGAGAGAAAAAGTTAAAGGATCGTGTTGAAACAGATGGCGGATCAATAGTTTCACGTACAGCCTGTATTCTCCACAGGCCACAGTATTCATAGATCTGAAGTTTAGCAGATGGTGTTTTTGCATTCATTTTCTAACTCACCAACCGTAAGATACTCTGTTTTCAAGAAACTAGTTGCCTTAAGGCTTGCATTATTATTATTATTTTCTGAGAAAAGGGGTAAGTCCTTATTTTAAATATTTCCATGTGTTTGCCAGCACATCTATTTCACAAGTTCTCCTTCCCAAAGATTATCTTGAATCAGTGAAACTGTAACTCCAAAGGAGATGTCCTCATGATAAACACAGGGTTTCTTTCCTTTGGATATACAAAAAGTGAGGGGAAACAACAAGAACAACAATACATGCATTTTCTTAATAGTGCATATATTGCCCGCCCAGCACCACTGCCCAGAGAGCCTCACAATAAGAACAAACGTATGAATTAGTAAAAGCTGTCTGGTGAATTTCTAGAATCGCTTCTGCCAATGCATGTCTACCGTAGAGGCAGCCCACCCCACCATTCCAAGTCTACTGAAGATACACAACTCTGCTTCTTCACACCAGACTGGTGAAACTCATCACCACAAGGTGTGGCAGTCGACATCATGTCTATGCCTGTTGGTTGCTTTCTTTTTCCCCACAGGGAAAAACCTCCCCACCACAACACAACTGCTTTTGCAATTTTCAGCATTGGCATTGTATTGTATAGCATTGCTGCATTTGAACTTTCCTACGATTTTAACACATTTTGTAAGCAACCGTGCAGAGATCTATGTGCACTGCATTCGTAAGTAAACAGTTGAGGATGGATCCCAAGAAAGTTAGACATGTTTCGCACAGCAATCCTAACTCTCCTAATCCATCACACTGGACAAGGGTTAAGTTGTGGGGGAACGTTCTATGCTCCTGGCTCTGCTCAGCTCCCCTATTAGTCTCTATTATTATTTTCCCCTCTTCTTGATACCTGTCTGTGAGGAAAAGGAGAGAACAGTGCCCGCCCATTTTTCTTTTTAGTCTTTTCAAACTGAACTATGCCATTTGCATTGTGTCCCCAGCTCTGCCTGAATTCATTTATTTCTTCTTTCAGCAAACTGAGGAAAGAAAAATAGCCGGACGCTCATGAATTAAAATGTTGGAATCATTTCAGTGGCTGCTTTTCTAAGAAAACCTGACTGGAAATTTTCTCAAGGCTGGGTTATCTGTCCCCACCAATGCTGGTTAGAAGATTAGTCTTCTCTCTCTCTCTCTCTCTCTCTCTCTCTCTCTCTCTCTCTCTCTCTCTGTGTGTGTGTGTGTGTATGTCTTTGGTGGGGTGGGGTGGGGTGGGGAGGCAGACTATATTAAGAGCACTGTATGAATTCTTAAAAATGTAGATATATCTTTGAACCAGGCCTGGAGTGGAGAGAAAGGGAACTTCAAAGGAGAATACAAATCCCCTCTACTTCACACCTGCTTTTAGTACAGCCAGCATTCAATATTTATTGCCTTCACCACCACCACCCCTCCAGCTCTGTTCCCATCAAGCGCTGGAAGTTGTTCAAGTCTGAGGTCCAGTTTGGTTAACCTGCCAGGGAAACATGATCTCTCCCCCCCCTTCCTCTGGCCCTATTCTGGACGTAAATATATTGTGGCTGATGATTTGATGATTCATGTGCACTTTAATCCGCCGGGGCCATTAAATATTAAAGGGGATCTTTATCTAGCAAATTTACAACTAAATAAAATCCCCGCTAGCAGCGAGGATGAGGGGAACCGGCGTGACATTTTATTTGCTTGGGGAAAGGGGTTTTTCTCCAGTGGAAGTCGGGTAGCTTGACCCCAATGGGGCTTGTTTACTTAAAGCAGATCTAAGAGCAATAGGCTGAGGGGGCATTTTCCTCAGATGCTAAGCTAATAGTTCCCTCTCTCACTCTCTCTTTCTTCCTGCCTGTCAGACAGCAGGTTTCAGGTTGGCTCTCTCAGCTCTGTCATGTTTATTATCATCGCCATTTGACAAGCTGGAACGGAGCCTTAAAAAAAAAAAGGTTTTATTATTTGAGGTAGGGGTATTCAACTAAGGAAATGTGCAAGTGGAATCCAGAATGGGGCTTTCTCCCCACTTAGCCCCCCCCATGTCCACTCTCAAATTTGCTCTGGACGGTTGAGGGAGCCCGAAATTTAGGAGAAACATGGAGGGAGGAAAGTCCCGTAGCACAAACGGAAATTGTTCCTCTCATGCAAAGCACTTCTAACTCACAGAACCCTAACTCTGCAAGCCTAAGCTCATTTAATAGGGAGTGAGGTCCATCAAAACATAGTGGCTGCACCATACTTTTAAAGGCCCATGATACTGCTTTAAACATGGCTTTCCCCAAATAATTCTGGGAGCTGTGGTTTGTTAGTTGTTGGGAGGCCTCTATTCCCCGCACAGAGGTACAATTCCCAGCATTCCCTGGAAAGAGGGATTGCTTGTTAAGCTGCCCTGATAATTGTAGCTCTGTGAGAGGAATAGGGGCCTTTTAACAACTCCAGTTATTTCTGAAACAAGCAATGACCATTGGTGCCATTCCATTCAGGAGATGTGGGAAGGAAGATCTGAAGATGCAGATGCGGGAAGGAATAGTCCTGCATTAAATCTCATGTTGCCCTGCGTTTGAAATGTAGCTTGTTAAAGATCTCTGAGGAAATTGTGGTTAGACACAAGAAAATCCCCTTCCCCATGCATTTAAAGCACATGACTTTCCTCAAAGAATCATGGGAACTATAGTTCATTAAGGGTGCTCTGTGCGGGGAAAATTACAATTCCCAGATGGGGGGGTCATGTGCTTTAAATGTGTGTCAAATGTACTTTAAATGTATGGTGTGGATCTGCCCCATGTGTGTCTAATTAAATCACAGCATTATTCAAAGGTTGTTCCCTAAAGGCAGGGATGAGGGGGCTTGCGACTCTCACGATGTTGTTGGACTACAATTCCCATCATCCCTGACTATTGGCCGTGCTGGCTGGGGCTGATGGGAGTTCAACATCTAAAGAACTCTGAGGAAAACTGTGCAGAACATCTTCTCAGAGTGACCTCTGTTACGATTCTCTATGTGTCTGAATTAGGACCAAAAGCATTAATCAACTATTTAGTGTAATTAATTGATTGAGTGTAAATTGCCATAATTAAATATTCACAAAATATTCCATGTAGTGAGATAATCCAATATTCTTTTTAATTGCTTAATGAATCGATTAATCTTCTAAAATCAAGACAATTAATTCCCATGTGGGGGAGGGATTAATTGTTTTATAGCCATAGCCTGAATTCAGGGAATGCCGCTCATTCCGAGAACCTTGAATCTCTTTACTGTGCATTTATTTTACTTGAACAAGGATTGAGGTAAAGTGGTTGCACCATTTCTGACCACAGAGTAGCTTTACGGAACATATTAAATAGTATTAGAGCTGATAACACTCTCAACCTCGTCTATATAACGGATTCTTTTAAAAGAATAAAATAAATAAAAATAAAAGAATGATACCAATACATATTCTGATTGCCCATACAATGTGTTACTGCATATTCTGTGTGAGTCAGATTTCAATGAAATCCCTTTGGAAGTATTTGAGTAAGGATGAGATTGCAATTTGGGGAAAACAAACAAGAGTGTGAATCATGAGGCACATCCTCACCATACATAAAGTACAATTGCCAAACATTTAAAGCACTTTGAAGAAAAACATCTGAGGAACCGTAGTTTCACCCTCATAGAGCTAGAAAGAAAAGGAGTGGTTTCTTGTGCCTAATTGCAATTCCCCTGAAGATCTTTAAAAAGCTACATTGTAAACTCAGGAATGCATGAAATGTGATGCATGGTACTGCTGGTCGCATCTTAATCTTCCTTCCCACTTCTCTAAAATGGAATGGGGCCAATGGACATAGCTTGTTTTAGAACTAGGTAGCTCTGTCGATTTATCTATTCATGGCAGTTATTCACCACATGTGGAGGTGAAGCAGCCCACCCCACCCCACCCCACCCCGCAGAACAGTTGTGGGGCATCCAGTTTGGCCAAAATGCCTTGGAGATGCTGTGGTACTCCCTTCAGTTCTCAGAGTGGTTAAAAAATCAATACACCTGGACAGGGAAACTATTGGTTCGCATCCTCCAAATTGATACAAAGGCTCCCTGTAAACGCCAACCACCTGATTGTTGGTTACAGTGACTTCCTTTGAACTCTGATAGGTGTCAGGTGATGATGTCAGATGATTGATAGGTGGGCTGTCCTATCCATCTGTTAAAGCTGGCCTAGGGGAGAGGGAAGGAGTGAGGGATCCCTCCCTAATCTCTCCAGACCCAGTTCTCTGCCCCTGATTTGGTGGACTAAACCATATTTGGGCTGATTCAATTCTTATTCCAGTACACTGGCATACATAGCCCTGCCTTTATGAAGCCAAATTTCCTGTGATGCCATCATGAAAAATAAGAAGCTCACCTGCTAGAAAAGCTACCGTTTTGTAAAGCTGGGGGCGTTTTAGGGGGAATGTGATTTTTGGGAACCCAAATGCAAAACAAATGAATGATCTGAGCCTCTCAAACTAATGCGCAGATCAAAACTTAACTATCCGCCACATTTTGCACTTTTCTGAAAATTGCAATGTAGTTCTCAACATATTAAATGCATCAAAATGTGCATTTAAAGACATATTTTAAGAGAAAATATGTGCATTTAAATAGATATTTTGAGAGATTTTTTCCTCCTCTTCAAAATCAGAGATTAATGCTGAAATGGAAAAGAACAGAATTATGGATAAGAACACACCAAGGCAACATTCATTCCTCCTGGGTCGAAGAGTCTCCCAATGGACATCAACAGCCAGAACTTGTCGTGTCTCAGGGGCTTGTAAATGCAGAACAATGACCCAACCTTCTTAAAAACAAACAAACCCTGTTACACTTCAGCAAAGCGAAACCAGCAACAAACTACCTGAACCTGCTAGTTGCCCCCAAGTAGCCCCATACCATCATAAACCCATGTAAATAACACTCTTACTTATCAGCACTCGCAAGCCAGCACAGAGTTAGGTGGCCCCACCTGCAGTGTATCAGAAGAACCTAAATAGATCCTTTGCATGTGTGAAAAGAGACAGCTGGTATGAAACCTTGAAATATCCCCAGCCATTTAGCCCAATGGAATGAGCAAGCCTTTGATATCTCCCTTTGTACCTCTATATATGCAACCGCAAATGTATGTTTTAAAATGTCACATTTCATTTCTTCGTTTCAACTGAAGCAATGTTGCCACATTCTGGCTTGGAAGCTCATGAAAGCAACCAATTCCTACACACACACACACACACACACACACACACACACACACACAGAGCTTCACAATATTTTTAGAGCGTCTTTTCAGGCTCCATGTACCTGCATCTCCAGATAATCTCCTTTGATGTTTTTGCAAAACAACAACAACAAAGGAGGAGGAGGATGCCCTCTGTGTGGTATATGTGTGGGTGGGTGTTTTCAAAAAAGACAGGATTACAGAGAACAAAAAGGCAGTTCCGTGAATAACAATACCAAAACAGGAGATATAATCTTCTTCGTCTTCCCCAAAATTCTGGCAGGCAAGGGTAATCAGGCTTAGAAGAAAGATCATACAGAACATTTCTGTTATGTATCAATAACTTGCAGCAAATTAATGTCACAGTGGAGTCCCTCACGCTATAATATTGGCCAAAGGCCTTTGATCTATAGGAGATGTAATTCTTGGCTTTAATCCTGCTCGTATATTGTACAACAGAGAAAAGTGGCCTGGGGTGGCTGGTGGGCCTGCAGCCAATGATGTCACTGGGTGGAAAAATAGTTCAGGTTTTTGCCCCATTGCCCTCCTTTGCAAAGGTACTGTGGACTCTCAAGCACCTAACTGAACTGAAAGGTGTCCTAACTTATTGCAGAAGGACTCTCTGCTGTCACAATGTGGTAGTTCATGCTACAATATCTAAATTACTCAGAAGCAGGCCACACTTAATTCCATGAGGATTGCTGCCTGATAAATACGCATATGACTGCAATCTGAACTGGTTCATCTTAAAGATGTCACACAGGGTTGTTAACAAGGGACCGCATATATTTCCAGACTTGAAGGGAAATATTATAGCGGAAGAACATTGCCTCAGGAGAGTGAGGAAAATTCTCAGGGATGATTCACACCCTGGCCGGCACTTTCTTGATCTCCTGCCCTCGGGCAAAAGATATAGAAGCATGATTAGTCATACCAACAGGGTAAAGAACAGCTTCTATCCGTGGGCTGTTAGGCTGCTGAATGAAAAGATAACAACAGCACAACTGACTTTCGGGTTTGGTGGGTGTGCGTCAGTAAATGAGGGGAATTAAGACTAAGAGAGCGGAGTGGAGGGGTGCTCGTGTAATCTCACTGTATACACGTTGTACAAGTGACAATAAAGTATTTCAATTTCAGTTATCCACCTCCTTCAGCTTATTCACTTCTACATTGTTTCCCCACAACATGGAACAAGGTGGAGGGATATTTTGTTGACTAGGACCTGGGACATCAGAGGTAACGTGACCCTGAGTTGGTCATTTGTCTCTCAGCCTTACCTCCCTCACAGGGTTGTTGTAAGAATGAAATTAGGAGGGGAGAACCATGTACACTTGTAATGTAATGTAATGTAATAAAATAAAATAAAATAAAATCTCAAGCAAGGTTGCTGTGAGGAAAACATGGGTTGGGAGAGTAAACCCATGAGTACTATGTCTGCTTACCTGGGTGCAGGGTGCAGGCAGGGTGCAATTCATGATCCTTTTCCACATATAGGCTCTGCACACTGAGTTCTCATCTGAACCATCCTACTTTCTGCAATAGCATTTAAAATTTACTGCAATCCCTTTTAGCCTCACAAAAACCCCGCAAAGTAGATTAGAGGTGCAATTTTCACAAAACAACAAAAAGAACAATTCTAGCCCCTTAAAGGCTAAGAAATTTATTATGGCATAAGGTGTCTTGGGCTAGGGTCTGCTTCGTTATTCTTGGAAATCCATGAAAGCCATTTTCTAGCCTTTAAAGTGCTACTGGACTGTTGTTTTATTTCTTCCGCAAGCCAAGAAGTCTGGCATTCTGCTCCCTATCAGAAGTCCACAATCAGGGCATGAGAGCAATAGCATTCTTCTGCTCATGTTCTGTGGTGAACTACATTATGCAGTTCTCCAGCCAATGTGTACAAAAATGCATTTATTTAGGGAAAGCGTGCATAAACATGCATATATTTTTGATACTTCTTTTAGTGGGTTGGGATCTGCAAGACCTGTCTTTGGTCTGCATAGTTGTGTATTTAGGCTTTTTTGAATGTGTTTGCTCTAATATATTTATCTATATGAATAAACATTGTGTGTGTGAGCACACATGGGCTTATATTATTTTGGGAAGTCACTTTAGGTCACCTTTGTGAGGAAAGCAACTTAATTAATATAGTGACATAACAGTTAATTATTTGTGAAAAGAACACACATTATATTAAGGAAATTTGCTTGTTAAAATGTGTAAGGAAAAATTGCACGCAAAAATGTGTATATTAGGAGACTGATACATTAAAATGCTGACAAATTTCCATGGGAACTTCTTTCTTTCTTTTTAAAATGCGAACTGATGTAGCAAAGTGGAAAACGTAAGATGGGGGGGGGGGGAGAAACTGATAAAACTGAAAATGACAAATTCATCCATCCCTAAGCAGACCCTTTAAAGCTGATGGATTTGGGTAACTTATGTTCATTGCCTTCTACTGAATATCACCCTATGGATTAAACCTTATGTGTTAGGTTTTATGCTACCATTTATGACCTCTGGGCCAGCTTGCCAGCAATCGAAAACACTGGCCCCCACCAACGGCAATTGAGTTAAATCAGTTCAGCGAGCCTGGTGCTCATCTGTTAGGAATACATCTGCAAATCTCAGCAGAAGATGGGTATTGTGTCTTTAAACATCCAAGTGCATGGAAGCATTAAAGCAAACTTTTCCAGCTGACCTCCCAGTGTATTCTGGGTTGAATTGCTGAGAGCAATTGGCTGTCCTCTGGGAGCCACACACAAACACACACACACACACACACACACGCTTTTCTGTTTGGCAAAAAGCTACAAATAAAGAAAGGAAGGTGAGGAAAGGAAAGTTAGAACTCTGCCAAGAGTGCGAAGTCTAAACTCTTGGACATTTTGGGTACCTGCAGGGGTCTCTGTAACCTCTGACAGTGACATTAATAATGAAGCTGTTGTTCTTCAACAGCCTGTGGGTATCCATGTCATGTTGAATAGCACATACACAGCCCACTGGATCCATTTCATGCTTACGAAAATGAATGTTGTTGTTGATTTGTCCTACAAAGCTGCTCCTGGACTGAGAACAAGCTTCTTGCACTTTGCCCAGTTCTTCTTCAACTTCATGAGTGTGTGTGCGTGAGAGAGAGCCTCAATAGCTCAGCTGGCTAGTGCGTGGTGCTGATAACACCAAGGTTGCAGGTTCGATTCCCATATGGGACACCTACATAGTCTTGCATTGACGGGGGTTGGCCTAGAATTCAGGGGTCGGCAAACTTTTTCAGCAGGGAGCCAGTCCACTGTCCCTCAGAACTTGTGGGGGGGCAGACTATATGGGAGGGAAATGAACGAATTCCTGTGCCCCACATATAACGCACAGATGCATTTTAAATAAAAGCACACATTCTACTCATGTAAAACACCAGGCAGGCCCCACAAATAACCCAGAGATGCATTTTAAATAAAAGGACACAATCTTCTCATGTAAAAACACGCTGTTTCCTGGACCGTCCGTGGGCCAGATTTAGAAGGCGATTGGGCCAGATCAAGCCCCCAGGCCTTAGTTTGCCTACACATGGCCTAGATGGTGCTCAGGGCCCCTTCCAACTCTATGATCTATGTGCACATGTGTATGTTGAGAATGGTTTAAAAATAATTATTTGACTTGACTGAAATGATTTTGTTTACAAGCTTCCCTGACGTCCTTATTTCAGATATGGACTTGTGACACCATCCACACATACAAATCGCAGCAGAGCTGATGGGATGAAAGAATGGCCATGTGGGCAACTGAGGCAGAGGACGAAGGAAGCCAAGAAGAATAAAGTATAATAAAGGTGCAGGGAAGAAGAGCATCAAAAAGACGTGTGCTAAAAAGGAGAGGCAGAGCATGGCTCTCAACACTCGCAAACAGGAAACTCCAGCAGAAACTTGCATGTTTGTTAAGGTCATCATTGTGGGTCTGTTCTTGAGGTACCCACCACAAAAGGTTAGTGGAAATTGCTCCCTAAAATGTGCCTATTGAGATAAATTCACAGTGAAATGCTGGTGAATTTTTATTATTATCAGTGCTTCCCCCCCAAAATGAATAAATTTAGGGGTACTCTCATTTTGACTCAAGTAATTTTCCTACTCGTATTGAAATACTGCCCCTCAATGAGGCCAAACTTTCATCAGTAAAACACCACACATCCACATTCTACACTGCTTCACATATTAAACGCTCGCTTCCGTCTGAGACTCAGGAAACAGCGTGACAGGAAATGTTGTCACCATCTTGGGTAGCAACGGAACTGACGATTTACCATGCTAGAGAAGAAACTAAAAATTCTTAAAATTTTAGTTTCTTCTCCTGTTAGATTCACAAAATGTTTAGAGGTATGCATTCCCCTGCATCCCCCCAGAAAAAAGGACTTATGATGATTGCAAACTGATGTGCAAATGTGGAGAACAAAGTTTAAGATTTTTAAAAAATGAGATAAACTGAAACGGGCAGATTCACCCATTCCTACCAAAGGTCCCAAAACTGGTACTAGCCCTAACTATTTGGTCTTGAAGCCTCCTCCCATCAAATTAAATTGCCTTAAGCAGCTCAAGACATGGTTTCCTCTCCTTCCTGAAGACCCCAACAGCCAGGTGGGTTAAGGGGAATCATCATCCTCACTCAGCAGCTTTCGAGTCGCTCCTGACAAAGCCTTTCACACACTATCAGGCCGCCGTGTGTCTTCTGTCACTTCTCCTGCCTAGCTCTCTCAGCTAATGTGCACACATGCTCCAGGAAGCTCTCTCAGCTAATGTGCACACATGCTCCAGGTAGCCCAACACATCCTTCCACAACCACATTGCAGGCAAACACATTGGCATAAAAGATTAAAAAAAGGTAAAGGCCCCCTGGACGGTTAGGTCCAGTCAAAGGCAACTACGGGGTGTGGCACTCATCTCGCTTCAGGCCGAGGGAGCCAGCGTTTGTCCACAGACAGCTTTCTGGGTCATGTGGCCAGCAGGACTAAACTGCTTCTGGTGCAATGGGACACAGTGACAGAAGCCAGAGCGCACAGAAACAATGTTTACCTTCCCGCCGCAGTAGTACCTATTTATCTACATGCACTGGTATGCTTTCAAACTGCTAGGTTGGCAGGGGCTGGGACTGAGCAACTTGTTGCGTGGATTCGAAACGCCGACCTTCCGATCGGCAAACCCAAGAGGCTCAGTGGTTTAGACCACAGCACCACCCGCATCTCCACTGGCATATTATTGGCACATTATGTCTATGACCAGGGTGTCGGAGAAGTTTAAATGACTGGTTTCGATAATAATTGCTACCGCTTTGAAGTCAGCAGCAACACATATGCATGGTGCAGATTAAATTGAGACAGATAACTTTTCGCCTTGTTTATGTACATAAATTATTAATATTACAAAAAAGCGTGAATTATTTAAGTTATTAAGTTGCTCAGCTAATTTCATGCCTTAATTAGCTTTTAGTGTTTACTTCAAAAGATCAAAAAGTTTTAAAAACCTATATCATAGCCATGCAAATGGCGCAAAATAATAATAATAAAAAACCAGGATCACGTTTAATTTGTTTTCACTTTTTTGTTGCATTGAAGGGTCTCACCTATAAGCAACTATATTTATCTATTTGTGAAATTCAACTGAGGTTGCCCTTTATTTGAGACCATTGCAATCTGTTATTTCAGACATGGCAGCTCCCAATTGCCTCTTTCGAATGCTGATCTGGAAATCTCACTGGAAAACAGTACTTACCACCTTCCTCAACCTGATGCTGCCAGATGTTATAGACTCTAACTCCTATCAGCCCCAGTCAGCATGGTCAATGCTCAGGCATGCTGGGAGCTGTAATCCAAAACATCTGGATGGTCCTGCTTGCAAACAGGATACTGGACTGGATGGGCCTGATCCTGCAGGGCACTTCTTGTGTTCTTCAGAGAAGGAGTCATTAATGCTGCAAGTTGTGAGACGCTGGTAAAAGCATGACAAAAGTAGAGTGTCTCATGTTTCTACCTGACTTCTCACACCCTTCTGGGTTATTGGATCTACAATGTAGAACTCGGACCGAAATATGGCCCAAAGTGAACTTCAAAATGAATTCCCCCTCCTTTTGTGAATGGATCACTGCTAGGGGAATCCATTCAATGGCTGCAACCTTTGCAGTTCAAATCCCAGAGGATTTGACTCCCTTCCTATAAAAGTATTGCCTGCACCATGCTCACCCTGTACTTATTGCAGTGGTACCTCGGGTTACATACGCTTCAGGTTACATACACTTCAGGTTACAGACTCCGCTAACCCAGAAATAGTACCTTGGGTTAAGAACTTAGCTTCAGGATGAGAACAGGAATTGTGCGGTGGCAGCAGGAGGCCCCGTTAGCTAAAGTGGTGCTTCAGGTTAAGAACAGATTCAGGTTACAAATGGACCTCCGGAACGAATTAAGTACTTAACCCGAGGTACCACTGTATTATGATTGTTCCTTTCTGAAAGTAAGAGCTGTTCAGTAGTGGGACCCCAGAAGCTGGTCTTCTTCTTCCTTGGCGACCACTCGCAGCAAAATAAGATTGTCTTCCATGAACACGGTTTTAACAGTGAGTCCATAAGTGACTGTGGAAGCCAATTCGGGATCCACACGTCCTTCCACAATGGGGACATAGGTTTCCAGGCAGGAGTTCATCACAGTAAGGATTTGCCAAGCATGCTTTCCTCTTAGCATATTTCTCCCTTGTGTCCTGAGTTCGAGCATCTTCAAAGCCCATTTCTTTTGGGAAAGGCTGTTCTCCAATTGGAGCGCTCTCAGGCCAGTGTTTCCCAGTTGTCGGTGTTTATACTACATTTTTTAAAGATTTGCCTTGCGAGAGTCTTTAAATCTATTTTGTTGACCACCAGCATTACGCTGTCCATTTTTAAGTTCGGAATAGAGTAGTTGCTTTGGAAGACGATCAGCAGGCATTCGCACAACATGACCAGTCCAACGAAGTTGATGTTGAAGAATCATTGCTTCAACAGTGGTGACCCTTGCTTCTTCCAGTACACTGGCATAAGACTCTCCTCCATTAGAGGTTTTTAAGCAGACGCTGGATGGCCATTTGTCAGGGATTCTTCAGCTGTGATTCCTGCACTGCAGGAGGTCAGACTACATGACCCTTGGGATCCCTTCCAATTCGACTATTCTGTGTTCCATTCCCTCCACTTTATTTGAATGACTGGAAGCCCCAGACTTTCCCAGTATCAGTTTCCTCATGAACATCTATTGGCATTTTTTTTATTTTTTATTTTTTTGTAATACCTGCCCAGCTTAATATTTATTTAATACCTTTTTCATTTCCTCAGGCTTTTGATCTTTTTTTAGTACTTGTTAGTACACTCATATAGGTGGTACTGAGCGAGAGGGACCAAAAGTGTGAATCAGCCAGTGCCAGATTTAAAGGTAAAGGTAAAGGTACCCCTGCCCGAACGGGCCAGTCTTGACAGACTCTGGGGTTTGTGCGCCCATCTCACATCTATTGGCCGGGGGCCAGCGCTGTCCGAAGACACTTCCGGGTCACGTGGCCAGCGTGACAACGCTGCTCTGGCGAGCCAGAGCCGCACACGGAACGCCGTTTACCTTCCCGCTGGTAAGCGGTACCTATTTATCTACTTGCACCCGGGGGTGCTTTCGAACTGCTAGGTGGGCAGGCGCTGGGACCGAGCAGCGGGAGCGCACCCCGCCGCGGGGATTCGAACCGCCGACCTTTCGATCGGCAAGCCCTAGGCGCTGAGGCTTTAGCCCACAGCGCCACCCGCGTCCCTTCCAGTGCCAGATTTACGTATAAGCTAAACAAGCTATGGCTTAGGGCCCCACTCTCTTGGGGGCCCCAAACAAATTTAAAGGATGTACATTTCCAAAATATAAGATAAAAAACAAATAAAATAAAGCCTACATACAGCAACAGTGTTTTGTGTTGTGTAGGCTCCTATGATGTAAGTCATGGGCCCTGCCTGCTAGCCTGCTCCCTAAAATATCACTGGTTTGCTCATTTCTAGATATAGGGTGCCTACATTCTGCTTGTGCTGGTTGCAGGGCAACATGTGCAAATGGTTTTAGATACCTATTAGGTCTATAAGTTACCATATAGCACATATTCAACGCTCAAAACAGCGACAATTTGTTGTTGACAAAGGACAGCTGGACATACAAAGGGCCCCATTACCTTTAGTACCTTAGGACCTCATCAAACCTAAATCCGGCCCTGGACTCAGCATAAGGCTTCTTCCTGTGCTTCCTATGACAATTTTAGTATAGTTTTGTTGGGGGTGGGGGAGGTCACACATGCAGATGAGGAATGCTAAGACTTAGGATAGTAGCATTGGATGGAGATGTCACCATCTCTTTTATCCGGACACATATTTTAATTGGAAATGTGGCACGCATTTCTAAGCCAAAGTGAAGCATCTTTAGCAATGTATCACTTTCATCTATAATTTGCAAGTGTATAAATAAATGCCGAAGGCCATTAATTGCATAGCATTTGACAAGTGGAATCCTGGTTAGACTCATTATACTACTGGAAGACCTAAGCCCTCCATAAAAATGGAGTCGATGTCACTTCAGAAATTACAGGAGAGATGTAAAGTTAAAGCTCATCAGACAATACAGAGGCTAAGCTATTATAGTTAATGAGCCATTCATGGCCCAACTACTCTAACCTTAGAGGTTATTGACTAAAAAATATGCCTATAACTTATGGACTTGCTTCCCCCCCTTTTTTAAATTAAGACTCCAATTAAAATACCCAGCCTCACGTATCTCTTGTAAATCAAGTCACTTTGATCCGATCAAGGAATTTACGCGTACAGTCTCTGTGGCGCACGAGACAGCCACTTGTGCTGGGTTGCTTAATGAAAAAGGCAGGGAAGGCCTAAATGATCCATAATCATTCTGTTCTGACACGCTGCAGTTCAAAGACAAGATGTGCCATAGATTTCAGATGGAATGAAAACAGACTCAGTGGCATTTTCCAAAGGAAAACGTGAACATTTTCTCTCCCTAACATTGACAAGTGGCAGAACTGAAGAGTCAACAACGAGACGGATTTTGTGCTTGCGCACCTTTCACCCCTGCTTTTCTGATAGCAAAAGGAGACGTGTTTAAAAAAAAGAAAATAATACTGTGTAACCTGCTCATTTCTATAAAGCCTTGAATATTCAGGCAGGTTAGCCTTTCGGCAACCAGCAGCAGCTGAAATGGCCATGGGTGTGAAACCTACATATTTAAAGTAATGCACAATCCACGCATAACATCAGCTAATCCAGGCCACTGGGATATTTAAGCAGATTTTCAGAACAATCTCCTGCTCCTAAGATGTTGGTTCAGGGCACCCTGAAGCCAGCAAATGTGCTAGTTTGACAGCAAACCGATCCCTAGGATACCGTAATAAATAGGAATGCTTATTATAGAGCTGGATTTAGGGCATTTTGAGAGCTTTCCTCAGATGGGAGTCTCAAGTGTACTCATTGTCACAGCTATATGCTGCACAGCTATTGCTCATGAGGTACCCGTCTGTATCTTCACAGCAGATATAGAGTAGTCGGAGGGTGGGGAGTGCACAAGCCGTGATGCACTCAACAGGAGTGATGGAGTCATGTTGTTCCTCCTTGGGATGTTGTGGGCATTCAAAGATGGGGCACTCAATAAAGCAAAGACCACTGTTCCAATACTGCCAAACAGAACTGAAGTGATTTTGTGTTGTAGGGAGCGGGAAGGTTACATCTTGCAAAAATCACGGCCAAGAACAGTGAGCATTCCCAGAGGCATTCTGTTCTACGGATGTAGCAGACTAGCCACTGCTTGAAGTGTGATTATTATTATTTACTAGATTTATTTACTGCCCTTCATCCGAGGATCACAGGCCAGTTTACAATATCAAAACACAAAAATACATAACATCATAACAAACAAAGCAATACCCCGCCCCACACAGTTTAAAAGGCAATAGATAGTTTAATCAGCCAAAGGCCTGGAAGAAGTGGGATGTTTTTGCCTGGTGCAAAGATATATAAAGAAGGCACCAGGTGAGTCTCTCTGGGGAGAGCACTCCACAAATGGGGAGGCGCTTCATAGGTAACAGGCAAACAGCCCCCTCCAAGTATTTAGGCTATACCACCTCCTCCATTTAATTCAGTCTTTGGGAAACACGTACTTCCACCCACAAAACCTACAACAAATCACAGTGTCAAATAGTTGGTGGTCACAGAGGACAACTTTGGCTCAAGGCTAGAACAAGATGTCCTCTGCAAACAGTGTAAAATAAGGTTCCTCTTCTAGGCTGGCTGGATCCCTGAATTGGAGCACTCCTGCTGGAGGCAACTGTTGTTGGGATGCAGCCAAGGAATTGGGGGCAATTGGCAGGCCCCCAGCTGGCCCCAGCCCACCGGCCGTTGTGCCAGGCGATCTCCAGTCCTTGGATCAGAATGAAACTGCAACCCTAGCTTCAGAAGCCTTCAGAAGCTGGGCATGCACACTCAGCAGAGTAAATAACCCTGCGCAACAGAAGTGGCAGGGAGAGGCTGTGTTGAGCATATTTACAAGGAGTTTATTCAGCATACAACAGGACAAAAGGAAAACATGTCTTCTCTCCTTCATGTCCAAAAGCAAGCAGAAGCTATACACAAACGGAAGTTCCCAGCAAGCTGTGCTGGACTGTAAACAGGCATGTGACACACAACAATCATGCCTGTTCCTCTTAAGGTGGAACGGAATATTCTAACAGCTAATATACTCTCCCTAGTAAGAGTGCTCTGGGCTGGTGATGCACCGCCACATGTTATAATGTATCAGTAGGACTTGATAGGAGAGTCCTGGTTTAGGTTCCTGCTTATTGAAGGTTGCGGGTCCCCACTTTCTACCATCTCATGTGAGCAAGGAAGAAAATGCAGGATGAGGCTCTGCAGAAAGGAGCAGGCTTGGTTCTCAACAGGGACAGGAAACAGGCACCATCCCAATGATGTCCAAGTTAAGCCTTGTCACCTTCTCCCATATAATTGAATAGTCGCCACTCACTCCTATGGGGACAACAAATGCCCAGTGCTTGGAGGACGCCACTGTTGATGAAGGAAAAACCTGTGTTTCACCACTGACAGTGGCCTTGTTGGCAGGCACCCCCCACAAGTGGTTGTAGCCCCGTGGTCCTTGGTCAATACAAGCTCTCCCTCTCCACATACCCCACCCACCCTAAGGACAGAGACTTTGCTAGTAACAGCTGAAACTTCATCAAACTACGGGGAAAAGTGACAGGTGCAGAATGCATGCGAAAACAGCAACCTCCCAAATCCAAATGCAAACAGAAAGTCTTTCTAGTTGCCTAATGATAGGATCCTCATTTACAAGCTTGTTTTGGGAACGAGGTGTTATTTTTTACTAACTGCTGCAAGATTAAGCCTCCCACTAGCTTGCGATGGTGTGAAAACCATAAATTACTTTAAAGAATTTGGGGAGGGGGCGAGGGAAACAGTGGGAACATTCCAATTAGGAGCCACACAGTACTCACATACCTGTATTCCTGCTTCTCATTTACACCTTAATGGTGTTTTAATAAATATTACATGAGTCAAAAACAGATCCACAGAAACCATCAGCCCAGTAGGACGATATTGCCTCTTTTAAAGCTTTTCTAATTAAAAAATTATATCGAGCGAGTTCTGCAAACCGTGTATGAATTATTTAATTTGTAGCAGCCAGGAAGTAATTTCTTCCTGTATTCAAAGCTTTAAAAAGTCGTTTCTTCTTAAAGAAAACTCAAAGGTTATGTTTTCTGCAAAAAGAAATTGTAGAGTTGAGTGCCCAGTCTCAAACTTCACAAGTTGGCGCTGACTGTGGCTGTGTGTTCAAACTAGTCATGCCAAATCCCACTCCCCAAATCCTTTCTAGACAGCTTTGCGTGGCAATCAAACAGATGCATGAAGCCCATGTTCTGGTCACTCAAGCAAGTCTATCACATGGTCACTCAACAGTAATCCTATGGGCTGCTGCAAGATAGAAATGTCATCCAAATGGATTGATCAGGTTTGGCTTAATACAAGATGCCTGGCCTTCTGCCTCTGCCAACCAAACAGTACTTTCTGCTTCTTGAACCTCAAGCCACCAGTTTGAGGAACCCTGAGTTGGAAGGTTTCATTTTGGGTCCAGATATCCAGGACACCAACCTGGTCCTGATACCGTGGCTGAAATGAACACTGGATACAAGATCTGTTTTGGAACCAAGGGTAGCCCAATACATTTTGCTGCCTGAAGCGAAGGAAAAGATGGCGCCCCACATTCCATGTGTAGAAACCAAATGGACTAGCACCAATCTTACTTCAATGCTGTTGATGGGGTAACACACTAAACTACACCTGAAGGCAACAGGGTAGTTTAGGAGGTGCAGGGCAGATTGCGTGCCACACATGCCACTTTCCACTGCTGCCTGAAGCAGCTGCCTCACTCTGCCTAATGGTAGGACCAGCCCTGGTTGCAACACCTCGTTCACTGCTCCACATCAGCACACTAGAATCCAACCAATAACGAGCATCATGACGGAGTGGAGATTTGAACTCCGGCCTCCCCAGTCCTAGGCTGACACCCTAACCATTTATCGCAGTAGCTTTCAGCTCACTCTAGCTGTGGGGGATAGGCAAAATAAAATATAAGGGCTTGTATCCAATGTAGTGCTATGAAACTCATCTCATTAGCACAAGGATTGATGCTTGCACAACAGAACTCCCCCAGCTCTCCTCCTCCTACACGTCCCCAAAATCTGTCCTAGGGGTTTCCCCAACCCTCCAGAGCAGATTTGTGTAAGGTGTGGGGGCATGTACAGGTGGAGGAGAGTGGAGGAAATCCAGCTGGGAATGTGTATATCCTTGCACTAAAGAAATAAGCACATTGCATTCAGCCCATGGTTATTTTAAGGGCCTATTATTATTATTATTATTTTAAAAAAAATGCTTGGCATATCCATTGCAAGCATGTACACATTTCATAATGCAGCTTCTCTTGCAAAAGCCATTTCAGTGTGATCTCCAGCTGTCCTCAATTCAACGAGCCATTCCCTCAGGGTGATGGGTGGGGGTTAAGCACTTAGATGCTCTACAAAGGAATTTATTGATATTCTTTTTTTCTGTCTTCTCTAGACAACTACTTTTATTAATTATTTGAACAAGATTTCACTGAGATGAAAGAGCCCACTGTCCTTTGATGTGACTGCATAACTATCATTAACATTTTATTATTTTTGGGAGCATGGGGCGCACTGAGGAAAGAATACGAAGTTCTTATTTTAAACCTCAGAGTTGGCAAAATTCTCATCTTGCTAACAAGTCACCAAAAATTAAACCTTTCCAACTTATATTTCCACTATATCACAAATGCACCTTTTTAGCGGGTAACTGGCACCATCCATCCATATCTTGGCAAAAGAGCTCCTATTATGACACAGAAAGACACACACACACAAATATATTCCGCAAGTCTATCTCTAATTTACCTTTAGGACACAATGGTTTCCATGACTATTCTTTACAGGTCAAAAGCTGTATGCAGAATCTTCACGATCATGTTAATGGTGCAAATTGTGGAAATTATTTTTATCTTAAGGGCAAAATTCTACCATTGCTTCTACAAAGGTAGGTAAAAACAGCATAAGTTCAAGTAGTGAAAAGGGTGTTTGCCATCCTAGATTCATTCAGGGTAGGGACCAGCAAGTTTTATATTCTTTATTGTGTTCGACTATCTATCTATCCACCCATCCATCCATCCTTTGTTCCACCTTGGACTCCCATGATTCCATATTTCCAGGAGCTGCATCCTGGTAGAATCTAGGATTCTTCTTAGCTGTTATTCTAGGACAGGGATGGGGGGAATCTGTGTCCCTTCAGGTGGTGTTGGACCACAGCTCCCATGCTGGCTGTGACTGATGGAATTTAGAGTCCAGCAACACCTGGAGGTCCATGGATTCCACATCCCTGTTGAACTAGAACACGTGGATGGATGCCACGGCCCAATGGATATATACGCACAAGAAACAGAATGAGGAATTGCACCTATAAATGGTTCCTTTTGGTTTGCTTTAACCGCAAAAAAATATTGTTCCCGTTATGGAATATGGATTTTCTATTAAAAGAATATGGGCCTTTTTATTCGGGAGGTTTAATACAGTGTGCAAGACTAAGCATATGGACTGATCATTTCAACCCTGGGCATGTCATGCTCTTGCAGCCACAGTGCACCATCTATAAAATCAGAATATTAAAAAAAAACCACCACCCTGTCTTATGGTGTTACTACTCCAAGAATTGCCGATAAAGGATATAATTACAACGTGCTTTGCAAACCAGAAGTGCTCTGAGAGTTATTAAAATTAACAACGGTGCCCACTGCCTCTCTCTGATGAATGTAGCTCCAGCAAGGCTCGTGGGAATGAGTGAGGGCCAGGCTGTTGGATTGGGTCCCTATTTCTAATCTGGATTTTGTACATCTTTCAAACTTTCAGCTGCTTGCTTATGTTCTCAATTCTGCCACATGATTAAACATCCCTTTAGACGCGTCTTCCTTTCTCCCCACGAAGGCACTTATCCACCACAATCAAGTCACCTTGAAGGCTCCCTCCCCGCAGCATCCAAAATCAAACCAGCATTCCCCCATAAAGTTCCAATCTTCTTTTCCTCAAACAAACAATAAAACACAAAAGAAAAGAAAATACTCAATTGAGAAGCAACACTTCCCTTTGTTAAATGCCCAGCAGGGTCATCAACGCTGAAGAGAGAGAGAGGGGAAGGAACCTTAAAATCAATTAATAATGCCAGATTAGTACTACAAGAGAAAGGGAATTCAATCTTTTATTTAACTTAAATTCCTTTTATGCCGCAGATGTCCCTGCAATATTAATAGTGTTTAAACATAAATCCTCCTCTCCGTGCAGCCAACATAATTGCGCGCTGCATGCTAGCAGTTCTAGACGCTTTGACTCGCAGCCTTGAAACAGCCTTAAGCTGCGGCATTGCTAATCCTAATGCCTGATGCCATGATGCGAGTTTTATTACTGTGCATAAATGAAAAGGGGAGGAGGGTAACGGGGAGGAAAATCCCTCCCTGCAGGATTACAGAGTGTAGTAACAACCTTGGTAGAATCGAGACATTGAGATGCTTTCAGGGGCCAAATGGGATTCTGGCATGAAAGAAGGAGGGAGGAGGAGATGCTGTTGGGGGAGAAATTTGACACATGACTGTCCTCATCTTGGCACCTTCTCCCAGTACACATGTACCCATCAAGCTGTGGGATTCTAAGCATATGTTCTTCTGAACGGATTCAATTTTTCATTTATTTGGGAGGGCGAAAAGAAACAGAGAGATTTGTCAGAAGCAGCAAATGGTTTTTTTCGGATGCTGCGGCTGATAAGGCTGACGTTGCCCTTTTTGTTGTTGTTGCTGCTGCTGGGAGCTGACATCACACAAACCAGCCCCTGCTGGTTAACCCAACCGCTTGCCTTTCCCAAGTGAGAACATGTGCGCAGGCACACCGGAATCGGAACTAAGTATCTCCCTTCTCTGAGCTGGGGATGCCCACCGCTGCCCACAGGAACACTGGCAGGCTGTCCAAAATGTGACAGAGGGAAATAAGGAGATTTCATCTACATTCTAAGGCATGAAAGACCATCGCTCAGCATTAGAGCATTTGCTCAAAAGGTCCCTGACTCAGGAAGCATAAGACTCTCTTGTCACAACAGCTCCACTGGCTGCCGGCAATTCAAAGTGCTGGTTATGACCTATAAGGCCCTATGCAGCTTAGGTCCATGCTATCAGAAAGACCACATTCCCTCATACGAACTCTGCCTGGGTTTTGAGGACTTCAGGGGAGGCCCTTCTCTGGGTCCCACCATCCTCACAGGCACACTTGGTGGGGACACTGAAGAGGGCCTTCTCGGTGGTGACTCCCGGACTTTGGAATCCCTTCCCTGGAGAAGCTAGACATGCGCCATCCTTGTTGTCCTTCCAACAAGCTTTTGGCAACTGACTGCTTTTAACAAGGAAGAAGGAGGAAGCTGGCAGCCAATGCCACCCCCTGAACTAGCTGTAAGCAAGATGGCAGGCAGATGGAGGCTTTCCGGGGGACAGGTTAAGATTGCTAGGACAGTGCCCCACTTGATCCAATGGACCAGATTCAATCCCTGGCCTTCCATGATGAAGCTGGGAGAGGCTCCCTGTCTGAAACCCTGGAGAGCTGCTGATCAACAGGGAAGACAATACTGAATTACAGTGGTACCTCGGGTTAAGAACTTAATTCGTTCCAGAGGTCCGTTCTTAACCTGAAACTGATCCTGAAGCAAAGTTCTTAACCCGAGGTACTATTTCTGCGCTAGCGGAGTCTGTAACCTGAAGCGTATGTAACCTGAAGCGTATGTGTCAGGGAACTGCCATCAGAGGGAAGAGGAGTGATGCAGGGGAGGGAACTAGTAAGGAGAGAGAGAGAGCTTCCACGGGGGAAGGAAATCCAGGGGACACCAGGGAGAAAGGGGAAGCTGAGAGTACGGCGGAGGGGAGGCTCCGAGACTCTTCCAGTGAAATCAGCGGAGAGAGCACAGGACCTCCGCTTGGCACGCCCACGCTGCGCAGAAGGCTTCCACGCAGAGAATCTAGGAGGAGACTTGGAGTCAAGCAACTTTTATGTTGGAAGAAATTTAGGTCACGCCCACTGACAGATTCTGCCAGTGACTAAGACAGTCGCGTTTCAAGGGCTGTCAAACCAGGGAAAGTTTTAGCTATACGACTAGCTTGGAGCAGTTTGCAGTTTACGCACAAGCAACCCCAATTCCCATTACAGTATGTAACCCAAGGTACCACTGTATATGAACCAACTGGCAACTTCCTATGTTCCAGTATATAAGAGTGTGTCATGTAGTCTTGAAAAAGCAGAGGCCTGCATACCTACAAACCAAGTTTCTCATGACACTGTTTCAAAAGTGAGGGCCCCTTTTTTAATGTACTCTGGTGGGTCAGAACTGATTTATCGTTTCCTAGGTGGCTCCTCGGTGACTGCATCTCTTTCACTGTAAAACAACCGCAGAGTGTTGTGATTATTTCAGAAGCATGGTACAAATAAATAGAGTCTCTATTGTCTGGGGCCAGCCCTCCTCTTTCTGGCAGTCCTCTTGCTGCTTTCCTCTACAGCCATTAAGATAAAAGTGAGCTGTTTTGAAGCATCTTTTCATCTGCCCCTGCTTTATAATCTATTGTGGGCTCAGCCACGTCGCTTTTCAATCTTTCCAAAAGTTGTCCCGCTGACCCTGAAATGTCAAACGGTTATAAGGGTCTGAATCCAAAATTGATTACTTCATAGGTTCTCACAATAGCGAGCTGTATGCTTTCGCTTTTTTTTTGTTGTTACATAAAAAAAGAAGAAGAAGTCTGCCATAAACTAGAAGAATGAAGAGAGGGCAGACAGTGAGCATGACACTTTCGGAGATAGCAAGGAGCAGCTCTTTGACATGAAATGAAATCAAAACCTAAAGTTTCAGCCTCTTCGAAGTGCTGTGGAAATACAAATGTCCAGTAGGCGCCCATGGAATACAAGTTGCGCTCTCTGGATTTCTCAGCTAAACAGGCTCATGTTCCTTTCTGATGTTTCAGTCTTGGTTCACCGGTTATCCCACCCACTACCTGCTGCTCAGATTCAAATGTAGGAGTCCTGTTGGATCAAGTCAATGGTCCAGCATTCCGTTCTCACAGTGGCCACCCAGATGCCTATCATAAACCCACAATACCACAACACACACGTAACTGGTAGTAAAGTAACATAACATTATATATAATAAAACTGTAATCTAATCATCTTCTTCAGCGACAAGGTTTCCAGGAGATTTTTCAGTAGGTTTTTTTCAGCCGAAATAGTCCACAAGAACACAAAAGTTGCCAGTCAGAGACAAGAGTGTATCCTGAGAACTGGTCTATCATCAGCTGCCTTATTGTTACTAAGTAGTTCTGTTTGTTACACTCTCAAGACATAGGACTATGCAGAAGGCAAGTTCATTTGTTACCCTTGTAAGACATAGGACGATGCAGAAGGAAGGTAGCAGTATGAAATGGCATTGCCAACAGGAACTGTACATTGTAATCGTTGGACTTGACAATCTTTGGACTCGACTATCCTTGGACTTTACTATTGGTAGAACCTATTTGGTGTTTCACAACTTTCTGACTAGTTGCAGGACCTTAGCCAGACCTAGCAGAGTACACGCAGAATCCACGGAAGCAATTGGCAACTTGGCTGCAGACAGGAGAGACGAAGCAGGAACCAGGAACTTGCAGTTAGGTGTTTATTATATACAGTGGACTATTTACAGGAACAGAACATGGATCTTTTGCTAGCTCTCTCTGACACGACTCTTACACTGACACACTGAACTCTGAACCTCTGAACACCTAAACTCACACATTCCAGTTAGTAGGCCATTAATTATCACTCCCTTGAGAGAGCTTGACCAATCAGGGAGAGGTCTCTATGTCTCTGTTATCTCCAGGCAGACTTACTCCTTCAGATTGCCTTCTGGCTGTCTGCCAAACCTTAATTGACTCTGTGTGAGTAGCTGCACATATACAGTTTCCCAACAATACTGAATCGAGCAGAAAGGAAGGTGAGAGGTGTGGGGCACCAAATTTTGGCCTTGCACAGGGTGCCACTGAAATTTGAAAGCCCAAAGTCTGAGCCCTGCCCGTTGAGGTCTCATTTCCAGAATAGTTCACCATGCAGCAAGCATGAAGACTGGTGAACTTGTGGCAATTTTAACACTAGTCAGATCACAGTGTAGTAATTGTGGCTCCTGTCTTAGGAGAAATAGTCTAAGAGAGCCTCTGTACCATTGACATTTTAGCGTTTGTATACTCGATGAACCTATCTCCCCACGCCTCCACAGGAGTGTGGTAAATGCTGCAGCTGGGCTACACAACTGCTACGAGGGCAGCTTGATTCCTTAATAAACCTTGCTATGAAATCCAACCTTGTTGAACCCCACTGGATGCTTCAGGAAGCCCCACACAGAGCTGGGTTTACACAGTACCCAGAGCCGTTTCAGAATCATTGCATTCAGGTCTGTCCCTACCATTGGGTAGAATGAGGCAAGTGCCTCAGGTGGCATATCCTGAGAGGCACCCAGAGTGGCAGTGATACAGCGGAGCAAAGCTTTGGTGTCACATAGCCCGCCCTGCAGTCCCTAAGGTAGCCTGTTGTCCTCTGGTGTGGCGCAGGATAGGGTACCTTGGCAGTCTCTAAGCAAACGTCAGCTCCTAGTTCTATTGGCTTTTGTACATGGAATTGGGATGTGTGTGGTGGGGAAAATACAACTCCTCCTAAAACACATTGAAACCACTCACCTGGGCAGATGAAGCACGCACTAATGGCGCCTGCATCTTGTCTGGACTGATATGTCAATATGCTGTGTTTAGATTGCTGTTTCCAGCTATTAGCCCATCACAAATGCTATAATCTACATGTTTATTCTCTGTAGTAAGTACGTGATCTTGCCGAATTCCAGTAATTACAAGTGCTTCATCCTTTTCTTTAGCCAACCAGTAATATAAATACGTTTAATTAGCTAACACCCCTTGCCAATTACAGCATCTGAGGAAAGCAGGGCTGAGATTGTTGGTCCTAATTATTTTAATATTCTGGAGAACCACTTTAACATAACAAGATAATTACCCATGGATAAGAGTTTACGAGAGCTACAGCCCTTCTCTTTGTTTTTCAACAGGACCCGCCTGACCCTTGTTAAATTTCCAAACACATTCTCATTTTAAGATTAAAAATGGTAATTTGGGCAAAATCATCAAAGCACCACATACTAGCCTGGAAGTAATAACAATGTGCAATCTCTACCCTACAGGAAAATAAATCTGCTCTATATAACATGTAATTAAGTTCTATAGCAGAATCCACAGAAATCTTTTTTCCTTCTTTCTAGAATATTTCCTCTCCTCTAATCAACACACACTTCCTTCTTATCTCAGAGATGATGCGCTTTTGTTTTCAGCTTGTGACATATATTGTAGCATATATTTAATAGTAGTTTTTTATTGTTTAAAACCATTATGGGGTCTTTGGCAAAATAAAATAAATGTATCAGCTGAAAAGCAATCTGTTATGTATGTATTTATAGACTTGCCCCAGATTTATTCCACTTTTTTTTATTCACCCTCCATCAATCAAGTGATTCCACTATGGGGTACATCAAATAAAACTTCAAGCTAACAATAAAATTCCAGTAAAAGCATCAAAACAATATGAAAACAATCAGTATAACAACCCACTAACTAACACAAGTCAATCATTTAATACATCACTTCTGACTTATTGACAATCATCCTGTGTAGTTATTTTATACTGCTCGTGGTTTTGTGGTTGTAATTCTTTTGATGCTGTTGTTCAATTATAGTGAATTATGATTTTTTTTTTTTGTATTTTGTAGGGTACCTTGGGACCATTTGGTGGAGGGCAGTTAATAAACATGTTAAGCAAACTAATAAGTCAAATCACTAAGGGAGCTCTGGGGGGGGGGGCAGGATATAGAACCATAGAACTGTAGTTGAATGGAACCGCAAGCGTCATCCAGTCCAACTGCTGCAATGCAGGAATATTTCGCCCAAAATTGGGCTCAAACCCTCAACCCTGAGATTAAGAGTCTTGTGATCTATTGACTGAGCTATCCCAGCTTGAGATATAAGGGGTAGCTTTTTAGCTGGTGCTGAAAGAAAGAGAAAAAAACAATGCTGGTGTGAGCCGGATTTCAAGAGTGAGGCAATCCAAAGCCAGGAGCCACCACTGAGAAGACCCTTTCATGATGTGTAGAGGTACAAACCTCGGCGACAAACCAAAGAGAAATGTGGTGCAACAAAGGGTCAGTCAGCCAGTTCTGCTGACCTCCGATGGGATGAGAAGGTGGTTACAGAAGGATATTGAGGATGCCCGGGATTAATTGCCTCAGTGGCAGGCCATGTAGTAAGAGGACATAGTAGCCTTAGCAGGGGGTGTCCTATGATGGGAAGTGTGTCAACATGAAGATTCACCAGGTGTCTTTGCTCACAAAAGTTAACATGGCATTCTGGAACCCCAGTGGGAGGAACCCCTGACATTAGGTTACTTTCAGTGCCATTCTTCTAGAAAAAGAGGTGCTGGAACTCACAATGAATGTCTCCTTTGTTCTCTTGTAATGGTAATGGCGCCCACCTGAGAGGTGCCAGAACTGAGTTCCAGCAAATTCTGGCTGAAAAAAAGCCCTGCTTACATCTTCTATGTTCACATTGTGCAGAAATGCAACAGCCAGTGTGGTGTAGTGGTTAAGAGTGGTGGACTCGTAATCTGGGGAACCGGGTTCGCGTCCCCACTCCTCCACATGCAGCTGCTGGGTGACCTTGGGCTAGTCATACCTCTCTGAAGTCTCTCAGCCCCACTCACCTCACAGAGTGTTTGTTGTGGGGAAGGAAGGGAAAGGAGATTGTTAGCCGCTTGGAGATATCAAGCGGCTAAAGCGGGATATCAAATCCCAAAAACAAGCAAACACCAGTTATAAACTTGCTCTTCCTCCAAAGCATTCAGAGCGTCCAACACAGTTCTCCTCCTTTTATTTCACAACAGTTCCATGCAGTAGGTTAAGCTCAGAGGCTCAGAGGAAGAGGGATATGGTCAGAGAGAGTGGCTGGCCCAAGTTCACCCAGCAAACTTTGTGGTTGCATGAAGATTCAAACCTGGGTTTCCCTGGTCCTAGTGCTGGTCGGAGCACTCAAAGGAAATGTAGCTATGTAACGGTGAATAGCAATGCTAGCAAAAAATAAAATAAAAATAAAAAGCTGAATCCTTGCTGATTGTGCCAAGGGGAATGAAAAGAAGGAAAGCAAGGAAAGGAGAACATTTAATTGTAAAATCCCGGGGAGGCAACGATAGCAACAGAATGGAATTTTAAAAACAAAAAAGCGAAGGAGAAGCATGTATAATTGCTGGCAAGCCAAGCCAGTTTAGCGGCATGATGCCTGACAATCGCTCTCAGAAGTGGCCAATGTTTCACTTCATATTATACAGAGTTGTTAGCCCACAGAGAAAGCGGAAGATGCGAGCAAGCTGTGCTAGCCCCAGAAGGCCACTCAATTTTTCCCCTATGATCCTATTACGGGGATCCAGTTAACATCTAGAATGGAACCGCAGGGCTACGCCGACGGGCGTGGGGTCTTCCACTGCTCGGAAAGCAATTAACGTCTTTGTTTGCTTTGTGACTTGGTGCCAGGAGCAACAGAGGAGAGACCAATTTCCATGATACGGAAATCCCATTTAAGGGGAGCTCCTGCCAATGTTCATTACGTTCACATTCCAAGTCCAAATGTGGGGCTTTATCCCTGTGTTAAAGCATGGGGGGAGGCGGGGGAGAAATAATTTAGCTCGGCAACTGCAGTTCCGCCTACCTTTTAAAGTAGTTTACAGGTAAGCTCCCCAGTTGTGATGAAATCAAACCCTCTAAAGCAGGGGTAGACAACCTAAGGCCCGGGGGCCGGATGCGGCCCAATCGCCTTCTCAATTTGGCCCACGGACAGTTCGGGAATCCGCGTGTTTTTACATGAGTAGAATGTGTCCTTTTATTTAAAATGCATCTCTGGGTTATTTGTGGGGCCTGCCTGGTGTTTTTACATGAGTAGAATGTGTGCTTTTATTAATAATAATAATAATTTATAACGGCCGTAGGCTGTGCTTTTATTTAAAGTGCACCTCTGGGTTATTTGCGGGGCATAGGAATTCATTCATATAGGTAAAGGTAAAGGGACCCCTGACCATTAGGTCCAGTCGTGGCCGACTCGGGTTGCGGCGCTCACCTCGCTTTATTGGCTGAGGGAGCCGGCGTACAGCTTTCGGGTCATGTGGCCAGCATGACTAAGCCGCTTCTGGCGAACCAGAGCAGTGCACGGAAACGCCGTTTACCTTCCCGCCGGAGCGGTACCTATTTATCTACTTGCACTTTGACGTGCTTTCGAACTGCTAGGTTGGCAGGAGCAGGGACCGAGCGACGGGAGCTCACCCGGTCGTGGGGATTCGAACCACCAACCTTCTGATTGGCAAGTCCTAGGCTCTGTGGTGAAAGAGGAGAGCGCAAAATATGGTCTGAAGCCCAACATCAAAAAAAGAAGATCATGGCCACTGGGCCCATCACCTCCTGGCAAATAGAAGGGGAAGAAATGGAGGCAGTGAGAGATTTTACTTTCTTGGGCTCCATGATCAGTGCAGATGGTGACAGCAGTCACGAAATTAAAAGACGCCTGCTCCTTGGGAGAAAGGCGATGGCAAACCTAGACAACATCTTAAAAAGCAGAGACATCACCTTGCCAACAAAGGTCCGTATAGTAAAAGCCATGGTTTTCCCAGTAGTGATGTATGGAAGTGAGAGCTGGACCATAAAGAAGGCTGATGGCCGAAGAATTGATGCTTTTGAATTATGGTGCTGGAGGAGACTCTTGAGAGTCCCATGGACTGCAAGAAGATCAAACCTCTCCATTCTGAAGGAAATCAGCCCTGAGCGCTCACTGGAAGGACAGATCGTGAAGCTGAGGCTCCAATACTTTGGCCACCTCATGAGAAGAGAAGACTCCCTGGAAAAGACCCTGATGTTGGGAAAGATGGAGGGCACAAGGAGAAGGGGACGACAGAGAATGAGATGGTTGGATGGTGTTCTTGAAGCTACCAGCATGAGTTTGATCAAACTGCGGGAGGCAGTGGAGGACAGAAGTGCCTGGCATGCTCTGGTCCATGGGGTCACGAAGAGTCGGACACGACTAAATGACTAAACAACAACAACAGACTCTGTGGTTTAACCCACAGCACCACCCGCGTCCCATATATATATATATATATATATATATATATATATATATATATGCAGGTTTTGGTGTCTTCGGGTGTCTTCCCGTGTAAGAGTCGGGGTGTCTGGGCGACGTTTCGACGAGGTCTTACTCGTCATCTTCAATCTGAAGATGACGAGTGAGACCTCGTCGAAACGTCGCCCAGACACCCCGACTCTTACACGGGAAGACACCCGAAGACACCAAAACCTGCATTCCTGTACCCGTGAAAATCTACGAAAGCAAATATCTCACCTCTACGGGGAGGAAACCTTCCAGCTATGAAGATGACGAGTGAGACCTCGTCGAAACGTCGCCCAGACACCCCGACTCTTACACGGGAAGACACCCGAAGACACCAAAACCTGCATTCCTGTACCCGTGAAAATCTACGAAAGCATATATATATATATATATATATATATATATATATATATAAATATAGTCCGGCCCATCACATGGTCTGAGGGACAGTGGACTGGCCCACAGCTGCCCCCTGCTCTAAAGGATTAAGCAATTGTTGCAAAAAAAGAGAACGGGGGAAAAGGCATAGGATGCGGCTAAATGGACATTATCAAAGGTCACTGAACCCATCTTATATGTCAGCTGTGGATCTTTGCAATGGCTCTAGAAAAGTCAATATTTGTTGGGAACGCTCTTTGGGCTTCCTGCCTTGCTTCTGTCAAGGTCGAACTCTCAAAACTCTGCAGGGCTTGGAAGGGGATTTGGTGGGGAGATGGTTCTTTATCGGCAATGGTTTTAAGCCCCTTTGCTTGAGGCGTAGAGGATATACGAACATATAATGCCACTGTGCTACATTTCACTCATTGCCTCCAACACATCTGACCCAGTCTCCTTGGACTAGCACAAAACCTTCCTTCTTTATTCATCTGCCATTGCTAAAATACAGCCAGGAAAGAAGAAGCCCCAAGTGCCAAGGCTGAGATTTTTTTACATTTTTGTTTTGTCACAGCCATTTAGCAAATGCAACAGGATAACTAAGAGAGAAGAAGGGAAGACAATGTGGCTTTAAAAAAATATATATGCCAAAAACCATATATCTGAAATAACCTTTGTTGGGTTTTGTTTTGTTTTTACTTCTAGGCTGACAATAAGCACAGTGTGTATGTGTGTGTGTGTGTGTGTGTGTGTGTGTGTGTGTGTGTGTGGAAATCACAGATTGGCATATGGAAGCTGGGACTGGCCTTTGTTTTCTAAACAGCAGAAAGGTCAGAGTGAATGTAGAAGAACAAGAAGAAGAAAAAACCATTGTTTGCATGTAGCCTAGGGGAAGAATAGAATGCTATACTCCTCTCCAGCATCTGATGTCGGAGGAGGGGACACGAAGATGCCCATTCATTATTCACAAAGTGCACAAGACGCTCTGGGTTTGAAATAGTGATCAAGCCATCCGTCGGGTGCCATGTTTTGCTGCTGTGCAATCTTCTGAAAGCATCTTCAGTCACACAGATTTCTCTGCAAGTCTTTAAAAAAAATATTTGGATGTGTACGGCTGCACATTTCTGACACCACACTGAGTCAGTGTGGTGTAGTGGTTAAGAGCGGTGGACTCATAATCTGGTGAACCAGGTTCGATTCCCCGCTCCTCCACATGCAGCTGCTGGGTGACCTTGGGCTAGTCACACTTCTCTGAAGTCTCTCAGCCTCACTCACCTCACAGAGTGTTTGTTGTGGGGGAGGAAGAGAAAAGGAGATTGTTAGCCGCTTTGAGACTCCTTAGAGTAGTGATAAAGTGGGATATCAAATCCAAACTCTTCTTCTTCTTCTTCTTCTTCTTCTTCTTCTTCTTCTTCTTCTTCTTCTTCTTCTTCAAACTACTGAAGGCACACTCATAATTCTTTAAAAGAAATAGTCCTGAAAACTTCATCTTTCCCTGAATTTAATGGATTGTTTCATTCTCCTTCTATTCATAGAATTGTAGAGTTGGAAGGCCCCCCCAGGGTCATCTAGTCCAACCCCCTGCAATGCAGGAATATTTTGCCCAATGTGGGGCTCGAACCCACGACCCTGAGATTAAAAGTCTTATGCTCTACCAATCGAATTATGATGCTTATTAGTTGTCCTTATTTTCTGTACAGTGGTACCTCGGGTTAAGAACTTAATTCGTTCCAGAGGTCCGTTCTTAACCTGAAGCTATTCTTAACCTGAGGTACTACTTTAGCTAATGGGGCCTCCCGCTGCCGCTTCACTCTGCCATGCGACTTATGTTCTCATCCTGAGGTAAAGTTCTTAACCTGAGGTACTATTTCTGGGTTAGCGGAGTCTGTAACCTGAAGCGTCTTAACCTAAAGCATCTGTAACCCGAGGTACCACTGTATTTTCCATGATCCCTGACAGATATTTTCTATCATTCCCCCAAACAGTGTGAACTGAGGCCCATGTGATGGAGCCAGATAACTGAAGGTGCTACTTGAATTGTGTGGGGAGTGGATTAACAATGAGTATTTAGACCAGGGGTGGTGAACATCTGGACCACAACTCCCATCAAGCTCCAAAATCGACGAGATGGTCCCTCCTTGAAGAGAGCTGTGAAGTCCACCATCAACAGACCATGCCACATTTGTATTATGTGACACCATCACAGTCATCCAAAGGAAGTAGAATTTTCAGGCCAAAATGGCATTGGCCGCAGTGCAGTACAGAATTTGCCGCTAAAGAATCAGCAGTATATAAGAGTTCTCAATAACATAACATAAAATAAATACACAGGGCTTGCCCTATGAGCATCATAGTCTGAGGCTGTGGCCTAGCCTGATACACTACCATAGATGGCATTTGCTCAGCTCCAGAACCTTTTCTAGGTGTATATAGGATTTGCATGGGACGTGGGTGGCGCTGTGGGTTAAAGCCTCAGCGCCTAGGGCTTGCCGATCGTAAGGTCGGCGGTTCGAATCCCCGCGGCGGGGTGCGCTCCCGCTGCTCGGTCCCAGCGCCTGCCAACCTAGCAGTTCGAAAGCACCCCCGGGTGCAAGTAGATAAATAGGTACCGCTTACCAGCGGGAAGGTAAACGGCGTTCCGTGTGCTGCGCTGGCTCGCCAGATGCAGCTTGTCACGCTGGCCACGTGACCCGGAAGTGTCTGCGGACAGCGCTGGCCCCCGGCCTATAGATGTGAGATGGGCGCACAAACCCCAGAGTCTGTCAAGACTGGCCCGTTCGGGCAGGGGTACCTTTACCTTTACCTTTATAGGATTTGCAACATCAGCCTCTGTAGTGGCCAGGCAATATGTGATAACTACACTGGCCAGAGACTAGGACCGTGTTACTCAGGACACTGGACTGGATGAGTCCTTGGCCTGATCGAGCAAGGCTCTTATGTTCTTGCACTAGGCTTTCTGCTTATGTTTGGTCAACCGAATAATCCTTTCAGACTCCATCTTTTTCTGTCCTGAATCTTCCCACATTCTGCTTCATTGAATGCTTTCTAGCATTGCTACACTCTCCCTGGCAAATCGTCACATAGGATAGATTTGGTTGGGTGGAGGGGTTCCTAGTTTGAGCCCCACGCTCCCCTCTCTCTGAAGGGAGTGCCCAGGGACTCTGAAATCCCCTACTTCATCCTTCTGGTTTCTTATGCTACCTAACCTCCACTCCTGTAGGAAACCCAACCCATCCACCCCGTATGTTCATCTTACTTTAGGCTTTCCCCCTACATTCTGTGATTTATTGCCGATATTGCTCTGCCTGTTGAGGATTCAAAGTCTCAGAATTACATCTAACAAAGAAAGCACTAGGAACACAGTCTACAGCCCCGGGATAGAACCCAGCTGTTCTGATGAAGGATGATAATAATAATAATAATAAAATCCATCATCGTATGAGGCTGTTCTATGATCTCCCATTTATTCCTCGTTTCATAAGAATGATGCAGACTTGGCCCCTCTTGCCTGAAACTTTAATTACTAGAGCACTATCTTTCATTATTTTCCTTTCTCTGTGGAATCTGCCCAAGACGTTACATTGTGAAGATCACCCCCCCCTCCGCCGCCCATCTCCGTTCCAGAAGAGAAGATATCCTCTCTCCGTCACAGATAATAGCAAATATTCCAGCACAGTATTGGAAGGTGAAACTATCTGGCGTTGTTTTGTCAGGAACTATTGTCCAGAGTTTCACAGTGAAAGTTGGGAAACTTTTATCTTAGAAATACCACTAAGACCTGAAATTATCCACGTTTTGGTTTGATCTCGGAGGTCGTCCAACAAGGGTATCTATTAGTTCTCTATTCAGTTACTTTCCCAGGGATTGTTCCTTTGTCGACATGCCTCCTTAGAGAGCAATTTCTTCTCTCTTTCAAAAAAAGGATATATGGTCTCATCTGGGACAGAAAATTTTTTACGCAGCTTTGGAAATCAACCCCACCCCCATTCCACCCAAAGCCAACAAAGTGAGAAGCACTCTTGAATTCCGGGGTGCGACTGTGCAATTCGCTTGTGCAATTGTGACACAGAGGAAGGGAAGACCCTCAAATGAACTGAAGGAACAGAAATCTGTAGCTTACTGCATGTGCACAGTACTTTCTACAAACTTTAGAAATAATAAAAAAAATAGAACAGTGGAGGATTCCTAATGCATCAGTTCCACCTCAAAAACAAAACCAGTCAATCCAGAACTTCGAAATGCAGGCAAGGAATTATTTTTTGGGGAAGCATCCCTAAAACAATTGATGTTTGGCTGTGCTTTGCTATCCTGAGGCTGCAGCTAATGATTATATGACCGCCAGGATGTGGCGTTTCACCAACTCTGCAACGAGAGCATCCATTTTACTCCCAAAGCACCCAGACGCTTAAAACAACGAATATACAGAGAAATATTGGCCATGAGAGAGTTTGGTGGCACATTATCATTTCATGTAGGTTTGGTCTGTTAATCAAACTGTCAGTAATGTCAAAAGCAGGAGGTCGTTGCTTCTTCAAATGAAGAGAAATTGGAGCTCTCTCAAAACGGTACATTTTCCAGTGGATACGCTTTCCAAAAAGTAATTATTTCACTTTCCTGAAAGATTACCGATTACATCATGCAATGGAGGGGGGATTCTAAGAGAAGGTCTTTTTTTTTAAAGGGGGGGGGAGAATAGAAATCTTCCTCATCTATCTGCAATTTTTGTGCAAACTTGTTACCATGAAAAATGACAAATTTGCCATCTGATCAAAATGTTAACAAGGTAAGTGTCAGGGAGATGGATCACTGACTGTCACCACCAGCTAGAACATGAGGATACATTGATATTTCTCAATATATTCACTGCTTCCCCAATGTTCACTAACAGCATTTCCACTGTGAGTATAATAAATCACACACAAACAACAGGCGGGATAGGCTCTCTGTGATATGATAGATTTCTTGTAATGGTGCTATCTGCAAGGTGGAAAACAATTGCTAATGATCTATGGAAAATCCTAATCAACTCCCATTTGCCGTAATGTGGTAGATGAAACCAAAATGTGAAATCTATATAGTTCTTTAGCAGAACCCTACATTCGTAGAGGAGTAAATGATCCGTGGGTCACGGAAAGAGAAAAGACCGTTAATGGTGTGGCGTGGATGCAATTATTAAATTATACACCGCTGAAGAAGGGAGAGGGTGATCACTGATACAGGATAATGCTAATAAAAGATCTCGTTGAGTTCATTGATTCTCATTTCCCTTCTCATTCATTTTTCATTGATTGCAATCTTTTAACAAGCCCTGATGTATCAAACGCTACACAGAGGTGGAAAAATCAAAGACAAAGAAGCCATGTTGAGCTACCAAGCAGGTTGGGATGATGGTGGGCTTCTGGAAGCTCACGTTTGGGACTCTCCCTCAAACGCTTATAGCCAGACACTTCTGGGAACCTGAGTGGAAGCGAACCATGGCAGAACATACCAGATCCACAGCTGACATTTCCAGGATCTAAAGCAGCAGTTCTCAACCTGTGGGTCCCAAGATGTTGTTGGACTACAACTCCCATCATCCCTGAGCTCTGGCCTTGCTAGCAAGGGGTGATGGGAGTTGTAGTTCAACAACATCTGGGGACCCACAGGCTGAGAAAGTCTGATCTAAACGATCATGAGGCAACCATCGCCTCCCCAGTCTAAGACACTTTGAGAATCATCCTCACATCAGGAGGACATCACCAGAGCCTCTGCAACTCACAATACATAGATCTACAACAACAGCAACAATAAAGTGACAAACCCGATGCATGGGTGTATCACACAGTGAGGCCACCCCCTAAGTCAGTGACAAAATCAACAGAAATAAATGGTGTTCCATAATCTACAGCTCCTGGAATGAAGGCACTGCGAAGGCTGAATATAAATATGCAGTGACTGTTTTAAATAAACCCTCACTCCTACAGCTTATTGTAAAGAAGGGTTTCTTGCCTGTGTAAGTCACAGCATATGAGGTACATGACTTTCACCTACAGCACACACCTTGGAACGGCCTAATTTGGGATTACTTCCAAATGGACAGCATCATGTGTCATGAGCCCCCTGTGAGTCTGGAAATGGCGCGCAAGTATAAAAAGGCAGCCATCAAGGTCGCTTGGAGCTAGGGTCTGTACAACACATTGTTCTCCCTAACAAGGAGGGTGATGAGTAATTGAGTTTGAGCAACCTCCAGGGTGGTGCTCGGTAGAGAAAACTCAACTTGGCATGGCGTTTCCTTTAATTGCATCCATTTAATGAGTAACTTCACCTTTCCCTTCTACCACCGCAGAAAGCAAATTGACTTCTTAGGACTGAATGACAGTAATGAACATGCAGTACTGGTGGCGTTGGGGAGATGTGCCAAGGAATCATACAGGGAGGAGCTAAGAAAAGTGTCAGAAGCTGCAGGAAGTTGCAAGGCTAATTTTTTGATGTTCACTTAAGGAGTTCTTAAAGGAGAACCTTACTGGGGAGCTTGTGGGAGGCAGGGGCGAAGGTAGGAAGAAGTTAGATTAGAAGCCCATTGATGCTCTTCATACACAGCAGAAGCAGCAACATCCAGACGTCTTAGGCAAGCAGTGAGAGTTAGAAAAATTGCATCAGTACACCATATAATGTACAATCCACCCAAAGCATCTATCTCTGGGAGCCAGTGTAGAGAAGTGGTTAGAGTGCTGGACTAGGAACTCGAAGATCAGGGTTTGAATCCCCACTCAGCCTTGAGACCCACAGAGTGCCTTTGAGCCAGTCCCTGACTCTCACTTGAACGTCCCTTACAGAGTCGTTGCGATGATAACATGGAGAGAGAGAGAAGGGTGTGCGCCACCTTAAGTTCTTTGGGCAAATGGTGGGATATAAATTTAATAATAAAATCAGAACATTAAGCATCCACTTAAAGCTAACGCAGCAGTTTGACGTCCCCCCCAGAGATGCATTCCATCGTCTCTCAAGACAGACGGATGCCAATCAAAGCTTTGCAATTAAAATTGATGGGGCCTGTGAGGGTTTTACAAGGAGTGGAGCGTACTAGAGATAGGCCTGGAGCCTTAAGCTCACCTGAAAATGAATTTGGCCACCTCGCAGCACACAATTTCAATGCTGAAACGCCTCAAAGGGTTGAAAAGAGCGCCTGAAGGGCCTAACAAATCCTCTTACTTCTTGCTGCCCTGTCTCCACCCCAAGAGACAGAGAGAAATCACACTGGGGACCAGGATGTGGTAGTAGAGACAGCGCCTTCAAAGAAGAGGCCCATGTGTCCCTCTCTTCTTCCCCTGAGTATGGGGTTCAAACCCCATGAACATAGCTGTCAAGTGTCCCTTATTTGAAGGGACAGTCCCTTATTCCAGCTGCTGTCCCTTACTGATGGATGTCCCTTAAATGATGTCCCTCAAATTTCAAAGGAAGCAGCTCCTCTCCCTTCCTTCCTCCCTGCCGGCCAGGGAGGAGGGAGGCTCCAACTGTGTTGCTTGGCAGTGTTGCTCACCCAATAAGAAGTCTAAGATCGACTGGGGGGTGGAGCTTGCATGCCTTGTGTGTGGCTAGTTAATGCAAGCTGAGGGTTTTTTTGAATGCTAGACGCCATTTTGTTGCACGTGCTGCTGCAAACTTTGCAGTGCAAAGCCAGGCCGGGGAGCCATCTTAAGTTGAGGCTGCATAGGCCTTGTGGTGCATGTGATTCAGATTCTATTCAGTTGAACCTCTGGTTACAAAGTTGGTTGGACAGTGTTCTCGAAGCTACCAGCATGAGTTTGACCAGACTGCAGGAGGACAGGAAGATTGGAGTGCCTGGAACAGTTGAGGCTGCAGGTCCCTTATTTTGGCTGCTGGTCCCTTATTTTCAAGGCTGCTGGTCCCTTATTTTCAAATCTGTAAGTTGACAGCTATGCCCATGAAAGAACTAAGTACATAGCAAGTGCCTTCCTCATGCATATAGAAGAAGGGTAGCCAACATGACCGCCCTCCAGATGTTTTTGGACTCCAACTCCCATCAGCCCCAACCAGCATGGCCCCACAGCCAGGGGTGATGAGAACTGTAGTCCAACAACAGCTATAGGGCAGCCATGTTGGCTACCCTTCTTCTACCTTAGCCCTAACTAAAAAGTTTGAAGAGATTGGAAAGGTTTTCAAAGCTGGCTTTCTGTGGGAAGTTTTGGTTCTGGAGACAGCAAAGAACTCCGAAATCACACAAAGCATTGGCTTCTGACATGCACAAAAGCAGCTGGACTGCCACAAAGCACCCTGTGTCCCACTTTCAGGTTCAGATATCAGATAAGAAAGCAAAAAGTGATATTTAGACTATGTGAACTTAAATGAATCAAATCCAAACAAATGACCGCCTCTGCCACCTGGACAGGCTGAGCTTCAAACAACTACTGGCAGTGATCTTTTTTTTTAAGTTCTGTGTTTGATCTTTATATTGAGAGAATGAGAGCACGAGAGAGCTGGACATAACCAGCAATTAATTAAAGTGATGCCAGCATTCAAAGAAAGCGAGAGCCGCTTGTTCACTTTTGAAATCATTCAGATCTGTATAAACTGGATATTAATCCATCTCTGGAGGACAAGTTCTGTTTTCTAAATAATATGCAAAATGCACAAGCAGTCTGTTAAAGCAGCCTTTCCCCAACTTGGTGTTCTGTAGATCAGTGGTTCCCAATTAGCTAAGTCCCTTGTTTTTCAAAAGCCAAGCCATGAAGCCCCTACTTTTGAAAAGTTTGATATCTCTAAGGTAGTTTCTGTTTCGTGAATGGTGTCACAGACCGCCTGGGTGAGTTATTCGGAACCACTGCTCCTGAAGGTTTGGACTACAACTTCCATAATGCTTCACTGTTGGCCAAGCTGGCAGGGGACAGTTGGGTGTCGTAGTCCAAAACTTCTGAAAAGTGCCAAATTTGGGGGGAGGGGAGGTGGCATTAAACAAATTCCATAGATAGAGAGTAATGCAATGCCTTTCTCAGAACCAGGAAAAGCGGGGAGGAATCATGATGTAGAGTACAAGTTTTTGAATTTACTCTTCTTCAGGCTAGATTTTAAACAAACAAAAACAAAGCAGAAATGGGTAAAAGGGGAAAAAAAGGTTGGGGGGGGGGGAATGTTGCTGGGCAGATAGCCAGAAAAGAAAGTCTTCTCAGCACAGACCCTCCAAGTGTCTCTATTTTCCAGGGATGTCCCTCATTTTGAGAAGCCGTCCCAGTTTCTGATTTGATCCCAGAATGTCCCACTTTCACTTACATTTTGTTATTGTTGTTTAGTCATGGACCAGAGCACGCCAGGCACTCCTGTCTTCCACTGCCTTCCGCAGTTTGGTCAAACTCATGCTGGTAGCTTTGAGAACACTGTCCAACCATCTCGTCCTCTGTCATCCCCTTCTCCTTGTGCCCTCCATCTTTCCCAACATCAGGGTCTTTTCCAGGGAGTCTTCTCTTCTCATGAGGTGGACAAAGTATTGGAGCCTCAGCTTCACGATCTGTCCTTCCAGTGAGCACTCAGGGCTGATTTCCTTAAGAATGGATACGTTTGATCTTCTTGCAGTCCATGGGACTCTCAAGAGTCTCCTCCAGCACCATTATTCGAAAGCATCAACTCTTCGACAATCAGCCTTCTTTATGGTCCAGCTCTAACTTCCATACATCACTATTGGGAAAACCATGGCTTTAACTATACGGACCTTTGTTGGCAAGGTGATGTCTCTGCTTTCCCCACTTTCCCTTAGGGTGCCCCTATTTTCACTGAAGAAATGTTGGAGGCTATGGAATTATCTGACCCCCAAGCCGTCTGTGGCCTAGGTACTTATTTCTGTGTCAAGCAAAGGCCTTTTGACTCCCGTAGGACTTTTAATCTGATCCGTTGCATCTGTTTTACTCCATGGATATTTTAGGCTCTGAATTTAAGTTGATACTGTTTTTGTTTTCACCCTGTTTTATATTGATTTTTTAAAAGCTGCTTTTAAGAATTGTATTTTGCATTCTCTAGTTTTTATTATTTTTATCGAATGCTGTACATCACTCAGAGAACATTAGGTGTTGAGTGACTAATACATACAGTACAGTAAATAAGTAAACAATAAATGGAAGCCCTCATCAGCAGTTTATAAAAATCTTAAGGCGGGGCGTGTTTTGCAGACTTAAATAGGTTAGACTGTGCCAGGTGCAATAAATAACAGATTGCAGCAATGCATGCTGGGACACAGGTTGCCTCCAGACTATCAGTGTTATGTGAGAGAGATTCAAGCGCATACCAGAAATTTTGGTTTGAAGAGTTAAAGTGGATTAAATTGCTGTTGCGCAATAAATTCACGCACACACACAAAGATTTTCTGCAGTTAGGAAGGTGGTGGAGAAATTGCACTATAAAGTGTGGGATACACAATTAATTATTGGGAAGATGTAGAACCACCGTAGAAGCAAATCAGGATGACTGCAGGATGATGCCTGTTTATTGTTGTATGACTGTGCCACAAACAATTCAGAGCAAATACAGTGGAACCTCGGTTGTCAAACGTAATCCGTTCCAGAAGACCATTCAACCTCCGAAACATTTGACAACTGAGGTTCCACATAAAAACTCTGACTTAAGATCTGTGCAAGCAAATTGGGATAAATACAGTGGTACCTCTGGTTATGAACTTAATTCGTTCCGGAGGTTTGTTCTTAACCTGAAAGCGTTCTTAACCTGAGGGAGCACTTTAGCTAATGGGGCCTCCTGCTACCCCCGCACCGCTGCCGCGCGATTTCTGTTCTCATCCTGAGGTAAAGTTCTTAACCTGAGGTACTACTTCCAGGTTAGCGGAGTCTGTAACCCAAAGTGTTTGTAACCTGAGGTGTTTGTAACCCAAGGTACCACTGTACTCAATAAACAGGTCATCCAGAAGAGTCGAAACAAGCAATGGCCACATTCTTATTAGAGTATTAGAGTGGGCACTGCATCTTCATCCCAGCATGCTTTGCTGCAGGCATATATCTATATCGTTTCTTCTTCAAATTCTTCCTCAGGAGCCTTGCACACTTCCTTCTCTCCATTCCCTGTTTTGAGCTGCCAAGGCTTTGGAATTCACAGGTTCCAAGGAGCTTGGAAATCCAGTATATCATCCAGAGAGAGAGAGAGAGAGAGAGAGATGTTTCCAGAAGACTTCTCCTATCGCATCCTCAAGATTATTACCCCAATTTAGGAGTGTGTGTGTGCCTGTGTGCCCGTGCGAGTCCTCTTTACATACAAGAGAAATGCCGCCTGGTAAATGAGAAGGGTTCAGAACAGTGGGCGGGCAACTGCCTAGCAGATTTCCACATCATCAGGAGGCAAATAGACTCTTTAAAAGCCAGTTGTGTCTGTGCACAACAATGAAGCTTTATGTCTATATAAACTGACAAGTCAAATTGTACTCCCGAGCCCAATTCCCAGCATCATCACCATTTTGCTGTGATAGCTTGCCTCCTGCCTCTGCTGTCTAATGGCTGTGGCTGCCAAGAAGGGGTAGTCAGTATGATTAAAATAAGCATTAAGAGACTCGCTTGGTAATTAGCTTCTCTCTTGTTCTCTTTTTTCTGTTTCTCTCACGCACACCCCTTAAGTACAGCTGCGGTCTGGAAGAGGCCAACAGATTACTTAGCACATTGATGATGTACGAAAACTACATGGCATTTAGGGCCACACCCACCATAACTCTTCGTGGGTTCACCTTTGAACTGGAAGGGAAAAGCTGGGGCCCTCCAGAGGTTGTTGGACTCCAACTCCCATCAGCCCTCAGTCAGCATGGCCAATGGTCAGGAGATGATGGGAGTTGGAGTCCAACAGCATCTTGGTGGATACGAAAACCCTGACTCTGCCTTCAATAATTTATTGTTGCGCACACACCCCAATCTCTGAGCTGTGCGAGATTCCAGGGGTTCCGGGTGCTAACCCAGGATTCCTTAGGTAATGAGGTCCAGTGAAGACTGTGGTGTCTTTAGGATATATGGTTTATTTATACAGTGGTACCTCAGGTTAAGTACTTAATTCATTCCAGAGGTCTGTTCTTAACCTGAAGCACCACTTTAGCTAATGGGGCCTCCTGCTGCCGCTGTGCCGCTGGAGCACGATTTCTGTTCTCACCCTGAAGCAAAGTTCTTAACCTGAAGTACTATTTCTGGGTTTGCGGAGTCTGTAACCTGAAGCGTATGTAACCCGAGGTACCACTGTACCTGATATACAACCTGAGCATACAATGGAGGGGTTCCAAGCACTGACACTCCAAAAGGATCTTGTTTCTCCCATAGCCACAGCCTTGGATTACTGAACAGATCTCAAACATTGTGCTCTGTCTCTCCAGATTTCCAGTTTGTTGCTTTACTTCTAGGTCACATCATTCCTAATCTCTAACCTCTCTAATCTATTCTCTGGCTTTTAATCCTTTGTTTTCTTAATGTTCCATCACATAGAGGCTCAGCCCAACACAGGAGGTTAGCCTGGTTTAATTAGCTGTTAACACTTGCTGGATCCTGGGATTAAAGAGACCTGCTAGTCAGTTTAACAACCCAAGCCTTGATCAAACTCTAACACTTGCTGGATCCAGGGATTGTGGAAGTCTGGCACCCACACAGTCCAGCATCCTGTTTCTAATGCTGCCCAGTTGGATGCTTCTGGGTGGCCAAAAAACAAAACAAAAACGTATGCGGGCAGTGGGGGATAGAACCCATTGGGACTGGGGTGGGTGGGTACGGAAGACAGGGAGACCAACAATCAATGATAAACAGCTCAGGTTCCTCCCTGCTGGACTCTACAAGGGCAACTCTGTCAATAGCGGGTGCCAGAAGCAGGTCAGCAATAACTCACACAGCTTCAATGAAGTTAGCTCTTTATTAAAAAAAAAAACAAGACAGCTCAGGAGGCCTGGCCTAGAGAGCACAGCAACTCTTCCCAGTAGAACTTGTCCCAAAGAGGGAACTGAAGGTCCTTAACTTCCCACAGCTCTCTAAGACAGTGTTTCCCAACCACTGTTCCGCGGCACACTAGTGTGCCGCGAGATGTTGCCTGGTGTGCCGCAGGAAAAATTAAAAAATTTGAAAGTTTTTTTTTTAAAAAAGTCAAACTTTCGATTGGGGCGCCGTCACTAGATGACCCCTGGGGTTCCCTCCCTCCCTCCCGCTCTGCGCCTCCCTCCTCCTCCTCCTCCGGGGAGGCCCTTCCTGGCTCTCGGCCAAGGCTTGGCGGCTGCCACTCACTCGCTCGCCCACCCGTCCCTCCATCCCTGCACCCGGCCTCTCCCCCTCTGTCCCCGGCGTGGGGGCTGCCGGGATCCGTAGTCCCCTCGCTCTTGGGCTCCGCGCCCGTGCGGGGTGCGCGAACTACGTTTCCCAGCGTGGCCTGGCGGGCCGGGCGTTTTGTTTGAAGCGCTCTTCTCCCGGCCATGGAATGAGCGCAGCGGCGGCGGCCGGGCGGGCAGGGGCTCTTCCGCGCAGACCCCGCGCAGCCTGCCTGCGCCCCCGCGGAGATCGGGCGGCAGGATGGAGCCCGGGGATCCCCGCGGAGGCGGAGCGGCGGAGGCGGAGGCTGCCCCCCAGGTAGGGCTGCGTTGGGGGGGGTTTATTTTTGCAATGCTGCATCCGCGCCGGAGGGGACGCATTCGACCGCGGGGAGACCCCTTGGCGGGCGTGCAAGGCAATGCATGCGTGCAGGCGTTGCATGGAGTGCAGTGCAATGCAATGGCAACGCGGCGCCCTGCATGCATGCATGCAACTTCCACCGGCGCTCCGGACTTGGCAGGTGAGGGGGGTCCCCAGTGGGCGGCAGAGAGAGCCGGGAGGGCGAAGGGGAGCCGGGGGGGAGCAGCGCTGCTCCCCGAGCCGAGCCCGGGGGAAACTTCGGCGTCGTTGCGCCAGGTGTTGGAAGCGGAGGCTGGCGGGGGCCCCTCACCTGCAAAACCTGGTCGCCTCTCATATATTTCGTGCATTGCATTCATCGCCCGCTTTCTCCTCCAAGGAGCTCCCGGGGGCGCGCGTGGTTCTCCCCGTGTTATCCTCAACAGCCCTGCGAGGTGGGTCAGGCGAGTGGCCCAAGGGAGCACCCAGGGATTGTCCTGGCCAGGTGGGGTGATTTGAACCCTGCTCTCTGCCCGGTCTTCGTCCTCATTTAGCCCCCACATGTGCATGACTGAGGTTTTTCCCCCTCGTCTTGGCTATGGTGTGAGTCTGTGCTGTTAATTAATGGGGTTCTGCCTTCGGAGAAGATGAGCCAGCCCTCAAGGAGGTGATTATGTAATTTGCTAGCAATTCATGTCCCTCCCGGCGTGACACTGCGCGCTGACGTCACGGGGCTGTAATGGTGGTGTGCCTCGAGATTTTTTTCATGAAACAAGTGTGCCTTTGCCCAAAAAAGGTTGGGAAACACTGCTCTAAGACTCCTCCTCCCCCAGTTCCTTCCTAAGCAATCTGAGGCTCCTTTGTCTTGCCTGCCTTTGCTCCACCCTCTTCATACCTCTTTGGGTTCTGGGAGATCGAGGGGATGGGAGAGAGGGCTGCTGGTCACAGCAGGACAGGGAGACAGCCTGGCTTCTTCACCAGCCTGAGTCATCTCTGCCTCTTGGATTCCCTCTTCTCCAGCCTTCACTTCTGACTGATTCTGGTCTGCTCTATGCCCCAGCACCGCCCTGCTCACTAAACTCTGTTACCTCTTCAGTTTCGGACACCTCCTCTTCTTAGTCTACTCCCTCTTCTCCCTCATTGTCATCCCACCACCAATCCCCGGGCTCTGAGCCTTCTTCCCTTGCCCCCCTCCCCAGTGGGTGCCTCCCACCCCTCTTCTACACCCAGCCAATCCATGACAAACTCTGTGATTAAGGAGCAGGAATAGGAATAGCACAATAGGCAGTGCCCCTCCCTGGACTGGCTGTAAATACGAAGGCAGGCAGATTGGAGGCAGACTGGGAGCAGAGCAGGGTTTTGTGGGGTGGTTCAACATTTACCCTTCCACTTATATGAAGGCTTTCCATGTGATTTTATCCTGAGCATTTTGCATTCTATAGTAGCATTCTGTCTCTGAGTGTGGCTATCTCATCTTTGGCATGAGTAATGTACCCTGCCCTCCACAAGGACATTCTTCTAGGGCTGCTGGCCAAATGGTTGTTAGGGCATCCCGTTCACATCAACCGCAAGTTGATTTTACTGCCCCTGGGAGGCTGTGATCAGGTGAAATCAATGAAATGATCCTATATAATAATAATAATAATAATGGGGGGGGATATTGTAACAAAAACAGAGTATGCCTTATGCATCTGTAGTCAGTGCCCACTTCACCATGTAATAAATATATTGGGACTGGAAAAATTAAAATGATATACCACTGATTTGGTAATACCAATTTATAATACCAATGCAAATGTAAACTGCAGCTAAAATATCTTACCCTGATACAGCCAATCCAATCACATTTTGACCAAAAGCAGACCCCCCAAGTATCCCTATTTACCAGGGACATCCCTGATTTAGAGAAGCTGTCCCGGTTTCTGATTTGATCCCAGAATGTCCCGCTTTTCCTTAGGATGTCCCTATTTTCACTGGAGAAATGTTGGAGGGTATGGTGTTATCCGACCCCCAAACCATCTGAAGGCAATCCTGTATAGGGAAGGGTTTTTTAAAAAAATGTTTGATGTTTTGTTATGTTTTTACATATGTTGGAATCTGCCCAGAGTGGCTGGGCAACTCAGGAAGCTGTGTTGGATATAAATAGTAAAATTGTCACTATGGAATGGGACGTACCTATTTTCAGCAGAGAAATGTTAGAGGGTATGCAAAAGCTCATCTTCAGTGGACACCGATGTATGAATCCGTACACACATGTGCTCTTTGTCATATACACAAATTGCAAATTCAAAAATATTTCGAACCATTAGATTTCACTATTTAAAACAACTGCATAAACCAGAAGTAACAACACCCAGTCGAGATAATTGTCATAATAATAATAATCTGATTCTACACACTTGTTTTTCAATAGCCTTTTAAAGAGTGTTGGCAAATCACCTTCGCTGCCCGGGGTTATTTTCCCACCCCACCCCAGCACAACTGTTGAAATCATTCTCTTACTCTTAATGCCATTGCTCTCAGTGGCCCTTGGTGATGATGCCATCGCCTGCCCAAATGTGGTTGGGTGTGACTTCATCTACTGCTGGCTGCACTGTCAACCAAAACACTGCCTTTCATTTTTCGCCTGGAGTAGCAAAGCAAAGCAAATCAGCTCGAGAAGCATAGAGGAAAGCTTTCTATTATTAAATGCTATATGCTTTGCAGTTGTGTGCCTGCCCTTTACACCTCTGGTTTGCCTGCAAAGGTAGAGCTTGCTTGGCATTTTACATACCGCCCTGCCATCTAATTGCCCTCCAGCCCATCTGTTCCTTTTTCATCTCCATCAGTGCTTTTGCCGTTGCACTGCGCTCCTCGAATCCTTGGCTGGCTGGCTGGCTGGCTGGCTGGCTGGCTTTGGCTAGCTGGCCCAGAGAGTGCTTCTGACAAACCTTTTCCTCCAAAACATGCAAAAAAAGTTGGCCCTTAAGTGATTGCTTACAGTTATGCTTTCCTCTTTGTGGAGACAAAACGCCTTTGCACTTTGCTGCAAAGGAGCTGGCTGGCACCCACGACAGGCTTGTTTACTTAGTTTGGCTGGTAGGGCAGTTTTGCACTTTTGTGTCCTTGACAGAGGTTCATTGGCAAAGAAGTTAGCAACAAGTCACCACTGACCAAAGACAAATTGCTGATAAAGGGATTAATGCTGGCAGGGTCGGGGGGGGGGGGGCTCTTTCGCTTTGCCTGTGCCTGAGATTGTTCTGGAGCTTAAGGACTTCTTCGGTAAAATGCTTCTTGAGACAGATGTTGGCTGGAGTTTCCTGAAGCCCAGTCAACCGCTTATATAAATACAAGCAAAGTAGCTCGTTGAAATACATGCAGAACAAATTCCCCCACTTCAGCAGACATAAGGACAGCCTTCTGCATCAGGCCAATGGCTCACCTAGTTCGCTATCCTGCTCTCGCAGTGGCGAACCAGATGCCAGGGGAAAACCCACAAGCAGAATCCGAGCACGAGAGCACTTTTGCCAGCCGCCAGGTCAGCTATTCTGAAAGCTTTGAGCCACTGCTGCCGCCACTTCCTGTCTGGAGTTTTTCCACCTGTTCTCATCTTGTCCCGCTTTGCTGCCAGCCTCCCCTCCTCCTTTCTCTGCCTCGCTTGCTTGCTCCCCTTTTCTCTCCTCTGTCTCTTTCTGTCTCTCTCTCACTCCCTCCTCTACCTCCTCATTTATAACAACAACAACAACAACAATTTATTTATACGCCGCTCATCTGGCTGGCGGCTTCCAACAAAGTATTAAAATACAGTAATCTGTTAAACATTAAAAGCTTCCCTAATTATGGTTTGGTTTTGATTTTTTACCTGAGAGATGCTTCTGGGATTTTCTGCTCTAGGTTCAACCACCTTCTTGTCCTCCTCTCCTGCCCCTTTTATTCCCCCGCTTTCCCCCATCTCCCCTTCGCTCCTGACTCCCCTTCTCTTTCCTCCTCCCCCCGTCAGAGTCTGGCTGACTCCAACCAGGCAGCCCCTGTCCACTCCTCCTGCCCACCCTCTTTTTAAATATTTGCTGATTTTATCTGTGTATTACTGACAATAGAAACCTGCCTCGAATCTGGGAGAGATGCTGCCAGTCAGTGTAGATAATACTGAGCTTAAATGGGTTCAGTATAAGGCAGCTTCCTCCTGCAGCAAATGTCACATGAGCCTCAGAAGTCCTTGCCATTTCCCATTTCCCAGCCCACAGCGGCAGCTTCACATTTGCAAAGTTACAGGACACCGAAGCGTAGCATACTGTACTCTGGGTCATGTTTGGCAATTTTTCCCCTCAGAAGAAAATCAATACAAAATAATTAGTTTAACAGAAAAATAATAGGCAGGGAGTCTTTTTTTTCCTTTTTTGCGGGTGGGGGGAATCACTGGCAATTTAGAAACAGCTGTGACTTATATAGCTGATTCATTTTAATTTCCTGTGATCGGGTCCTTTATAGCTGCTCTCTTACAATTATCTCACCCTCTCAGCTCCAGCAGCTATTACTAATGGCGGCGAGGTCTGAGTTCCCCAATTATTTAATCCATTGGCCTTTTGTACAGTCACTGGTCCAAGCTTTACTAAAAGAAAGGGATTCGTGGATTATCTGTTCTCTGAAGTCTCCTTTATCTCCTTTGCTCTGGAAATGGGGGAGGAAGAGAGCACGCTATCTGAAGGGAATGGCTCTTCTCCCTCAAAGACCACCTTCAAATAGGCCTCTCTCTCTTTTTTTACACAGTATCTTCAAGCAATCAGCACTGTCTGCTGAACACTCGGTGTTAGCAATGGCCTGCCCACTTAATAGAGGTGGTGCGTCATGGTCCAGGAACCAGATTTGGTGACGGCATTGATGTCATCCTGGGAAATCCTGAGACTCATGGAGACCCTCATTTGTTTCTGTCTCTGGAAGAGGCCTCTAAGGAAGCCTGGCCTACAGAGACCTCCATAGAAGATGGAGTGGGGAGGACAGATAAACCCAAGGAACCCAAAACTGCCTCCTTCCATGAGTGACTCTGTAACCAATACCAATAAGAAACTTAGTTGGTCTCTAAGCTGCTACTGGAAGGAGGTTTTTTTATTATTTTGTTCTGTAACCAATATCATTTGATATCACTGACTCTTCAGAAATATCCGCAGTCCTTCTCCTGAAATACCATATTTTTCGCTCTATAAGACGCACCAGACCACAAGACGCACCTAGTTTTTGGCGGAGGAAAACAAGAAAAAAAATATTCTGAATCTCAGAAGCCAGAACAGCAAGAAGGATCTCTGCTCAGAGAAAGCAGCAATCCCTCTTGCTGTTCTGGCTTCTGGGATAGCTGCGCAGCCTGCATTCGCTCCATAAGACGCACACACATTTCCCCTTACTTTTTAGGAGGGAAAAAGTGAGTCTTATAGAGCAAAAAATACGGTATATGAAAGCTTCCTACTTGAAAATTAGGATACGATAGCTGCTGCTGGTGGGATTTTTCCTCTGCGTTCAGGGTGATGTGTATTAGGTGGAGACATGGGGGAGAGCCTGTCCTGGTTAGGAAACTGCCTAATACCAAGTCATACAATTGATCAATTTAGTTCAGTATTGTCTACACGGACTGGAAGAGGTTCTCCAGGTTTTCAGAGTGGGGTTTCTCCCAGCGGTGCTATTTTTCAAGAAAAAGAAGTGCTGGAACTCACCATGAATGCCTCCCTCATTCTCTTATAACGACAATGGCACCCACTCGAGAGGTGCAGGAACTGAGCTCTGGAGAGTTCCGGCTGATAAAAAGCCCTGACTCCCAGCCACACCTGAAGATGCAAGGGTTTGAATCGGGAACCTTCTGCATTTCTAAAGCAGATGCTCTAACCCCTGAAATACAGCCTGTCCAAAAATGGTTATGGAACACCTTCTGCTCTGGGGCACCGAGATTGGCTATTTTTCAGCATCAACTTAAAACTTGGCTTCTTGCTCTGGCATTTGGGCCATGTTGACGGCAGTTCACAAGCATGTGATATCTTTGTGCTGTTTGCTAGTGCTCAACATTTAAGCTGAATGGCACCCAGTTGAACCCTGGTTGTTCACACAGGAATCTGGGACATGTTGAGCTTTGCTCATAAGTAGACGATTTTCTGTTTCCTGGTGCTGGGTATTTAAGATTGGATGCTGAACAATGTCTATTATGGATTGTTATGTTTTACAACTTTAGGTGTTCCGGGCTTCTTTTGTTATTGTAGCCTTTGCTAAGATGATCTCGCACAGGTTAGAAAGATTTCAATAGATGAATATAAAGAATGTTGCACATGCCTGTGCAGAATGATGGCAGCTGGCTACAAATAAGGGGCATGGCAGAAGGCACATTACTGCTATGCTCCCAGTAAGGCTTCTCACGGATCCTGCTGCCACAGCACAGCAAGATGATGCTCATGGCCCACTGAGAAGCTGATGGGCACTCTCTCCGAAAGTAGAATCCATCTCCAAAGTGCATTAAAATACCGGATACTGTTATGACACCAATATATTCGAAAGTACCAGGATATGAAGTTCCCAATACATTACCAATTCAGGCAGTGGCAAAATACTGTGCGAAAGGATCATCTCACCGTATTTACAGCTTAGGCCTGCAAGAGCTCACAAAGCATCTCATCAAAAAGGCACATTTCCAGCTGATTCCATTTTCAGATTCAGGCAGCACACATAATTTGGATACAGCTCAGAGAAGCAGATGAGCTTTTGAACCCTTTTCTGCACCGAACACCTCCGTCTGAAAATATAAGGTTTCTGCTTCCTTTCATGTGCACACGAGCTGTGGAAGGGGCCATCGGATGAATATGTATAGCTATGCCCTGGTTTTTTTTAAAATATATATTTTAAAAAATGAGGCATGGCGAAGAATGGAAGACGAGAGAGATTTACAGAGGGCTTCTAGGCAGCAATAGCCTCAGAAAGGAAGCACGGCTGCACAATCAGGTGAAAAATTCTTCAGATTCGCTGGGAGAATCCACAGGCATTGGAGAGAAACAACTTCCACTTATAGCACTTATACAGTAACCCTAAGATGACCTGAGTCAACCGCAGTAACGGGAAATATGTGTTTCGGGAACGCTCCCCAGAGTACAGGATCCAAAACTACAAAAATCAGCTGTTGGGTTGTTGTTTTTAAGCATATGAATGGAAGTACTATTAATGAATAGAAATGATAATAACATGGAAATGAATCACACTCAGGCAGAAACAGGATTCTCATGGAAATGGTTTGACACAATTGAGATGATAAAGCTAAAGCAAGCAGGCGAGTTCCCTAAAGTGAAAGATGTAGAGCTGAGCCAGAATTCCTCTGGAGACGTGGGTTGCTGTGGTTTGCTGAGAACATGTCTGAGATTTTTCTTTTCTTTCTTCACACTCCTTGGTAAAAAAAAAAAAAGGGGACAGGATTTTCTCCAGATATTCTCGACCATTTATCTGCAGCAAACACCTCCACTCCACCCCACATAACCCATCTCCTCTGTCCTCTGCTGTCCTGGAATGATACTCAGTCCAGGATGTTGTGAAGAATGCAAAATGGCAGCCAGGCTGCCCACACAGTCTCTGATTCTCACATATGCAGCAACAACAGCGTCAACTTAAGAAAGAAACTGCTACTGCCCCTACCAACAAGGAATCCTATCGCTGAGAAACTGTTGGGAGGAATTTAGTGAAATAGTCCCCCCCCCCCCGCGCCTATTTCTTTGCTCACAAATACAGTGGAGACTTCCAAGAGGTCCATTTGCACATGACCCTGGATGTAACTACCACACAGAATTCTGGATTAAGGTGGGAACAGCTTACATCATTGTGGAACAGATTTATTTGGATCCCACAAGCATCTAGCTTTCTTTTAAATTTATGTATGCATGCCTTCCCATAGAAATCGGTTTCTAAACTTTCTCTCTCTCTCTTTTTTAACTCAAACTTTATATAAGATCTCCGGGTTGTATCCAACTGGTTTCCCTCTGCCCAAGGAAGGCTCTTTAATCCAGTGGAAGTTTCCAGAAGGAGGAAGGAAGCTAATTTTTATGTGATTCTCCCTTTGCTCTGCACTCCTTGATCAAAGTCTGCCCCAGGAGGTTGGGAGACACTTTGGAATGCTGTGGTTGTGTATACACTAGACTTATAAAGCACATTTGAAGCGCCTCGTTTCCCTCAAATAATTCTGGTTACTGCAGTTTGTTAAGAGTTACTGGGATTTGTAACTCTGTGAGGGGTAAAGTGCCCGGAATTCTTTGAGGGAAAGAATTCATTTCAAATGTGCTTGAAAGGTATAGTGTGTTCACAGCCTCTTGAAAAATTGCAAAGTCCAGGTTGTTGGAGAAAGGGGGGAATCACAAAAATCACCTTCTTCTCCCTTTTCTTCACAGAAGCCTTGACTAAAGAGCCTTTCATGAGGAAAGACACACAATTGGATATATCCTTCTGTTCAGAATGATATGAAATGTGGAGTCGAGTTTCTTTCTTAAAAAAAATTAAAAAGATGTGATATCCTTTTCAGAGAGAAACTAACAAGAGAGCCCAGATGCAAGGTCCGCTGTAGAAGTTCAACAAAGATCTCACTCGAGTAAGTTTATGGAACACCATATGAAAACAATGCATGGTGACTTAAAATGGACTCGTTATATCCGTATATCCCTCTTTGTTTAACATCGTCAACAATAACAAAAGTATTGACTATGTCTTAAAGAAGTCTTCCCAAAGTGATACCATCCTTTCTTCGCTCCAAGCGATTTGAGAAACAGCTTGTGGGCATATTTGCATGTCTTCAGTGAAGGTTCAGTAGCCTTAGTATTGATAGTCTACAAATCTCTGTCTTTTTTTACAAAGCCGTAACATTATGAAAGCCAAGATTCAGTAGTAAATCAGCTTATGAATGCGCTTCTGTTCACCAGTTCAGCTTGACTGAAATCGAAGCCGGAAAGCTGCTAAGTCTCATGGCCAGCCACTTCCTCCATCCCCCCAAAATTGAAAATGATTCCTAATAGGTATTCCTGTGCTGCCAAAATGATTTAGCATAATGCACTGAATGAGATCGCTAAGTCAAAATATCTTTCCCTAAGTGATTTTCTTGCTGTGTCTCTGAATGTCAGAAGGGAAGAGGAGGACGTCGCATGCTGAATACCATTGCCGGTTTAAAAGTTTTACACTGAATAATTCATACTTGGAAAGAGATGAGCTTTTCTTCCATGTATAATGCGAGAAAGCTCAGCAATAGTAATGACATTCGGCCTTGGGTTTGTACTTGGCCTTCTTTAATGCCGTGATCCATTCTGACCGCAAAACCGTCATGGTGTTTGCGTTGCTCCCGATAGTTTGTGTAGACCAGGATTGATCCGTTTCAATATCCTTGGAAGAAACATTTATTTGTTCAGATACACAGCTAGGCATTCTGATATGCAATGTGAATCCTTCGTGGGTAGCTGGCTTTATAATAAAGGAGTAATTGCCAAACAGGAGAAACTTCATAGGTAGGAAACATTTGAGATATAAGGTCAGCCATGGCACATGTGTGGGTTTATGGGTCGGTTGAAGGTCCTCTCTTAAGGAAAGAGTAAGGTCAGCAGCCATCTTTTGCCTTTCCAGAATGTGCATGGATTAGCAATGGGGCACAGTTTGTATGAAATCTTGTGAGCGAAAAGTTGCACCGTAGACCATGACTACAGTTCAGTTATCTACAGATGGTCATCCCTAATTTTAGATCCAGAGTCACCAAAGTGTGAAATGATTATGCAGGGACAATTGTTCCTAGGACTTAAAGTGCAAAGCCTATCTGACCCTCTTAGATCTCATAGCCAAATCAGATTAACTGCACGATAGGGAAAACCACATTTAGGAAAAAATGAAGACTGATTCCACCACAGTCTCACGCCGCACAACAAAACACGGGGGGGGGGGTGGAGCAAACTAGGATTTAAAATGTACAGGTTGGAGAGTTTTCAGGAAACAGCTTTATGAAAATCCCCTCTTTTTCACACACACACCCCAAAAAAATTTCAACACAACGGATCAACATTGCATTCCCTTTGTGCTTCATACTTAGCAACAAGTATCCATTTCAACATGTAGGCCACAAGGTTGCAACCAGACACCTTTGAAAATCAATAGCTCAACCTCCTCTATGTTTTGTAATGAAAATATGGTACATTCAAAAACCACTTTAATATTCAAATGGTAATATTCAAATATTTAAGCTTAGACATACCTCATGATAGATGTCATCATTTCTGCTGAAGTCTCCAGCCTTCCTTGGAAGTACATGAACATGGACATGCTGCAAAAATTGAAACAAAATCAAACACACAAATGAATGTTGATCATCAGCTTCTGGTCGAAACAGACAGATATATTCACTGTGATTCCTTTATTAAACAGTGACTCCTATGGCATTCAGTTTTTTTTTCTGTAGAAAGCAGTGAACCTGTTCTTTAACTCCTTGCAAGGAGTCCTCGGGGGGAGAAAAGAGAAGGATCAGAAAGGAGAGAGAAACTCCACAGTACATGTGAGAAAGTTGAGAAGCTCTGTGGAATTATTAGGATATGTCAATCTAACTTTCACATCTATTTGAAATGACAAGATATCACACAACTGACTGTCAAGTCTTTGAGAGTGACAAGTGTAACCCATTTCTCAACCTGGATGTCTACAAACATATTTAAGGAAGGAGGACAGCATACGGTATATAGTACAGGGTGGACTAGAGCTTAAGGAGGCTCTAAGAACTTAAGAATAGATGGGCCCTTCCAAACCTGGTGTGCTTCAGCTGGTGAAGACTACAATTCCCATCAGCGCTCAGCCAGCATGCAGTCCAAAATTGCTGGAGGGTAAAAGCTGAAATAGGGACACGGGTGGCGCTGTGGGTAAAAGCCTCAGCGCCTAGGACTTGCCGATTGCATGGTCGGCGGTTCGAATCCCTGCGGCGGGGTGCGCTCCCGTCGTTCGGTCCCAGCGCCTGCCAACCTAGCAGTTCGAAAGCACCCTTAAGTGCAAGTAGATAAATAGGTACCGCTGTATAGCGGGAAGGTAAACGGTGTTTCCATGTGCTGCTCTGGTGCCGGTTCGCCAGAGCAGCTTAGTCACGCTGGCCACGGGACCCGGAAGTATCTGCGGACAGTGCTGGCTCCCGGCCTATAGAGTGAGATGAGTCTGTCAAGACTGGCCCGTACGGGCAGGGGTACCTTTACCTTTAAAAGCTGAAATAAGCAACAATCTACCTCATTCGGCACAGCTTCCAATAGCAGCCAGCCAAAATCTCTGGGAATTCATAAGTAGGGAGATGAAGACTTCATCTATTTTCCCTCAACATCTGAAATTCAGTAGGGGTGACCATTCTGGTCTTCCTGCACATTTGGAAGAAGTGCATCTGTGCATGTGTGCGTGAAACTCCTGAAAAATTTGCTGCAAGACAGATGTTTGAGGCAGTGGGGAGAATATTGAGGTGAGTGAGTTAGCAGAACTTTCATTCAACTGTTTTTATATACAAAATTGTTTTATGAAACTGCAGAGTGGGGTTATCCATAGGTTTGGAGTATGTTGTCAGCAATATGTTGGTGACACATAGCTCTGCTTCTCCTTTACATCTGCAAGTGAGGCTGTGGACGTTGTCTTGCCTTGGTAATGGAATGGATAAGAGCCAAGAAACTGAGGCTCAATGATGATAAGACTGAGGTACTGTTTGTGGATGGCTCTCTAGATAGGATGGATGGGAGGTTGACTGCTCTTGATGGGGTTGCATAGCCTGGGGGTACTTCTTGTTCCTTTGCTGTTGCTTGAGGCTCAAGTGGCTTCAGTGGTGCCGAGTGCCTCCTGTCAGCTTTGGCTGGTGGCCCAGCTGTGCCCCTATCTGGAGACGGATAACCTAACTTTTGCCATCTGTGCTCTGGTAACCTCTAGGTTAGATTACTGCTATGTGTAATAAGTGAGGCAACCTCTGAAGATGGTCCGGAGACTTCAGCAGCAGAATTTAGCAGCGTTCAGCAGCCAGGTTACTCAATGAGGCAAGACGGTGAACATATTACACCAATCCTGGGCCAACTGCAATGGCTGCTAATTAGTTTCCGGGCCCAATTCAAAGTGATGGTTTTGCCCTATAAAGCCTTAAAAGGTTCAGGACCACAATACCTCAAGTACCACCTCTATTCATATGAATCTATTTGGACCCTGAGATCATTCTCTGAGGCCCTCCTCCATGAGAGGTCTGTATTGAATTTCCGCTCCGGTCGTCCGAGCTGATATGGCTCATCTTCCTTTGAGCCCAGCAGAGCATTAAAACAACACCACAGCGGAAGGATGAGATAGGTATGGGCTACATTGCTATACTTTATTACTAAGCTATGCAGAGAGCAAAGAAATATACATCTCCTCTCTATGAGAAACAGAGAGCAACTAAACAAAGGAAAGAACAAAGGAAACAGGAAACCAGTAACGTCACATCCCGTCTCCCTTTCCCGTGAGAATCCAACAGTATCTGGACTCTGGAATGTAAACACAGTCCTGTGACTTGCAGCAGCTGCTCATTGAGGAAACAGAAACTAACAGTCTGGAGGGTGGCAACACAACACAAGAACTGGCCTTTTCTGGAGCAGCTCATTGAATGTTCTCCCCATAAATGTCTCTTCAAAAATCTGTCTCTGTTAGCAGGCCTTGTGAAGATTTACATTTTATGGCCTTTAAAATATGTGGGTTTTTGGGAGGGGGGTGTTGGTTTGTTTTTGTGTTATTATGTATTTTGTGTTTTCATTTTGTATTTTTATGCTGCAAACCTCCCCTTGATATTCAGTTGAAAGGTGGCATACAAAATAAATAGATTGCTCCCTGGTCTCTTACAGGAAGTGATTCATAAATAGGACGAAATAAAGGGAGCTGAAATACAGTACATGTAATTAAATAAATAGTCTTGTGCCATCTCTAAGACTAACAAATTCATTATTTTATAAGTTTTGGGTGACTATAGTCCACTTCATCAGAAGGAATTTAAAGCTAGAATAGCGCTGAGTGCTCTAAACAACTCTCCTGGCTCTTTCGAGATACCTTACAGGCCGAGGACCCAACAATTTATTATTTCTTCCCTTTATTGTTGCTGTCCATAGTTTCTGGTGGGAGCTAAGAAGCTCTCCTCTCCTTCCTTTTCGGTTAAAAATGGTTCTTTTGAGTAATACATCAGAGATAGTGTTCTGATAGTGTATTATACTAATATATCACGAGCGCGATAGTGCTCTTATGAGGTATTAGTGCAATACATCATCCCAGCATCATTGCCCTGATGATATATTGCTCAAAACCACAACGCAAGCTTAAAAACACTCTTTGGTACCACTGGGCCCTCATCTACACACTTACTAGGAAATTAAGGGTTTCTTGAAGAAAAATAGACGATACAAAGATGGTGTAAAAGTGCCGGCAGAACTGGAAATTTCCAAGGGAAACTTCAGTGGCTAACTTGTGGTGCTCTTCGGATGTCGCTGAACTATAACTCCCATAAGCCTCTGTTAGCATGGCAAATGGCCAAGGATAATGGAAGCTGTGGTTCAGTGACACATGGAGAGCCACAAGGCTCAGTCTGCAATTTGTCCTGTTCATATCAAAATGGTGCATTTTTACTGGTAGTTAGGCTGCCACACTGCACAGTGTTTAAGTGGCAGCCATGATGTTGAAGCCAAAGGGATTCAAGTAGCTTAACTGCACACAGGAATGCAACGTTAGTCACATGTGAAACTCCCAATAGGAAATTTGAGCTCCATTTCGCATTCCTTGGCCCGAGGTAACTTTCCAAGATCATCTTGTCGGCCATTTTAAATTTGATGCCACGTTCAACACTTTGTCAACTGTTGAACTCGAGATCCTGGGCAATTTCTGAGGATGTGTTTCCACTCATATAGCACTCATACCTCATCATCACAGATTGCATATTCCTCTCTCAGATGTTTGGCATCTAGCCTTCAACCTGAAAGTTGTACTCAATGAAGTCGGCATGTTAACACAATGGACTCTACCTGCACAATGGGACTTTACCTTTCCCTGCAACCCGGGATGGGGGTGGGTGGGTGGGGGCTTTGAGGGAATTCCCCAGGACCAATTTGAGATGGCACAGGTGGTGCACAGGGAGAGGAGAAGGAGAGGATGCCCTGTTGTGCAGGCAGACGTCTGTGCGCCAACAAAATGACTTTGTTGGATACGGCTCCTATGTACTCGCATTCTCCATAGTTTGCACCTGACCCCCTTCCCTGCTCCATTTTTAGACAAACTAGAGATAAGCCCCATTTCCTTCCTGTATTGTGGTGGGTTGGTTGATTGGACCTCAATGGACCTTCCTCTCTAGCACATGAAGCTGTAGTGAATCCTGCTTTCAAATCCATATTCCTCACAAGGAAACATGCAACATTGCTTGGAGTGTCTGACACATCTGCCACCAACTATTCTGATGGTATAAACTCTGAAACTCTGAAAACTGAGAAAGTTCAACTTCTCTAAAAAAAGAGAGGAGCTAATTCCAGTTCATGTTCCTCTCTTCACATTCAGCTGACAATTTTATTTATTTACTTACTTAAGGTGGTGCCTCGGGTTAAGTACTTAATTCGTTTCGGAAGTCCGTACTTAACCTGAAACTGTTCTTAACCTGAAGCACCACTTTAGCTAATGGAGCCTCCTGCTGCTGCCGCGCCGCCGGAGCACGATTTCTGTTCTCATCCTGAAGCAAAGTTTTTAACCTGAAGCACTATTTCTGGGTTAGCGGAGTCTGTAACCTGAAGCGTATGTAACCTGAAGCGTATGTAACCCAAGGTATCACTGTCCTTACATACATACATAAAATTTATATATCATAGGTTTCAATTCGAGTTCAGCTCGAAATTTTTTGTTCAGCATTCAGAATGTTACAAGCTGCTGTGCTAAACCATAAAATGCTCTTTATAAAAATCTTCCTGTCGTCTTTTAATATAAGTATAAACCTGTATTTGTACTGAAATTTGAATTAAGCTCCCCCCCAAACCCCCACACACAAATAGTGCCCTGTATAGTGTTTTGACCTTCCACCTAAAGAACAGAATAAATTACACAAAATAGAATCTCCAGAATAAATTTAGCAGATATTTATTTAACTTGCCTAATTTATGCAAGAAGAATCATATTTTCTCTTTGCAGTAATTGTATTGCAACTCCACATCTGGGGAATGTTCCGTGTGCACATGTGTATTTAAAAAAGCATGCTTGTGCACACATGCACACGTACACACACAATGCCGGATCCAGCATATACAGCCATCAACAAAAACACTGCAAAAAGCCTTAGGCTTAACCTTATGGAGATAAGAGGCATGGAATATACTAATTTATGCAGCAGGTAATAATAACATTTTGTTGGCTCAAGATGTCTCCCCGTGGGTGGCACTAAAACGAGCAATGAAAACATTCTGCCAATTTTTACTGCTTATATGGCAAAACATTTACCTTGGCATATGGACCACTAAGAACCTGCGAGGACATTTCCATGGTTTGCTCACCTTTACTATTCATATTAGGCTTTTATAGAATGCAATGCGGTGTAACAAAATCCATCTATTCTTTTCAAACCACTAATGGGGTTCGGTGCGATATTCCCCTGCCCCATCTGTTTTTGAATCAGTGTACCCTCCATCACTATAAACAGCAGGTATTTGATTGCAGGGATCCTGGGGTTTGCTTTTGTTTGTTCCTTGCTTTTTAAGGTTATGAACAGAACGTATATAATAAGCCGAATTCTCCCTACTGTTTGTGTAATAGAAACAAGCGGTCACAGCGAGAGGCAATTACATCTCAAGTGGTTCCCTTTTTTCTTTTGCTTTCAGGAGGAAACTCAGGGCGAAAGCAGCAGAGTGGAGCTATGGGTGCCACGCAGAGACAAACATCTGGGAAAGGCAAACTTTCTACTGCCACTTTATAATTTGCCTCCCCATTTGGCAAACCTATTAAGGAGGGGACTTTATCCATATTCCAATTCTTTCCCATCCAGCAAGGTCCATTTGTGGAAAGGCACATAATCACACACACCCAATTCAATGCATGACAGCCTTGCCCAAAGAGGAAGCAATTGCCAGTCTCTCCAGCTAAATTTTGCTCTGCTTTTATAGGTTTTCATTCAAGGGTCTTTCTCCAGGAACTCGGGGTGGGGAGGGGGCTCCCAGCCGATGACTGACACAGAAGCAAATAACATGTAATGCTCATGCATCTCACAATATCCCACTTTGATTGCTATGGGGAAGAAGAAGAAGAAGAAGAAGAAGAAGAAGAAGAAGAAGAGGAGGAGGAGGAGTTTGGATTTGATATCCCGCCTTTCACTCCCCTTCAGGAGTCTCAAAGCGGCTAACATTCTCCTTTCCCTTCCTCCCCCACAACAAACACTCTGTGAGGTGAGTGGGGCTGAGAGACTTCACAGAAGTGTGACTGGTCCAAGGTCACCCAGCAGCTGCATGTGGAGGAGCGGAGACGCGAACCCGGTTTCCCAGATTACGTGACTACCGCTCTTAACCACTACACCACACTGGGTTAAACCACAGAGCCTAGGACTTGCTGATCAGAAGGTCGGCGGTTCGAATCCCTGCGCCGGGGTGAGCTCCCGTTGCTCGGTCCCTGCTCCTGCTCACCTAGTAGTTCGAAAGCACATCAAAGTACAAGTAGATAAATAGGTACCGCTTCGGTGGGAAGGTAAACGGCGTTTCCGTGCTCTGCTCTGGTTCGCCAGAAGCGGCTTAGTCATGCTGGCCACCTGACCCGGAAGCTGTATGCCGGCTCCCTTGGCCAATAAAGCGAGATGAGCGCCGCAATCCCAGAATCGGTTACGACTGGACCTAATGGTCAGGGGTACCTTTACCTTTTTATATAGTGCCATGATAAAACAATCAAATGTTAGATTGCTGTCCTCTTAAAGATCTCTCCGTTCCAGACTGTTGCCACAGGATCTCTTTCTCCCATTTGAGAAGTGGGAAGGAGGTGTCTGGTCTGAGGGGTAGCTCATTTGAGGCAGAAAAGGTCTTTCTGACTGGCCTCCCAGGTCTTAGTCCAACACTCTAACCACTACATCACACTGCCTTGGGTAGGGGTGTAAGAAGGCATCATTTTCCCCACTCCATCCTGCATTTGTCACATGAAGCACTGTTTCCGTTCCACAGCAGTTCGCCTTCTGCCAAAAGCTATAATACGCACTGTGGTGAAACAACATAGCTTATAGGGAAAGCTAAAGAAATGCAGCCCATATATGTTATTCAAGACAAGCTGCACAGAGTTCGCCCAGGCTTGCAACCTGAGATCATTTATCTAGAGTTGCCACATACAGTGGTACCTCGGGTTACAGACGCTTCAGGTTACAGACTCTGCTAACCCAGAAATAGTACCTCAGGTTAAGAACTTTGCTTCAGGATGAGAACAGAAATCGTGCGGTGGCAGCGCAGTGGCAGCGGGAGGCCCCATTAGCTAAAGTGGTACCTCAGGTTAAGAACAGTTTCAGGTTAAGAACGGACCTCCAGAACGAATTAAGTTCTTAACCCGAGGTACCACTGTATTGAAACTAGGATGGAATCTGGTACAAGCAAAACATGGGCTCTACCAGTGACCTGCATCAAAGAGGTAGCTTGTATAAAAGATGCCTCATTTCTATGGGTCTGTCTGTGGTGAGAGTTAATACAGCTCAGGTACCTGCATTTATTTATTTAAAGCATTTGCACCTCACTCCTCAGCCCTAAGGGCTTTCACAGCACCCTATGGAAGTTCAGTAGCAAATGTTGACTGGCCTTGCCCATCACCACCATCTTGCTTTGTCAAATTATCTGAGGCAGTGGATTTTATAGGAGCAAGACCAAAAGGAGAAATCCACAGAGTAAGAAGCTTCTTCAGAGAGGATGACAAATGCTTTGAGGTGGAGAGTGTGAATATTAACATGACAAATAGGGTAATTTGGTACTCCCTGTATCTCATAGCACATCCATTTGTTATTCCTGATTATATGACTCCACTAGTTCTGTTAGGGGATTCCTGATCCCTATGAGGGATGTGGCTTAATGCAGTTCTACAGGGATCACAATCGTTAATAGGAATTAATCTGCACCCACTTAAGAATATATAGAAGTATCATCAACAGTATGTTGACAAGTTCAGCTTAAGTCAAGGAGCTGCAAAGTGTTCTCCACACACAGAGCATAGAGCATGGAAGGGGAGAGGGTCAACCATGCTCCACTGGGGAATTTATGTTGGGTCTAATCCTATCCTGGAATCAGCAGTTGGCACAGCCAGACACCTTCCTGAGCCCCAGGAACAGGAAACACTAGGACTTTTAAAGGCATTCACGGCCTAGGACCCTCGTACCTACGGGACCGCCTCTCCCAATATGCCTGACAGAGGACCTTAAGGTCCATAAATAGCAACACCCTAGAGGTCCCGGGCCCTAAGGAAGTCAGGTTAGCCTCAACCAGAGCCAGGGCCTTTTCAACACTGGCTCCGGCATGGTGGAACGCTCTGTCTCATGAGACCAGGGCCCTGCAGGATCTGATTTCTTTCCGCAGGGCCTGTAAGACAGAGTTGTTCCGCCTGGCTTTGGGCTTGGAATCAATTTGATTCCCTCCCCTTCTTTCTTTTTTCCTTTTTCCTTCTGTTGGAACTCCTATTTGGGGACTTCCCTGGCTTTTCCCTGGCTTCTCTGACCAGTATGGATAGTTAGCCTTGGCGAAGACTTGACATTTTTATCCCCCAAAAAGTTTTTGATTGAGTTTCCACTGAAATGAGGCTGCATTTTAATGTTTTAATGTTGTATTTTGATCTTGTTTTTTAAAGCTGTATTTCAATCAATTGTTTTTATATTTGGTGTTAGCCGCCCTGAGCCCGGTCTTGGCTGGGGAGTGTGGGGTATAAGTAAAAATGTATTATTATTATTATTATTATTATTATTATTATTATTATTATTTATTACAATTATTATTAGGAAATTGTGCCTCACAACAATCAGACCCTATTGGGAGCATTGTAAAAGGAGGACCAAGAGGAAGAGTTGCCTCCACTTTTAATTTCCACACTTCTCCGGATTTTGCAATGCACTTTCAGTGTGCAAAAACAGAGCGCACGAAAACACTCTTTTAGGGTTAAAAGGCACATCAAATGCATATTTTTTATGAGGAAAGCACACTGAAAAGCCCCGGAAAACACAGCCATTGGGGAAATGCATACAGAAACATGCCCAGTAATGCATATAATAAGGGGTACAGTTGAAACGCGAGCTTTTAAGGCATTCTTTCTGAACAAAATGGACCTATGATTGAGTGCCGGCAGAACGCAACGCAAATTTTATTATATAGTCGCGGACCCGGCAAAGATTGAGTGCCGGTGAAAATGAAAGGGGATGGATTTAGATTGATCTGTCTGTCCTTAGATGAGGCTGTGCTCAGCTACAGGCCATCATTACGACCACATTTTGCTGGTCTTGGTGAAATGCATAAAGAGATCTAGAGACGGGGTGCTCATCACTTTGCAAACGCTTCCTCCCTTCAATCCTACACCTGCCAAATCACAGGTACCAATAGCCCAGCCCTCTTCCTTTCCCAGCCTGCTCCCATCCTCACCTTCTGCCTTGGTAAACAAACACTGCTCTAACGTTCTCTCTGCCCGTAATCACGCTTCTTTAATTTATGTCCCAATAAAGCGCATTACAATAAACATTTACCGCTCGATGAATAAACATTTGAACGGTGCTCCTAATGGGGGTGACGTTGTTCTGAAGCCGTCTGTGGCTTTTTGCCGGGTCCTTGCTTCATGCTCAAATGAGAGTCATTTCCATAATCTTTGCATTATTGCTTAAGCCTCCCTTTAGGCACATTTCACAAAGTTAAAATTCCTGTGAAATATTATCCCCCCCCAAAAAAAAACCCATCCACCCTTCCCCCCCAAAAGTGAGAATTGTTAAGAGGATTATCAAATCGTCCTGTTAAAGGGACAGTGCTCTCTTTCATGTCCCTCCAGAGATGCTAACACAGTAATTACAGCAAAAGTGCTGGCTAATTATCACTTTGGCCCTCTGCTTTTTTCTTTTTCTTTTTTTCACTTCAGAGACCTGGAGGATATGAGAAAGATGAGAGACCAGCGAAAGGTCAGGGATAAAGAGTAAGAAAATTCTATTCTCCTGCCTCGTGTGGTGGAAGATATATTTCAGAAGCTTCCATCCCCTCAACACAATCAATTGAATAACGGCCAGGGATTTTAAAACTAATTGGAAAGGTTGTGGGGGCGGGAAAGCGTTGGAGAGGATGAAGGGACAAGAAACAAGACCTTTGTGAAGAAGTTGCGAAGGAGCAGGACAGGCCTAGAGGGAAACCATAAAGGCCGTTTCTATAAGAAGGGTTGATAAAGAGGGCAGATGTATTTCCTTGTGATCTACCACAGGGGTGGGGAACCTTGGGCCTGGGGGCCAAATACAGCCCTTCGGGGCTCTCAACCTGGCCCTCAAAATTTTCCCAAATTTTCCCCAAGCCACACCTCTCCCTGGCCCTGCCTTGCCTCCTGGCTGCATTTACCTGCTTGGAAGGTGTCACTGAGCTCTGACCATGCATTTAGGTTGTCTGGATGGAGGAAAGAGAAAGATGTGTGAGTGTGTGTAGAAAGAAGCCTGTTGTACGAATACAGTGGTACCTCGGGTTACATACGCTTCAGGTTGCATACACTTCAGGTTACAGACTCCGCTAACCCAGAAATAGAACTTTGCTTTAGGATGAGAAAAGAAATTGTGCTCCGGTGGCACGGCAGCAGCAGGAGGCCCCCATTAGCTGAAGTGGTGCTTCAGGTTAAGAACAGTTTCAGGTTAAGTACGGACCTCCGGAACGAATTAGGTACTTAACCCGAGGTACCACTGTATAAAAATTACATTTGTCACTTTGTCAATTTTTGCCTCTGGCTTTGCCCACCAATGATGTGTGACCCTCAGAAGGTGTCCCAAGAGGGAAAACGTGTGCATTAGGCGAAATCACATACAAAAAAATGTGTACATCAGGAAAAATATGTTGATGAATTTTCATGAACATGTTAAGAAGGGGGGGAAAGGCAGCTGGTGTAGAAATGTGGAGACTGGGAAAATGAGAATCTGAGGGAAACAGGAAATGACGGATTTACCCACCCCTTGTGTTGCTGTTTTGATGACATTTGTGCTAACATGGGAACATTTGACTCAGGGATCACATTCATTGTCAGGGAACTGCCATCGGAGCTAGAGGCGGAGGGAAGGCTCCAGAGGGATGCCGGAGAGGGTCCCAGTAGGGAGAGAGGCAGCCCATCTGCTGGGGAAGGAAATCAGCGTAACACCAGTGGAGAAGGGGGGCAGATGGGGGAATCGGAGAGGAGGCTCCAAGACTCCTCGCCAGAGACCAGCGGAGAGAGTACGGGTACAGAAGACCTCCGCGCAGGGAGAGTAGGAGGAGACTTGGCGTCAAACAACTTTTATGCTGGAAAAGGTTCAAGAAACACCCACTGACGGATTCTGCCAGCGACTGAGACAGTCACGATGCTGGAGGCTGTTCAGTCAGAAAGGGTTTAACCAGGTAACCTTGCCAGCAGTGGTGGCAACTTACGCACGAGCAACCCCTAAATCCATTACATTCACCCAGTGCTTTACCAACTGCACTGGCTCTCGGTGGAGTACAGGGTCAGGTTTAAGTTGCTGGTTTTGACCTTTAAAGCCCTATGCAGCCTAGAACCCACACACCTACGGTACTGCCTCTCCTGTTTTGCCCTGCGGAGGGCCTTAAGGTCTACAAATGACAACATTTTGGAGGTCCCAGGTCACAAGGTGGTTAGATTGGTCTCAACTAGGGCCAGGGCCTTTTCAGTGCTTGGTGGAACGCTCTGTCGCAAGAGACCAGGGCCCTGTGGGACTTGACATGATTCCGCAGGGCCTGCAAGACAGAGCTGTTCTGCCTGGCCTTTGGTTTGGACTCAGTCTAACCCTTATGTTTCCCTCCCCTTATGGTTTTGATCTATGGGCTACTTTTAAAATGAGACTGCATTGTATTTTAACCTGTATTTTAAATTGGTTTTGTTTTTTCCTTATTATATTTTTATTGCAGTTTTACTAGTGTTAGCAGCCCTGAGCCCAGCTCTGGCTGGGGAGGGCGGGGTATAAATAAAATGTATTATTATTATTATTATTATTATTATTATTATTATTATTATCCCTCTACACAGTGCTATTTTTCTAGAAAAAGAGGTGATGGAGTTCACCATGAACTTCTCTCTTGTTCTCTTAGAATGGCAGTGATGCCAACCTGAGAGGTGACAGAGCTGAGCTCCAGTGAGCTCTGGATGGGAAAAAGCGTGTTCTCCAATAAATGAGAGCACGTGTTGCTTTGTGGGCTACCAGGCCAGGCCTCTTGTTGCCAGGCAGGTTAATAGTTGTTGCCTGGCATCATGATTGGGTAACTGGGTTGCTGGGGCAAATTGTATGTTGCAAATTGGGTGGGTGGGACCATAGTCTTTAAATATTGGTGCACTCTGGTTTGTCTTTCTCTTTGCAGAGTGCATCGGATCACCCGCCCGCCCGCCCTCTTTCCGGTTGACCTTGCTTTGCCTGTCATGGGGTCGTCTGCTTTGGAGCAGGGGCCTAGTAGGAATTTTGCCATTTGGTGATTGGCTGTGCCATTTGGTTTTTGCCTACTACTCAGCAATTCGTCACATCTTGTAAGGTTGCGGTTAGGCATTGGTTATAATATGCTGGTGGTGGAGGGGTCAGGCTGGGCCTGCCCCTCCTATTGCGCTGAAAGGAATTCCGTTAAAGGAATCCTGGGGCTTGCCATGATTTCGTCCAATCCCTGTTATGGGACCAGGGCCGTCCAATCCCTGTTATGGGAATCCTTGTTATAGGACCGGGCAGGCAAGCTTTCGGGGAGCTGCTGGGGTGAGCGGCGTGGGTCCGACGCTTAGCTCAAATGACCCCCAAGTTTGACTTTCTCTTCTACTGGCTACCGATCGGACCTTGGGATGTCAGTTCTGTCCCAGGCGGGGGGACAGATAGTCATAACCAATGTCTAAACAACCACTCACTGATTTTGTATTTTAATAAAGTTGTGGCCAAAATAGTGCCCAAAAACCAAAACTAAAATTACATGTTATGTGTGAAGTTATTTGAGGGGTGGCCTGGGGACCTACACACGCAAAAGCCCTACCTCTACATACACAAACATGAATTTATAAGACTTGTCAAAGGCACAAATTAGTCCAATTGTCAGGAATCTTGTGAACCAACAACAAAACTTCTTATCATGCAGTCTTCCAATTGTTAGCTGGTAGGGCTAATCCAAGACATTTTGCTGCCTGAGGACAAGATGGCAGTCCCATTCCACAAAGACCAACCCTAGTTAAAGGGGAAAGGGCTGGCTGTGTAGTATACAAAGCTCTGTCCTATAACTCACTACTCCCAATCAACTGAAGTCTAAGGTGGTTGCCATGCTCTGCCCAATGACAGGGACAGCCCAGTTTCAGGCTCAAAACAGCATTTCCATGGAGCTAAATTTATTTATTCATTTTGTTCCACTTACAAATTGTTTCCCGTAAAATAACCCCAAAGCAGATTTTGCAATAAACCCATCGACAATAAAAACAAAGCTAAATGTAGAAACAACAATTCCGTATATACAAAGAAACAACAATTCCCTAAATACAAAGTATTAAAAACAATTTCCATATACAAAACCAATTAAAAACAACTTCCGATGCAAAAAAAATAAAAACAATTTCAAATCCCATACAGACACTGATTGGAATGAACGTCTCCACTTAAAGGCTAGTTGAAAAAGATCTTCAGTATTCTGGGAAATGATATATAATGAGATGAAAAAGATGTTGAAATATACATTTCTAAAAAAAACAGAAGCATTTTCACTTGGCATTATAGGCGAGGATATTAATAGACAGGATGTAAAATTGTTCTTATGTGCAACAACAGCAGCAAGAGTATTGTTGGCTCAGAAATGGAAGCAAGAAGAAATACTGACAAAAGAAGAATGGCAGGCAAAATCGATGGACTACGCAGAATTGGATAAAATGACAGGAAGGATTTGAAACCTGTTGGACCAGAGATTTACAGAAGATTGGAAGAAATATACAAATTATTTGAGGAGCAACGGTAACCAACAAATTACGCTAGTAGGACTACAAGACCTTTTGTAAGGAGAAATATATGAAATATTGCAAAGAAGAGAAAGAAGAGAGACATTAGTTATGAGATTTAAATGTAATAGTGAAAATAAGAAATGTATATTAAGAAATGTATATTAAGAGAAAGGATTGGAAAATTTTCAGATGTGATTGATGGAAGTAAAAAAACTTGTATAAGATGTAAAAGTATGTTTAACAATTGTTGAAAATGATATGTTAAAAATTAATAAAAAATATTTTTTTAAAAAAAGAAAAAGATCTTCAATAGATGCCAAATAGACAATAGAGATGGCACCTGTCTGATATGAAATGGGAGGGAGTCCCAAAGGGTAAGTGCTACCACACCAAAGGATTGAGGAGGTACTAGAGCACAGGACTGATTGGCTTATAGCTGGCAAGTGAAGGTACACAAACCAATGAATCAAAAGTTCTGCATATAAAACTTTATCCAAGCCCCTTCCAGTTCTGCTCAAAACAACATGGCAGCATTGCTAGCAAAATTGGTTCAAGGGGTAGGGCTACTTTCAGGAGACAGCAATTGCATGTGAACTGTTTCATCTCCCCAAGAACTGGGACCTCTTCCTCTTATATAGGAAGACGGGAAGCTGCCTTCTACTAAGCTTGACCCATTGGCCTACTTGGTTTTGTATTGTCTCCACTGATTGGCAACAGCTCTCCAGGGTTTCAGATAGGGGACAATTCCCAGGCCTGCCTGGAGCTGCTCAACATTGAACCTGGAACCTTCTGTATGGAAGACAGATGCTCTAGCACTGAGCTGGAGACCTCCCTACATGTGCATATAGCTTAGCCCTGAGCTCTTGGTTGGACTATCCAACGTCAAACCTTTTGTTTTCTTGCAATTGCTCTTGATCGGTTACTAAGCTCCGCAATGGCTTATAAAACTCAAGCACATTTGCAAGCTTCCCCCAAGCCAGCAGTGTACTTAGCCCTTTATTTTCACAATCTCCAACAAATCACGCAAATAAGCCTTTATTAACAAAGGAGTTATTTCAACCACACTGGGTCTGAAAAGCTGGAATTGTGCTGCAATAGATGTGACCATGTGCCAGCCGAAACTACCAGATTCATATTACTGGAGACCTTTCAAGTAGCTCTTACATCCAAATGCCCTTTGATTGCCTCGCTAAGAGCCATCTGGGCAGGAGGTGAGGAAAGGTAAGCAGTTCATGATTATTTCCCAATGTCATTTAACCTTCAGAATTAACATTTTGTATGCCCTGCTACCCGGCAGGAAGTCGCAACAGTCAGGTGAAAAGATAAATGTCTTATTCTTAATGGCTGTTTAGGAGGCTGCTGAGCTTTTTTTTGGTCCGCGTCCTATGTCGGGTGAGTTCATTAATGTAATTAACCAACAATCAATCTTTCCAAATGAGTAGCACACACAAAAACAGCTACTGCCAGATCAAGTGACACGAGAGTGAGGTCACGCTCTGTTTCTGCACGATTTAACATCCACCCTTCGAATGGAACATGGGGGCAGGAAAGCATGAGGCGGCAGGAGCCAAATCCCTTTGAATCTCTACAACTTAATTAAAGGGCACAAAATGTGTGCAGCTGGCTGGGCAAGTCAAGCTCGGATGGCCTTGGATGCCTGCAGCCAAACACCTGAGTAGAAGAGATGGGAGTAGGAAAGGCCTACTGGAGAAACACAAACAAAGACCCCAGCCAAGCTTCATAGGAGCAGGTATGAACCCATGCATCTTAAACAACAAGCTGATTAGAGCATCGGCACAATCGCCATGCATTTGGCACGATACAGGCTGCAATTCTAACCTTACTTCCTTGGGAGTAAGCCCCGCAGAATTCACTTACAGAAGGTACAATCTCGTAAAAATAAAAACAAGCCAGTTGTGCAACAGTGGCTTCCTAATGGCAGATCAAGTTGATGGACTATGCCGAAAGGGCTAAAATGACCGGAAGAATCAGAAATCAGGAAGATCCAAAGTTTAATAAGGAATGGGGGAAATTTATAACTTATCTTAAGGACCATTGTAAAATAATAATTGGAGAAGGAACTGGCAATCTACTCCAGTATTTGGCAAGAAAACTCCATGGACATAAAAACGGAAAAGCTTTGAGAAGAAAGTGAGAGTCTCCAAGGCATGCTCTGGTTCATGGGGTCACGGAGAGTCAAACACGACTAAGATGAAATAATTATTTTTATTTATTTATTTATTTATTTATTTATTTATTTATTTATTTATACCCCACCTGTCTGACTGGGTTTCCCCAGCCACTCTGGGTGGCTTCCAACAAAATATTAAAAATGCATTAAAACATCAGTCATTAAAAACTTCCCTAAACAGGGCTGCCTTCAGATGTCTTCTAAACGTCAGATAGTTGTTCATTTCTTTGATGGGAGGGTGTTCCACAGGGCAGGAGCCACTACTGAAAAGGCCCTCTGCCTGGTCCCCTGTAACTTGGCTTCTCGCAGTGAGGGAACTGCCAGAAGGCCCTTGGAGCTGGACCTCAGTGTCCAGGCCGAACGATGGGGGTGGAGATGCTCCTTCAGGTATACTGGGCTGAGGACATTTAGGACTTTAAAGGTCAGCACCAACACTTTGAATTGCACTCGGAAATGTACTGGGAGCCAATGTAGGTCTTTCAAGACCGGTGTTATATGGTCTCGACGGCCGCTCCCAGTCACCAGTCTAGCTGCTGCATTCTGGATTAGTTGTAGTTTCCGAGTCACCTTCAAAGGTAGCCCCACGTAGAGCGCACTGCAGTAGTCCAAGCGGCAAATAACCAGAGCATGCACTATTCTTGCGAGACAGTCCACGGGCAGGTGGGGCCTCAGCCTGCATACCAGATGGAGCTGCTAGACAGCTGCCCTGGACACTAAATTAATCTGCACCTCCATGGACAGCTGTGAGTCCAAAATGACTCCCAGGCTGCGCACCTGGTCCTTCAGGGGCACAGTTACCCAATTCAGGACCAGGGAATCCTCCATACCCACCCACCCCCTGTCCCCTCAAAAAAGTATTTCTGTCTTGTCAGGATTCAACCTTAATCCCTTAGCTGCCATCCACCTTCCAACTGCCTCCAGGCACTCACACAGGACCTTCACTGCCTTCACTGGTTCTGATTTGAAAGAGAGGTAGAGCTGGGTATAATCCGCATACTGATGAACACCCAGCCCAAATACCCAGCCCAAACAGTTAAAAATCATTAGTAGGATTGGAATATCACTTGTAGTTTTATGGTAAATTTTGGATACAATGGAGAGATAAAAGATTTGGATTGTGATAAAAGATGCAGGAGGAAATGATTGTCAGTGGGACCCACAAAGGGGACGAGGGAAGCCCAAGAGATGGAATCTAGTTTTTAAGTTGTATGTGGGATATGTGACTGTAAAATTTCAATCTGAAAAATCAAAGAAATAAATTTCAGGGAAGAGATAACAACAACAACAATGGCTTCCTAATAGACTTGCTACTGCACCAATTGGAATCTGTACTGAATAATGAAGAGGATGAGAAACCAGCAAAGAGATCTGGGTAGGAGCATCACATGGTCACACCAGGAAGGGACAGATGGATCAGTTTGGCAGCTGTGGTTTGGATGGAGGTAAAGTATGAGATAAGACACTGAAATGGGAATGAAGCCCAACAGGGAGACTGCAGTAGTTAAGGTGAGAGTTGGCCTGAGAATGAGCCAGATTTATTAATTTATTTAAAAAATCAGGCAATATCCTGTATTTAATTTGTTTAATCACAGTGAGCTAAATCTGGCACGTATGTGTATGGATGGTTTTCCATTGAGCTCTTGGGGTCTTCTGAATCGTGTTTGATTGGTGCATGCTTGAGAGATGCTTTCTGTTTTAAGCCCATGCCATGCTCTCAGAATTAGCATATGTCGTTAAGTCCTCCCAGTAGACTAGACTGGCGAATTAGCGTTATGCTCCCCCACCAGGAGAGCAGCTGGCATGTCTTATCCCTTTTACACTAACTGCACTGACTCAACTGCATCTGCTCAGCATAATGCAAAGGACTGCTGACATCTGCATTGAGTGATGGGGTCTGATCTCCTGTCACATCAGGCACATCAGAAGGAATGGACAGGAATCCATCAGGCAGCCCTGAAGGAGCACCGAGAGTGTCCTCTTTGGATCAATCAGCAAGGTGCAAGCCCTTCTAGCAAGTGATTCAAAGAGGGAAGCTTCTTGGAAGTTTCGGTTCTCATGGAATGATTTCCAGTGACAGAACCAACCCTTGGGAACGTTCCATGGAAATCTGAATTCCTGCTGGAGAAACAGAGAGTCAGGCAAGTTCCTTGACTCATAAGGGAGACTCCCACTCATACCAAGTGTATTCCTCAAGTGGGAATGGACCGCCTGATTATCAAGAGAGACATGAGTGAGTTCCTCATCAATGGCAACAAGGCAGGCTACCTGGAGTCATCATCATCATCATCATCATCATCATTTATAGAGCCAGTGTGGTGTAGTGGTTAAGAGCGGTAGTCACATAATCTGGGTAACCGGGTTCGCGTCTCCACTCCTCCACATGCAGCTGCTGGGTGACCTTGGGCCAGTCACACTTCTTTGAAGTCTCTCAGCCCCCCTCAAACACAGAGTGTTTGTTGTGGGGGAGGAAGGGAAAGGAGATTGTTAGCCGCTTTGAGACTCTTGAAGGGGAGTGAAAGGCGGGATATCAAATCCAAACTCTTCTTCTTCTTATAACCCGCCCATATCTGGCTGGGTTTCCCCAGCCACTCTGGGCGGCTCCTAAAAGAACACCAATAACAATAATAAAAAAGCAACAACATCAAACATTAAAAACTTCCCTAAACAGGGCTGCCTTCAGATGTCTTCCAAAAGTCAGATAGTTGTTTATTTCCTTGATATCTGAAGGGAGGGTGTTCCACAGGGCAGGTGCAACCACTAAGAAGGCCCTCTGCCTGGTTCCCTGTAACCTCATTTCTCACAGTGAGGAAACTGCCAAAAGGCCCTTGGAGCTGGACCTCAATGTCCGGGCTGAATGATGGGGGTGGAGACGCTCCTTCAGGTATAGGCCGTTTAGGACTTTAAAGCTCAGCACCAACACTTTGAATTGTGCTTGGAAATGTACTGGGAGCCAATGTAGGTCTTTCAAGACGGGTGTTATGTGGTCTGGGTGGCCGCTCCCAGTCACCAGTCTAGTTGCCGCATTCTGGATTAGTTGTAGTTTCCAGGTCACCTTCAAAGGTAGCCCCATGTAGAGCGCATCCACTTTACCACTGGTTGGAGCCCCAGGAGTCCCACCATCTCCACCATGGTCCCCTACCCAAGGAATCCGCTGAAGCAGCGTCTGGCTGAGTTACCTTTACAATGAGCATTATGTGTATTTTATGTGTTTTTAAAGGAACTGAATAGAATGAAAGCCTATGAGTTATGGGGACATGGAGAGTATCTGTATGAACTTAACAGTGCTTATCTTATATTTTTACTTGCTATTCTTTTAATGTTGCTAATAATGTTTTATAGAGTATAAATGCCGTGCTGATTTGTTAACCACATAATATGACTTTTGCTGTAATTGTGATGCAGTTCGCAACATAAAATTACAATTTAAAAACACACAAAATACATAATAAAAGTAAGAACATAAACAAACCAACAATCCACTCTCCCAGAAACACATTCAAAAGGGCATCGGATGTCAATCAACCAAAGCCTAGTTGAAAAGGAACATTTTTGCCTGGCACCTAAAGGTGTATAATGAAGGCTCTCCATTTGTGGAGAGCATTCTCCAAATGGGGAGCCACTGCAGAAAGAGCTTGTTCTCATGTTACTGTTAGTTTCTGTTTCCTCACTGAGCAGCTGCTTGCAGTCACAGGACTGTTTACATTCCACAGTCCAGATACTGTTGGATTCTCACAGGAAAGGGAGACGGGATGTGACGTTACTGGTTTCCTGTTTCCTTTGTTCTTTCGTTTCTTTTGTTCAGTTGTTCTCTGCTCTCATACAGAGAACATGTATATTTCTTTGCTCTCTGCTTAGCTTAGTAATAAAGCATAGCAATGTAGCACCATACTATCTCATCCTTCTGCTGTGGCGTTGTTTTAATGCTCTGCTGGGCTCAAAGGAAGATGAGCCTTATCAGCTCGGACGACCGGAGCTGAAATTCTAATAGTTACCACCCTCCAGACCTCTTGTGGAGGAGGCACACAAAGGCCTCAGAAGATGATCTCAGGGTCTAGGTAGGTTCATATGGTTGATTCAGGATACATACCTAATGCCTATGCCAAAGCCTACTGTAATCAATAAATCTCAATCCCAAAATGTTGTCCTACAATATAGTGCTTCCTGTGCCCCTACCCCAACCATCACTGTGACCGGGCTCACAATGGGTGGTGATCATTGGTAGTGCAACCACACAGTGGGATTTTGAAGAGCTAAAGGGAAGCTGAAGAACCGCAGCCCATTCCTTCCCTGTGGGATGAGCAAAGAAGGGCTTTGGTAGAGGAACAAAGGTACACTGCATTGTCTCACAGGAAGCACGCCTCACATGCACAAATGTAGGATAAGGTGCAGTATAAACTAGCGTAAGAAGTAACGGTACCGCCGCAACAGCAGAATACTTTTTTCTTCCTCGTAGCAGAGAGAACTATAAAAGCATGTTTTCATTATTTTAAAAGGGTTCTTACACAGCTTGCAGTCAAATGCAATAACCTAAACTGACCACTCAGCTTCCAGCTGCTTCACAGTATGTGTGTTTCAGCAGATCTCAGCACTTCAGATTTGAACTTAACATGGAGGTAGCTTGAGAGAAAGCAGGCAGTGTTTTTTTTAAAATATATATTACAGAAGTCCTTTCTAGTTGTCCTTCTTCTGTCGTATGTAAGCATGCAAGGAGAGGCAGGTATGGGAATGAGTGGGCCAGCTCACCTGTCACCCTTCTGGTCCCTTCATCCTTGAGTTGGAGGGTGAAGCTTCTGAACTGAAGTGCCTCTTATACTTAAACATGAAAGTCGCCACCAGTGGTATCAATCCCTCCTCCTCCAACAACCAAGCTTGGAGAAAGCCAGTGGCTGGAGCGCCAGACTAGGATCTGGGACCCGACTCTGGGGTTGCAGCGCTCATCTCACTTTATTGGCCGAGTGAGCCGGAGTACAGCTTCCGGGTCATGTGGTCAGCATGACTAAGCCGCTTCTGGCGAACCAGATCAGCACACGGAAACACCGTTTACCTTCCCGCCGGAGCGGTACCTATTTATCTACTTGCACTTTGATGTGCTTTCGAACTGCTAGGTTGGCAGGAGCAGGGACCGAGCAACAGGAGTTCACCCCATCGTGGGGATTCAAACTGCTGACCTTCTGATCAGCAAGTCCTAGGCTCTGTGGTTTAACCCACAGCACCACCCACCAGGGTTCAAAACCCCACTCAGTTATATGAAGCCCACTGGGCCAGTCTCTGTCTTTCAGCCTAACCAAGTTCAGAGGCTTTCTGTGAGGATAAAATGGGAGGAGGGAGGAGGTGTGTTAAGCTCTTTGGAGAAAAGGTAAGGTATAAATGTAACATCATAAACAAAAGCCTGGTCTCCTCTTGATATCCCGCTTTATCACTACCCGAAGGAGTCTCAAAGCAGCTAACATTCTCCTTTCCCTTCCTCCCCCACAAACAAACACTCTGTGTAACATCATAAACAAAAGCCTGGTCTCCTCTTGATATCCCGCTTTATCACTACCCGAAGGAGTCTCAAAGCAGCTAACATTCTCCTTTCCCTTCCTCCCCCACAAACAAACACTCTGTGAGGTGAGTGATGCTGAGAGACTTCAGAGAAGTGTGACTAGCCCAAGGTCACCCAGCAGCTGCATGTGGAGGAGCAGGGAAGCGAACCCGGTTCACCAGATTATGAGTTCATTGCCCCTAACCACTACACCACACTGGCTATTATGTGTTTCATTTTTCTTAATCCTGGTTTATTCTTATGCTGATGGTGTCGGACATAGTTATGCAATGTATTTTAATATTTGTGCATCTGTGATGTATGCTTGCATTTTTTTATGCTGGGTTTAACAACTTTGTGTTTCTAGTTGCATTTTACTATTTCATGGGTAAGCTCCCTTGAAATGGCTTCTTAAAGTTTTCCTGCTTAAATGCAGCCTAGAAAATTATTTAGCATGTAATAAAGAAATTAATAAATGTTGACAATAGCGGCATTGCAAAATTATTCCTGTCTGAATTTATTTTTGGATTTCGTCCTCTTTTGCATCTGATCACCCTAACCAGCTATAGTTACACCCCTGAAAGTTTACCCTTTCTGGATTCATATGATTACACCAAATATTTAAGTTCTGGTGTAAAAGTTTCCACCAACATCAGATGGTCATCAGTTGGTTCACTTCTCATTTTCTTGGGTTTTCCATGTCTGACAAGGATTTGTACCTAAGTCCACGGGAAACAACATTGGCCTGCAGTAGACCAGACAGAGAATAATACAGTGGTACCTTGGGTTACATACACTTCAGGTTACAGATGCTTCAGGTTATGTTATGTACACTTCAGGTTACAGACGCTTCAGGTCACAGACTCCGCTAACCGAGAAATAGTACCTCGGGTTAAGAACTTTGCTTCAGGATGAGAACAGAAATCATGCTCCGGCGGCGTGGCAGCAGCAGGAGGCCCCGTTAGCTAAAGTGGTGCTTCAGGTTAAGAACAATTTTAGGTTAAGAACGGACCTCCAGAACCAATTAAGTACTTAACCGAGGTACTACTGTAATAGCAATTTATTATGGGATAGCCTGTGGAAGCTACATAATTCTAAGACTTCCTTGCACTTGTTTCTTAAATTGTCTGGTGCTGCAGAAACACAGGACTTCAAAACAAAACTTAGAAGTGTCTGCCTACCCCAGTTTAGGAAAACTCACCAAGAGGGTAGATGATGGGAGGAAAACAGAGTGACATATGCTTATCTTTACAATAAAAGTCCTCAAGGAGATGGAATAGGTTTGCAGTGAAAGGAACTATGGAGAAGCTGAGCAGGGGTGGCGGGGGGGGGGAGAGAAACTGGAAGAAAAGAAACAGGAATTGTGATGTTGATTGTTATGTACTGAGTTGAATAGGATCAAAAATGCAGCAGTCTGATTGGTCCTAGAACAATAGGATTCAGAATGCAGCAGTCTGATTGGTCCTAGAACAATAGGATTCAGAATGCAGCAGTCTGATTGGTCCTAGAACAATAGGATTCAGAATGCAGCAGTCTGATTGGTCCTAGAACAATGTAGCAGTATGATTGGTCCACAGGAGCCATCCAATCCAGCTCCAGGGGGAAGTGAATCCGCAACCTGATTGGCCTACAGGAGAATCCCAGAATTAGCCAATCACGTGAGGCCCATTGTGTACATAATGTATATAAAGCAGATATTTTGGGGGAACTTTCATTCCTCCTCACCACTATGAGCTGAATAAAGAGCATGAAATCCACTCTCAACTCAGAGTATATTTCATTGATGTAGATCAAGAGTAGCTAATATGGTGACAATTGCCTGTGTTGGCAGCAGCTGATGGGAGTTGGAGCAGTAATATTTGGAAGGCAAATTGCTGCCTGCCTGATGCCAGCCTTTAAAGAGAGGCTTGCTCCTTCTGAGATTCTGCATTAGCCCCAGACGATACTTTGCTCAACATTTAGCCTCCTAAATGACATGGCTATAAAATCAAGTTAAGGAAATGGTCTCATTACACAGGTAAAATCATGCTGAAAAATGGATGTTGTAATACAGGACTTTCCTACGATCCCGCTGGAAGGATCCAAAGGCAACCGAGGGAGAGAGGGACACTTAGCTCACATTTGCACAAAGCGAGTTGAGATTTTAAACAATACAAACAAGAAGAAGTAAACTTGGGGCTATGGCAGGGGAGGGAACCCTGGGAAAATGTAATTTTGGTGTACTATCCTGTGCATTGAAAGCAGCTCTCTCACTCTCATTAATTTCGCATAAACTGTCAGGGTATTTTCCGCAAGGAACGCTTAGAAAGGGAGCAAGCACGCAGGAGAAGAACGGTAATAATGATTTTGTAATGAGTCACGACTGGGAGCAGAGAACGTGGTCGGGACTGCCCGCTAGTAGCTCATTAATGAGTCAGTAGCTTCGGCTCTTTGATCTGCCGAAATTGCCTCTGATGACATTTCTGTAACTCTCACTCGCCATTCCTTTCAGTTTTACAAAGGGGTTTCAACTGCGCTGTGCTGGATCCACAGTCTGCGAGGCTCCAGCAGGAGGATTCAGTAGGAGTGTATAGAGCTGCGAACCTCCAGATGTTGCTGCTCTCCAACTCTCTTCAACCCTGGCCATTGGCCATGTTGGCTGGGTCTGCTGGGAGCTGGAGTCTCATAACATCTGAAGGGCCACAGGCTCCCTATTGCAGTGTCAAGTCAGAGCCTGAGATCCATTGTGGCGTTTGCCCTTCTAGGTGTGTAACATCATACTGGGTTCATAGGGAAAGGGTTAACTAATTGTAAAATGACTAACCAATGGGAACCCAGGGGGCAGAGTTAACTGTGTATAAGGTTTAAGCACAGAGGGGTTTTTTGAGAGAGAGTTAGAGTTAGGGTGGTTGAGAAGACAGTCTGGAATTAGAAGAGACAGATAAGATAAGTCTGTGGGTTGAGCTAGTCTGGTGTGAGAGAATTTGTTAAGAGGAGTCACTCAAACAGTTGAGATCATCAGTCAGAAGGTATTAGGAAGGTATTAGGAAGGTATAGGTATAACTAAAGTTAAGGTACTGACAGGAATATTATCGGAGAAACCATAAACTTGTTAATGTTTGTAAAATAAACTTGTTTGTTGTTGTTAGGGGTATTTTGGTTCACTTTTAACAACTGTCTGGACTCAGTGTTTTACCAGAGAGTAACTGGTTTGTGGCAGCGGGGAAGCAAGCACAGTGGAGGCACAGGGATCAATAGACCATTAAACGTCTGGGGACCCTGTGTGATCTCCACATCCATAAACTAGACAAGCAAAAGTCCTCCGTGTTGTTTCAGCCATATATGTGTTCATCATTTTAAAAAAGAAAAAAGAAAAAGGAAGAAATGACTTTCATGGGTGAATTGAACACAACACAACAAATATCCATGCAGTTCACCTCACATCAACTCCTACCCAGTGCTCTCTTTTCCAACTGCTAGTTACAAGTGTAGAAAAATTAAGCATTGTGCATACATGTAGCAACCAGGCCAGAGGGTTTATTTGATTTAATTCTATTGGCTTCAGAAGGCTAAACACCAATGGTTGCTGCTTGAAGGTTACAGAAGGGTGCCCATTTGCATAGCATAGGGATGGTGAACCTGTGTCCTTCTCCCATATGTGGCTGGACTATAATTCCTGTCATGCCTAAACATTAATTTGCCATGCTGGCTGGGCCTGATGAGTCCAACCACTTTTGGAAGACCACAGTTTCCCCATCCCTACCAGAGCATGTTCACATAGATGAGAGAGAGGTTCACAATACTGCCTTAGCAGACAACCTGGGGGATAATGAAGGTCCCGAAGCAAGAACCTGTGAAATTTGGGATGTGGTTTGAGAAAAACAGACCCACTCTCTGCCCATCTCCCTTCTCTTGGTGATGGCAGTAACTATGAATTTTCAATTCTTTGAAAGTTGCTCAATGCTAAGACGGCCAGCCACAGCATGTTAGGTGGCCATGTGTCCCACTTTACAGAGCACTGGGAATGGGTGGGTCTGTAAATTTAAGCTTATTCAGTTTCTCTTTTTTCCAGTCTTAAATTCAGTTCTGCAGGAATTTGCAAATGAAGAAAGAAATCCTCATGAGAATCCATCAGTAACTTAGTGTTAACTTCTCCTGAGTTTTGGCCAATTTGGCCATTTTTGCAAGCAGTTTTCCATAATATAATATATTATAATATATTCACTGATGAATTTATTTTTATGCACAATTTCTCCTAATGCATGCATTTTTCTAAACATGTTTTGGCTATAGAGAACTGCGTTGCAAAATTCAGAGAAGGACAGAATTCAAAGCCTACCCCCCATTTCCATATTGTTCCAGAAACTGTGAATTTGATAGGTTCACCTTTGAGTGTGAACTCAATTGAACTTTGCACCCTTCCCTCCAGAGGAAAACCCTCTAGTTGAAGAAGGCTTCTAAGTAAAGGGCTATCCAGACCAAGTCTGGTTTAAAGATAAATAATAATAATAATAATAAGAAGAGTTTGGATTTGATATCCCGCTTTATCACTACCCGAAGGAGTCTCAAAGCGGCTCACATTCTCCTTTCCCTTCCTCCCCCACAACAAACACTCTGTGAGGTGAGTGGGGCTGAGAGACTTCAAAGAAGTGTGACTGGCCCAAGGTCACCCAGCAGCTGCATGTGGAGGAGCGGAGACACGAACCCGGTTCCCCAGATTACGAGACTACTGCTCTTAACCACTACACCACACTGGCCCCTAAGAAGAGAGTTCCCCATCAACAGTTGGTACCTACACAACAGAAAGAGCACACAGGTCACAATCTTTCCCCCTACAGTGAGATGCTTTGCATTTATATGTACATTATAATTTTTCTAAATTAGCATTACATGGAAATCAATAGCATATGTCGATTTTATGCAACTCTAAATCTGCTATTTTTGGTGATGTGTTTCTTCTTCATGCCTAAGTGGCCAACCTAGTAGCATGGCAAAGGCCATGGTGATCGCATGCCAGAGAAGTATTTGACTATGTAGACACAAGATCTACCCACCAGGGAAGAATGGCAGATGAAGCTGATGGACTACATGGAACTGGCGGAAATGACTGTCAGAATCCGAGACCAGGGAGAAGAGTCGGTGGAAGAAGATTGGAAAAAAATTAAAGTATATTTACAGAAATATTGTAAAATTAATGAATGTTAGAAGGATGCTGGAACGAAGTTATATGGCTTTAGCAGAAATGTTATAAAGAATTAAGTAAAAATTGTTAATGGACCAAAGTGGAAAATTTAAGGTTAGGGTGTTTTAAGTTAAATTTTAGAACGAAAATTGAGAAAGATAGAAAGGACTTGCTGAAATAGCTGTTTGAACTAGAACACAAAAAAGGGAGGTGTGAGGAGGTCGATGAAACAAGTATATGAAAGGTATGTATATGAAGTATATGAAAGTACATGGAAAGGCTGGATGTGTTTTTAAATGTTTTTGTTCTGTTTTTTTGTTGTTTTTTGTATTTTTTGTATTTTTTGTATTTTTTTTGTTTTTTCCTTTTTGTTTTTTTAATGTATTGTAAGGTATTGTTTTGTTTTGTTTAATTTTCTATTGTTCTTTTTCTCTTTCTGTAATTTGCAAACTCCTAATAAATATCTTTTTTTAAAAAAAAAGAGAAGTATTTGACTATGTGGGGTCTGCAGACAGTATCAGGTCCACTGACGTGCCTGAGCATCACTGCACTTGGACCATGTGTCAGGCAGCTCAACTGTGGACCAGTCCTTTTTTCAGGAGAAGTGGGGGTAGGGGATGGAAAGGGAAGGATGATTTTCTGCAGAATTGCAGACACTGCCTGTGGGCTGTGTGTTGTCTCACCTACCCTAAAAGGAGTCCAACTGAACTCACATTTCCATGTGTGTGACATTTCATCACCACAGTGCGCCAGTCTGTAATCACAGAACTGGCTTGCAGCCTGAGACAGTTTAACCCTGCCACCTTCCATTTGCCTCTGCTATGCAAGTACGGAAAGTCTGGCATTTCATCTTCACACCCTAGGCTCGCTTTGAAATCTCAACATTGCAATGCATAGGGGCTGTTTGAGTTGAAAGCTGTGCACACTTAAAAGAAAGACTCATTAAGCCATTACTACTACTACTATTATTATTATTATTATTATTATTATTATTATTATTATTATTATCTCCAAACAGCCAGCATGGCCAAAGATCAGGAGTGATGGGGGCTGTAGTCAAGAGCATCTAGAGTAGCGGTTCTCAACCTGTGGGTCCCCAGATGTTGTTGGACTACAACTCCCATCATCCCTGAGCTCTGGCCTTGCTAGCTAGGGATGATGGGAGTTGTAGTCCAACAACATCCGGGGACCCACAGGTTGAGAACCACTGATCTTAGAGGATGCTGAGTTGGAAAAGGCTGGGCTACTAAATTCTTAAACTAACTCAAGGCAATCCCAGGATGTCAATTTAAACACAATGCTGAAGTTTCTTTGCTTTATTTACATCACCATTATACAGGCTGCAAGTATCCATAAAAAAACCCATCCCCTCCCCAACCTTCTGGGATAAAGGCAGAAAGTAGGTTAAAAGAACTGACTCATCTAGGGCCAAAAATGATGTTTCATGATCCATTAACTGGCTCCTATGCCAGAGAGAGAGAGAACGTGTATGTATGTGTGTGTGTGTTCTACCTTATTGGAAGATGTAAAGCTGTCTTTTCATTTATAAACCATATTGCAGACTATTGCTTGTTTTAATAAAAGTAGGTTAAAATTTATAGATAGATGATAGATAGAGAGATAGAGAGATAGAGAGATAGAGAGATAGATGATAGATAGATAGATGATAGATAGATAGATGATAGATAGATGATAGATAGATGATAGATAGATAGATAGATAGATAGATAGATAGATAGATGATAGATAGATATAGATGATAGATAGATAGATAGATGATAGATAGATAGATAGATGATAGATGATAGATAGATAGATGATAGATATAGATAGATAGATAGATAGATAGATGATAGATAGATAGATAGATAGAGATAGATGATAGATAGATTAGATAGATAGATATAGATAGATAGATAGATAGATGATAGATAGATGATAGATAGATAGATAGATAGATAGATAGATATAGATAGATAATAAATAGATAGATAATACTGCCTTATAGTGAGTGAGATAATTTCCCCCATCTAGTCTAATACGGTCTGTTTGGCTAGTAGTAGCTTTCTGAAGCTGCAGGAAGGACTGTTTCCCAGGTCTGTTGGGATAGTGATCTTATTAACTGGACATGCCAGATCAAATCTATGATGTTTTACATGCAGAACATGTTCTACCACAGTGTTACGTGTCCTATCTGTTGAGTCTATCTCCATGATGGATGATAGAACATAAGAGGAGTCCTGCTGGAGTAGGCCAAATTCCTATCCACTCCAGCCTCTTGTTATCACAGTGCCCAACAGGATGCCTTCAGAAGCTGGTAAGCAGGGTGTGAGTAACACTGCAACTCTCCCCACTTGTGATTCCTGGCACCTGGTTTTCAAAGACATGCTGCTGATGATCATACTTTAAAACAATATTGGAACAGTTTGTGCTTTAATAAACCTTATCCCCTCACAGTTAGCCTGAGGAAAAGAGGCTAATTCCAAGCACCATAATCAGTTTTCAGCAAAGCAGGGGTAAATTACAGATTGTTTATCTAATAAATGATTTGCCAAAAATCAGAACTTACTTATTTATAAGAAGATTGGTCTATGGTTGTGACATCTGTTGCTTATAGCTAATAAATTGCTCATTTCTAATTAGGAATATTCAGCGATCCAGCGCTTTCCAGGAGTACGGTGGATTTAATTACCACGTGCTTTTCCTCCTTGCAATGAAACAATTCCACAAATTATAGCTTTCTTTCCCTTTTGATTAGACTGTTTACTACTTGCTCGCTTAATTGGTAATGTCACACCTTTCTTTCTCTTCTTCTCTTACTGGCAGACGTTTGGCTGGTATTTAATATGATTAAGCTAAGTAAGGTGATAAAAAATTTAACTGAAATATCACTTGATTAAATAAGACTTCACGCTGCAATGGATTCTACCTCGATGCTAATTTATTTATGACATCAACATCAAGAGCCCTTTGCAGGGAGAAATACGCTCTGACAGATTTCATGCTGGCTTCAAAATGCTGAGCTTAGTAACAAACACATTGGTGGCATATTGATTTGTTTTTGTTTATTGTTGGTGAAGGCCTCCAACTAACGCTGAATAATTGCACAGAACGAAGCTGGCTTTATCTGCGATCACTGGGAAAGGGTGTGCATGTAAATATCGGATTTATAGAAACACTGAGAGATACGCGGGCCAGCGGGATTCACAGAGGTATAGTTGTCGACTGTGTAATGGATGCTGTTTGTCCCCATGGCCTTTGGCTTCCAGAGGGAGGTCATCTGGACCTGGGGTGGGGCAGAAACATCCGCTGTAAGGATGCACTTCAAAGAGGGTTGAGCCTGCGATATGAGCCTTTGAAGGCGCACCATGTTTTCTGTGTGATCGAGACAAGAGGCTATTCACCGCATAACAAACAATGGAAGGAAACCTATCGGGTTTAAAAGGGCTTGGGTAAACTTTCCATTTTCTCTGAGGTGCTGATAGTCAGCTGGCACCTGGTTTAATGGACAGGCAATGTACCTGAATAAATAACGGAGGGAATGTGTGAATAACATGGGCAATAAAGAATGGGACCTATTCAAGAAAGAAACAGAAGGCAAGGGGTCCCTGGAGAAAGCTTATTGCAGCAGTCAACCACTGAAATATTCAAGGAATGAATCAGAGTTTTAGATGAAAGAAGAATTAAGAAGCCAGGGCCTTAGGAAGGATTAAAGAGGATATATATATATATATATATATATATATATATATATATATATATATATATATATATATGCTTTCGTAGATTTTCACGGGTACAGGAATGCAGGTTTTGGTGTCTTCGGGTGTCTTCCCGTGTAAGAGTCGGGGTGTCTGTGCGACGTTTCGACGAGGTCTCACTCGTCATCTTCAGGCTGGTGCTTTCGGCTTCTTGTTACTGGAACAGAGCAGAATCTGGTGTTTGAGTTCCTATAAATACTGTTGAGGGGTGTGGTGTATAGCCTCCAACGTTCTGGGCAGAGAGGAAGTTCCTAGATTAGTGTGCCTTTTCTTCTTTTGTTCCTTAATTACTTGAGGGATATCTTGAGTGATTTCATGAGTGATATTCTGAATACCACTGGGTGGGTCATTAAGTGTAGATTAGTTGCTAAAGCTTTTGTGTCTTGACCTCTTGAGCTTGTGAAGAGTTTTTCTGAGAAGATGGCTGTGCTGCATTTAGTTGTGCTCTGGCTTGGCTTCGTGTATAGGGGCGAGCTGTGGTTTTGTGCCTTGTGCCAGCCAGATCTGTGTAGGGATTGCAGGGGGGTGCAGCATCCGGAGGTGCCACTATAGTTTGGCTACTGGATGGAGTCTGTAATATGTCTGTGGAGAGGGTCTGGGTTTGGGTCTGGTGTGGTTGATTGGTGACGGCGTTCTGTGTGCCTCTGGTTCTGGTGTCGGTTTTTGTGGGGAGGGCTAATTTCCAGATGTCTGGCAGGCGGGACGTGTCGTCACGCTTGTTCATGTTGTGAGGGTGTTTCTCTATCTCGATGGCTTCCATGATTATTCTCTTGTGGTGATGTTCCATGTTAAAGAGCAATTTGGAATCTGCAAAATTGAACACCACTCAGACCAATAGTCAGCTCCATAGGCTCACCTCTACAAAATCTCGCTAAATTTCTCGCTAAGCAACTTCAGCCCTATGCAGAATCCATCGCTTCACACGTTACTAACTCCTTCCAGTTCATAGAAACAATAAAGAAGCAATACCTACATCCCGATGACCTACTTGTGAGCTTCGATGTTGTATCTCTCTTCACTCAAGTACCCATTAATGAAGCCTTGACAGCCATTCAAAACAAATACAACCCCCCCAAATACATCCTGGACCTGACCAACCACTGCCTAACCAACACGTACTTCATCCACAATGGACAAAGATACAAACAGATAGAAGGAGCACCTATGGGATCACCCCTCTCACCGGTCATCGCAAATTTGTACATGGAACACTTTGAAACCAATGCTTTAGACAAGTCAGAACACAAACCCAAACTTTGGCTCAGATATGTTGACGACACCTTTGTAATTTGGCCACACGGGAAAGAAAAACTAGATAGCTTCCTCACACATCTCAACAGCCTACACCCCAAAATACAATTCACTATGGAAATAGAAGACAACAACCAACTCCCCTTTCTTGACGTCCTAATCTACAAAAAACCTGATGGCTCCCTAGGACACACTATCTACCGGAAAAAAACACACACCAACCGCTACTTACATGCACAATCACACCACCACCCTGCACAAATAAACTCCGTAGCCAAGACTCTCATCTCCAGAACCAAACGCCTGGCTGACAAAGACCACTTGACAACTGAGTTACAGAATCTCTCAAATGTGTTAATCGCCAATGGATACCAGAAAAACAGGGTTACGAAGCTAATCCAAAAAGAAACACCCCCCAAAAACCAAGACACAGAAGAAAACAATGGCATGGCCCTCCTTCCTTATATCAAGGGCACTACAGACAAAATCAGCAAAATCCTCCATAAACACAATATCAAAACAGCCTTCTGCACCAACCAAAAAATAGCCAATATCCTCAGAAACCCAAAAGACAAAATCCAGCTGGAAAACCAAGGGGTCTATGAAATACCCTGCAAAGTCTGCCCAGCCACGTACATTGGACAAACAAACAGACGAATAAATGCACGTATCGCAGAACACAAGAATGCCGTCAAAAAAGAAGAAAAAACTTCCTCTCTTTTCCAACACATGAAAGAAACAGGACACGAAATTAATTTTGCAGATTCCAAATTGCTCTTTAACATGGAACATCACCACAAGAGAATAATCATGGAAGCCATCGAGATAGAGAAACACCCTCACAACATGAACAAGCGTGACGACACGTCCCGCCTGCCAGACATCTGGAAATTAGCCCTCCCCACAAAAACCGACACCAGAACCAGAGGCACACAGAACGCCGTCACCAATCAACCACACCAGACCCAAACCCAGACCCTCTCCACAGACATATTACAGACTCCATCCAGTAGCCAAACTATAGTGGCACCTCCGGATGCTGCACCCCCCTGCAATCCCTACACAGATCTGGCTGGCACAAGGCACAAAACCACAGCTCGCCCCTATACACGAAGCCAAGCCAGAGCACAACTAAATGCAGCACAGCCATCTTCTCAGAAAAACTCTTCACAAGCTCAAGAGGTCAAGACACAAAAGCTTTAGCAACTAATCTACACTTAATGACCCACCCAGTGGTATTCAGAATATCACTCATGAAATCACTCAAGATATCCCTCAAGTAATTAAGGAACAAAAGAAGAAAAGGCACACTAATCTAGGAACTTCCTCTCTGCCCAGAACGTTGGAGGCTATACACCACACCCCTCAACAGTATTTATAGGAATTCAAACACCAGATTCTGCTCTGTTCCAGTAACAAGAAGCCGAAAGCACCAGCCTGAAGATGACGAGTGAGACCTCGTCGAAACGTCGCACAGACACCCCGACTCTTACACGGGAAGACACCCGAAGACACCAAAACCTGCATATATATATATATATATTCTTTTGTGTGTTTCCACCCTGTTGTTTTGTTTTATTGCAAGATCTAGAAGCATCCATTCAGCCCATGAAATCCCTACAAGCCACTCTGCTTCCAGGCTGAGCCCATGATGGTGCCCTTCTCAACACATATTGACAGCAGAGTGACATTTGAATCGTGACACAAAGTCCCGTTTCCATTTGTCAAGTGGAGGGTCTCTCATATCTCCACCATAAACTGAAAGAGATCTTCATTAGTCACAGAGAAATGATATGAATTCTTCTCTTTTCTCAACATCTCTCTTCCAGTATAGATCTCCATCCCTATGCTCCTACTGACTGCCAGTCTCCATATTTCTGCCCACCCCTTGAGATCCACTGGGGAGACTCCTTTAGAAATCCCACCTCTTTTGCGGTATGTTGGCCAGGATGTGTGAAACAGACTTCTTTGTGGTGGCACCTAGATTCTGGACTTCCCTTTCACGTAATAATGCTACATTTTAATGATAATTTCAGTGCTTCCTTTACGGCATGCTTATGACAGCAGATCACTCATCTACTGGTTATTTTGTATGGTTAGCTTTGGGCTTTGTTTTGAAGTTGGTTTCTTTTTTTTTAAATGCAATGCTACTTTAAACATTTTTATTTAAAAACAAATAAGTATTTATTATTATTGCCATTAGTTTTTTTATTAGCAGACATCTTGGGCATTTCTAAGAAGCTGAAAGACAGAGTAGGGATCCCTTCATAATATAAAGATAATGCAATCAAAAATAAAATTAATGTGCACCCCAAAGTATTGTGGAGTTGGACACCTCCAGAGTATTCAGAATTAGATATTTCAAATCTGTCTTTCATTATCAGTCATCTAACATAAGAAGACACCATAGAACCATAGAACCATAGAGTTGGAAGAGACCACAAGGGCCATCGAGTCCAACCCCCTGCCAAGCAGGAAACACGTTACTTGATATTTAGAACTTGACCATCTCATTGTGATAATCAGTAATAACTGGTATTAGAAAAATGGAAGACTCTCTGAAAAAGACCCTGATGTTGGGAAAGATGGAGGGCACAAGGAGAAGGGGACGACAGAGGACGAGATGGTTGGACAGTGTTCTCGAAGCTACCAGCATGAGTTTGACCAAACTGCGGGAGGCAGTGGAAGACAGGAGTGCCTGGCATGCTGTGGTCCATGGGGTCACAAAGAGTCGGACACGACTAAACAACTAAACAACAACAGCAACAACAGAAATATGGCACAGTCTTATAGCTGTTAGGCAGCAGAGAAACCAACCCCCATGGCAGATTGCCAGGAATGGACAAGACAAGAGAAAGTCCTTACCATCCATTTTTATTCAATATTCACAGAGAGAGGCTTGGGAATGTGGCCTCTCGGAATAATGGCGTTGCTCCAAGTGAGGCTCCATGCCCTCCCTCTCTCCCATTATACTCCATCACTACGAGTGCTGAAATATGCCAACTGCCTCTGAGCTCTCTGCTCTCCTACTTTCAATGCCTGCCAGATTCTGGGAGAAGCAGGGTCTGGACTGCTTTCTAAAGACACTGTGTCAGCTGTCCTCCCTCTGGTGCTTCTTTTTCTTCCACTCCCATTATTTCCCAGCTTTTCCCCTCCTCTGCCTCTGAGCTGTGACCTCCCTCAAATCCCTGTTGTAATTCTGAACTGTCTTCTTCTTCTATGGAAGGGATCAAGATGGGGAAGTGGTCTCCACCATTCCTCCTCTGCCCAGTCCCTAACAATAGCTTATTAACAACCAACATATTCATTATAGCATGAACTCCTCTCTATTCTGACCACCACAACCCTGTGTGTATATGCCTGCCCAGCATCAGCTTTAGGGCGGTGCAGGTGGTTCCCCTACACAGGGCACCAAACTGAGGGAGCGCAAAACTATGACATAGCACACTTGAGAGCATGTGCAGAGCGGAAGGTGAGATGGGGCAGAGGGCCAAATTTTGTCCTCGCTCAGGCCACTGTGTTACCAAAGTCCGTCCCTGTGACTGCCAATTTAGGATTCCACTTCCCACACCAGGAAAGTAGACTATGGTTTTCAAACGATTGTTCCATAAGAAATTTGTTAGCCTTTAAGTTGTCACAGTAAATAAAACACCCAGTGGTCGTTGTTGTTGTTTTTTAAAAAATGGACATAGCCACTGCAACTGGGCACCTTTTGTGAGGAATGGTTTTGCTGTTCTACACTCCTTCTCCAATACCTTAGGTATCTGTCCTTTTCAGATGGGGAAAATATGTACACCCTAATTGCTTCCACAGAAGGTTTAGGTGACGTGGTTTCTGTACCTAGCACATGGTTAAGAGATGTATAAAAAGTTAAATCATAGTACAGTGGTACCTCAGGTTACATACGCTTCAGGTTACAGACTCCACTAAGCTAGAAATAGTAGCTCGGGTTAAGAACTTTGCTTCAGAATGAGAACAGAAATCGTGCTCCAGTGGCCCGGCAGCAGCAGGAGGCCCTATTAGCTAAAGTGGTGCTTCAGGTTAAGAACAGTTTCAGGTTAAGAACAGACCTCCAGAACGAATTAAGTTCTTAACCCAAGGTACCATAGTACCAGCTCCTAGCTCCTGCAGTAATTCCCTCAGTCTGTCTGAACTGAGGCTGTAATTCCTGACAACATTTGAGTCCTTTCTGTTTATTGATTCATAGCTCATCTGCCCACATGCCGTTCTTCAGGAGAAGAGTATATGGAGATTGGAGAACTGAAACAATAAACATTACTTGGCAGGCTCTCTGATATACAGGAACATCTCTGCATAGGCAAGATGCGTATGGTTCAGATGAGAACGGTCCTGTAGGTCACACTGATGTTCAAGGCTTGATAACTTCCACAGTTCAGAGCTGTCACTTAAACCTTCTATGGAAGAAAATGATTTGTTTATGCCTGAAATGCTCTAATTTGCTTTGGCAGTTCTGTTCCATCCAGTCAGCAGGCGACATGAGATGTGTGTTTGTGGTGAGGGGGTGGGCACTGGTTTACTTACGAAGAAGGAACTTTACTAGCTAATGAGGACTTCACATTTTAATATTTATTTCCTAAAAGTGGGAGAACAACAACAAGTGCATTCTCTGGTTGCACCTTCTGTGGTTGTTTGTAGACACAAGGATTAATCTCCTCATTTTGCTAAGGTTTCTTATTTTTAATATTGTTTTTATTTTTGCATGTCAATTCATTTATCTACTCTACAAAATACATGATAATACTAATATATGATAACCCAACAATCTTAAATACAGTGGTACCTTGGGTTACAAACACCTCAGGTTACAAACACTTCAGGTTACAGACTCCGCTAACCCGGAAGTAGTACCTCGGGTTAAGAACTTTACCTCAGGATGAGAACAGAACTCATGCACCGGTGGCGTGGCAGCAGCAAGAGGCCCCATTAGCTAAAGTGGTACCTCAGGTTAAGAACAGTTTCAGGTTAAGAACAGACCTCGAGGACAAATTAAGTTTGTAACCAGAGGTACCACTTTACTACAATAGCATTTAATACCTAATTTCATTATTGACTCCTATCCTTAACCAACAGCCTCCACTTTCCACCTGCTGAAGTATTACAACCTTCCCTACATCATTTTATTTCAGTGGCACAAAAGTGCAATCAGTTCAGTGTTTTTTGTATTTTTTTGCTTCATAAATATAAAAGAGGACAGGTTCCCCCCCCCCAAAAAAAAAGCCCTGGTTCCCTTTTCTGTCTCCTTTCCCTCAAATCATACCAGGTTTCTGATGAAGCATTTCTTATTATGACACCTCTCTGTCTGTCTCTCTTTTCTCTCTCTCTCTATAAATATATCTACCAATCACATCAGAATCCAGCATACTGGCATCATATCTTGTTTGCTCTCATTTGCCAGAGTTGTGTTTTCGTAGGTCAGGGAAGCTGCATATTTGCATAATCAACATGACAGTAAAGCTGTTTTGTGTAACGCTGGACCATTGTTCATTCCATCTAAAACGTTTCTATACATCCTTTTTCTGCTGTTGATCTCTCTGTACTGACAGTTTTAAGTACTGACTCTCTGACAGTTTAAGCTTCCTCTTGCCAGGAAAGAAAATATTATTTACTTGGACCCAGAAGACAATTTTAGAGGTGGTCACCATGAGGAGAAAACGCATACACTGCAACTGAGGCTCTAGGGTAACCAAGTAACCTTGTTAACCCGGGTTGCCATTTTAGGGTTCAGTGGATGAGAAGCCATTTTGGTGGTTCGTGGGAGGGAGGAGAGAGGAGATACCACAAGTCTCAAAGCCCTACGCTTGGTGGTAAACCAAGATTAAGAAACTATTAAGTGTGATTTAACTGAAATTCATGAAATTCATTTCATACCAGATTTTATCTGGTCACTGCTCCAGAAGAAGCTGTTTCAGAAGAAAAGCCACCTGTGGCCTGAAAAACATGGAATGGGGGGTCTGACTATTCCCCCTTCCTGCACTGCCCTCCCTGAATGGAACGTGGGTTGCAATCCACATGGTGGCATCTTCACATGGAGTTGTACAAACAGAAGGAGGGGAGAAGAATACAAAAGTGCAGTTAGGGGTGGCAATATGAGGTAATTATGGCCACTGGCTATAGAGCAGTAGCCAGAGAGACCAACATTAGGTGGAGCCAGAGCCAATGACAAACCGAGACACCTAATTCTAGTGTTGTTCCATCTTCCTCCCTGCTGAATTCTCTCTCTCTCTCTCTCTGAACTGCAAATTGTAACAAGAAACAGAAAAAGATTCATGTGAAAAAGGATTTAAAAAGCCCTCTAAAATAATATGTAAGATAAAATCCAGCAGGAGAGGACAAAACAAAACAATTACAATTGTTTCCATACAAGTAGACATTTCCTGAAGCTAAGGAAGGGAAGAAAGAAGGGAGAAAGGAAAGAAGGGAGGAATCGATATTTCCCTTGCTTCTCGATTACTAGTGGTCCAACAGAAATATTAAGAGCATATTGTCTGCCTAAATGTGCTTTCACAAACTCTACACCTTGGAATAAACAGGAGGCACCATATGGCCAGAGGCTTCCTTATTTCTAAATAAATTCAAGTCACACCATAATGTAAAGAAATCGGTTGCTTGCAGTATGTCCTTTAGCTATTTTCAACTTGTGGGAGATAGTTCCAGAAGAGCAGTTTGCCAGACTTCTGCTGGGCTGTACAAGGGACAACAATGAGACAGAGGAGGAGACAGTGCCTGAGGCTGAGGAGGAGACACCGGACCAGTCACAAGAAGACAAACAGGCAAAGGCTGGCTAAGGGCAGACTGAGGTTAGTGGAACAGTGCCCCATCTACCCAAATGGATCAGCTTCCACAGCAGATCACACACAGGCTGCCTTGTGTTTAGTTACTGAGGGCCAGTGGCACAGTGGAAGTGTGTGACGCCTTCATCTGCTCTCATAAGAAGCACGAGAGTTTCATTATTTGTGAGAAGCCATGACTGCTTAGAGTGGTATCATGGTGCTTTAAACATTGTTAGGAATGGAAAAGAAAATCAATTCAGTGCACACCTGAAGCCAAAGCTGTCCAAATTACACTTTCTCAAACAACACGCAACCCAAAGCACAGATATCCTTCAAAATTTGCACTAATTCGAATTTTGCAATGCAGTTCTCCAACTCGCTAATGTTCACAGTAATACATGAGAGGCCGCTGCTTTCAAAAATGTGTTCATTAGCCAAAACGGCATATTTCTTATTGTTTGCGAGGAGAAATCCGGACTGAAACGGTGATGAAATTTCCCAAGGCTTTCTTTTTTAAAAAATAAAATAAAATGGCAAATTGCTGCAAAATGTGGGAAACTGAATTTAAATTGAAAAAGCAAGAACTGGAGAGAACGGACCCTTCCGTCCCTATCTGGTGCTTTGCATGCATATACAAATCTTTCAGAGTATGTGGATCCAGGTGAAATATTATAGTTTGTCAACAGCCTTCATTCACCGTTCAGATGGGGGAGCTGCGCCTCGCTATGATTATTTAGCTGCAGACGCTTTGTGGGTGAAAAGGTATTAAATTATCTAGATTAAGATGGCAGAAAAATCAGGATATGCCATAAAGAAAGAAAACCTCTAAAAGGAAACTCAGGAAGATAATTATAATCTATGCAGCACACGGCTGTTTCACTGTGTAAGGAACAGCTCTACCTATTCTCCATCCACATACATTTTCATTTGAATACACTCCTCTGCTAATTCTGTGGCTCTCCAAAGTTTACTGCTGGGAGTATGAAAAGGATGGCCTTTATGAACAGATGGTCTTTTCAAGGAAATGTAGTTACATTTTAAATTCAGACAAATGTACTGTAGGCTAATGGTCCTCGAAGCAGAGTCCTGAAAGGGAGACTGAGCAAGAGACGGCGCAATATGCTACCCTTTAATTTCGCCGTATTAAAGGCAAACTAATTTTAATGAATCTTAATTGCCAGAGAACAGGTAGCCCTCTACTCTTGCCCATGTACAAGCAGATGTTTATTGACTATATGTGGCAGGCAAATGCGCGCGGCCATTGCTGAGTTATTATTAGCAGGCGCCAGGCGCTGCCCCTGCCCCCACTTTGTACGATGGGTTGACAAATGGGTTTTGTCATGAACAGCTGTGTTCTTGTTTTAAAAAGCTGTCTTACAATGGAAGAATGTGAGCGGTGGCAACCTTTCCCTGTGCATAACGTGTTATCTCTCAAGTCCAGAGTCATTCAAGCAAATGGATTTTTTTTAAAAAAAAAATTAAAAATCATGCTGTGATCCTAATGAGCGGCATATGTTTGACTTTTCTTTCCGCTTGTCATTCTGACATTTTGTTAATTTTTCACGTGCACACGCGTGCGCAGGTATCCCGAATTTCCCCGCAAGCTGCCTGGCCCGGGAAGAAGCCACGTAGCAAGGAAGTGCCACTGGGGATGCAAAAACCTGTTCATTTCAAAACAAAGACTCTCTCCCTCCATTTCACTTTCAAGGAAGGTTTTCCTATCAAAAACACAGCACTTAATACATAGGATAGGAGAACAACTGAAGGCTGGTGTTGATGGTTATCCCTGCCCACTTTCCAAAGGGCAGCATGTTAGAGATGTGCCTACTGTATGTTTCCATGTATAAGACAATGCTTTTTGCTAAAAAAAAATAGTCAAAATTGGGTGTCATCTTAGATACAGATAGTGAATGTGGGGGGGGCGCGTGTGATTAATGGCAGCAGCAAACAGGAGATTGGCAGCAGTGATTGGGTGGGTGATTGGTGGCTGCGGCAAGGCCTGCTGGCAATTGGCTATGGCTGCAGCAATTGGGCAGGCGATTGGCTGTGGCTGTGGCAAGTGAGCAGGTGGGCTGTTGGTGGCGGCAAATGGGCAGACAATTGGCAGCTGCGGCTGTGGCAAGCGATCGGCAGCGGCAGGCAGGCAGGTGAGCGATTGGCGGAAGTAACATCATCCACCCCCAAAAAAGCTAAACAACTTAATTTCTTAATTTGGGTTTTTTTTAAAAAAAGGGTCATCTTATACATGGGGGCGTCTTATACACAGAAAAATACAGTACATTCAGCGAATGCATAAGGGAATTAAGGGGAATATTTTCTATTCTATTTCAGAGAATTTATATACCACTTGATTGTTATAAAACCTCAAAACGGTTTACAAAAAGAATAAAGCAATACCTTATCAGTAGAAAACAGTTAAAGACAATTATTTAAAACATTCACTCCAGAATAAACATGACAGGGCCTTACACATAATAAGGGCTTATATGATGGAATGTTCCAACAAGACAGCTTTTGGTTTTTGGTTAACATTCCTCCTTGGGCCAGTTCTCTCGGTTGCGTCTTGTTGTCCATATCCAGGGACTCAGCTAGATTGGTAAAGAAAAGCGATTTACATGCGTTGTATGTGAGATATAACATTCGGTTATATTCAGTTATAATATTCGGTTGGAAGCCACCCAGAGTGGCTGGGGAGGCCCAGCCAGAATATTATTGTGCCACCAGGTGGTGACATGGAGCCCCATTTTTCTCTACCTGTTTTCCCTGTTTAAATTTACAATGCTTTAAACTGAAATGCTTCTTTGATGTGTCTAGATCCAGCCCAGGACTAAAGCTATCTCCTGTTCCCAGATCTGTCGTTCTGGGAAGGAAGAGTAACGATACCTGGGGATACATAACACTACCAAGTGTGCACTGGGAGCTAGAAGAGGGAAATGATTTTTAAAAAGAACTGTCTAAGAAAGTTTGTGAATACCAAGATACTTGCAGACCTTGCAGAAAGCTGAAGTTTACCAGTCACTTTGCTATTTTTTTTTTTAATTGCATCAAGGATATGAAATTCTTTCTGTTTGTTCAGAGAAGAGTTCAGCAAAATAACGGATAGCATTGAATGCCTTCTGAATGAGGTTTTCTCTTTCAGATCCCCACACTACAAAATGACTTTCCTTGTTTGTGTACCTTGAACATTCACCCCCTCCGTTTCTCCTTGGCATCCTTTCTCATTTCCAGAAAAACAGAAAGAATGTGTAAAGTAAAATAAAAGCAGACAAAGGATGCTGGAGAGAATTTATGGGGAGCAAAAGGCTCGCAAACAGACTATTTTGAAATGAGGAGATCTAGGAGCGAAATCTTCGCTTGAAAAGACCTTCATGCTATCCACTAATTGTTGACCATTTCCATGGGGGGGGGGGAACCTATGTCCTTGTTAATTAGTAAAGTATGAGGAAACTTCTTTCTGCCCTGATCAACCTGAATCCCTTTTGACACAATTAAAGCTAAACAAAAATGTTGGAAGGAGGGGGGAAACTCTGTTCTTGTTTCCATTCTGAGCCCGAAGGTTCTTTGTGAACACTTCCACCTCAAGAATATTAAGTTCAACTAAACATCTACTGAGACTTGGGGATCCTTCACCTTTTACCCCTCAGAAAGAATGGACTTCTGATTGCGCAAGCCAGCAAGAAAAGGAAAACAAATTCAGCACAAAAATGGGAAATATTAACGATGGCTGGGAATACTGCATCTCCAGAGTTAAGAGGTTGAGGTCAGGAGGCCAGGAAGGAGAGGGTGAAGACAATGAGTTGCCATTGTGGGGTAAGATGATCTCCGTGGCGCCCTCCATGCTCCTATGAAGCCACGGGAAAACAGCTTCTCAGTAGCAGCATCACAAACGGCTCTCTTTGTGGGTGTAAAAAGCCAATTGTGAGGGTCTTATCCACCTGATTGCCATCCCACTGGGAGAGGCAGTGCTAATTGGGTAAGAAAGTCCCATGTGATCGGCCCAATCAGTGTAGTTATGGTATTCACACACACACACACACACACACACACACACACAGTCATATAGATATCATGATGGAGAAGTCGTGGCTGCACAGCTTGTTGTTTCTGTGTGACGCCACACCTTCAGACCCTTCTGACAGGTGTGCTGAACAGTGAGTTCCACCACTGAGGATGAGTTTGAACCAAAGTCCCATGCCTAGGGCTGATACTGAAAGCAGCATCCCCACATCAGTCACTATTCAACTCTGGCTCCAGCCTGGTGGAACGCTCTGCCTCATGAGAGCAGGGCCCTGCAGGATCTGATTTCTTTCCGCTGGGCCTGTAAGACAGAGTTGTTCTGCCTTGCCTTTGGCTTGGAGACAATTTGATTCCCTCCCCCTCTTTCTTTTTTCTTTTTCCTTTCTCCTCCTATGATGAGGCTGCATTTTAATATTTTAATGTTTCGATATTTTAATTGTTGTATTTTAATCTTGTTTTTAAGTTGTATTCATTCAACTTGTTTTTATTATTGCTTGTTAGCCGCTCTGAGCCCGGTCTTGGCTGGGGAGGGCAGAGTATAAATTATTATTATTATTATTATTATTATTATTATTATTATTATTATTATGTCTCCCATCTAGCAACATCTAGGGCCAATCCCTAACACCTCCAGTTAAAAAGGACCTTAGGTAACAGGACTAGAGAAACTTTCTGTCTGCGACATTTGTAAGCACTGCCAATTGGAGTGGACAGCATGAAACTAGATCTGATGCTGTAAGGTAACATTGTATGTATGTCTAGTAAAACAAAAACATCCAGCAACATATCACCGCGCCTTGTGAATTTCCCAGACCCAAGGAAGTGGAATGAAGACAAGGAAACACATGGCAGAGTGATTTCCTTTCAGATGTTTCATGTTGCTAGATTTTGGAAGACAGGAGGAAGAGGGGGAGATGTCTGGTTCCCATTTGCTGCTGCAGCCATACATCTTCTGTGCAATGACAAGATTAGTCACTTTTTTGTGCCACGCGTGTTCAGGAGACACTCAAATGGCAGACAGTGGGGAGGAGGCCCATAGCTTAGTACTAGAGACCATACTCTTCAGGCAGAAGATGGTCCCAAACTTAATCCTTGGTAAAGTGTAGTGGGTTCCCATGAGGCAAGACACAGTGATAATAGCAAAAAACTTTATTGAACTAACAGAACTAGACAACAGGGGCAAAGCAACGGCTTATATACATTTCTGAAGGTCTGGGCCACTTCCACTCCCAATGTGATAGGCTATCTAAACTTCCAAGCTGCAAATCATAAGTCAGAGTTTAAGGGCCAATGGCAGAGGCCCAAATCCTGAATTGTTCTGTGATTGGATATCATGCAACACTTGGCATCAACAGTTAAAAAGGATCAGATGAAAGACCCTCATCTGAGACCCTGACGAGATACTAAATGCAGAGCTAGATGAACAATTAAAACATAAAGAAGCTTCCTCCATTGTAATGTTTCATCTGAAATTTTTCCCCCTCACAAAATTGTACACCGTTGGACCATTCCCGCCTATCTCTGACCTTGCTTCACATTCGACTGGTCTTGGAGGCCGATGGGCAGCCTCAGTTCATATTGGGGCGGCCATCTGCACTATACATCTAAAATAGTGCCATACCACTTTAAACAGTCAGGATTCCCAAAGCATCCTGGGAACTACGGTTTGTTAAGAGTGCTGACAATTCTTAGGAGACCCCCTATTTCCCTCACAAAACTACAATTCCCAGAATTCGCTGGGAAAAGAACCACACTGAGAATTGCAGTTCTGGGAAAGAAAATAGGGAGTCTCATGACAACTACCAGCACCCTTAACAAACTGCACCTCCTGGGAAGGATTGCTTTAAGCGGCATTATACTGTTTTAAATTTATAGTGCGGCTACCGGAATCAAAACGGGGGTGGGGATGGGGGAAGGTGGAAAGGGAAGAGAGAGGGAGGGGAAAATGCTTTAAAAATATTCTAGCATGGCTACAGTAGGCCCTCAGAATGCCCCTCAAACTTTAATCGGATTCATGAATACCATCATTTATACTGCCTCAGAAAAAATGTGACATCCTGTATTCTTGTGCAATTTTAACTTTACAGATTCTAGACACATTTGTAAGTGATCCTGTAGCAGAGCCAGAGATCAAAGTGATGATTAAAATCTAAGTTCAGGAGGGAATTCAATCTCTTCAAAGTCTGCATATAGCAGCCGAACCATCCATCCATACCCGAATATATATTTTTGAAGATGAATGCAACCAGAATTGGAACTCTTCAGAGAAATGAGTCAGCACTTACGTGCTGATATGCCAATATCAATTGCGCTCACAATTGAAGACAAAGTTCTGAGCCACAGCTATTACTGAGGCCTCTGTCACAGTGAAGAGATATTTTATTGTGCTATAATCACCCCCTTTGAAGAAGAAAAACCCACTGTACCTTGTACTATTCTTTTGTATGCCTGTCACAGAACTTCTTCCACAGAAAGAATATGGCCCTGCTTGGTGACAGATCTTGTGAGAAGACTGGAGAGGATTCCTGAGTTGTATCTGGCCAAGGAAGCCGTGTTTTCTTCACTATTTGATGGGATGTAACTGGTCTCTAATGCTCATACATTACTCTTGGCTTCATTTTAATGTATTTTTAATCTTTGTTGGAAGAAGCCCAGAGTGGCTGGGGAAACCCAGCCCGATGGGTGGGGTACAAATAATGAATTGTTGTTGTTGTTGTTGTTGTTGTTGTTGTTGTTGTTGTTGTTGTTGTTGTTGTTATTCATGAGGGGGGCCTTGACAAGAGAAGGCTACAGGCAGAATCATACACTTGGAGAGAGCCTTGTAGACAATCTGGGCCTGGGATGGGGGAACCGATGGCCTTCCCAATGCTCTTGGCCTCCAGCTTTCATCAGTGTCAGTCAACATGGCCAGTGGTCATGGATGATGGGAGCTGTAGTCCAACATCTAAAAGGTAAAGGGACCCCTGACCATTAGGTCCAGTCGTGACCGACTCTGGGGCTGCGGTGCTCATCTCACTTTACTGGCCGACGGAGCCGGCGTACAGCTTCCTGGTCAAGTGGCCAGCATGACTAAACCGCTTCTGGCGAACCAGAGCAGCACATGGAAACACAATTTACCTTCCCGCCAGAGTGGTACCTATTTATCTACTTGCACTTTGACGTGCTTTCGAACTGCTAGGTTGGCAGGAGCTGGGACCAAGCAACGGGAGCTCACCCCGACACAGGGATTCGAACCGCCGACCTTCTGATCGGCAAGTCCTAGGCTCTGTGGTTTAACCCACAGTGCCACCCGTGTCCCAGTCCAACATCTAGGGAACCTCAAATTCCCACTCACTGATATAGTCTGTACACTTGCTCAATGAAGGAAATTAAGAGACTAAGCATCCACAACAGAAGGATGCCCAGTCTCTGCTTGAAGACCTCCAGCAAGTACAATGTGCAGTGAGGTGTGAGAGGGTTCCTGCTGCAAGTCACTAGCTTGGGAGCAGACCTGATAGGATCAATGAGTCCCTCCTTTTTTTGCTGCCCATCACAGTTGTTATGTGCTGACACCCACAACACTTTTATCAAGATGTGTGGTTTGGTTTGCTATTACTATTAAATATTATTAAAACATACAAAAAGGCTATTGTTTGTTTTTAAAACAAAACATAAAAAATAAAGACAACAAATAAACTATAAAAAAGCAACAATATCAATAATACTAAGAAAACAGGACATAGATTTGAATAATAACACAGCATCAGCAGTAAGACCCTGGTCTTTCCATATGAACCTACCTAATTCACATTTCCGAAAACAGTATGTGACTATAATTTGAAATTAGCCCTGTATAAAAAATTTTGCTATACAGTTCTTCTGGGGAAAAAGTAATCCAATGTCTGTTTTAAGGGAAAATGCATTTATCAGTGAAAATGACATACAAAAAATGCATGCTCTCAGGGGAAATTGCTTGCAAAAATGTGAATAATTGGCAAAATTGCATATAAAATGTGTTTCTTCAGGGGAACATGCACTAAAATGGTGGTGGATCTTCGTGATACTTTTTTTTAAAAGCAAACTGATGTGGAAGTGGTGAACAAAATTTAAATATTTTTTTTGGGGGGGGCAAGAAACTGAGAGAAACTGAAAGATTTGTCCATCCCTTTAAAGGTCATTGAGCACCATGGGATTTGCCTCCTCTTTGGTGCTCCCCACGCCCATCCCGGGCCCATGAGAAACCCTACAGACCCTGCTGTCCATGTGCTAAGAGTGTAGGATTTCAGCCATAAGTTTCCTGTTGGAGTATCTTGGCCTCCTCATAAGCCCTTTGAGCCTACCAGGAAGCGGACATTGCTTGCAAGATCAGCACATCAAAGAAACAGGCCGCCATTGAATTATCATCAAAAACTAGTTGACATCAATCCTTGGCATAAAGTTCCTCCACACTGCTGGGAGATACCCTGGCTATTGATTCCTCCCCGGCGAAGAGACACAGAGACAAATTGCTTGTTCATCCAAAGTTCTGTCACATCATATCAGCATTATAAATAATGATGTAACTCTCCCCGCCCTCCTGGGGAAAAAAAATTCAGCCTCTGATTATTAAGAACAAATAAGAGGGGAGAGATATTGATTAGGTCTGAAATTGTTCTTACAAAGCTTACTTTCCCTGCCAATAATTTGAAAGGGGAGGGAAGGGGGTACCTTTCCCTAATTATTGCTGCTGGGGGGGGGATTTGTAAAGCGGGGGGAGGAAGGCATCTCTGAAAACTAATTACCTTGAATTTGCTGGATAACACTTAGAGGAAGCCAAGAAAGAGCAAACAAATCCAGCTCAGCAGAACATGGTTTTTTTTTCGTTTTTTAAAAAAATCATTTTAAGCTTCTACTGTCTTTTAAATATCTGGCTTTCCCCTCCCTCCTCTCTGTTTTACTGTAACTGTTAAGCCAATATCAGGCTGTTGCTCGGATTTCTTTCCAATTGTCTGGTTTCCTTTTGTCTTATTTTAGTATCAGGTCCTCCATTTTTCCTTGCCAGCAGCTGCTCCTAGGCAAACACCACAGCACTACTGAGTAAGGAATATCTATTATTAGTAGGACTGTTTATTTACATGCAATATTCCTGTTCTACAGTTTCACAGGAGCTCTGAGGTGTGTTCTTTCTTTCTTTCTTTCTTTCTTTCTTTCTTTCTTTAAAATATTCCTAACCCCTTACACACATTAATATTATTATTAGTTATTAATTTTGTATGCCACCCTATAGATCTCTCTCTCAGTCTCTTTCTCTCTCACACACACACTCAAAACACCACACTTCATCACAGAAAAGCCACATGTGCACCTTACGTTGTCAACACAAGCTATATAAACGGAGGCAACGTAACACTTCAAATTATAATGGCGAACAAAAATACCTCAACCAGGCACCAAAAATGCTATAATGTCAACGCCAACCATACCTCTTAAAAACTTAAGTATAGTCTGCCAAAGGTCCATCTATTACAGCATCTGTTCTGACAGTGGCCAACCAGAAGTCTGTGGGAAACCAGTGGCTTCCCGAAAAATGGTATTCAGAAGCATTGCTGCCTCCAACTGTGGAGCCAGAGTAATAATAATAATATTTTTTTATTTATACCCACCCTTCCCAGTTTAGAAAACCAGGCTCAGGGCGGCTAACAACACATTTAAAACACTTAATCGATGCTACAAAAAACAGCATAAAATACAGTATAAAACGTGAATAACAATAAAATCAAAAATCAATTTGGGGGGGGATCCATTCAATAAACATTAGATGATCACTAGGGCTAGCTGGCTAAATTAGTCCTATTAGGGCCAGTGAGGAGACCAGGGGAGAATTAGCTGTGGGATCCCAGAGCGGATAATCTTCATAAAAAGGGAAGGGGGAGAGAAGGAAGGGGGATAAAAGATCAGGCTAAGTTCAGATTGAAAGCCAGGCAGAATAGTTCTGTCTTACAGGCCCTGCAGAAGGAAGTTAAATCCTGCAGGACCCTGGTCTCATGGGACAGAGCATCCCACCAGGTCAGAGCCATCACTGAGAAGGCCCTGGTGGAGGATAATCTAACTTCCTTAGTGTTAAGTTGTGGGTGAACATATCAGACGACACAGCGATTCTTCAAACAGCTCTTGTTTATTCACAGGCCAGGACAGAACTGAACTGAAGGGCTCAGTCAGCCTGCTTATATAGAGCTCCAGTACCACGTTACTGTAACAACTTTCTAAAACTATCCAATCACTGAACGTCACTTTCGATCCTTCATTTGCATAACTATCTACAGTATCCCCCTACTGGCCCAGGGTGAGAACTTCAGTACATAACACTTAGGGCCCGGGACCTCTAAACCAGTGTTTCCCAACCTTTTTTGGGCAACGGCACACCTGTTTAAGGAAAAAAATCTCGCGGCACACCACCATTAAAGCCCCGTGACGTCAGCACGCAGCGTCACGCCGGGAGGGACGCACGAAAGTGAAAGTTTTTTCCCTCCCCCTTGCCGGGGAACCTCCAAGCTTTGGGGGTGGGAGGAGGCAGCAGAGCGAGGGACTGAGGGACGGCGGCAACTGAGGCAGCGGCGGCTGTTGTGGTGGTGGCGGCGATAGCGGGCGGAGGGGGGGGCGGCGGCGGGGCTTGAGGAGCCGTCGCCGGGAGTTGCTGCTGCTGTTGTTGCTGCTGCTGCCCGGACATGCCGGCCTCCTCCTCCTCCGCTGTCTCGCGCTCCTCCCTTTTGCACGCGCTGCCCCGCCGCTCGGCACCACCACCGCGGAGCCGCCCACCGGCTCGACGCGGATCCTCGCCGCCGCCGCCTCTCACCGCCCGCCTCGCCCGCCTCCCTCCCACGGCACACCAGCCAATGTCTCACGGCACAGTAGTGTGCCGCGGAACACCGGTTGGGAAACACTGCTCTAAACTATGATTATTCGTGGACCTTAAGGTCCTCTGTGGGGCATACCAGGAGAGGCGGTCCTGTAAATACGAGGACCCTAAGCCATCGTGGCAAGTAGACATCTTCTCCTCTATGCATTTGTCTAATTAGTCCAGCCAAAACAAATATAAATAAATTTCTGCCCAACCCCAAATAGCCATATTGTTCAGGAACAAATAAAATCACTTGTAAGCGAGTGTGAAATACCATTGTGGTTTACTGGAAGCAGAGAGGAAAGCACTAGCACCTTTAACTGGAGGAAGTTCTGCAGTTTGCATTAACTGACCCCTGAACACACAACAGAGATTCCACTGAAGTTGCTTTCTTAAATGATAGGAACTTGGAGGCTTGACAGATTGCTTGCCCAACCATTTGAGAAGGGCTGCAGGCTGTAGCTAGCAACCTTTGCCAGCATCCCCCTCACTGTGCATGGATCCAAACATAGGAGCATCATTATGATGGCATGGATGACTGTGAACCCCTCGTTTTCACTGAGCTGGGAAAGCCATATTAGCTCATTTTGCCCAGGACCCCTGCCACTTTAGCGCTGCACCCCGTGGTGTGTTTACAATCCTTTGCCCAATTTTACATTCTGCCCCGCGTTAAATCAAGCTACTTTTCTTCCTTCCTTCCTTTCCCCCCTTGCAATCCGTCAGCAATTAGGGACTCGTTAACACTCCAGCAAGACAATATCCAAGGCAAATGTTTGCTCTATTAATCCACAAACCCACCCAGTCCTGAGCTGCAAGCTCATTTAGCGGCATTTGTTTTCATAAAGCCAGAGGTAGCGACTGCTCTCTCTTTGCTGCTTTTAATTAATGAAGAAAGCTTAATATGCACTTTTCTCATCAATCTGGCAGTAAAATTGCTGAATTGCTTTTGTACCATCTAGAGGAAGACTTTGGGGTTATTTGGAGAAAATTGCAATAAGCTTTCCTCTCTGTGGGCTACAACTTCTTTGTTTCTTTAACAGGGTCAGCCCAATATGTTTTGCTGCCTCAGGTGAAGCACAAGAAGCACACCATCTACCAAAGCTGCTAGAACTGGTAGCTGACTCTTGATTTCAGCACTGGTGTCCGGACAGCACCATTCACCAGACCTGGAGGCAGCTGATGAGTTTAGCCAGTATAGGACAGGCTGCTTAGCACACAGCTCTGTTACCCAACACTACACTCCTGCTCTCCTCTGTCTGCCCCATGCATCTTCCACCTGAGGCAGCTGCTTCATTCAGCCTAATGGTAGGGCCGGCTCTGTTCCAGCTGATGTCATGCTCTAAATAAATAACCCCGACCAAAATATGAGGTGAAGACACTATTAGTGTACCTAGGGATGCGGACGTCTCCCCTCCATCCCTCCAATAAATTTATCAGCTTATCAAAATTTCCGCATGCTTGCTTCATCTTGATGGGTAACCACAGTGGCAGTAGTAACCAGGCAGAGGGCCTTCTCGGTAGTGGTGCCTGCCCTGTGGAATGCCTTCCCATAAGATGTCAAGGAAATAAACAACTACCTGACTTTTAGAAAACACCTGAGGGCAGCCCTGTTTAGGGAAGTTTTTAATGTTTGATGTATTTCTCGTGTTTTTAATATTCTGTTGGGAGCTGCCAAGCGTGGCTGGGGAAACCCAGCCAGATGGGCAGGATATGTATGTATGTATGTATGTATGTATGTATGTATGAATAAATAAAGAAATAATCATTAGATACACTTTCTAATAAGAATAAGAATAAGAATAATACATTTATTGTCAATGTACAACCTGTGTACAATGAAATTAACTGAGCCTCCCCCCCCCAAACACTCAATCTCACTGCACTCTGTGTGCTTGTCACACAACATACCAACCCCAAAAGTAAGTTGCACTATTTTATTTTCCATTCAGCAGCCTAACAGCCCACTAGTTTGCTTTTGTTTGTTTTTTAGCCTTTGGTACGACTGATCATAAAAGCCACCATTCCTCACATAAACAGGCCCTTAAGACTGTGATGACAACAGTGGTACCTCGGGTTACAGACACTTCAGGTTACAGACACTTCAGGTTACAGACTCCGCTAACCCCGAAATAGTACCTCGGCTTAAGAACTTTGCTTCAGGATCAGAACAGAAATTGTGCAGCGGCGGCAGCGGGAGGCCCCTAAAGTAATACCTCAGGTTAAGAACAGTTTCAGGTTAAGAACGGACCTCCAGAACGAATTAAGTTCTTCACCCGAGGTACCACTGTACAATCCAATTTGGCTGTAGTGTTGACAACCCTAGCAAGGAGACTCAGAGTAGCATCTTCCTGTTATATCTCCATGGGAAAATAAACATGATTTGCATGCATAAGCGATTGGAAGTTCAGTCTACAGCAGCTGCAGGTAACCTGTGGCCCTCTAGATGCTGTTGGAGTATAGCCCCAGCCGACATGGCCAATGGTCAGTGATAATGGGAGCTGTCCCCCACTCCTGGTCCACACAGTTTGTGTTTAAAAATATCTCAGGTAGCAGGCTTAGGAAAGACCTCTTGACTGGCACCTTGGAAAGCTGCTGCCATTCAGAGGCCACGCTGGACTAAAATAAACCACTAGTCCAAGGAAATGAAGCAGTTTCACAAGCTCATGTGAAACTATATTTCTGCAGCTGTGCAAGTTGCTCAGAGAACGTTGGAATAAAATTAATTGCAAGCTTACTGACATAAGGTAGTTTGGTATCTTGCTCCCGACTCTCTTTAAAAGTTTCCCCAAATTAACTATTTTTAAAAAACAAAAAAAACTTTTGATCCAGCTAAAAATTAGGGGTGGAGTGGTGGCCAAACATCAGAAATTGCTCTTTTTCAGCTCTAGCTATTCCATCAGGAGCTAGGCTCCGTGTGTATAGTATGTTGGCAGCTCATGCATGAAATTGCAAAATAAAACTAAAATCTGGTGATTTCCATTCCATTTTAAGTTTGCCAGTCTCAGTATGCAATGCATAAATTACCACCTCTCAGAGACAAATCAAGAAGCATATATATGTCTATATATCACACATGATCCAACCCTAAAAATATGTTGGAATATATTCAATATCTAAAGGCATCCCTAAATATATGATTTTAGTGTTGTCACCGAAGACCAATATAGTATTAATCTGCTGCTCTAAAAAAACTCATAATTTGGGTAGGGTCTAAATAAATCAAACAAGTGAATAAATTAGAGGTGGGACTCTGACTGGCAAGTCAGATTTACAGACTTGCTTTGATATTATGGCTCAATTTCCTGAGTTATGAGGCTTTCACTGCTAGCCGCCATTTTGTGCTCAAGAGTGAACCAAAGATGGCTTGGGCTAAAGTGAAGGACCATGGGAAATGGCCCTTCCATCATCACCCTGTGGAATTCTCATAGATCAAATTCTGCAAGCATCCCTACCTCTGGTCCATTCCAGCACTGGAAGAGTACCAGCGAGGTGAGAGGGAAACCTGAGAGTAGTGCATTCCTCCTATGAGCTCAGCATCCTTCTATGTACTAACTAAAGGACAGGATGCCCCAGAAGCAGATCCCACCATCCCTCACCATTGACCATACTAGCTAGGGCTGATGGGAGTTGGGTACTGTTAGTATTCCATTCCCCCGCTGTGCGCAGATATGTGGGATTGTTTTATCACGTCTGTGTGTTTACATTCCAGCACTGATTGTTGGAGTCATGGGAGCGGAGGTTTGCTTTACACTGTTCCACTCTGTATTGCTTTTGCAGTTCTCTTCTCTCCGAAAGCAAGAAGGAGAGGAGCCATGTTTTTCCTTTGTCTGATTTGTATATAATAAATACCCCGCCAGGTACTACAATTCCCATCATCCCTAGCTAACAGGACCAGTGGTCAGGGATGATGGGAATTGTAGTCCCAAAACAGCTGGAGGGCCAAGTTTGGCCATGCATGCTAAACTGCATGCCTGCTAAACCGCTAAACATTGCAATTATGGGTATGATCCTACCCTTCTTCACATAGCCCTGTGAGTGAAGGGAGCAGGCGGCTATGTAAGAACACCCTCCATGAATTTATTAAAGGATGGATCTGGAAAAGAGTTCGATCTCCCCATAAATAAGTTAAAGGGGACTAAAGGAAGGCATCTCATCTTTGCAAATGACTAACAACAAATCCCCCCACCCCCTCAGAATTTTTATTCATGGGTATGGGGAAAATAAGCTTCAATTTACTGGATTGCAATCCATTTTGAGGAAATGCTTACTACTCAGCTTTGCTCCTTAATCGGGGCATTTTATCTTTGTGAACTTTTACTTATTACGGCATCATGATCCTTCCTGGCTAATACCCTATAAAGAGCTAATTAATAATCAGCCTCTCTGTCTAACTCATGCAGATAGACCCAAGTGAAGAGAGAATTAGATATACATTATCTGGAAATAATGGTCACATTTTGCGAAACAACTAAAGGATTTTATTGACTAAAACGGTTTAACAAATGACACTTAAGTAATTCATTGGCAAGTTGGAACAATAGCGGCATTGGAAGCTTATCCGGTAATTTTTCTAACAGACATCACATCGAATAGGCCGTACATTTTCAGCAGAATTAATTAATTCAAACTGATTTTTTCCCCCAGCGACTTTGGTTTTATTTTAATGAAATGTTCATTAAATATGATGGTTTTTGGAGAAAGATATTAACATTATGGGTGTTTATTGTCTAGAAGGAATGTGTGTGTGTGTGTGTTTATGTGCGTGCATGCAAGCAAACAGATTTCAAATAAAGCTTTAAATTCCAAATATAACACAAAAGAAGAAGAAGAAGAGGATGAGGATGTGGTGGTGGAGAAGGAGTTTGGATTTGATATCCCGCTTTATCACTACCCGAAGGAGTCTCAAAGCAGCTAACAATCTCCTTACCCTTCCTCCCCCACAACAAACACTCTGTGAGGTGAGTGGGGCTGAGAGACTTCAGAGAAGTGTGACTAGCCCAAGGTCACCCAGCAGTTGCATGTGGAGGAACGGAGACACGAACCCGGTTCACCAGATTACGAGTCCACTGCTCTTAACTACTACACCACACTGGCTGTCAATTAGCTAAAAGCAAACTGGCTGCCAATTAACTAAGCAGCCAAGTTCAAGGTGCTCAAGCCCTATAGAACTTTGGACCAGGATACCTAATAGTCTCACCCCTTATATCCCCAACCGATCACAGCACTCTGCAGGAGACGGACCATCTCATCAGGCTGTGCAAGGTATGAACTGCCTCCTTAGAATGCCAGACCTATACATTGGAACTCCCCTCAATGACATGTGGGGCTACCTTTGAAGGTGACCTGGAAACTACAACTAATCCAGAATGTGGCAGCTAGACTGGTGACTGGGAGCAGCCGCTGAGACCATATAACACCGGTCTTGAAAGACCTACATTGGCTCCCAGTACGTTTCCGAGCACAATTCAAAGTGTTAGTGCTGACCTTTAAATCCCTAAATGGCCTCGGCCCAGTATACCTGAAGGAGCGTCTCCACCCCCTTCGTTCGGCCTGGACACTGAGGTCCAGTTCCAAGGGCCTTCTGGCAGTTCCCTCACTGCGAGAAGTGAAATTACAGGGAACCAAGCAGAAGGCCTTCTCAGTAGTGGCACCTGCCCTGTGGAATGCCCTCCCACCAGATGTCAAAGAGAAAAACAACTACCAGACTTTTAGAAGACATCTGAAGGCAGACCTGTTTAAGGAAGTTTTTAATGACTGGTGTTTTAATGCGTTTTTAATATTTTGTTGGAAGCTGCCCAGAGTGGCTAAGGAAGCGCAGCCAGATGGGTGGGGTATAAATAATAAATTTATTATTATTATTATTATTATTATTATTATTATTATTATTATTATTATTAATCTATTGCCTTTTCAGCACCCATGGAAGGCAGTAGGCAACTGAATGCCAGTTTCTGGAATTTATTTTGTGAGAAACCAGTCTGCTCCCACCTTTCAGTAGTTTTAGCTAAGGGATGAAGTCATAGGAATGACGGGCAATTAGGAAAGCAAATCTAGATGACGAGATATGGAGAAAGAGTGGAAACCCCATTACTTAGACCCCATTATTGTTTTTTAAGCCTTTTCTTCTGGTCTTCTCTAGCGAGGAAGTGATTACAGCCCCACAGAAAATAATTCAGGTATCTAGGTGTGCTTTGATTCTTGCTGTATGTATGTATGTATGTATGTATGTATGTATGTATGTATTTTCTACCCTGCCTTCCCTATCAAAAATTTCTATATATATTTCTACCATTTGGTGGGCATCTCACTGGACAGTAATTGGCTGAGAGTGTCTTCAAGTTCAAACAGCATAGATGGAATTCAGTATCACTAGGGAAGTATGGCAATACATATGAGGAATGTATACTACCCAACTGAGCCATGCTAACACAGATATTATTGCAAGATAACCATCCTTTAGTTCTCCAGTGTGCAAAATGGATTTAATTGCAGTTTCATTTGTGATAATGACCTACATAATTTTCAATAATTTGATAGAATTTATCTTTCTTAATGAAAAAGGAAGAAAATTAGCAAAGATATAGGGCAGTGGGAAAAGCTCGGCTGGAAACTCTTAATTAATTATTTGACATCTGTTTAAGAAATGCAGCAAAGGAACACGATTCCACTAAATGGGCCTCATTTTCAAAGCAGACGAGTCACGTTCAGCATTTAGAAGGAGAAAAACTTTTATATGTGAACACTTTGGGCAGAGATTACAACTTTCTTACCGTAATTAAGGCTGATTTGAAATAGAAGATAAAGATAAATCAAAATAAGATTGGGGTGGTATTGTGATTTACTTAATGCAAAGTCTAGCATTCGGGGGAAGTGACAACAAATTTAATTTGCACCACTGAAGCATTTTTGAGGTAACTTTTAAAAACCTGTATTTTTAAAATAAAAAATAAATAAAGAAACATTTGGGCCACAAGCCACAGGTCAAAAGTGTACATAAGAAAAGACGAGGAAAATCTAGCACATGTAAGAGGATCAGGGCCAATGTTTACAATACCAATAAAAGCATCTTTTCCAGAATGAATGGATGGATGGGTTTTACAGGAAAGACTGGCCACAGTTGGCAAGGTCCTGCATTCAATAAGCCCACATGGTAAACGCTCATTTTGAAAGTGTTTCAAGAAACACCATTTTGGGGCACTCTCTTCTTCATCCATTCATACTATAAAACCAGTGCTCAGACTACAGATCTAGGAGCCCTTGAAGCAGGACAGTGTGTGGTCTGAAACAAGAGCAAGGCAGGATTTCCCTTCATCCCCAGCAAAAAAGCACCCTTGGGTAGTCATGCGGGGAGATGTGGGGGGGGGGCTACCAAAACTACAGTGGTACCTTGGGTTACATATGCTTCAGGTTACATACGCTTCAGGTTACAGACTCTGCTAACCCAGAAATAGTGCATCAGGTTAAGAACTTTGCTTCAGGATGGGAACAGAAATCGTGCTCTGGCGGTGCGGCGGCAGCAGGAAGCCCCATTAACTAAAGTGGTGCTTCAGGTTAAGAACAGTTTCAGGTTAAGAACAGACCTCCAGAACGAATTAAGTTCTTAACCTGAGGTACCACTGTAGTCAATTGATTTGCATCGAGTGGGCATTTATGGGGTGAGGTTTTTGCAGGTAAGTGTAACTGAATTAGGATGAGATCTGCATACATACGAGGGTTTTCACACCTACCTTTTTAGGTGTGCCCTTTAAATCTTTAAGTGTACACCTAATAAACATACTTTGAACCACACAGCCGCCATTGTTCCAACTATTCTTTTCCAACTGGAAAATACAGAATTTCAGCCAACCAGGGCCAATTAGTTTTCCTTCACCACACAACCATTTTGAAACCACCAACCTGCCTCAAAAAATCTAGCACGTGCTGCTTAAAAATCACAAATATAGTGAACTTCATTGTAATGAAAAATAATAATAATAATAATAATAAATTTTTATTTATATCCCGCCCTCCCCAGCCGAAGCCGGGCTCAGGGCGGCTAACAACACTAAAAAAGTGCAACAATATAAAAACATCATAAGAATTAATTAAAATCAAAATTAATGGCAACCATAAACTAAAGTATTGTAAAGATTGCTGAAGGAGGGAGTCAGGCTGTGCCCTAACCAAAGGCCTGGTGGAACAGCTCTGTCTTGCAGGCCCTGCGGAAAGATGTCAAGTCCTGCAGGGCCCTTGTCTCTTGTGACAGAGCGTTCCACCAGGTTGGAGCCGCAGCCGAAAAAGCCCTGGCTCTAGTTGAGGCCAGCCTAACCTCTCTGTGGCCTGGGACCTTCAAGATGTTTTTATTAGAGGACCGTAAGTTCCTCTGTGGGGCATACCAGGAGAGGCGGTCCCGTAGATACGAGGGTCCTAGGCCGTATAGGGCTTTAAAGGTTAAAACCAGCACCTTAAACCTGATCCTGTACTCCACTGGGAGCCAGTGCAGCTGGTATAGCACCGGATGAATGTGATCCCGCAGCGAAGACCCCGTAAGGAGTCTCGCTGCGGCATTCTGCACCCGCTGGAGTTTCTGGGTCAGTCTCAAGGGCAGCCCCACGTAGAGCGAGTTACAATAATCCAGTCTGGAGGTGACCGTCGCGTGGATCACAGTGGCTAGGTCAGGGCGAGAGAGGTAAGGGGCCAACTGCTTAGCTTGGCGGAGATGAAAAAATGCCGCCTTTGTTATAGCTGCAATCTGCGCCTCCATAGAGAGGGAGGTATCGAAGATTACACCCAAACTCTTAACGGACGGTGCTGGCACTAATTGCACCCCCGCAAGAGATGGGAGTTGCCCCCTCAATCCCATATCGTCCCGTCCCAGCCAGAGGACCTCTGAGAGAGCCAGTGTGGTGTAGTGGTTAAGAGCGGTAGTCACGTAATCTGGGTAACCGGGTTCGCGTCTCCGCTCCTCCACATGCAGCTGCTGGGTGACCTTGGGCCAGTCACACTTCCTGAAGTCTCTCAGCCCCACTCACCTCACAGAGTGTTTGTTGTGGGGGAGGAAGGGAAAGGAGATTGTTAGCCGCTTTGAGACTCCTTAAAGGGAGTGAAAGGCGGGATATCAAATCCAAACTCTTCTTCTTCTTCTTCTTCTTCTTGTCTTCGAAGGATTTAACTTCAACCGGCTCCCACGTAACCATCCAGCCACAGCTTCCAAGCATCTGATCAGTGTGTCTGGGGCCGAGTCAGGATGGCCATCCATCAACAGATAGAGTTGGGTGTCATCGGCATACTGATGGCAGCCCAGCCCAAAACTCCGGACAAGCTGGGCGAGGGGGCGCATAAAGATGTTAAAAAGCATCGGGGAGAGAATCGCACCCTGAGGCACTCCACACACCAAGGAGTGGCGGGATGACAGTTCCCCCCCAAGCGCCACCCTCTGTCCCCGACCAGAGAGAAACGAGCGCAGCCATTGAAGGACTGCGCCCTGGATCCCCACGTCGGCGAGGCGGTGGTCCAAAAGTTCGTGATCGACCATGTCGAAAGCTGCTGACAGATCTAGAAGAATCAGCAGCCCCGACCCGCCTCGATCCAGCTGTCTACGGAGATCATCTGTTAGGGCGACCAGAGCCGTCTCGGTCCCATGACCAGCGCGGAAGCCGGACTGGAATGGATCCAGAGCCGATGTTTCATCCAGAAACCTACCAAGCTGTTCAGCAACCGCTCTCTCAATCACCTTGCCCAGGAATGGAAGATTCGAAACTGGGCGGTAATTGGATAGATCTAAGGGATCTAATGATGTTTTCTTTAAGAGCGGACGCACCACTGCCTCCTTCAGTTCCCCTGGGAATGTCCCGGTGCCAAGGGACAAATTGATGATATCCCCCAGGGGGGCCCGCACCTCGTCTGGACATGCTCTAATCAGCCAAGACGGGCACGGGTCGAGAGGACAAGTGGTGGGCTTTCCAGCTCGGAGGAGTCTGTCCACATCGGCTGGGGATATCCGGTCAAAGTGGTCCAATACTGGACCCGAGGACAGTCGAGGGGCCTCCAGTTCTTTTATTGTATCCAAATTGGCAGGGAGGTCATGGCGGAGCGACAGGACCTTCTCCGCAAAAAAGCTCGCAAATGCCTCACAGCTATGTGTCGAATTGTTATTTAAATTTGGCTGTCCTTCGAGGGACGTTAAAGACCGAATTATACTAAATAATTGTGCCGGGCGAGAGCTAGCGGATGCAATGGAGGCCGAGAAGTAGGACTTCTTGGCAGCCTTCACTGCCATCTCGTAGGTTTTCATAAAAACCCTATAAGATGTTCTTGAGGCTCCGTCACGGGCACCCCGCCATACTCGCTCTAGCCGTCTGAGGTCCCGCTTCATTTTCCGGAGCTCCTCAGTAAACCAGGGAGCCCGGTTTCTGCGGGGTCGCAGAGGGCGCTTAGGTGCGATCTCATTGATGGCTGCCAGGAGCTGGGTATTCCAGCCCTCAACAAGCTCAGTCAATGAGTCGCCAGGGGGAGAAAGGTCCCGCAAGGCTTGACGGAATCTATCAGGGTCCATCAGCCTCCGCGGGCGAGCCCAAATCGGCTCACCACCTAAGCAGGGTGGGGGTGGAACATCAATCCTGGCTTTCAGAGCATAGTGATCCGACCATGGCACCTTCATCGAAGGAGACAGGATCACATCTATACCGACGCCAAAGATCAGATCCAGCGTGTGGCCTGCTTGATGTGTGGGGCCCGAAACAAACTGGGAGAGCCCTAGTGTCGCCATGGAAGACACCAGGTCCAGAGCCTGTGAGGAGGGAGTGGCATCGGCATGGATGTTGAAGTCCCCCAATACCAATAGGTTAGGGAACTCCAAGGCCCAGCCGGCCACCGCCTCCAGCAGGCCTGACAGGGTGGCTGCTGGTGCGCTAGGTGGCCGGTACACCAGCCAGACAGCCAAGCTCACCTCGGAGCCCCACACTAGGCCAACACATTCAATGCCGGGGATCGATGGCGGTGGTAGAGCCCTGAAAGAACAGTCTTCCCGGATTAATAATGCCACCCCTCCCCCCCGGCCCACAGTCCGTGACTGGAGGAGGACGGAGAAACCCGGGGGCGCCATCTCTCGTAAGGTAACAGTTACCCCTTCGCGCACCCAGGTCTCCGTCACACAAGCCAGGTCGACCCCCTGCGAGATGATGAAATCTCGCAGGGTGGCGGTTTTGTTGCCTATAGACCTGGCATTGCACAACACCAGTGACGGAGGTGAGTAATCCTTTCTCACCCTACCCTCGTCTCTCGGGATGGGGCGCAGATTGGAAGGGGTACGAGCATATCCGTATCTCGATCCCCTTCGCCTATGCCATCTGCCCCCACCGCCATACCTCCCTCGCCCCTCCACAGTAGGAATCCCAGGCCTCATACTCGCCTCCATTTACAAAGTATAAAAGCAAACAAACAAACAAACAGAAAAAAAGAAAAAAACAGTTACACCAAAGCAAAACCAATCCCCACCCCACTCAACAAACCGTCCCACCCCAACCCAAAATAAAACAAAACAAATAAGAATACATGGATAAAAACCACCGTTTCTGGTGGTACAACAAAGTAAAAAATAAAAACACTTTTAAAACACTTTAAAATATATAACACGATTAAACATTTGCTGCCACAGCAGCAGTGTCCTTCGAGTTGTGATGGTGGCGAGTCTGGGGCCCGCTCCCAGGCCCAAGGTGGAGAATGGGCTTGCAGGGGGAGCGGTCCTCCCCAAGACTCACCGGCAGAGCGGCAGCAGCGATGTCCCGAGGCCTCCTTGGGGCCTTATATGCTGAGGTGGAGTCTGGGGCCCGCTCCCAGGCCCAAGGTGGAGAATGGGCTTGCAGGGGGAGCGGTCCTCCCCAAGACTCACCGGCAGAGCGGCAGCAGCGATGTCCCGAGGCCTCCTTGGGGCCTTATATGCTGAGGTGGAGTCTGGGGCCCACTCCCAGGCCCAAGGTGGAGAATGGGCTTGCAGGGGGAGCGGTCCTCCCCAAGACTCACCGGCAGAGCGGCAGCAGCGATGTCCCGAGGCCTCCTTGGGGCCTTATATGCTGAGGTGGAGTCTGGGGCCCGCTCCCAGGCCCAAGGTGGAGAATGGGCTTGCAGGGGGAGCGGTCCTCCCCAAGACTCACCGGCAGAGCGGCAGCAGCGATGTCCCGAGGCCTCCTTGGGGCCTTATATGCTGAGGTGGAGTCTGGGGCCCACTCCCAGGCCCAAGGTGGAGAATGGGCTTGCAGGGGGAGCGGTCCTCCCCAAGACTCACCGGCAGAGCGGCAGCAGCGATGTCCCGAGGCCTCCTTGGGGCCTTATATGCTGAGGTGGAGTCTGGGGCCCGCTCCCAGGCCCAAGGTGGAGAATGGGCTTGCAGGGGGAGCGGTCCTCCCCAAGACTCACCGGCAGAGCGGCAAAATCCAGAAAGATTAAGCAGTCTATGGACTTTTAAATGTGTTTGTGGGAGGGAGGGTGTGTGATTGGTTTGTTTTTGTTTTATTATGTATTTTGCGTCTTCCTCCTGTATTTTTATGTGATGAACTGCCCTGTATTTTTCGGATGAAGGGTGGCACAGTGGTACCTCGGGTTACAGACGCTTCAGGTTACAGACGCTTCAGGTTACAGACTCCACTAACCCAGAAATAGTACCTCGGGTTAAGAACTTTACCTCAGGATGAGAACAGAAATTGTGCAGTGGTGGCGCAGCGGCAGCGGGAGGCCCCATTAGCTAAAGTTTTCAGGTTAAGAACAGTTTCAGGTTAAGAATGGACCTCCTGAACAAATTAAGTTCTTAACCCGAGGTACCACTGTATACAAATTTAATAAATCGTGTTAATAAAATAATAGTGCAACAGGCCTTCCCTGTCTCCCTGCTTGCCCCCTATGCCCAGAACACCCCGTGCAAGAACAGTGCACAGGGGAAGCAGAGGGGAAATGGTTCCACCAGGCAACCAGAAATGCCTATGCCAAAAGAACAATCTTCTTACATTGAATCACCTGGTGGGTGAGATCCAACTAAGTATGGACTCAGAGTAGAAATTGAAATTAATGGATTAAGGTGTTTTAAGTCCATTGATATCAGTAAAAAGGGAAAGGGACCCCTGACCATTAGGTCCAGTCGTGGCTGACTCTGGGGTTGCGGCGCTCATTTCACTTTATTGGCTGAAGGAGCCGGTGTACAGCTTCCAGGTCATGTGGCCAGCATGACTAAACCGCTTCTGGCGAACCAGAGCAGCACACGGAAACACTGTTTACCTTCCCGCCAGAGTGGTACCTATTTATCTACTTGCACTTTGATGTGTTTTCGAACTGCTAGGATGGCAGGAGCAGGGACCGAGCAACGGGAGCTCACCCCGCCGCGGGGATTCAAACTGGTGACCTTTTGATTGACAAATTCTAGGCTCTGTGGTTTAACCAACAGCGCCACCCATGTCCCTATTGATATCAGTAGGCCTGCTCTAAGTGTGATGAATGTTAGATATCTTAATGATTTTTCTTTCTTCTGTATTTTCTTATGCACGCTTTGCTAATATTCTTTCATACTCCTTTTGTACAACCCCAACAATAACATTATTGCCCCTTCCATGTACCTCTATTCTCTATATTTGAATTCTCCCTCCCACCGGCGTGACCCACAAGTTTAAAGTCACCCTGTGCCTTCTGGAAGCAGCTCGGCCATTTTCAATTTCTATTTTATTTTATTTTTACTTTACGGGAAGGTTTTTTAAAATTGCACCCTCCATAACCAGGAATGATTGCCATGCCACGTCCGTCCGTGAGGCAAAGACTAGCAGAGCTCTGATGAAGAATGGCATCTCCTTTTAAAAGCCTGCAGATGCCAGTGATTAATAAAGCTCATAATAACACATTATATTTACCAAGTCCTCCTTTAAACTTGTCGGCTTCCTAAATTACTTTGACGTCTCTCCGGTTTAGTTTATGTTCTGTAACCGAGGAGCTGCTGTGCGACAGATGGCACTGTGTTTGCATAACAAATGCTCTCCTCAGGTCAATATAATACAAGGTAGTTGATCGCATTCAGGGTGAGAATGGGATCCCTGGGCTCTTTTCCCAGAGAGGAGAAATCAATCAATCAACGTGTTTACTCTTGCCCTCAAGGACAGGAAGTAGAAGCCCACATGTGTGTGTGCCTGTGTGTTCGGATGCTCAAGGAATTCTATTTCCATAGAATTTGAAGAGGAACTGACCTGATCCACACCTTCCAGCTTAATGTGCAGATCAGAACAGAGGAACACAAGGAGCTGCCTTATACTGAGTCAGTTCATTTGTCCATCTAGCACAATATTGTCTGCAAGGACTGGCAATGGCCCTCCAAGTTTTCATATGGGTCATTCCTACATGCAGATACTTGAGATTTAACCTGGAGCCTTCTACATGCAGAACAGATGTTCTGGCACTGAGCTTCAGCCCAGTCTCCTTACATGAAGAAGAAGAAGAAGATGATGAAGAGGAGGAGGAGGAGTTTGGACTTGATATTCCACCTTTCACTCCCTTTAAGGAATCTCAAAGCGGCTAACAATCTCCTTTTCCTTCCTCCCCCACAACAAACACACTGTGAGGTGAGCGAGGCTGAGAGACTTCAGAGAAGTGTGACTAGCCCAAGGTCACCCAGCAGCTGCAGGTGGAGGAGCGGGGAAGTGAACCCGGTTCACCAGATTACGAGTCCACCACCCGTAACCACTACACCATGCTTAACTATCAGTCTCCACCAAATATATCTACCCCTACATTACAGAGCTTCAATGGATGTCCCCACCATCTGAGGTATGGCAAGTGGTAAGGAGATAGCAGGGCCTTCTCAATAGTGCTGCCCCCATTTCAGAAGGCCCTTTCCAGGCAAGAAAGTGGTGTGCCTTCAGGGTTTCAGATGGGGGACATTCCCCATCCTACCTGGACATGTCGGGGATTGAACCTGGAGCCTTCTGAATGCAAAACAGCTGCTCTGCCCCTGAGCTACTTCCCCCTAGCTATCTTCAGCATTTGGACTTCTCCAGTTTTGGCAATGTAGTTCTCAGCTCACTTAAATGTACCCAAAACGTGTTAAAAATGTGTATTTTAGGATACAGTACTTTTGAAAACGTGTACTTTGAATTAAATTAAGTACCTAAATGTGATTTTTTATACTGATTCTTTTTTCTTTAAAAAAATGCAGAGCAATTCAGAAACAGGAAGGAACAGACTTGGGAGCAAATACAAGTGAACTTGGCAAGGGCCAGAAATAGATTGATCTGTCCATCCCTAGTATATATAAGGAAAGACTTCATTAGCTATCACAGCTGGCTGGCTGTAGTTTAACTGTAGGCATGGGTGAAAACAGGCATCAGAAACCTGCATCTAAACCATGGGCCTCCTGTGGAGCAAAGCGAAGGTGGAAATCAATGCCTCTAATTGGAAGAGAGCTGAGAGAGAAAGGAGGAAATTCTGTTGTCTATCGCAGTAAGACACGGAAAACTCTGAAGCAACAGAGATGCAGAGTAACCCAGTTGCTGCTTTTTCAACAGGATCTCAAAGGGAAGGTGTAGATTGCAGAATGGCCACAGCAAAGTGGAAAAACAGATGCTTTACATGCAGAAGGTCTGAGGTCCAGTCTCTGGCATCTCCACTAAAATACACCAGGTAGCAGGTGAAAAAAGCCCGCTACCTGAGACCCTGGCAAGCCAACAGCAGCCAGGCCAGACCTTATTGGTCTGTTTGGGCCAATGATCTAACTCAATATAAGGCAGCTTTCTATGTGCACACTGGTGCCAAACTGCCTATCACTGCCAGGCACTCATTCTTCCCATCTCATGTGACAGGTGGACCATTGAGGCGGTTAGTCCATTGTGAAAAGGAGTGTTGTGGCAACTTGAAAAAACAGCAAGGGGTCAACTGACTGCTCAAATGATGCTCAGGTGTTCTAAAAACATTAGACACTTAAACTGTTAGGAGAACAAGAAAGAAGATCAACAAATTTGGTCATAGCCTTCAACCCAATACACATATCTCTACAAATTGAGAGCAAATAGTATACACTTTATCAACCACACCATTTTCACAAGTAGGACTTGGACCCCTGTAAACATATTTCTTCACCAGCATCTAAGAAACTCAGCAACCACAGGAGACACAGCTTCAGATAAGCCATTACCACTCTCCCTGAAACCAAGTGGAATTTATACCTAATAAATCAAATCTGACTTCTGTATCATAACAATGCATCATTTCATAATTTGTTTAATTTGCATAATAGAGTTGCCCTGGGAGTGCTTGCAGAATTTGTTATGTCCAAGATGAAAAATTCTTGGGTTTTGACTGGCTGCGGTCCTTGCTTGGAACATTTGTAGATGTTGATTGTTTCAGATCCTTCCCTGCCCACTAATTGAAGAGGAATCACCTGGAATGCTGCATCCTTTCAAGCAACACGATGAGCAAATGTTTGATTAATCTGTGTAATTTGCTAAGACACACCCACCATTCAGCAAAGGGGTATCTATTTGTGTTGTCCCAGGAGTGCCTCTGGAAAATATCAGTCCTCTATCTACTTTGGTTGCAGCTTCTGCCTTTGAGACACAAAGGCTGGACATTTTTCAGCAGCCTGGATGCTGAAGCTTAGGTCTCCTCTAGTAAATCTAACCCAGAAATATTAAAGGGTGTTTAATAAATTGGTCAAAGAGGTGTTTGGGGAGTTAAAGTGGAAGACACATTGCCATGAATGAGCAATTAGATGCTCACAAACCAGCTTATCACAAATTACATGCTTCCCATATCTATTACTGTAATGACCTTGAGAGTTGACTCATACTCTCCCTTAACCTAATGAACATGCCAAGTATAATCAATTATGTCTGCAATTAAAATTATAATTTGTCTAACAAACTCTTCTTGGCTTTCAGACATTTCTTAACAAAGGCTGCTACCGCACGGGGAGAAGATAAATATTAATTTTGTGTTGTCTCCACGTTTCTTCACGGAGACTATGGCTAATTTATTAAAGCTCATATTATCTCTTGCACTCTCTCTTTTTAACTTTCAGCAAAAATTTAGTTAAGTTTCAGTGCTGAATGTCAAGGGATAATTACAACAGTTAGTAGCAATTTATCATTTCCCAATTGGGTTTTCAAGCTGTCATTGGATGCCCATGGAAATGTGTTAGTCTGTTTCATTGCACAATTACTGCACTGAGGATTTTTTTGTTTAAATTAGCATTATATATATATATATAGAGAGAGAGAGAGAGAGAGAGAGGTTTGTTGTGTTGTGGTTCAAATTATTGCATTTTTGTCATGTCCTTTGGTTTACACTAAGTCCTAAGGATTACTGTTACATAATACACACATAGGAAGACTGGATCCCAGAGGCAAGCTCAGAGATTAAGAGGAAGCTAAAAACACCCCACCTTGGGTTGTATCCATCTAAATCATTGCACTTGCAGAATGACTTCCATGAGTACAACAGAACTTTCCCTCCTTCTCCTTCTGCATTCTATCCAGATGTGCTCTAGGTTTCCCTTCAACTCTCCAGAGCAGATTTGTGGGTGGTGGAGGGGGTACTCAGCAAAAAGAGAGAGAGGGAATGTTCCATTTTATTCGCAGAAGTACCAAGTGATTGATTGATTGAATTTATATCTCCAAGCAGCTCAGGATAATGTACATGGTTCTACACCTCCTCATTTAATCCACCACAATTCTCTTTGTCTCTATAATTTGCTAAGTTTGTTCCTCAGGGACACCTTTCTCATGCCTACCATTTTCAAGCCAGTTGCTTATAATATGTTGTGGAATATTAAGTGAGTTCTCCTTTTTAATTTTTTTACACACCCCAAACTGCAACAGCTGCCCTTGTGGAATATCCACTGCTCTGCTGTTCTTCTGAAATAAGGTTCAGGGCCTCAGAAGGGGCAACCATGTCTGCAAACATCTTCCAATTCTCCCCCCCTCCCCAAAATCAAGGTGCCCAGACCCCCAACCCCTTGCTGTATCTGCCTTTGATCTGGAAGGCTTAATCCACTGCCTGCAGATTTCATGCACTTCTAGGGAAAAGAAAGAAAAAAGTTACAGCTTTTTTAAAAAAATCAAAAAATCTCCATAATAGCAAATGAGTGGAAACAGCTTTATGTTTAATGAGGCTGCTTTGGACACACGATACGAGTTGAATGAGACAGACGACAGAGCGACTTGGAACAAACTACACCACTTTCCAAAGTGACAGATACAAATCCAGAGTCTTCTGGCTGGTGCACACCATTAATAGTAAACTGTACGCTAGCAACAGCCTGTAAAACAATCAGCAGCCAGCAGCCAAATATACACTTTAGGCATATGATCAATGTCGGTTGTGACTCTGGCCTAAATCCAATCCAGATTTAGGCTTGCTTACGTTCATTGACTGGTGTTGAAGAAAAAGAAGACCAGCGCTTTCTTGGCAGTGCAAAACTAGTTGCATAATTCTTTTAATTCTGGTCACATCTGTTTATTGCTCTTCTACATATTCACCTATCTCTCCTCGTGCCAGTATTTGTTGGGATGCCCCTTTGCCCATATGTCCTGCGACCTTGTACGCCTGTGGCACTTACGCATTGACAAGCATGGAAAACGGAGCCAGCAGAACTCTGGCACATGGAGCGCAAGTCAAAATTAATTAATGTGCTAGCCTGGTGACATTATTCAGACTGCAAGCCAGAAGTGTGGTGCGCAGAACTGTGGCTCGTTCAGGATATTGTGACAGTGCTGTGGTGATATCACTTCCTGGCACACAAATCACCCCAGTCAGAAAGTTGCAGCAATAGTTTATTGGGGGGGGGGCGTTACATGTAGTGTAAATAACCACTTCTATTTACCCAGGCCTTCCATTTTTAGTTAGGAGAATATTTAATAATGTCAGGTGACTTGGACAGGATTTGTTCCTGGACATCTATTTCAGGTGGAGGGTTTTAGTTTTCGTTTATTGCCGTTTTTACATCTGGTTCCAATGTCTTTGCTATTTCTAGTCTGGTTGGGCAAATTGCTTGGGGGCATCTTCATGCAAACGCACAGCTAATAAACGTAATAAATAAGCAAAGATTTTGTTGTTTAAATTGATAACCCTGGAGTTGTGATATGAGAAAGGGGGCTATGTGGAAAGGAGCATAGCTCAGTGATTAGAGCAGGTGGAATGTCCCAGACTCAATCCCTGGTGTCAGGCGGCAGAGGAACCAACCCCACAGCAGGCTGCCAAGAACTGACAAGAAGAGGAAAAGTCCTTACCATCTGCTTTTATTCACTCTTCACAAAGAGAGTCTTGGGAATGCAGCCTCTAGGAATAATGGCGTTGCCCCAAGTGAATCTCCACCCCCTCATGAGTCATCGCTATGGGTGCTGAATATGGGAACGTTTATATAATTTAGCAGAGTTTAAACGATCCCCTGATTGAGTTTATGCAGCGACAAGCGGGTTGCTAACTCGTTTGAGTCCTATCAATAATTATACCTTCCTGGTTGATAATCCCTTTCTGTCCCTCTTAAAGAAAACACACATGAATCTGAATCATATTAACATAAACTACTTTACTATCAGATTCATTCAGGTTTACAGAGTTGTTCCTGAAGGCAGGCTTAGGTTACATAACAGATAAACTATATACCAGATAGTAGTGAGTCATGAGAAGACTGCATCCGAGCAGTTACCAGTTAACACTCCTTGCAGCAACTGACCAACTGACAAAACTGCCTGCCAAATAATAATAATAATAATAATAATAATAATAATAATAATAATAATAATAATAATAATTTATATCCCACCCTCCCCAGCCGAAGCCGGGCTCAGAGCGGCTAACAACAGTAAAATAATACAGCATTCTAAAATCAATTCATTCTAAAATTAATTCAAATCAAATTAATGGCAAAGATTGGGCTAGAGTTCTGTGAGGATTACCAAAGGAGGGGGACAGTCTGTGCCTTGGCCAAAGGCCTGGTGGAACAGCTCTGTCTTGCAGGCCCTGTGGAAAGATGTCAAGTCTCGCAGGGCCCTAGTCTCTTGTGACAGAGCATTCCACTAGATTGGAGCAATAGAAGCAGTTAGTGTTAGGATATTCCCATTCCACCTTAAAAGGGAGCACGCTGTGAGTCACAGAGTCTGTGTATTTCCTGTTCACAGGATGTTTATGTTTCCTATTGCTTTCGTGTTTCTCTCTGTCTGGAGACACTGAAGCAGGCAGGCAGGCATGTCTTTCTTTGTTCTAAGTCCATTGAATAAAACCTGTAAATAATGCTCTCCTGAGTGCAACTTTTGGCTGTGCATTATCTGCTGATAAAGAGTGTGCATCGGCTCTAGAATGTTCTGGAGCTCATGTCGCTAATTGCTGATACTGCATGTCTACGGGAGGTCGATGGATCATTCAGCAGCCGGCTTGGGGGCCATGATGGACTTTATCTCCCTGGCAGTATCCCAACAGTTAGTCCTCTCAGAATGTTGGACTTGACTGACAGCTTTATACCCCACACTGAAAAGGGCCCTCTGCCTTTGACCTCTTTGCTCTCCTACTTTCAATGCTTGCCAGGTTCTGGGAGAGGGGGGTCTGGAATGCTTTTTAAAGACCCTGAGTCCTTCAGCTGCTGCTCCCCGGGTGCTTCCTGCTCTTCCTCCTCCTCCTTCTCTCCCATTATTTCCCAGCTTTCCTCCTCCTCTGCCTCTGAGCTGTGACCTCCCTCAAACCCCTGTTGTAATTCTGTTGTAATTCTGAACTGTCTTCTTCTTCTCTGGAAGGGATCAGGATGGGGAAGCGGTCTCCACCATTCCACCTCTGCCCAGTCCCTGACATCAAGAAGGGTTGGAAGAGACCCAAGTCTGAAACCCTGGAATCATAGAATCATAGAATCATAGTGTCAGAGCTGCTACCAGGTCCCAGCTCACATAGGACCACGCCACACAGCGTCCACTTTAAAAGAGTCTTTATTGAGTTACAGGTTTCATTTCCGAACTGCAGCGTGCAGCTCTACACCTTCTGCCCTAGGTCGGCGAAGACCCATCTGAGTCCCCGCCTCTTGCACACCAGCTTAATACCCTAGCCTTGCTCCACCTCCTTCGCCTCTCCCTACGTCTCTGGGTCCTTCTGCCCCCCTGGGACTCCTCCCTTCTACTCTCCTCTGACGCTGACCCCCCTGATCCTTCCGCTTCCTTTCGGCGGGCTTTGGGACCTGGCTCACTCTCCGGGCTGCTTACTGCTCCAGCTTCCGCTGCATTTGAACTTGGCGCGCGCGCCCAACTCTCTACTTTCCTCTTGACCGTTGCCTCGCTCTCTGAGGAGGGCGTGACCACCCCTGACTCGTGCCCTCCCTCCTGCTGACGGCCTCCGGAACCCGATGCCTGGCTGCCTTCCTCCCTGCTGCTCTCAGTCTTGAGCGTGGGTCCCGACTTCCAGCTGCTGCTCTCTGAATCTCCTCTGTTCCCTTCCTCCTGGGGTGTCCCCCCGGATCCCCCCCTTGCTCTGCTCACTGGGGCTCCCTTTTGGGAGTCCTCTGACTCACTGCTTAGGCTTGGAGATCTCGGGTCGTCATCATCACTCATTCTCCCTTCGGCTTCCTCCCCCTCGCTCTCTGTTTCCACCCTTCTCTGCGTCTCTGCTTCTGAACCCCTGACATCCATCCCCCCCTCGAAGCCCCCCCTTCCCCCCTCCCCGCTGTCAGGTGTGGGTGCTGGGTGCTCCATCATCATGGGAGGGAATGCTGGATACAGGTCGCTCCCCGTGGGTGGCCGCCAACTGAAGACCTCCGAGTCTTCCCCCTCGCGGTCGTCGACGTTGGCTTGTTGCTCTTCCATCTCTGTACCGCCGTGCTCGAACCCGAGGTCCTCCCCGAACACGTCCATGTCAGTCTCTGCGTCGGTCGCTCGACCTGGCATCTCCAGCCACTTCCTGCGCCATTGCTCCTCTGGTCGATCGTCCCACCAATACGAGTTGCCTGATGCCGAACCTGCCGGTGAACCTTCTGGGGAACGGGTGCTCCGTGCGGGTTCCCCTTCTGAGTCGAATCCATGGAACGTGCTGGAAGAAAGTGTGGGTGTGAACAACCAGTCGTCGAAGAAGCTCGCTGGCATGGGTTTGTGTGGGAAGAGGGCATGAAACTCGTCCTTGAGCAGGGGTTCCTCCAAAGCGTAGTCTGGTACCCAGCTATTGGCGCTGGCCCGGGTGCCCTCTCTGGCTAAGAGGTATTCGACTCCCTCTTCCCCCCATCTGGAGTCCAAAATCTCCGTGACCTCGTTGATGTGGTCCTGGTGCTTCACCCCCCGCGTCTCCGTCCGTTCCCGGAGCGGACTTGGCGCCGTCCCTGGCTCCTGGAACCTGTGAGGTGCCTTGTAGGGAGTGAGCACCGACCTGTGGAACACCGGATGCATTCTGGAACCCTCCGGCAGCGCCAGTCGGAAGGCTACCGGGTTGATCTGCGCTTCGACTTGGTACGGACCGATCTGCTTGTGCCCCAACTTCTTCTTGGCAAGTGACCTGGTCGGCACTGCGTGGGCTGCCAACCAGACCCAGTCTCCCACTTGGATCACTTCGCCAACCCGCCGGTGCTTGTCAGCTTGCACCTTGTAGGCGTGCTTAGCTAGTTCCAGCTGCCGTCTGAGTTGATCGTGGACCGCCTGCAGCTCTGACGCGAACGCGTCCGCCGTCTGTGGTTCTCCTTCCCCCACTCTCTCCAGTCCCGGGAAGGTTCTGGGATGCCTCCCATTGTTGGCAAAGAACGGCGTCACTCCTGTGGACACGTGCTTCGTGTTGTTGTAAGCGAACTCGGCTAGCGGCAGGTAATCCACCCACGTCGCAGGCTGTTGATTGGCATAGCATCTCAGGTACTGCTGCATGATGGCATTGACCCTCTCTGCTTGCCCGTTGGTCTGCGGGTGTCTTGCTGATGCCAGATTGACCTTGACATTTAGAAAACCCATCAGCTTCTGCCAGAAAGACGAGATGAACTGGCGTCCGCGGTCGGACAGGATAGACCGTGGCAGGCCATGCACTTTGAACACGTGATCTATGAACAGTTTGGCGGTTTGTTCCGCCGTGGCCACCTTCGCACACGGAATGAAATGTGCCATCTTGGTGAACAAGTCCACCACCACTAGCACAGCTGTCTTGCCTCTCGAGCTGGGTAAATCCGTCACAAAGTCCAGGGCCACCCTCTCCCACGGTTCAAACGGCGTTTGCAGCGGTTCTAACAGTCCCGCCGGTGGTCTGTGTACCGGCTTGGCCCTCTGGCAGGTGTCGCACCTCGCGACGTAGTCCGCGACCTCCCCTCTCAGCCTGGGCCACCAGAAGTCTCTCGCGACTAATTCCATCGTTTTCTCTGTGCCAAAGTGACCGGCCGTGGGTGCGTCGTGCAACTGTTGCAGTACCTTGGCGCGAAGGTCGTCTCCTGGTACATAGACAGCCCCTTTGCGTAGGAGCAAGCCGTCCCGCACCTGGAACTCGTCCGTGGTAGCCGTGCCTCTGAGCAGTTCCGCCATCTTGTCTTGCGCGAATGAGTCGTCCCGCAATGCACGTCGCACCGCATCCAGGTCTACTGTAGCTGAGGCACACGCCCACGCCGTCGGTGCGAAGATGTGCATGGCCGCCGCTGGCGTCACCTCTTCTAGGTATTGCGGTTTTCGGGACAGTGCATCCGCCATGATGTTGGTGTCGCCTGGGACGTACTCTATTCGGAAATTGAAGTCAGCAAAGAACTCCGCCCAACGTATCTGCCTCTGGTTCAGGAACTGAGCCGTGCGCCAGTGCTCCAGATTCTTGTGGTCCGTGCAGACCTGCACCGTGTGCTTGGCGCCGATTAGGAAGTGCCTCCACGCCTTGAAAGCTGCATGAATGGCCAGCAACTCCCTGTCCCAGATGGTGTAGTTCTGCTCCGACTTGCTGAGCTTTCTGGAGTAGAACGCTCCCGGCCGCCACACCCCCTGCGGGTCTCGCTGCAGCAGGACAGCTCCCACGGCTCTGTCTGACGCGTCTGTCTCTACCCTCAACGGTTTACTGGGGTCGATATGCAGCAGTTGCTTCTCCGATGCGAAGAGATGCTTGAGCGCTTGAAAGGACTGCTCCGCCTGCTCCGTCCAGATGAATTTCTTTTTTTTGGAGCTGAGCGTGTCCGTAATTGCTGCCGTCTGCATCGCGAACCCCTTGATAAACTTGCGATAGAAGTTGGCGAAGCCGACAAACCGCTGGACCTCCTTCCGGTTGCGCGGGCTCTTCCAATCCAATACCGCACGAACCTTGGTGCTGTCCATGGCTATCCCCTTGTCCGACAACTTGTATCCCAGGAAATCCACCTCCGTCGTGTCGAACTGGCACTTCTCCAGCTTGGCGTACAGTCTATGTTGTTGCAACCTGCTGAGCACCTCCCTCACGTCTCGGTCGTGAGCTCGCTGCGAGTCAGAGAAAATCAGGATGTCATCCAGGAAGCAGACGCATGTCTTGTAGAGGAGTCCCTCCAACACGTGATGCATAAAAGCTTGAAAACAGTGAGAGCCATTTTGTAATCCAAAGGGCATAACCCTGTACTCGTAGGTGCCCAGCGGTGTGAACATGGCCGTCTTCCACTCATCGCCCTCCCGCATGCGGATGAGATTGTACGCCCCTCGTAGGTCCAACTTGGTGAACACGCTTCCCTTGCGCACCGTCGCGAGGAGGTCGTCAATCCTGGGCATGGGGTAATCAGACGGTTTGGTCATCTGGTTCAAAAGGCGGTAGTCCACAACGAGTCTTTTTTGGGGCGTGTCTTTCTTTTTCACGAAGAAAACGGGACTGCCCCCCACTGCCTTGGACTCTCTGATGAAGCCACGCTCCAGATTATGCTCGATGAACTGTTTGAGTTCCTGCATTTCATCTTCAGACATGGAGTATAGCCGCCCCTTCGGCAGCGTCGCCCCCGGTAGGAGGTCAATCTTGCAGTCATATGGCCGGTGAGGGGGTAGCTTGTCCGCCTCCTTCTCGCAGAAGACCTCCAAAAAGTCCGCGTATTTGTGGGGAACTGCTTGCAACGTTCCCAACTGCAGTTGTGATTCCTCCTCCTCTCCCTCCTGTCTGGGCAGGATGCAGTGTTCTGCGCAATAAGAGGAGCCGAAGATCAGCTGTCTCTGGTACCAAGCCAGTGTCGGACTGTGCCTGTCCAGCCAACTCATGCCCAACACAATGGGCGTGTCCGACAGTTGGGTGACATTAAAACTGATGACTTCCCTGTGGTTGCCAAGGCGCATCACCATCGGTGGCGTCTGCTTCACCACCTGCCCCCCTAGCAACTCTCTGCCATCCACTGTGACGACTTGCAGGGGCAGAGTGGCAGGCAATAGCTGTATAGCGTGCTGCTCCACAAAGCTCTGCGCTATAAAGTCTGCGTTGCTTCCAGAATCCACAGAAAGCGGCACTTCGATAGTGACGCCGTCGGGTAGCTGGAGAGACGCTGTGAGCTGCACTACTGGTTTGGGTGGGAGGGGATCCGTGGGTTGCAATATCGCTGGGGACTGCTTCACAGATGCGTCTGGCTGGGCCCCAGTGCCTCCGTCTCCAGCCAGACATCGTCGTTTCCCTGCTGTGGTTCTCCTTGCTGCGTTGCTGCAGTCACCATTGCTGAGGCTGCAGTGTGCTTGTGGAGCCTCCGGGGACACTCCTTCGCCAAATGGCCTGGATCCTCGCAGATGTAACACTTCCTGTTCCCTCTAGGAGGCTTCGCTTTCACTGCTGCCGGTGCTAGGGCTCTGGCTGCTGACTGAGCCCTTGCACCTCCAACCTCCATCGGTTCCCCTCCCCCTCCTGGCGGAGGTGTGGATTGCGCACGCGCTGCTTCCCTCGGAACGAAAGAGAAACTTCTCGCTGCTTCGCGCCCTCCACGTCCTTCATCTCTGCACCATGGACGTTCTTCCAGCCTCACCCCCACAGTCAGCGCCCTTTGGACCACCTCCTGCGTGCTTCGGGGCCTCTCCCCCCTTGCAATTTCATCCTTAACCGCAGAACTTAGACCCTCCCAGAAGAGGTCTCTGACAGGGGGCGAATCCCGATCCCATTCTAAAGCACTGACCAGCGCAAAAAATCGGGCGTGATACTGCCGGACGCTCGCCCTCCCTTGTTTTAGTCCATGAATCTCCCGTCTGGCCAGATCCACATCAATAGTAGACAAAAAACACGCATCCATCGCTTTGATAAAGGCATCTGCATTCTGAAGCGCCGGATCTTTATCCCTCCACAAATTGCGCAGCCAGGCTTTGGCATCCCCATGCAAATGGGACAATATGAACCCCACCTTCTCTTCCTCATCTCTAAAGTCTTTTGCCAGCAGTTGCAGTGCGCACATTACGTCTGCTCTAAAATTAGGGTACTGTTGCAAAGTCCCATCGAAGTGAGCCACAAGCCCTCCTGCTCTCCGTGCCAATCCCACGCCCTCCGGTCTGGGTCCCGGTTGCCCTTGCTTAACAAGCATTTCAAACCTGGCGTGTAGGTCTCTGTAGGCGGCTGTAGTCTCCTCCTCCCGTTTCTTGGAAGCCAATACCTCTGAGGACAACTGGTTCACTGCCTCTTGCAGCGCGGAGATCCTCTGTTCTTCCGTCATCTTGCTAACCTTTGTGAGCTTGCTTACAGACACCCCTCTTCCTCCCCTAGCGGCTTCTGCTCCCGCTGCGAGGTTTCAGGTTTCTGAAGCTTTGATGAGATGGGTCTTACTGTCAGAGCTGCTACCAGGTCCCAGCTCACATAGGACCACGCCACACAGCGTCCACTTTAAAAGAGTCTTTATTGAGTTACAGGTTTCATTTCCGAACTGCAGCGTGCAGCTCTACACCTTCTGCCCTAGGTCGGCGAAGACCCATCTGAGTCCCCGCCTCTTGCACACCAGCTTAATACCCTAGCCTTGCTCCACCTCCTTCGCCTCTCCCTACGTCTCTGGGTCCTTCTGCCCCCCTGGGACTCCTCCCTTCTACTCTCCTCTGACGCTGACCCCCCTGATCCTTCCGCTTCCTTTCGGCGGGCTTTGGGACCTGGCTCACTCTCCGGGCTGCTTACTGCTCCAGCTTCCGCTGCATTTGAACTTGGCGCGCGCGCCCAACTCTCTACTTTCCTCTTGACCGTTGCCTCGCTCTCTGAGGAGGGCGTGACCACCCCTGACTCGTGCCCTCCCTCCTGCTGACGGCCTCCGGAACCCGATGCCTGGCTGCCTTCCTCCCTGCTGCTCTCAGTCTTGAGCGTGGGTCCCGACTTCCAGCTGCTGCTCTCTGAATCTCCTCTGTTCCCTTCCTCCTGGGGTGTCCCCCCGGATCCCCCCCTTGCTCTGCTCACTGGGGCTCCCTTTTGGGAGTCCTCTGACTCACTGCTTAGGCTTGGAGATCTCGGGTCGTCATCATCACTCATTCTCCCTTCGGCTTCCTCCCCCTCGCTCTCTGTTTCCACCCTTCTCTGCGTCTCTGCTTCTGAACCCCTGACACATAGAATCATAGAATCATAGAATCATAGAGTTGGAAGAGACCACAAGGGCCATCAAGTCCAATCCCCTGCCAAGCAGGAAACACTATCAGAGTACTCCTGACATATGGTTGTCAAGCCTCTGCTTAAAGACCTCCAAAGAAGGAGACTCCACCACACTCCTTGGCAGCAAATTCCACTGTCGAACAGCTCTTACTGTCGGGAAGTTCTTCCTAATGTTTAGGTGGAATCTTCTTTCTTGTAGTTTGGATCCATTGCTCCGTGTCCGCTTCTCTGGAGAGTTGTTGCCAGTCTGTGTGAGCAGTACTGAGCGAGCTGGATCATTGCTCCAACTTGGTATCCAAGTGGTAGCCTTTTCCTTCTCCTCTGCACCCTCCTGCTCGCTACCCTTTCTCACGTAGAGAACATTTAACCCCTTGGACTCTGTGTGCCAAGGTGCAACGTCAAGGACACTATGTGTGAAACAACAGACCAAAAAATCCACCCACAGCACACCCTGTTAAGTAAGGGGAAATGAACTGCGGTATCCGTTGTACTTTTCTCCTTCGCACAACCTGGATAAGCTGTAAACTGGCCAATATTTTGTATTTACTCCTTGACAGCTGAAATCTAATCAGAGCATTCTCTCTCTCTCTTTTAAAGAAATACAATAGTTATTCTCAATTAGATTACGCAGCAAATTAAATCATAAATTTTTCTACCTAGGCACTGCCTCCCTTTCTTCCAAAACACTCCTTTAGTCCCTGGAGCACTTTATTTAAGTCTCAGAGCCTAAGCTTCAAAACTAGTTATGGATTTGATAATTTAATAATACGGGGCAAGTAATTGTTGGAGGGGATATTTATGATTTCATTAGATCCTACTGGTAATCAATAGTAATCCATTAATTCCTCCATTTACATATCTCTCAGGTTCCACTGGAAGTCCACAAATTCCATTTAAGTAGGTTCTATCCTTCCTGCCCCCAACTTCCCCTTCCCCTCCCACACCTTTTTATTTATGCAGTTTCCTATGCAAGAAGTCTGAATTCAAGCCGTATATATTACAGCCGAACAAATAAGCAACCAGCAGGAAAGCTTGTATACTCCGCAGCTCAGACTGCAGGATAAGATTTAATGCCAAAAACAAGGGAAAGGAATAAAACAAGAGTCCCCGTTCACCCCAGGATGCATGCATAACTCTCATTAATGTTAATGGAAGATATTGAATGTGTGTGCACTGAAGGGAGTTTATTAGAACCTAATAAATTCTGCACATTTTCCCTGGGCCTGTTCTGCAGCTGTATCAGGGTATATAATTGGACACTTTGCTCTGGCACAAGAGGGTGATATTTGTTTTTTGTTTTGTTTTTTAACGCAACATAAGAAATCCGGTATTTGGAGGCAAAAGGGAGACCTTCAGATTGGCATAAACTTTGCTTTGAGGATAAACTCAAAGCACAATAGGCAACATTAGAAATGTCATGAAGGCTGCCCCCAAGATATTTCAAGCAATTAAGCTTGAATATGGAATTATTAGTGGGACACGGGTGGCGCTGTGGGTTAAACCACAGAGCCTAGGACTTGCCGATCAGAAGGTTGGCGGTTCGAATCCCCACAACGGGGTGAGCTCCCGTTGCTCGGTCCCTGCTCCTGCCCACCTAGCAGTTCAAAAGCACGTCAAAGTGCAAATAGATAAATAGGTACCGCTCCGGCGGGAAGGTAAATGGCGTTTCCGTGCATTGCTCTGGTTCGCCAGAAGCGGCTTAGTCATGCTGGCCACATGACCCGGAAGCTGTATGCCAGCTCCCTCGGCCAGTAAAGTGAGATGAGCTCCGCAACCCAAAAGTTGGCCACGACTGGACTTAATGGTCAGGGGTCCCTTCACCCTTTACCTTTACCTATGGAATTATTATTATTATTATCATTAACATTTGTATCCATCTTTCCTCCAAGGAGCTTAGGGTGGTGTATCTGATTCTCGCCACCCTCATTTAATTCTTCCAGCAACCCTGTGAGGTAGCTTAGGCTGGGAGTAAGTGACTGGCCCAAGCTCACCCACTAACCTCCATAGCCAAGTGGGGTTTTGAACCCTGCTCCCAGTCCAGCACTCTAACTGCTATCACATTCTGTCTCTACATGGGACAGGTGCAAGGAAAGACCGCATAACCAGGAGAGACCTGGGCTGGGCCATGGGCAGGATCAAGCCAGAAGTCAGGACCAAATAGAAAGTTGGGAGTGAGGGACGCATGAGGAGCAAGACAGAAATCAAAACCAAATTGAGAACCTGGGCGAACCAGGAGGCGGGACCAAGAACACTTGCACAGGAAGACCTCATTGCACAAGCCAGAGTCAGCTGGAGCAGAAAGCTCTTTATATACCTGGAAGGATCGAGTGCCCAACCTGGGTGAGGAGAGTCAGTCTCTGGCCAGAGAGTTCTACACCAAGAAGGTTGCCACTTGCAATTCAGTAGTTCAACACATGGGGCAGCCACAAACAGATTCATGTCACCCCTGGCAGCAGGCATGACTATAATGTTTAAACAGATGTGGGGGGGGGTTGCATATTGTGACCAGGCATTGCTGATTATGGCAGAAGCAAAGGGAAAGCAAACTTACTATTCTAGAAGACAACAGAGCTCTCTGCCCCTAGGCATACTAACCTTTTAGTGGCATTTTCCTCTCAGAACAGTGGGCATGAATTAAAGACTACTGCGTATTCAAACCATTTTTTTGTGGGTTGTGTGGTTTAGAATAAAATAGGGTGAGTGGCTAGTATTTTCATTCTTCGGGATTTAGCTCCCTCCTTAGGGTCATCTGAAATTCAGTCTCTGAGTGGGTGTGTGGACCATGCAGTGCACAACAGTTATGAAGTACAGCAGTACCTCGGGTTAAGAACTTAATTTGTTCCAGAGGTCTATTCTTGAAGCTGTTCTTAACCTGAGGTACCACTTTAGCTAATGGGGCCTCCCACTGCCGCAGCGCCACCACCGTGTGATTTCTGTTCTCATCCTGAAACAAAGTTCTTAACCTGAGGTACTATTTCCGGGTTAGTGGAGTCTGTAACCTGAAGCATCTGTAACCTGAGGTACCACTGTATATGCACTGTAAAGAATGTATTGTAAGGCCATTATGGGTTTTTTTCTATGTGATGGTATAGTTAAATGCATATAGCACATCAAAGGTGACAACAAGCTCCAACAATGTATGTGCAAGCATGGGTCCGGCGCAGGAGAGAGGTGTTACAAGTGTGTCCCTATTTTTATCTGTGAAACTTAGTACCAGAAAGTACCCATGTTGCATCTCTTACATGCACAAATATTTGGTATAATAAACATATAAGCATTCGTACCAACTCCACCAAGACTACGAGTCTTGGGGTTCTCACTTCTGATGTGCATATTTTACAGCTTTAACCTGCCTTCCCCAAGCTGGTGCCCTTCAGATGTTATAGGACTACAATTCCCATCATACCTGGCCGTTGGCTTTGTTGGTCGGGTCTGAGGACAGTTGTAGTTCAACAATATCTGAAAGGCGAAACTTAGGGAAGGATGTTCTAAGAGATTGCAGGTTCATAAAGGGAAAGAAGAGGCTGGAAGAAGCTGAAAGCGGAGACACATTGTTCACGCACAGTGCTTTGTGCAAATTTGGAAATGAGAAAAAACAAATCCCGCACAAGTTCAATTTCAGAAACAAGGCCAGGTAATCTGAAACCTGAATTTCTCTCCAGATGTAGGGATGACAAGAACTTCTGAAGCAATGTATTCCTGCTGTGTTTTATGGTTTTCCTGATATTGTAAGTGAGCTGGAACTGGTCTGTGACCGTAATAATAAAATTCATTCGAATTTCTGAAGTGTTCCTATTATAGCTTAGGAAAGCCAAAAACTGGAGAAAACAGGGTCCTATTATCTCTGTGCTCTACAGCTGGCACCTTTCACTTTGCTTCTGAGCAGCAGTGAAAACACATTTCACATTTTGCCAACACTCAGCTCACCCACACAGTTTAATACAGCTGATGCCACTTAATTCACACCCATTTTCTTAAAAATGGGGGAGGGGGAATTTATAGGGCATGTTTGCACTGGGACAAGCTTGAATTTTAATGCTGTTGAGATTTTGCTGAAGCTCCTGACAAACTGGAACGTGTCCAGAGGAGGGCAACCAAAATGGTCAAAGGCCTGGAAACGATGCCTTATGAGGAACGTCTAAGGGAGCTGGGCATGTTTAGCCTGGAGAAGAGGAGGTTAAGGGGTGATATGATAGCCATGTTCAAATATATAAAAGGATGTCACATAGAGGAGGGAGAAAGGTTGTTTTCTGCTGCTCCAGAGAAGCGGACACGGAGCAATGGATCCAAACTACAAGAAAGAAGATTCCACCTAAACATTAGGAAGAACTTCCTGACAGTAAGAGCTGTTCGACAGTGGAATTTGCTGCCACGGAGTGTGGTGGAGTCTCCTACTTTGGAGGTCTTTAAGCAGAGGCTTGACAACCATATGTCAGGAGTGCTCTGATGGTGTTTCCTGCTTGGCAGGGGGTTGGACTCGATGGCCCTTGTGGTCTCTTCCAACTCTATGATTCTATGATTCCCCACCATGAACTATAGTAATTAGATCATTATATAAGAGAGCGGCCACAGTCCTGGTGATTCTGCCAGCAAATACTTTATGTGCACAGGATCTCTGCAGAATGGAAAGGAAGCTACTTATCACCGTGCAAGGGAAAAGCCTATACAGTGGTACCTTGGGTTAAGTACTTAATTCATTCTGGAGGTCCGTTCTTAACCTGAAACTGTTCTTAACCTGAAGCCCCACTGTAGCTAATGGGGCCTCCTGCTGCCGCTGCACCACCAGAGCACGATTTCTGTTCTCATCCTAAAGCAAAGTTCTTAATTATTTCTGGGTTAGCGGAGTCTGTAACCTGAAGTGTACGTAACCTGAAGCGTATGTAACCCGAGGTACCACTGTAGTTTCTGTCTGCATGAAGATCCTATGTCTTTTTTTAAAAAAAAACACCACAATTTATATCCCCTTCGCATATGCAAACCCTTCCCTGTGGAAAGAGTGAGAGGCATGGGAATGGGGTGAAAATGAAAGTGGTGATATGGAAGGGTATGAGGAATAGGAAAGGATCGTGGCGTCATAATTGTGCAGAAGGCGAAATGGATGCTTAGCAGTCACATGAGTGGAAGATTCATCAGGTTACCATGGCCTGTGTGCAAGGAAGGGTTGAAGAAAAAGAGGGGGAGAAAAAAGGTAATAGAGGCAGGTAATAGAGCCACAGATCGTGAAGCTGAGGCTCCAATACTTTGGCCACCTCATGAGAAGAGAAGACTCCCTGGAAAAGACCCTGATGTTAGGAAAGATGGAGGGCACAAGGAGAAGGGGACGACAGAGGACGAGATGGTTGGACAGTGTTCTCGAAGCTACTAACATGAGTCTGACCAAACTGCGGGAGGCAGTGGAAGACAGGAGTGCCTGGCGTGCTCTGGTCCATGGGGTCATGAAGAGTTGGACACGACTAAACGACTAAACAACAACAATAGAGCCACATTTGGGGGGGAAATGGAGAAGTAACAGGGTTGTGAATTAATTGGTCCAAATCAGAGATGATGATATTTTACTACGATGAAGATGAAAAATGAAAAATTTTGAAGGAAAAAAAACAGATATAAAATTAAGAAATGTAATAAGGTATTTGGGAATAAATATAACAAGAAATTTAGAAAATTTAGAGCAAGAGAATCTTAACAAATTAAAGAGGGAAATTAAAGAAAAGTTGGAGGAATATACAAAAATTAAGCTTTCATAGTTTGGAAGAATAGCGATAATTATAATGACAATTTTGTGTAGAATAATTTTTTTTATTTAGAATGTTACCAAGATATCGGAGACAGAGGTAAAGGGTTGGCAAAGTAGGATTAATAAATTTGTAATGAGGATAAGTGACCTAGAATTAATAAAAGTAGATGGTATAAACCCCAGAAAACAGGTGGTTAAGGTGAAACAAGGAATGAAAGAATATACAAAATTTGAAAAATGATTATAGAAATGGGAGACAAAGAAGAAAATGTCATTATAAAATAGGAAACCAGTGAAATTCATAAACTATTAGTAGAAATGGAGGATGAACAAGATCAATTAAAAGAGGTGTGGGAAAAGGAGATAACAAGGGAGATAAATAGTCAAAGCTGGAGGAAAATATGGGAGAAGCACACTTTTAAAATGTTGTCTATAAGGATACCAGAAAATTACTATAAGTTAGTATGGAGATGGTATTTAACACCAGTAAGATTAAATCAAATAAACAAGGAATATTTGGTGTTATGTTGGAAGGGGATGCCAGGAAACCGAGACTTATGTTTACATGAGGTGGCGGTGTAAATATGTACAATTTTGGGGGCATAGGGTGTTTAAGGAGATAACAGAAACCACTGACTTTCTGACTGAAAGTCCAGAAGTAGCATTATTATCAATTTACAATGGAGGGGAAGGTTTGCAGGCTATGAAGGACTTGCTCACAAATTTATTGACAGCTGCACGAGTTATTATATCTACAAAGTGGAAGGGGTAAGGTGAATATAAAATGGAAGAATGGTATAAAGAGGTGTGGGATTAATGATAAATTAACATGTGCTATTAAGGTAAGACAGGGTATGCGCAGGAGAAATGATTTTGAGGAGATATGGAAGGTATGTAGAATTTGTACTGTTAAAACGGAAAGGGGTCAAACCATCGCAAGAGGTGTTGAAATTTTGGGAGGTTGGATAGTTACAATGGAATGGTCTTGGGCAGCGGTCAGCAAATTTTTTCAGCAGGTGGCCGGTCCCCTATCCCTCACACATTGTGTGGGGCCGGACTATTTTTTTTTGGGGGGGGATGAACGAATTCCTATGCCCCACAAATAACCCAGAGGTGCATTTTAAATAAAAGGGCACATTCTACTCATGTAAAAACACACAGATTCCCAGACTGTCTGCGGGTCGGATTTAGAAGGCGATTGGGCCTGATCCGGCCCCTGGGCCTTAGTTTGCCTACCCATGGTCAGAACAGAACAGAACAGACCTTTTCCAGAGCATTTTGGGGAGGACCTGTTTGATAGTAAGAATACTACAGTGGAACCTTGGGTTACAAACGCCTCGGGTTACAAACTCTGATAACCCGGAAGTAGTACCTCGGGTTGCGAACTTTGCCCAAGGATGAGAACGGAAATTGAGCCACGGCAGCGGGAGGCTCCATTAGCGAAAGCGCGCCTCAGGCTAAGAACAGATTCAGGTTAAGAACGGACCTCTGGAACAAATTAAGTTCGTAACCCGAGGTACCACTGTATTGAGTAAATTCTGCTGACCTAGAAATATTTCACCTGCAGGGCTCCTCTCCTTGTTGTTGATGACGATCTTAATGTTTTATTGTTCATTTTAAATTGACTGTTAGCCGCCTGGAGCGGTGAAGTGTCTGTCTCTTTTTCGATGGATAGGTAGAAGGATTTTTATTTTTATAAAGACCTAGTTCTAACCAAGGCATGCCAAAGAGACAAATAAAATGTTCAGAACAGGCCACACCAAATGGTGCGTTGGCAGAATGTCACAAAAGTTGATATGACTTGGCAGCAGATATACAGGGACAGAAGTTTTGGATTCAGCTGGAAAGATGAGAAGTCCCATATGATTATGTCAAAGTAAGTATTTGAAAGCTGTCACTGAAAACAGAGATGGCAGCACAAAGTGGGGAGGAAAAGAGAAATGTCTAGACGTGTGGTGAGGCTCCCCAAGATACGCAGCATGACAACAGAAGAAAAAGAAAATCAGGATTTGTGAACTTGCTCCTTTGATTCCAGTCCCCCCCCAAAAAAAACCCCTAATGTTAAATCGTCCAGCTACTCTACAAATGGCTTTGTGGTTTGATTACAATATAAAATTTCTGAAATAAAAATAAAATTTAAAACATGGAGATTTTTCTTATAAGGAAGACAGTTTCCCCATTTCAGTTGAATCACTCGTTATAGCAGCATTTGTTTTGGACCTTAAGAAGAGCGCGCGCACTGAGAAGCAGGATTTCTTTACTTAGAAAGCATTAATGCTGCCTGCAGAGAGGTTTTCACAGGGCAGACTGGAACGGCTTGCAAAATGCACCCAGGTATTCTGGGAGCGTATGAATATAAGCAGAAAGCCGGTCGTGCACACACAGCAAAGCCCTTCTGAGAGACCTCGCTTTTACCCACACCCCCTCCTTCTGCCTAAGTTCCTGACCTCTTGTGTGCAGTCTGTCAATCACACGGAATCTTATCCAGCCATAAACATATCCTTTGTGACATGCACAAACTTGAGGGGAAGATAAAACTAACTTTACAGCTTCACGTACCATAAGCTGGGATTTGAACTCACACCATTATATGTATAAAAAGAGCAATGCACTAGCTTAGGGGGCAGCTTTTACTCTGCATTTCTAAAGCAGGAGGCAAGATTACATCTTCCCAGATCTCAAAGGGACCTTCTTCTATTTTTACAGATGCCCATCTGTTCTGCAGAGTAAATATACCAAGGAACAGGAGGAAGTTCTAGCAGCTGCAAGACCGACCATGCATTTCCACAGTGGCTCCTCATCTTGGCTGTTGAACCTTGGTTTCCCCCTCCCTTTACTTACCTACACTTTAGCCTCTCTAAATTACTTACCCTTCAACATTTCTCCGATGAAAATAGGGATGTCCTATTCAATAACAACAAATAATAATAATAATAATAATAATAATAATAATAATAATAATTTTATTTATACCCCACCCATCTGACTGGGTTGCCCCAGGCACTCTGGGTGGCTTCCAACACACAGTGGTACCTCGGGTTACATACACGTCAGGTTACATACGCTTCAGGTTACAGACTCTGCTAACCCAGAGATACCATATTTTTCATCCCATAGGACGCTCCGTCCCATAGGACGCACCTAGTTTTTTTTTTGGGGGGGGGAATAAAGGAACATGTTTTTTCCTTTATTTCCCCCCCAAAACCAGGTCAGGGAAACCGAACCAGGTCAAGGAACAGCGGGATGGTGGCGCTGCACCTCCTTGCTGTCCCCCAAGCTTGTGGGGCTGGCCGGGCGCGCCGGGCGGCAGGCTGCTATCCGCAGCGTGGGGAGCCCTGCAGGAACTCCTGCAGGGCTGCCTAGGCTGCGAATGTGTTCCCGAAGCGCCGGGCGCTCTGCTTTCAGCGTGCCGGGCGCTCCAGGAAGCAGGCTGCTATCCACAGCATAGAGAGCCCTGCGGGACCTCCTGCAGGGCTGCCTAGGCTGTGGATGTGTTCCCGAAGCGTCGGGCGCTCTGCTTTCAGGGCGTCCGATGCTCCGGGAAGCAGGCTGCTATCCGCAGCCTAGACAGCCCTACGGGAACTCCCGCAGGGCTGCCTAGGCTGAGGATATGTTCCTGAAGCCTGGAGAGCGAGAGGGGTCAGTGCGCACCGACCCCTCTCGCTCTCCAAGCTTCAGCGAAAGCCTGCATTCGCCCCATAGGACACACACACATTTCCCCTTCCTTTTTGGAGGTGGAAAAGTGCGTCCTATAGGGCGAAAAATACGGTAGTACCTCGGGTTAAGAAATTTGCTTCAGGATGACAACAGAAATCGTGCTCTGGTGGCACGGCGGCAGCGGGAGGCTCCATTAGCTAAAGTGGTGCTTCAGGTTAAGAACAGTTTCAGGTTAAGAACGGACCACAAGAACAAAGTAATTACTTAACCCGAGGGACCACTGTATATAAAAAATAAACATTAAAAAAAACTTCCCTATATAGGGCTGCCTTCAAATGTCTTCCTAAGGTTATACAGTCGTACCTCGGAAGTCAAACGGAATCCCTTCCGGAAGCCCGTTCGACTTCCAAAATATTCAGAAACCAAGGCACAACTTCCTATTGGCTGCAGGAAGTTCCTGCAGCCAATAGGAAGCCACGGAAGCTGCGTCGGACGTTCGGGTTCCAAAGAACATTCACAAACCAGAACACTCACTTCCGGGTTCGCGGTGTTCAGGAGCCAAAACATTCGACTCACAAGGTGTTCGACTTCTGAGGTATGACTGTATAGTTACTTATTTCCTTGGCTCGGGGGGGGGGTCACATAGCTCCATACCCTCCAACATTTCTCCAATGAAAAGGAAAAGTGGGACGTTCTGGGATCAAATCAGAAGCCAGGATGGCTTCTGTAAATCTGGGACTGTCCCTGGAAAATAGGGACACTTTGAGGGTCTGGAATTATCATAATTTAGATGGGTTTTAGCTGTGGCAGATAAAAGGAATAGAGCTAGGAATTATCCACATAGTAAAACACTCATTCAGCTTTCATATTTTCTTTTTTGTAATGAGGAGGGGAAATGTTACTAGTCCTTACGAATGCCAAAGGAAAGCCTGCTTCGATGTGGAAAAGCAGTATTTTCAAACACTGGCATGTGTGCGCATAGAGCTCTTCTGAGGTCAAGTATGTGATGTCCTCTTTGATAAATGCAGAAGAGCCTGTGAATCCCCTTCACATGCTCCTTGTATCACAGTTGCAGACAATATCAGACAATGGCATCAATCATTTTATAATGCTATCATGTATTTTAATATTCTGTTGGAAGCCGCCCAGACTGGCTGGGGAAACCAAGCCAGATGGGCGGGGTATAAATAATAAAATTATTGTTGTTGTTGTTGTTGTTGTTGTTGTTGTTGTTGTTGTTGTTATTAATCAAGGGATCAACCCTGTGCTTAACCAGGGAGGGATGCATGTCAGGTGCAACGTGGAAACTGGAAAAATCCCAAAGAGCATTTCAATTCCCAGGGGTAGAAATCCCACTTCTCATGTTTTCCTGGTCCACTCTGAATTTGCTCTTACACCTCTCAATAGCGATCTGGTCAGAAACCTCAAAATCAATGCAGAACAATGATAAGGGAAAAGATAATAACCTTTCTGACTTTATCATAAAATAAAAAAGTAAGGGACAGGCTATTGAAAAGCAACTCATGGAAGTAGAATCCCAGCCTTGCAACTTCTTCCTAATAAAAGATTTACGGACAAGAGCAACACAATTGTAAGCAAATCAGGATTTCTTTCACACACAAAGGCTGTGCATGTTTTCTCCTGGAGGAAAGGCTATACAATATTTACAAGAGCTGTAATGGGAGAAATATGGTGGAAAGCAGATATAATATGCTTTTGAAAGGTCTTAACTCTGCAAACTCAACTCTAAGGGTGAGCATCGTGACAGAGTGTTTGCACATTTGCATGTTGTTCTTACTCTGTTGGATTTTGATACAGGCCATGTCTATTTTTTTATTTTGTAAATTTATATACCGCCCTTCCTCCCAAAGGAGTCCAGGGCAGTAGGCACATTTGTGATGAAACAATGCAACTAGAAATAAAATTCTAAAATGTTAATTCCTAATGTTAGGACATGAATGAAGGTAAAGGTAAAGGTACCCCTGACCATTAGGTCCAGTCGTGACCGACTCTGGGGTTGCAGCGCTCATCTTGCTTTATTGGCCGAGGGAGCCAGTGTACAGCTTCCGGGTCATGTGGCCAGCATGACTAAGCCGCTTCTGGCGAACCAGAGCAGCACATGGAAACGCCGTTTATCTTCCTGCCGGAGCGGTACCTATTTATCTACTTGCACTTTGACATGCTTTCGAGCTTCTGGGTTGGCAGGAGCAGGGACCAAGCAATGGGAGCTCACCCTGTCACGGGGATTCAAACCGCCGACCGTTGTTTAACCCACAGCGCCACCCGCGTTCCAGGACATGAATACATCCATACATATCCATAACTATTGTATAGATTTATACAGACCAGGGTTGGGAAACCTTTGGCACCCTAGATGTTGCTGAACAGCAACTCCCATCAACCCAAAAAAGCATGACCAATGGCATGAGGAAAGTTGTAGTCCAACAACATCTGAAGGGACAAAGGTTCCCACACCTGACGCAGACCCTATAGCTCCCATGATACCAATCACTGTCTATGCAAGCAGGACTTGCTGGAAAATGGAGTCCAACAACATGGGAAGGACTTCAGGTTCCCTACCTCCATCTTAGACCAATGGAAGATTATAGTGCTTAGAAACAGTCACTACAATGTCTTTGCTCTCAACAGGCAGCTGGCCCTTCGCCTCACCAGCAAAAGCCTCAGCGTGTCTACTCAGAAGTCAGTCCTACTGAAGTCAATCCAGCTTACTCCTAGCTAAATGGGCTCAGGGTTGCAGCCTCCCTCCACCTCCCAGGAGAAATTATAATAATGTTTTTGGAATAAATTACAGTTAATGAAGTCACAAAAAATATTTCATACCCTTAACTTTGGCCTCAAGGAGAGAGAGTCCAAAGACTCTGTCAGAGAGAAGGAGCCCCTTTCCTTCATTTTTCTAACTGTGACTAATTGGTGGATTCCTCAGGATGCTACAAGACCTTTTTAATGTGCATGTCTGGGATGTTCAGAATGTGGCAGACCTCTAATGTGATGTTACTTAGAAGCCTGGCAATGGAAAGCACCGTGACATTCTGTAGTGCAGAAGCAAAACAAAACAAAAAGATCCATCTCCAGACCCATCATAATTTACCACCAGAGAGAATTATGGGAATTGGGCCTGCCCCCTTTTCCCTTCAGGGGATCTTCAGCTCCTGATATTTCTAAAACAGACTTCATTATCCAAGCCATCATTTCCATTTATCAGTGCCTTGCAGCACTCGCTATTCTCAGTTCAAAGAGTGTCACGTCCATCAATCATTCCACGGCCTTCATTTTCCTTTGTCTCCTCCAGCCATCAACCTTTTTTTTTTTTTTAATGCTGCTTCTAGCATCAAGGGATGGCGGCAGCGAGAAGGCCAGGTGCCCTTTCCTAATGACAATAACTGGAAGATGCAAAGATTAGAAAACTTTGTGAGACTTGCCTTCCATGAAATGGCTGCTGAAACCTGGATAGGACACAGTGTGAAGTAGCAGCATTTCACCATTTCACCCATAAGTCCATAGAACAAGGGTGGGCAGTACGATGCCCTCCTTTGCTGGACTCCATCTCCCATCACCCCTAGTATTGGCCATTCTGATAGAGGCTGGTGGGAGTTGTAGTCCAAAGGCTTCCAGAAGCTACCATGTTGGCTACCCCTACTGTAGAAAGCAAAGGGACGCGGGTGGCACTGTGGTCTAAACCACTGAGCCTCTTTGGGCATGCTGGTCAGTGGTTCGAATCCCCACGACGGAGTGAGCTCCCATTGCTCTGTCCCAGCTCCTGCCAAACTAGCAGTTCAAAAGCATTGCCAGTGCAAGTAGATAAATAGGTACCGGAGTGGCAGGAAGGTAAACAGTGTTTCTGTGCGCTCTGGCTTCCGTCACGGTGATCCATTGCACCAGAAGCACTTTAGACCTGCTGGCCACATGACCTGGAAAACTGTCTGCAGACAAACACTAGTTTCCTCGGCCTGAAAGCAAGATGAGTGCCGCAACTCCATAGTCGCCTTTGACTGGACTTAACCATCCAGGGGTCCTTTGCCTTTACCTTTACCTAGAAAGCACAGGATGATCTTCCTTCTCATTTTGACAGTGCTGTCTTATGGCATGCCATAGCTCATATCCTCACCTGGTTTAGCCGGCCAGCGGAAGCCATTCCTGGGGTGTGGCTGCTGTCGCATGTTGACAGCTGAATGCAGGGTGGAGACCAATGGTGGACAAACTATCCCAGGAGCAGCATGATGTCCCCAACCAGAGGTATTAAAAAGGTAAAGGGACCCCTGACCGTTAGGTCCAGTCGTGGCCGACTCTGGGATTGTGGCGATCATCTCGACTTATTGGCCGAGGGAGCCAGTGTACAGCTTCCAGGTCATGTGGCCAGCATGACTAAGCCACTTCTGATGAACCAGAGCAGCACACGGAAACATCATTTACCTTCCCGCCACATTTATCTACTTGCACTTTGATGTGCTTTCAAACTGTTAGGTTGGCAGGAGCAGGGACCAAGCAACGGGAGCTCACCCCGTCGCGGGGATTCGAACCGCCCACCTTCTGATTGGCAAGTCCTATGCTTTGTGGTTTAGACCACAGTGCCACCTGCGTCCCTCACCAGAGGTATTACTCCTCTCCTAACACCCTATACACATACTAGCATTATCATGGTTTTCATATATAATGTCTCACTTTTTTTTTGCCTCCTAGCTTTCTGGCCTCAGCGAGAAGTCTGGGATATCCAGACCAAAAGCAATGTTTCAGCCATCTTAGCCTTTCTTCACAGCTATGTCTGCAGGGAGAGAATGCTCAGGGTGACCCATCTTTCCTTTAGCTGCAGCTTCTGTTGCTCATCTGAAAGACCGAAAAGGTGGCTTTCATGGTTTATTAGCCCAAGGTTTGTGTATATGAATCCACAGGATGCTCAGACGCATTAACATTGCATCGCTGTTAATGACTGTAATCCTTCTGATGCAATCAAGGCCTGCTGTGCTGTGATTAATTTTGAATATTCAAACCCCCTAGTCCACAGGAACAATAGGAATGAGAGAAGACAAGAAAATTAGGAAGGATCAGCTGTAGGCTAAAGAGGGATTCGGTTCCATAGAGACATTTCACTTCGGGTTAAGATGCTTACAAAACTCCAGCCAGGTGTATTGATTTAGTGCACCATTAAAGAAGCATCTGCAAAAGCAAAACATGCCCATCATAAAAAAAAAATACGGGAAGCCAATCTTTGCAGCTTAGAATAATTAACAGAAGGTGAGGCACTGAAATGATTGTACCACATTGAAAGCATCAACCTCAGTTCCCTGTCTGTCTAGTTGAATTTGCAATTGACAACATATGGGACTCAAGAAGGAAGGTGCTTAGATGTTGTCACCATTTTTATATGACATGCATCCATGAGATTCCCGGACTGTGGTATTCAGCAGATAACTTACAACCATTTTGATGTTACGCTCCGCTGCTTCTTGCGTTTTTAAAACCGCAGATCTAATCAACATGTGAAGATGACAATATACTGTGAGCATAGTAATGAGGACTCTGTTTCCTTTCCTCCAGTCCCCCAAACTTTTTAAGACTATACAGAGAGGTGAGAGAAGGAAGAGAAAGGGCCTAGTTAGTGATACCTAATCTACTCCCATCAAAATGAACAATGGCATTTGCTCTTCTTTCACAGATAAACATGTCATTTCATTTTGTGTTTATCTTTTTCTCCTTTTTGGACAAGAAAAATGTTTGATGCTGGCAAGAGAGAAACATTATTTATTGCAATTTAAGATGTGGTTCTCATACCTAATGATTGGTTTTGAGTCTCATGGTCCCTCAGGAGACCAAGCAGTGGCTCGGACTGGCCTTTTTCAGACTGTGATTAAGGTAATTGAATCAGAAATGGATTGGGAATGCAACTAATTTTATTAAAATGCCCAGAGTTTGATTTTTCTCTTTATTTATTTCTTTTTTAAAAAGCCCATGCCATCAGCATAGCGACAATAAATTATCGCAAATTATGGTGCTCTCCAGAAAAGCAGCTCATATATCTAGAAGAGAGTACAATATGTGATCTTGAAAATCCAGGAGTTTGCAATAACATCAGCGGGGTGTTGTCATTTCATTACATTTATTAAGCTAATGGGACAAGAAGCCCCCAGCAAATCAACATATCTTCAAAATCCACTGGCTACACACACATCGAGTGGCCGGTGCTTCTCATACAATAGAAAATCAATTTTTCCCCAACCTTTAATTCTAAAAGCAAGATATATACTTGCTGATGGCTAATCAAGGGAGCACTTCTTTCAACTAACACTTTGCCCGTGAGTGCACTTGCAGGGAATCCTATAGCCCAACAGTGAGGTCATCACAGCCTGCTGTAGATTTAAATTCGCATGGTTCAAGCTGTGATTAGTTAATCAAGCCAGCCTTTCAAACTACTGCGGTAATAATTTCAGAATGTGGTGCCTAGTCACAGGCTGATACAGAGACTTAGCACAACAGAAGCACTGCTATGAGACCACTGGAAGTTATGACCTACCCCTGCAATAGCCAAAATATGTCTTGTTATAGGTTTCAGCATGTGTGTGTCAGTCTGGGTTATATTTGCAGGTCCCTTGCAGGCCAAGGTGGTTTAGAATCTAGCAGAAGAGGCTGCTGAACTGGTCAGAGAAGTTTCTTTGTACGATAATGGGCTCAGATGGCCAGTTAAGGGCTGCCATTCACATGTTCATTCATATGCCTTATTATTTATACCCTGCTCATCTGGCTGGGTTTCCCCAGCCACTCTGGGCAGCTTCCAACAAAATATTACGAATACAATAAAACAATATAAATATATTCTAAAAAATTAAAAATTGCCCAGCAGCACCTTAGAGACCAACTAAGTTTGTTCTTGGTATGAGCTTTCGTGTGCATGCACACTTCTTCAGATACACTGAAACAGAAGTCACCAGACCCTTATACATAGTGAGAGGGTGAGGAGGGGTATTACTCAGAAGGGTGGTGGGAACGGGTGATTGACTGATAGGTGTGGTAAACCTGTTGACAACTGTTAACGACTGCAGTTGGTCTTATAGGAAAAAGCAAGGGGTGAGATGGCCCAAAATAGCTTCATCATGTATAATGAGATAAGAATCCAATGTCTCTATTCCAGTGGCGTAGCGTGGGTTCTCAGCACCCAGGGCAAGGCAAGTATTTTGCGCCCCCTAACCCGTGGATTTTAGCACTCGAGTCTCTTCCGCGCCCCCCCCAGATGTTGCGCCAGGTGCAGCAGGCCCCCCTGCATCCCCCACGCTACGCCACTGCTCCCACCACAAGTCTTCAGGACAGCCATCCGAAGGCTGGTGTGGAGAGAAGGTCTCTCCGCCCCACCGCCAGGCTTCGGAGGAGGTCCGAGGACAGTGGGGTTCCTGCTTCCTCGAGGAGGGCCGGCCAAATGTGCCCCCCCCAAATGTTGTGCCCGGTGTGGCCGGCACCCCTGGCACCCCCCATGCTACGCCACTGCTCTATTCAGACCAGGTCTCCCCATGGTTTTAAGTTTGGTAATAAGTTGTAATTCAGCAACTTCTCTTTTCAGTCTATTTCTGGAATTTCTGAGCCCCTCCATCCTATGCTCAGGTTGCATATATGTGCAAATAAAACCAGTTTTAGCCTAAGGACACCACAATTTCCATTAACTTGCATTCCAAGGAAATTGAACCCTGAGTAAGCACTGGGATTCCTGGAGTCTCTTGCTGCTCCAAGATTAGGATGTGTGCAACAGGATGAACTAGCAGCCTCAGTGACATTCCAGAGCCCAGTACAGAAAATTTCCATATCACTGTTGCCCACAAGTCAAAGCGTTGGTGTGGGAACTTGCTATTGCCACCCTCCAGAAGAACTCAATGGCTGGCTCTATGCTTTATGGCAGCAGTGGGGAGTCAGTGACAAGGTGGTTATCATTTGTAGCAGCCTCCACATGGTGCTGGAAAGTGGTGCTCTTCATCTAAACAACGGGAAGGAGTGGGAAAAGAATGTCTCTTCATGACATGAGGAAAGGGAAATGGTTAATGTCCCTTTGTGCCAAATACTAACATTGTTTAAAGTTGTGCCCCGCTGCCTATGTTGGATTTGCAAGATTAATTTGAATACGGCAAGACTGTCAAACTTTATACACCAGTAAGCACATCTGGAATTCTGAGACGGTGGTCCCCAGTCACAAAATGGCTGCCATGGGTTGTGTGGTATAAAACAAAATGGCTGCCATGGGTATGCAGCATAACAGAAAATGGCTGTTGTGAGGGGTGTGGTGTAACAAAAATGGCTGCTGTATCTAAAAAATGGCCTCCCTAAAAATGGGAAAAGACACTCGCTCACAGAGAGAAGTTTGTTGCATCTCTCCTGTTCAGAATGGAAGGGAGTTTGCATATTCAATGAAATGTTGTCCTGTTTGAGGTGGAATTTTTAATATAGGTGACGCAAAGCCAGTGCAAACAGGAACTAAACAGGAAGAGCAAACAGTATATTGTGTATTGTGGGTTTTGTGGAGATATTTACTGTGACCTTTTTCAAGTGCCATAGAAGATACTAGTGGGATTGCTGGTATCCATGAGTGCCATGTTGGGAATACAGTGGTACCTTGGGTTACATATGCTTCAGGTTACATACGCTTCAGGTTACAGACTCCACTAACCCAGAAATAGTGCTTCAGGTTAAGAACTTTGCTTCAGGACGAGAACTGAAATCGTGCTCCGGCGGCACGGCAGCAGCAGGAGGCCCCATTAGATAAAGTGGTGCTTCAGGTTAAGAACAGTTTCAGGTTAAGTACGGACCTCTGGAATGGATTAAGTACTTAACCCGAGGTACCACTATACAGAAAGGGGTTGGGAGGGATGATAGTGGGTAGGTGAAAAGCTACCAGTCAAACACTGTACCAGTGGCAGTAGACCTCATGGGACCACTGTGGTGCAGAAGTGGATTGGACAGGGAGGAGTAATTTCAAGGCCATGAATGGGAAAGGCAGTAAATGAAGACAAGAATGGGATTTCATTGTTGGGCTTCCTCAGTAAGATTTGTGAATCTTTGCCCTATCCATCCATCTGAGGTGAACTAAAAGTTGTAGTTGTTGTCCTTTCTCCCTGCACGCACACTCTCTCTTTCTTCTTCCATCCCTGCTAGCTATTCCCAGGCGGTAACACAAACTATCCCACAAATAAGGTCAATGCAGCAAATGGAAAGGAAGAGAATTGCTTCCATTTGCTGTTGTCAGATGTTAGTGTTGTCTTAATCAACCCTAACAGGGCCTTTAACGGGTAAATCCTATACTCACATTACACCAGGAACAGAGATAGGCCACTCCTATTCTTGAGAAACAGCTGCCATATTTAATGGGTGGTCAGCCCAGGAAGGGAGGGGGGAAACACACACAACCAGAAAATCCAAAAAATGCATTTTAAAAATTGACAGACTCATCCCCTTGGAACACCACTAGAGCCCAGCAAAGCCACCTACATGTTGCACAGACCTCAATGCATGCCCCCAGAACATCCCCTGCATCACACCACACCCACACCCACCCACCAAGACCGCAACATCACTGCCCCATCAGCCTCAGCGGCACACCAATAATGGCCATGTTACTGCAAACCCCCAGGAATCAGTGCAGGCGGGCAGCTCAAATCCTTTCTCTTCTTACAAGCAGTGTTGAATGTGTGCCACACAGAGGTGTAAGGAAAAGAGGCACAGCGCAAGACCCACAAGATGCCAGCAGAGAGCGTACATACACACAGCCCTCCAGGGACAAGGGCTGAAGTTGCGCCCAGAGAGAAAAATACATTTGCCAAGCGGCTAAAGGAGGGGCCCGGAGATGTCGTGCATGCAGAGTGGCAACGACATTCTCCACTGGCCCACTGTATTGAGAACATAGGAAGAGCTGGCTGGATCTTGGCTTATCTGTCTCAGCATCCTGTTCTCACAGCGGCCAACCAGATGCCTGCGGGAAACCAGGAAGCAGAAATCGAGTACAGGAGCAGCCTCCCCTCCTGGGGTCTCTAGCCACCGGTATTCAGAAACATTACTGGTTCCAGCTGTGGAGGCAGAGCTGAGCCATCACAGAAGCAGGAGAGAGGAGTTTTGGGCCCCATCAGGGGAATGTTCAAATGGGTCCTCACTGGTTTTTTTGGATGCCTGATTAAACAAATGAAGTCTGAGGTTGAATCCTGACAAGACAGAAGTACTGTTCTTGGGGGACAGGGGGCAGGCTGGTGTGGAGGACTCCCTGGTCCTGAATAGGGTAACTGTGCCTCTGAAGAACCAGGTGCGCAGCCTGGGAGTCATTTTGGACTCACAGCAGTCCATGGAGGTGCAGGTCAGTTCTGTATCCAGGGCAGCTGTCTACCAACTCCACCTGGTATGCAGGCTGAGACCCTATCTGCCTGCGGACTGTCTCACCAGAATGGTGCATGCTCTAGTTATCTCCCGCTTGGACTACTGCAATGCGCTCTCCGTGGGGCTACCTTTGAAGGTGACATGGAAACTGCAATTAATCCAGAATGCGGCAGCTAGACTGGTGACTGGGAGCGGCCGCCGAGACCATATAACACCAGTCCTGAAAGATCTTCATTGGCTCCCAGTACGTTTCCGAGAACAATTCAAAGTGTTGGTGCTGACCTTTAAAGCCCTAAACGGCCTGTATACCTGAAGGAGCGTCTCCACCCCCATCATCCAGCCTGGACACTGAGATCCAGCGCCGAGGGCCTTCTGGCGGTTCCCTCACTGCGAGAAGTGAAGTTACAGGGAACCAGGCAGAGGGCCTTCTCGGTAGTGGCTCCTGCCCTGTGGAATGCCCTCCCAGCAGATGTCAAGGCAATAAACAAGTATTTTACTTTTAAAAGACAACTGAAGGCAGCACTGTTTAGGGAAGTTTTTAATGTCTGGTGCTGTGTTGTTTTTAATATTCGGTTGGAAGCCACCCAGAGTGGCTGGGGAAATCCAGCCAGATGGGTGGGGTATAAATAATAAATTATTATTATATTAATATGGTAAGAAACTGAAGTCAGGCAGCAGCAAAAGTGAAGCTCACATTCAACCCACACTGCAATAACTGGTTAGCCACTGTGAGACTAGGAGGCTGGACTAGGTGGGCGAGGGGCCTGATCCAATTGGGCTGTTTTATGTTATAAAGATCCTCGACCACTTGGCCACAGCAGACAGGCTTCAGACACACCACGGGATGCCCCACCCTCAGCTGCCACAACCCTCGAGGGGTTAACTCCAACAGTGGGCGTGTATTTTGGTGTTTGCTAAGGTTTCATCACTTGATGACTGCAATGTTAAAGTGATGACTTGCATGTGTGGAACAGCTATGGCAGATCAAACGCCACACCCAGAGTTTCCCTAGCATCTCCCAATGCTTCAAACGCCATCTTTTCTTTAGGACGTTATCTCAAAAGCTCAGATGCAAACCACTGGGTGCTAACTTATGAGGAAACATACTTGCTTGTGCACAAATAAGACCAAAGTCCATTCCAATTAGCGTGCTTCACTATACAGCTTTTGTGAAATGCTGGACGCATCTCTTTACCCTGGTCTTTGACACTTGATATGAGTGTTTTCAGAATCCACCCTATTCTGTGATTGTAATCTGTTTTAACTTCTTTTCTTTCAATTGTTATAATCCACATGGGGACCTTCTGATAAAAGAAGGTGGCTGTTGGCTGGCTGTGGAAAATCAAGGTGGGGAGGGAAGGAAGTTTATTACATAACAAGAACTCAAGGTCACCGACTGAAAAGTGGATTGACAGACCCATCAGGTTCAGGACAGACCAAAAGAAATACCTATTTCCACAATAGCAATACTTAGGTTCTGGAACTCACTGTCACAGAAGGGCAGCCACACACCCACACAAACAAATGAATTATGCAAGCATATGAAGGATAGGTATTAGTTATGACAGTGGAACAGACCGTCCATGCTCAAAGATAGTTTCCCTGTATACCAAGGGCATACACTAGGGAAAGAGCTGTTGCCTGCCTTGCTTCTGTCTGGCCACTGTGAGAAACAAATTGTTGGACTAGCTGGACTGAGAGTCTGACCCAGCCAGGCTCTTAAGATCCCTACTCAGCCGTGGAGGTCCCAGACGCAGAAGACAGCAGTGTGCCGAGATGGAGCCATTCCATGGACCAGCGGTCAAGAGTCACTGCTTAAGACTGGAGAGGTGGTGAGGTGTAACCATATTGCACCATATTCCCTTTCAATCAATCTATTTACAGCCGCACAGAAGATTCGGGATCCCTCCAGCTTCAAGGATAAAATAGCAATGCTGCAATGTGCTGCAGCTGACTGGTTTTATTAGTTCTCATAATTGTCTCTTATTAATTTGTACTCTGCATAATAAAATAAGCACTCACCTTCACAGTCTGTCCAGCTTCAGGACCGTCCTGTAGATGAGAAGAAAGGGAAGGGGATGGAGGAGACTGAGATAAGAGCAGCCGACGAGTCTCTCTTGGGTATTCAAAAATATCGCCCATTAATAATTTAAATCCAATTTCATTGTGCATTAATTTATAGCGCTCTCGTGGGTATGATTTGGCGCCAAAGCTTTCGGGAACAGACACCTTTTTATTTCAGGTCCTCATCAAATAGGAAAAGGTGGTCTGAAGAGAAATAAAGGCTGCCACATTTATTCCCCCAGCCCTTGGCATCTCGTATCATAAATGCTCCCAATAACTATGGTGCTCACCAAGATTGATGGGTGCTATTTGTAAAAGGAAAGTCAGCTGTTGGCAGACGAGGAGCGGCGTGGCAAATTGGCCATTTGCACAACATGGTTTTAACAAAAGGACTGGGGTATCAGAGGTGACCACTGGATCCAAAGTGGTGTTGTTATTTAGATTTTAGTAGTCCCGCTTATCAGCCACAATGCGTTTCCGGGAAATAGTTTATTAGGCAAGCGTTCACATAACGAGCTGATGATCTCCATTATTTCCTATGGGGGAATTTCTAATCTCTCTCCCCACTCTTGCCATGGTTTCTGCCCCAAAATGGCTGCTGCCAACCAGCAAAGCACAAACAAGTAAGAAAGTAAGGAAGTGGACAAAGTCCAGATGTTTAAAAATGTGTTTGTGTGTGGCCTTAAATCAGGGGTTCCCAATTGGTGGTCTGTGGCCCCCAGGGTAGCTGTGTAACCCACCCAGGGGGTCCATGGCACCATTCCCATAACGAAAACTACCACAGAGATATCAAAACTTTCAAAAGTAGGGGGTCCATGGATTGGCTTTTCAAAAACAGGCCATCCACATTACTTTGTTAATTGGGAACCACTGCATTCAACACCACTGCATTAAACACCTCAGGGCTACAATACTTCAAAGACTGACTCTCTCCATATGAACTGACCTGGACTCTGAGATCTTCTGAGGCCCTCCTTCGTGTGCCTCCTCCTCAAGAGGTCCAGAGGATGGCAATACAAGAACAGGCCTTCTCTGCAGTGGGCTCTCCGTCTGTGGAATGCTCTCCCCAGGGAAGTTCACCTGGTGCCTTCATTATACACCTTTAGGCGCCAGGTGAAAACATTCCTCTCCAACCAGGCCTTGGATTGATTGACATATGGTGCCCTTTTAAATGTGTTATGGGAGTGGGGGTTATTGGTTTGTTTTTGTTCTTATTTTTATTATGTATGATGTGTTTTTCATATTGTAATTTTATGCTGTGAACTGTCCTGACATCTACAGAGGTAGGGTGGTATATAAATGTAGTAGTAGTAGTAATAGTGCAAAACATCTGGAGGGTTCTAGGTTGTGGAAGAGCACGATAAAGAAGGCACGACAGAACTGCTTACTAACCTGAACGGAAATGGTGAGTGAAGTCCCACCAAAATGTTGCTCCACTACATTTCCAACCAGCTGCGTCGTGCGAAATAAATCAGCCACTTCTTCAGGGCGCAGATCGCGGAATCGTTCCACAGGGCGGAGTGGGCAAATGAGAACATCTGGTTTGCATAATGTTAAGGCACAACTGACATATTATTCCATCTCAGAACGTTCCCTTCCCTTCAGCATTCTAAACAGTATGTTCATATACCTAACAAACAGCCCCAAACACCCAAGTTCTGTGATCTTGACGGGAATTCAGCACCTGCGGAAAGAAGATCTGTGCATTATTTGTCTGAATGCTTTGACCAAGAGCTCCATTTCAAATATTTCAAGCTGCATAAATGACCGAGTGAGTCTGAAAAGTCAGCTTTTGGGGAATTCTACAATGCTCTGCCTGAAGCAGCGAAGACTTGGATAGAAAATAGAGGAAAATCTTGAAGAACAGTTGAAGCGCATTGAACACACATGTGCAGAATCCCCTTTTATATTCCAAGCAGTAGGTTAACTTCCTGGAGAAAACAGCAGTCGTTTTTTGAACACATCCAAGCATTTTGGGCTGCATAAATTCACATTCTGAATGGTGGTGGTGGGTAGGGTTGCCATATGTCTGGATATTGCCATGATTCAGCAGTCATAAGCAGTGGCTGAGCAGAAATCACAGCAATGTTGGGGAAAATCGATTTTTCTTTAAAATAGCTCAAAAACTTCAGGTTTGTGGTTTGGTCTGTTTTTTTTTTTGAGATTTTACATTTAAAAAGCTTAACAAAAAACTTCAATTTTATTTTTAGTCTTTTGTGTCTGGATTTTCACTTTAAAATATGGCAACCCTAGTCGTGGGGATTATGAACATTGCTAGTAACAGTTGTGACTGTTGGATTACACAACTTCCATGATCAGAGCTGTGACTTCAGTGGGCTTAAGCATTTTCAGATTTGTAGTGGCTTGTGGCCAATAATTCTATTGCCATAACTGATTAGATTTGCAAATGTTAATATATTTTGGTCATACAACTGTAATTTCTGGAGCATATAATTTGCGGGCCCTCACTGTATAATTAGAGATTTTTGCTGTGGCACATTTCAGGTGCCATAATTAGGATCATCTGGTCTCTTAAGATATAAGAGTTTCGTATAGCAGATTCCTATATGTGTCTACTCAGATGTAAGTCCTATTGAGTCCAGTGGGGCTTATTCCCAAGTAAGCGGATGTAAAATTGCAAATTGCAATCCTATGCATATTTACTTGGCAGTAAGTCCTTTTTTTCCAAAGTGAGTTGTTCAGGGTTGCACCATATCTGTACAGTCCTAAGCATGTCTACTTAGAAGTAAGTCCCAAGGAAAATTATTCCAAGGTAAGTACATGCAGGGCCGCGACCTCAGAGTTTTAAAATTAGGGTGTGCATTTGATTTTGATGAATCCCAAATCAAGAACTGAAGCAAGCCAGTTCAGACAGATTTGAGGCTTGCATATGCTGAAGCATAGCTGTCAACTTACAGATTTGAAAATAAGGGACCAGCAGCCTCGAAAATAAGGGATCAGCAGCCAAAATAAGGGATTTTCCAAACACAGGTATATTCAACTTCTGAGCCCCTCCGAGCCAAAGGCAGAAAGCCCAGCCAGCAGCCAAACGAAGCCTCAAGCAGTGGTTCCCACAGCGCAGCAACCCAGCAAAGAGGATGCAGCAAGGAAAACCACCGTCACCTCTCCGCTGGGAAGTGCTGAGCAAAGGCCAGTCCCCAGGCAACGAGGCCGATTTGATCGGCACAAGGCATGCAAGCTCCACCCCCCAGTCATTCTTAGACTCCTTATTGGGTGAGCAACGCAGCCAAGCAACACAGTTGGAGCTTCCCTCCTCCCTGGCCAGCAGGCGGGACACAGTGCTGGGATAAGGGACTTTGCCGCCAAATAAGGGATGGTTGACAGCTATGTGCTGAAGCAGTATCTCTCCAAAGCTCCTCAAGCTGAAATTGTCTATCAAAAAGTCACTCTTTTTTAAAAAAAAAAATATTAACTGGCCAATCACATCAAATTAAACCACATCACATAAATTGCAAATTACAAAGCCAAATTTTTTAAATTTTGTTGGGGGAACCCACACTTCAAGATCCAAAGGGGGATTCAAATAATCTTCTTATTACTGCATTAATGTCCAAATCAGTCCCAATCAGTCCAAACAAAATTCATAGTTCTATCCAATCTTATCTTGGTGTTTCCACATCATATCTTGTTCATATAATTTCTCTTTTTCCTTTACGATCTCTCCTGTTAGTCTCCTTAAGCTGATAAGCAAATGTAATAATCCTGTGTGAATTTCCCGTTCTTCCCATCTAAGTCCAGATGGTTTCCATATAACATCTCCTTTGTAGATAACATCGCTCTTTCCATCATAAATTAGGCAGTTGTCACTCTTAAGTCCCACTGAGGAGTTAATCCATGATATGTAAACAACTCTGTTTCTCTCTTTCTCATCCCAGACTCAAGGGATAGTGCCTCCCAAAATGGCGACGGCATTTTTAACTGCGTCATTCCAAAACTCTTAACTTTCCAGCTTCGACTTGGAACATTGCTTTGGTTCGAAAGTTTATCTCCACACAGCCTTAAATCCACAGCTTAAGTCCTTAAAACGACATTTCTGACTTATTAGGGGAGGGGATTCTTGTTTAATCACATAGAAAAATAAATGAGGGGTTTCCCCCCCCTCAGTCATTTGCCGTTACCGTTATCTTAACGTATCTTCTCATATTTTATTCTTGTCTTGTTTTATCAGAGATCTCTTCTGTCAGCAGTCTTCACTCCCCCTCTTTCCTTGAAGTATGTGCAATTTATCTTGTCCAAATTGTTTCTTTTGAAGATTCTTGCAGCTAGCAGCGCGGATCAGAAACGGCTTCGAGGAGTGCCGGAATCCCACAGGAGGGCTTTGTGCCTAGTGCCCCCATCCTCACAAATTCGGGGGTGGTATAGGGCACAGCAAGCAAGGGCCGCCCCCCCCCACAATCCTGGGGGGGGGGTTTAAGGAGGCTAATTACCCCCATCATAGCCTCCAAATTACCTCATGTGGGTCGGAGAGGTGTTATTGTCAGCCATCTTCTAGTGGCCCCCCTATCAAAAAGTCACTCTTGTGGTTTATCACCACAACAGCTACTCACTTTGGGTTTTAGTAAAGAAACAGTCTAATTTGTCAGTGCCTAAATGATATCGAGCATCAGATCAACATAGCCACAAAAAAGAAATTTTGCCCATGTTATGACTATTTTCCACCCTCCCATTTCAACTCTCTGGCACCCTAAAGACTTCTAGTTCAAAAGGTTATGGACTAATCTGCCAGTAATTTAACAGGTTTCTTAGCTGGGGGCCCTTTCTTCTGCCTGCTGTTTTTATAGGCACTGCCCACAAACCAAGAGAAAATAATTAAATGCAACTTTTTTAAAAAACACTACAAAGATGTAAAGGAAAACTAGTGCAGCTACCCTTCTGAAATTTGGCAGGATTCATCTCTCTGAAGGAGAGAGAAATTTTGCAAATTTCTGGTAGTTCTCCTCCCAACCAAATCATAATACAATTTTTTAAAAAATTGTTCCTTTAAAAATAAATAAATAAATAAAATAAATAAATAATAATAATAATAATAATAATAATAATAATAATAATAATAATAATAATAATTTATTTATAACCCGCCCATCTGGCTGGGTTTCCCCAGCCACTCTGGGCGGCTTCCAAAAGAATATTAAAATACTGTGATACATCAAACATTAAAAGCTTCCCTAAAAATATCAAAAGGTGTCAATTACAAAACTCTCTGGATCTATTTGAAGGGCTTTATCTACTTAGGAGAAGCTACTCTGCCTTTCATTCAATTCCTGTTAAAACAGAGACAGGAGTTGTAGTTGTTTTAAATTTTGCCCATAATAGGGAATGAAGAAGGTTTTTTGGGTTTTTTTCCAAACTAGAATTCAGATTCAAACCCAAACCAAATTAGGAAGTCTTCACGGCATTCCAGTCCAAAATGGGCTGTTTGCTGAAGCACTAAACCAAGTCCTTCTGAAGTGCCAAACTAGATAAGTAAACATCCCTAGTCTAAAATGCTATCTGAGGCTGTAATCCAAGGGACAGTTACCTTGAAAAACACAGTGCAAATTTACTTTACAAAGCAATCCTATACATGTAGACTCCAAAGTATCTGGGAAATTTTAGCCTAAGAGATATTAGAAAGCAATAAGTTTATTTTCTGATGGGATTTCTTTTGCCGTTCCGGGAGGTTATTTCTCTGCCTCGAGCAACAGGCACTGTTGGGCTTAATAAAGCTCTAGTAATTTATTTGCTAGTCTTTCCAGCATGCTGTAGAAAGTGCCTTCATAAATGACGCTATTGGTTGAAGTGAGAGCCCAAGGGGGAAGCAGGGAAGCTGCGCTGCACTCCTGATTTCCATATTAGGAATGGAGAAATGGGGAAACTAATTAATTTTGCTTGTTAAAAAAGAAGACGCAGAAGAAGAGGAATGCATGTCAACACTAAAAAAACAGGAAGAGATACATTTGTTTAATCCAAGTTCATTTTTCAGAAGGGAAGAAGGGAACCTTTTCCTCAGGCAGTCTGACACTTAAGTAGATAATTACTCTTCTTCTGCAATACTGCTTTATTATTATGGGTCAGTGAACCATTTATAAATGAAGAATATCTTTCCATTTACCTCTAGCAAAATTGTGCCTAACATTCAGCTTTCTTGTATTCCTCTCTGTGTGTTTAAAATGTCTTTCAGATTTCTAGTCCACTCCCTTCTTCAGTTATGACATTCTGGTCTTTATACACTATTACAGCATTAAAATCTCAGCCGTCACCCATTTCAAAATTCAGATTTCTAGGTCGTTTTAGGGGAAAAGAAGAAAATGGCATAACATTCACTTGCCCCATTGTGGGGGCCTGGGGAGCTGCTATGGGGAGAAGGGGGCAAAAGGGTTAATTTCCACTGGAGATATCAGAAAATTCTGTCGAAAATGCAAATGGGACCAGAAATCACCTAAGTTCATTTATTGTGGTGGTTATTATTATTTCCATTTATAGACCACCTACTATCTAAAAGATCTAAAAGTTCTGTGTTCCATGTCCAGAACAGAATTGGATTCATGGAATACAACCCATAGTTACCATTGTTGTTGTTTTTTTCAAGTTGCAAATGATATGCAATTTATTACACATATACTTGCATTGTGTTTCCTTTGCAGTGAAAATAATGGGATGGACTAACATAATAACAACAAAATCTAGGTAATTAGTTCCATTAATTATGTAAGCTGTGTGATTTTGCCACAGCAGAAAGCTGGGGTGTTTTGTTTTTTTTTTGCAGAAAGTAAACTGCAGTGGAATGTAAACAGTGATGCATGCAACAAACACAGGGCAGGGCAGAAAACAATAGATTTCTGTTAAATTACTAAAACTCAAAGTAAAAGCAGAATTTGGGTTTTTTGAAGGGCGGTGGAGGCCCGAGATCTTTCATTGCATGCATGAATGCCACACCACTCTACCCAAAATGGAAAGCTGGCTGGGCCGATTGAAGATCAAAAAAGAGGGAACAACCTAGGAGAAATATATTTCTTATTTGGCAATCACTCATAGCTGAGTAAGTTTGTCTTCCATAAACACGGTTTTAACAGTGAGTCCGTAAGTGACTGTGGAGGCCAATTCTGGATGCACACATCCTTCCACAGTGGGGACATTGGTTTCCGGGCGGGAGTCACCTTTACTTAGGAGAAATATATATGAGGCAAAATAAGTGATTTCTGTTTTAGAGGCTCTTCTGCACAGAAAAGTCAAAATATCATAGGTGGATGTTTTGAATATGAAAGTTAAAAGTATACATAAATAAGTTTTTCAGAGGGAGGTCAATGTTTCAGGATGACAATTAAGGAAAAATGAAAACTTAGTCAGGATTTTATTTTCCTTTTGATTGACTAAATGTTTGGGAGGGAATGAAAATCTGGTATATAAATCAAGCTAGAAAATAGAGCCATTAGAGATTTACAATAGTTACAGCCTGAGGAAGTTGAACTGAGAAGGTTGGAATCATCCGTACTGATAATTATTTGCTGGGTCTACAATATATTTTGCTGGATGTGTCTATCTCTGTTTATTTTTATATTTAACAAGAATTATACCATTAAATTGACGAAAACCTCCAAATGCTCTTTACTATTGTATTTAAGTAATGCGTTCTCCCTCCTGCACTGTTCAAATGTTATTTTTATATATCCAATACACTACAGAATTGGGGGAAAGTATTAAAATGTATTTTAGGGGAGAAACTTTATTTTTGCAAATTTCTTGAGCGAGGGGTCTTAAAAATTTTTGAATGTGACGGGTGCAAATCTGCTATTATTTTTGTGACTGGACAACATTTAGTTTGGTAAATCTATGCTTGATTTAAAAGCACATAAACTGCTCTTGGAATTTTACCTTCTGAAAATGTCCGGTAATGCTAAAAAAATGTTAGTTTCTCTGTATAAAACAAATCCATAACTTCTATCTTTTCCATCTTGGGCAACAGCTCCATTTTCATCAGCACAGAGAATTGTTTCATTTGATGGTATTGAAGCACTCTGCTTACTTCTCTGCTTATATTCAGCAAGCCTTCTTGTTTTTTTGCTAACGTCTGCTTTTTTTACTTGTCTGCTATGCTCAGGCATACATAATAAAACTGCAAGTACTTGGCAGTCATTTTTAATTATTTCTATGCGATTTTACAGACATTCTTCCACATTTTTTTTAATAAGGCCAATTTAAAATTATTGGAAATGCCACAAAAACGTTTTAAAAAGCCAATATGGTTATTTACAAAACTAAACTATATTAATTTAACCAATTACCAAGTCATGGTACAACTTTTAAGCACCCATCATTTTTGGAAGTTGAAAGTTGAAAAATTCAACACGCCCTATATGTACATTATTCAACACGCCCTGGTACATTATTGCAAACTTGCCTGTCTTGGCCATGCACGCTACATATATCTATAGAGCTCTCCTTTGCATTTTTAGTGGGGAGCAATTGGGAATTTGTGTTGTTTGAAACTTCTGCATCAAACAAAGCAAAACAAAGCATGGGAAGGCAAAACAGGAATGCTTTATAGGTAGTGACATCCTGACAGCCCACAGAATAGGCTCTCTTTCTCAAGGGCCAGTGAAGTAACTGTTTCTTAGCAAGGCAAATCACTTGATGTGTCTAAAGCATAAGAAGTGGCAGGATCAGACAACATGCTTGATCTTTTGCCAGACAAATCAAGAAGGTTACTTTGCTTCTCTCTCTGATATCTGGAGCTCTTCCGTGCCTAGAGTCCCTCTCTCCTTTTAAGGCATGGCATGTTTCAGTATGATCAATAACGCCATGCATTTTTCATGGTTTTTTTCCTCCTCTGGTTCCATATGATCCCTCTTGCTATGCCTAGGACAACAACTCAGCAATCCGACTTTCTGCTCAGCTCCACAGGCACACAATCGCAACCACCACCTGGGATTCCCCAGGGCTGGTGTCAGCTACCCAGAACCCTTGGGCAGCTGCTAGGCTTCCAGCACCACTGATGTCCTGCCATGGTTTAGTCTAGCCACCATTTATAGTCCTCACAATGGTTCCCCATGTCGGCTCCCAAACACTGTGCTCCAGGAACACCGCTCCAATGCTCCAAAACACTGAGAGAAATTAAAATGGCTACAGTGTATTGGTCTGAAGGCACATGACACAGGAAAACTTGCTGAAGCTAAGAAAGTTCTGGGTGTGGTCAGTGCCTGGAAAGGAGACAGACTGAGAACCTATGGTCACACAGCTTTGAATTACAGCAGCAAGAACAAAACAAAACAAAAAGATATAAAAGGAATAAATTCATAAAGTATAGAAATTTGGGCACAAGGACAAGGGCAAAAATCCTATTATTTGAAAGCTCTCCTGCCACACTTTTCAATCTTCCCTGCCTCTACCCATTTTGAGAAGCTCAGAGGTACTTGGGCTGATCTTTCTTCTCTCTTTCTGCTTATTGTATGTTTTGTTATTATTTAAAAGGGAACATTTGCTCATTTGCATTTCAGTCGGTGATAATCTCTTCTGGCTGAATGTATACCACCCATTACCGAATGACTCTCAGCAAGAGACCTGTTCTGTTGGAGATTAAGGCTGTCCTCATCCTTAAGGCCTCATAGCTTTTTATTGTGTTTGAATGGCAGGATTAATACTTCCTTTCACTCACAGAGAGGCTGTACAACCTGCTAACAAAGCTTGCTAAGGTTGCCTTTTTTCCCTATGAGGATGGCACTTTCAATGACTCATTTCTCTCCCTTTCTTCAACAACTCCTCCCTAATAAATGGTGGAGGTGAAACCCCCAAAACAGTTCAGTGAAGATGAAGTATGCTCAGTGACTACAGTGTATTGGTAGTGGCTACAGTGTATTGGGATGTGGGTGGCGCTGTGGTCTAAACCACTGAGCCTCTTGGGCTTGCCGATCAGAAGGTTGGCGGTTTGAATCCAGTGATAGGGTGAGCTCCCATTGCTCTGTCCCAGCTCCTGCCAACGTAGCAGTTGGAAAGCACACCAGTGCAAGTAGATAAATAGGTACCGCTGCGGTGGGAAGGTAAACGGTGTTTCCATGCTCTCTGGTTTCCGTCATGGTGTTTCATTGTGCCTGAAGCGTATTTTTTTGGCATGGTTTATTTATTGTTTATGACTTTTGTAATTATGTAAATCTTGTCATGTTGTAATCCGCCTTGAGCATTTTTTTTAAACTGTGGAAATAATGATGATGATGATAAGCGATTTAGTCATGCTGGCCATATGACCCAGAAAGCTGTCTGTGAACAAACACCGGCTTCCTCTGCCTGAAAAGCGAGATGAGCGCCACAACTCCATAGTTGCCTTTGACTGGACGTAACTGTCCAGGGGTCCTTTACCTTTTTTTACCTTTTTATTGGTAGTACTACTAGCAGTATATAATCTGTTATTTTTTATATCCGTTGCTTCTCTCACAGAGTGACCCAAAGCGACTTACATCAAAACCAACTGAGAACAGGCAATAAAAATCTAAAAACAGCTATATAGATAAAAGGCAGGACCTACAGATGCCACCGCACTAAAAGAAGTGACAATGCCATGCTTCAGACTAAGGGCCAAAAGCCCAGGTAAAGAGAAATGGTTTTGCCTGGCACCTCAAAATATATAAAGATGGTGCCACACAAGCCTTAGTGACACTTAATCAATTAAGTTGTGGTTTTGAGCCCCATGTTGAACAAAAGATTCCTGCATTGCGGAGGGATTTGACTAGATGCCCTTCATGGACTCTTCCAACACAATGATTCTATGGCTGAGGAGGAAAAGGCCCATTCTTATGTTGCCAGCCTTTAGACATCCCATGGAGTGGGCACATAGGGAAAGGCCTTAGATAACAATGACAGTCTCCTGGTTGGCTCATATGCGAAGAGGTGATCCTTGAGATTCTGGATTGGGTCCTGAGTTGCCTATCAGTTTATAGGTTTAAACAAGCAATGGGCTTTCTGTTGCTTCAGAAACATTTGGCAATGTGCAGGAAAATGACACCTTTTCTTTTTAAAGAAATCAATTTATGAAGGGACAAAAAAAAAATCTTTGGGAATCCGTAAAGAAAATGTTCAGAGAGAAGCAAAAATAACCACAAAACTATTTTTTTCAAAAACAAAACAAAAAACACGTACACATATACAAAGGCCAAATTGGTAACCTCATAGTGGAAACAAGTTCTTGTTTTCTTAAAAAGAAAGAAAGAGAAGAAAATCTGATAGTTTAGATTATTCAGCCACACACCAAGTACTTCCTTTGTTTTGTCTCGTAATCTTCTTTGCCTCTTCTTGGTATTCATAAGAAAAATCATTAAGATTAATCAAATTATCTTAACATCAGCAATCTTGATGTAGCAGCTTTGTGCATGTTTACATGAATACAAAAAGCAGGATTTAGGCAGCGAGAGTGAGAATTACCCATTCCAGCAGGGGGTGGGGAAGAAATCAATTTAAATCTCTGACAGAGATCTGGGTGTGCTGCGCTGATAAAGTTGATGCTTTAAACCTACACCAGAGTTTATTTTACAGCCTTTGCACAACCTATTATTTAATACAACCAGTCCCATAACCCCAACAGAAGCTGCACAGAAATCATTTGGACAGCGCAATCCCCCAGATTTGCTGGTGCAAGTCGCTGTGTTCCATCAGAACAGGCAGACAGGCCAAGTTGCCCTGAAGGAGACGGGAATGGAATGAAGGGACAATTCTAAATCCATAGTTCATTGACCAGTGGAAGTGAGTAAGGTTAGGAATCAATGGGATAAGGAAGGTGGCAGTGAAGACCAAGAGTGGTAGGCAATTACCTAGAAGGTGACAGAGGAGTCAGGAATCCCAGCAGGAGATCGAGGAAAAGGAGTCAGTGGGTCAGCAAGTTTAAACCAAGTGCGTAACTCTATAGTGCTCTCTATTAAAGTCAACCAAGTAAGAAACTGGACATTTTTTGTGTTGTGGTAGCAGCTATAAAAACACAGAGAGACAGGAACCAACAAGATGAAGCATTCCAAAAGGACTGGAACAAATTTATGTTCTATCTGGAAGACAACTGTATGCAATGACCATCATTAGCAGGGTTATTTGAAGATTTGTAGGATGAAATTGCTACCTATTCAGGTTGAGTAATATAATACTTTAGGTAATGATATAACAAAGATAGGAAACGAAGCAAAAGGTAAAGATGTAAACTTTAGCTTTGTAAACCATCAGATGGAAGGGAAGCAGTTAGGCTCCGTTGAGCCAAAGAGATAAAATAGGAGGGTATGATGTTATGTAATGTAATTACATGTAAAAGCAATAAAAATCATTTATAAAACAGAGAGAGAGAGAGAGAGAGAGAGAGAGAGAGAGAGAGAGAGAGAGAGAAGGGTTGTTGGCAGGTGCATAGCAACTAAGAGGGGGATAAGGAGAGGCAAAGAAGTGGAAAATATTTGGCCCAGTGAATCTGCTGAAGCAGAATACAGTGGTACCTCGGGTTAAGTACTTAATTCATTCCAGAGTTCCGTTCTTAACCTGAAACTGTTCTTAACCTGAAGCACCACTTTAGCTAATGGGGCCCTCTGCTGCTGCCGCGCCACCGGAGCCCGATTTCTGTTCTCATCCTGAAGCAAAGTTTTTAACCCGAGGTACTATTTCTGGGTTAGCGGAGTCTGTAACCTGACGCATATGTAACCTGAAGCGTATGTAACCCGAGGTACCACTGTACTAAACAAGAGAAGGAAAACAGGGAGAATGTTTGCACTTGAAGAGGGAAAATGGGGAGGCATTATTATCATTTGACATGCTGTAGATTTTCCCCTTCCTTGAAAATTCTGTTTTATCACATGTTTTCAGAGTTTCCCACAGACAATCCACTCATTGATGTGGGACCAAACTCTGCTATGTAAAAGTCCTTAAAAAAACAACAAAAGACCTTAAAAAAACAACAAAAAACCAATTCTTGGCTGATGCAATTCTGCTGACCTGGATGGAAGCCTAAAAGTGCCAACAGCAAGCAATTGGCGGTGTGTTTGTGTGTGCGGGTTGGGATAGCTTTACTTTATTTCATTTCGGCCATAATGGCTACAGAGAGATCCTACTCCAGAAATGGCGTCTGAAAACTGGTCCTCATAACGGAAACATATTGCTTGACGGGGGGAAACCAAGTGAGCAGAGCAATCAACACTTGCAGTTCTGGCGATGTGGCGCTTTTGAAAACATCATTGCCATTTGTTTACTTCCACATTTAGCAACATTTAGCTGAGTGAGGCACCGGCTTGTTAAAACAGATTGATTAAACATAGTTGTGCCAGGCTGATGTGGTGTCTAGAGGGAACTTCTGTCTTGATAAACACAAAACAGTTTTTCACTTCATCCTATGAAGTGGCCCTATCCTACGCTAGAGAAGCCTGCTGAGCACACACTCCATCAGTTTTTATGACACCTGAATCATAAAATGTGAGGGCTCTGTTGACATGTATTTCCCCCCAAGTCAAAGACTGAGGTGGTTTACAGTGGTACCTCGGGTTAAGAACTTATTTCATTCTGGAGGTCCGTTCTTAACCTGAAACCGTTCTTAACCTGAAGCACCACTTTAGCTAATGGGGCCTCCTGCTGCCGCTGTGCCACCAGAGCACAATTTCTGTTCTCACCCTGAAGCAAAGTTCTTAACCCAGGGTACTATTTCTGGGTTAGCAGAGTCTGTAACCTGAAGTGTCTGTAACCTGAAGCGTCTGTAGCCCGAAGTACCACTGTATTATTACTATTACTATGTGTTCCTAACATTTCTGCATTACTTTCCACCAACAGTACACTGACTTTAGACCCTGGCCATATTCCCACTATACATTTAAGGCACTATGAAAGCACTTTAAAAAGCTATGGCTTTCCCCAAAGACTTCTGGGAGCTGTAGTTTGTTACTGATGCTGAAAGTTGTGACACAACCTGGCTCATGACCCTGGTGCTCTCGGTTCCGATGTGCCAGAGGAAAGTCTTGATGCTGGTGCCCGCTACCCATGGAAAATCCATTCTGAAGGCAGTTATTTTAGACAGTGCATTCGTCACAATGCAGGAAGGCTTCTTCAGTATTGTAAAATATACTGAAGAGCATTCTGAAAAATAAAATGTGTGAAACAGCACCGGGTCATTGCGAACTGGCACGCCCGACGGTTCCTCTTTAGCCTGTGCAGACCATTCACCTCTACAGCAGAGATGGTTTTGGTCTAGCGAGTTTCTTTTAAGAAACAAATTGTAACAGCTGTCTTCCTTCTCTCTCTAAATTATGGCCACACAGCATCTCTCCGGTGACCATCAAAGGCTGCTTGCAGAGAACAGTGGATGTGCTTGCTCCTCTGTGAGGTCATCAGAAATCTGACCTCATGGTGGCTGCCAGAGCAGAGCAGTTTCTTATCCCCTCCAAATGAAATGCATTGCCGCTGTCATTTGTTCCGTCTCCACTGGATTAAGCTGCTGGATTCAGGTCACCAGAGTGACCTGGCCACATGCCAATAAATGGCTAAGCTTGTTATTATAAAACCAATCCTTTGTAAGTGACCAGCACCCAAGTGCTCCTGAAATTAAATACATTCCTTGGGCAAGCTCCCTTTGAACTTGCTGGTCTTTAAATTTCACAAAGAACTTGGAGTGCTACTGATCTTTGCCTTAGGTGAGAAAGACATATCTTAACCTTCATTTTCCAGAGGCTTTGCGAGGCTATAGCAAACCCATCAGAAAATGGTACTACAGTCGTCGTCTTCCTCCACAGAGCAGCAGTCTGAATGGAGAAATGTCCAGAACGGGACATCTGCATCAGGGATAAGAATGCAAATGTTGGATTCCCACTATCCCTGATCGTTGGTCGTGCTGATGGTGGCTGATGGCAGATGGAGTTCAACACGTTCTGGAGGAACACAATCTCTCCCATTCATCAGTGTGGTGTAGTGGTTAAGAGCTGGTGAACTGGGTTCACATCTCCGCTCCTCCACATGCAGCTGCTGGGTGACCTTGGGCCAGTCACACTTCTTTGAAGTCTCTTAGCCTCACTCACCTCACAGAGTGTTTGTTGTGGGGGAGGAAGGGAAAGGAGAATGTTAGCTGCTTTGAGACTCCGTCGGGTAGTGATAAAGCAGGATATCAAATCCAAACCCTTCTTCTTCTTCTTCCTCATGAACACAAACTTTTTAAATCTCTGTTTCATTCACATTTTTGAGAAACTTCATTCACATTTTTGAGAAAAGTCGTGACTAACCAGTCTTCTCGAAGAGTGCTAAGCCAGAGTCAGCATGCTTCTATTGCCCAGAGGAGCCACCTTCCCTGGGGCGCAAGTGAGTGTGTCATGGGGGTGGGACATGCCATGGGGGCAGGACACACCGCTGCAGTGACCCCTGCCCACTGGAGCTAAGCAGGGCTGCGCTGCCTGCCAGGCCACACAGTTGGGAGGTCGGTCAGCCGACACCACCCTGCTTTGAGGGATGCAATTACGGCGCCTTGCAAGACTTGCAAAAACAGCACTGGGCTTGCAGGGCACCGTGGAACTATTTTCAGACCTCCCAACCCTGCTTATTTCCTTGATGCTTGCATGATTCCTGGCTTGACTGCCAGGCCTGACAATGGCACAGACCATCCGTCCAGAAGGATTCTAATATCATAATCTATCGATACAGGGGCTTTTTTTGTTTTTTAAAAAGAGATATTTTAAAAGAATGAGTCTGATTTACAGCAGCGTATCATAAAACAGAGGAAAGGGCTTGGTCTTGAAAATGAAAGCTACCCTCCTGCCTCCTCTTCCCACCCTCCATATTGCAATCTAGGTTAAACTACCCAAGAAAACAAAGACAAGGAACTTGGGACTTTAGAAGTTCTTTTGTACCTCTACCTATGTTCACTAGATAGACAAAAATCACTGGCTAAAAAGCTCTGGGATTTTCAAAAGCAAACTGAGTGTTTTGTAGTGTTTTCAACCTGTTTCCCAAAGCAGCAGAGGCAAAAGACAATTTAATGTCACTCCGGCAACTCCTGTAATAGAAGAAGCTAATCAGGTAGTCTCTGGAAACAAAGGAAGGAGTAATAAAACTTCAGAGATAAGCTACACTTTGAACATGTCAAAACCAGCCTTTCCCAAGGAAGAAAAAAGTGATTTGTATGCAAATAAAGCCCAATATTTGCCGCCAAACCTGAAGGAATACAGTTTTGGAACGCATTTAAAGTTTGTCACGGCTCCATTAAAATGAAATGCCAGCTTTGGGCCTGTCATTGTCTCCTTTAGTGCCAAAGCAAACCAAAGAAACACAGAAGCTGCAGCCTACACTTGTGAAAAACAGACGCTGACAACTTGTAGGCAGTAAACCTTTGGCACCTCATCAGCCTACAGCATAGGCTGCTATAGGACTCCCAAAAGGCACATTTTCTGCTGGGGAGCAGGTGCTACTCAGATGCTCAACAAAGAGAAAATGGAAAGTACTTGATGTATTGCATATATCAAGTTTCATTATATTATCAACTTGCTTTACAGATGTCAATGCAGTCCGGATCCAAAGCTCGCTGAGATCAATAGTATGATCTGGAGTGATTTTCTTGCACCGTTATCCAGTGAGAACAAGAATGGATCAGAGATCCACTGGTACTCCACACCTGTTACTGTCTGAAAGGGTTTCCATGGCATTTGACAACCAGCTAGTAAGCTTGGGTAGCTGAAAAGCTTTGCCCAGATCCTTTCCTTGCACATTTCCTTCCAAGCATGAAGGATCACTTGTACTTCCTATCAGGGCTGGCCCAAGACATTTTAGCATCTGAGGTGGACCTCAAAATGGTGCTTCCCTTCCTGCCAATAAAGAAGGGGTGGGGGTGGGGAGATTGATATGAGCAACGAAAGAGCAAGAAAGATTGCCACCAGGATCTGCTGCCCCTGTGGACCCAGCCGCCTGAGGCGGTCGGTCACCTCACCCTGCCTCATGTGTGGGCTGGCCCTGTTTCCTATACTACTGCAAAACAGTCCTCAGCATCAGGGGTTGGAGGAATAGGGCAGTGGGACCAGTAGGGCAGAGCAGTAGGGAGAGCCAGAAACAATGATAGGCAATATCATGCAGACTCAACTAATTCTAGTTTTGCCCCACCCTTCTTCCCAATGGGTTCTACAGGGGAAATAGGGATGTGGGTGGCACTGTGGTCAAAAGCACTGAGCCTCTTGGGCTTGCCAATCAGAAGTTTGGCGGTTCGAATCCCCACAACGGGGTGAGCTCCTGTTGCTCAGTCCCAGCTCCTGCCAACCTAGCAGTTCGAAAGCACACCAGTGCAAGTAGATAAATAGGTACCGCTCCGGTGGGAAGGTAAAAGGTGTTTCCATGCGCTCTGGCACTTGTCACGGTTCTCTGTGCACCAGAAGCGGTTTAGTCATGCTGGCCACATGACCCAGAAAGCTGTCTGTGGACAAACGTCTGCTCCCTCGGCCTGAAAGCGAAATGAGCGCTGCAACCCCATAGTTGCCTTTGACTGGACTTAACCATCCAGGCGTCCTTTACCTTTACAGGGGAAACAATAAGGCAAAGGAAGAGGAAGCAGACAGGTCTGGTTCTAAGAAAGAAAGCAAGCAGGTGGGGACTGGTTGGTGGGACACTGCCCCATTCGCCCCAAAGCCTCCACAACATCCATCTACTTATGTAATCATTTCCCACCTTACTGCCCAGCCTTTGCTGAGAATCACTACCACAATATGAAACCAAAAGCCCTTATCGTTATGCAAAGAATTTTCTAGTCAGCAGCAGGAGCAATTGCTTGGAAGTTTCTCTCAGAGACAGAGCTACTAATAACAATAAGATTTCCCCCCCTCCCGCTTATCATCATTCATGTTCTCTGAATAGGAAGTTTCCTCAACAAATATAAATCAGAGTGATGGGAAAGTGGAGGCAAGCAAGAATAAGGAAACAAGAGGTTAAAAGTAGGTTGTTATTTTAGCCAATGGGTAGTAAAAAAAATATCAGCTCACGGATTTGTCCTATTTTCTACCCGTACAAAGTTCTAATAGACTCCCCGATATCAATGACATATTATTTTTTTAATACGCATGGCTTACATAATTTAAGACAATTGCAGAATTTTACCAGGCCTTTTGACCCTTCTCATATTTTTTTGCTTCTCCACGTGCAGCAACAAAGTTAATGAGGGTTTGCCAAAGAGACCCGTATGCGATAAGCCAAGCTCGCTTTCCAAATAACAAAGCTGAAATTATTTCTGAACAAGAAGGAAACAAGAATAATCTAGGGATATATCTGAACAGGAATGGCATGAAGGAAGTTTGAAACCCCTCTGAGAAATCCCACCTGTCTTATCCCAGCTCTTTTGGCTTCACTTGGAATTTCTCGGGCATTTTGCTTTAAATGTTATGTTTCATAATGTGCTGTAGTTTGCAGTCATGTACCATTGAATGGAACCCTGTCGATTTTCTTTATTCTGACTTCCTTGGTCAACTCACTTCACTCAAGTTTCTTGGCTTTTGTGTTGGAGCCCACAAATTATATCACCTAAATCAGGACTCCCATCATTCCTGGCCACTGGCTATGCCTCCTGGGCTGAAGAGAGCTGGATTCCAGCAACATTTGGAGGGCTACAGATTCCTCATCTCTATGTAAAATGACAGGGACGCGGGTGGCGCTGTGGATTAAACCACAGAGCCTAGGACTTGCCGATCAGAGGGTTGGCGGTTCGAATCCCACAATGGGGTGAGCTCCCGTTGCTCGGTCCCTGCTGCTGCCGACCTAGCAGTTCAAAAGCACGTCAAAGTGCAAATAGATAAATAGGTACCGCTCCGGCGGGAAGGTAAACAGCGTTTCCGTGTGCTGCTCTGGTTCACCAGAAGTAGCTTAGTCATGCTGGCCACATGACCAATAAAGCGAGATGAGCGCCGCAACCCCAGAGTCGGTCACAACTAGGCCTAATGGTCAGGGGTCCCTTTACCTTTACCTTATCTAAAATGACAGTGGACCATTATGACGATTCAGCCAGGACTGAGCCAAGCCTTTTTTTTTATAAAGAGATGCAAACTCAAACACTCCAGGTGAAAATGTGCCTGTCATTATCCTTGGCATGCAGCTGAAGTGTTTAATTAACTTCACTGCAAGAAAGTTACATCTTCAGTAAAAATGCAAAACCTTAACAAGGTGATAAAGTGAAAGTACACACATTTTCAGATTTTTAGCAAAATAATGCCAACCTACTCTGTGGATTTACAAGGCGGTGGTAAGGGGTATCTCTCCGCTTCAGACATTTCACAATATAAATCCCAGATTGCATGCAGAAAATGAAGCTGGCACAAAGTATGTCTTCATATATTACATCACTCTGAAAGAAATACTGGTGACCTTATCCAGCCTTGACTGCTATAACAGTAATAAAACTGAATATTGAAGATTACACTTCTGGTCAAAGTAGTAAAATGTGACCTTATTCAATTCAACATTGACATTTATTATATTAATTCAGACACAAAAACTGCATTAAAATGATGTTAAAAGTCTGGCTTATGACCGTATGAACTGGGAACCTCAGATGCAAGTCATCACCTAACCCTAATTCTCCAGACCACTTGGAGACACCACTTCAAAACACTTGGTATAATTTCAGTCCTTGATCTCCACAATTCCTGGTTCTCCAAAGATTCTTTCCCTCTTGCTTGCACCGAATCAGAGTCATAATTACTAGAGGTGGGTACAGGCCCCAGAAGTAACCTCAGATCTGTATACGTCCATTAAAAAAATGTACACCATCTACTTTTATTTGTAATTCAACTCCTAAGCTGCTCTATATAAGACAGCTCTGTGTTTCCAAATTCTTTCTCCGGAGTAATCTAAAAATGGCTGTAACTTTTAGAGTTAGAGGGCACCTGTAGAGTTCAGCAGATTAAGCCAGCCAAATTGCAGACAAATAGGTCCAGGGGCTTTGTGGGGGAATAGAAATAAAAGGGATTTACTTTCTTCCATAATCCCTTATTCTGCACTGGGAAATGGGGGGGGGGCAGAGTAGAAACTGTTTCCCCCCCTAAACTTAAAACAATTCAGAGGTAGTTAAGTGGTGTGTATTCTTTCTTGCACACTTTAAAAAACACCTTCCTACTTCACACTGGCCTTTCCTTCTGGTGTTTGTCAGTCTCTGGGTCCCTTCAGAAATCATTTTCATTGCACATTCATGTTGATTTCTGCACTTGATGCTCTTTGGGTCAGTCACACCCGATCCTGCTTTCAATGCTTTTTGTGCCCACGGACCTTTTAGGATGGTCACACTGCTTCGCTTCCACTCAAGGCAAAGCGCTTGCAGCTATGTGTGCGGGCTGTTGTGGGAGGCTTCTGCAAGATTTTTCCAAATCTTTTCAAATGCCTCCCAAAAACACCTTCCCAGAGACCAGTAAGATAGGAATAGTCACACAGGAGCAGTTCCAGGGGTCTCCCTGGCTGCGTGATTTTGCATTTGCAGATGAATCCCTGGAATGTGACCTCCATGTAAATTGCGGGCCTACTGTAAACAAATAATTGTTTTTGCCTCACAGTTTAGGAGACCAGCTGTATCTTAAATGACTGCCATATTGGTCTTTCGATAGTAACTATTTCTGAAAAGTGGACTGAGATATGAATGGAACCGAAACAAAATATTCATCAGGAAAAATGTATTCACAGAGCGTAGCAACGCAGAGAGAGGCAGTTTATAGAGCCAGTTACTACAACATGCATTTTAAATGCGCCTGCCTTCTCAATATTCATGAAGGGTGCCAGAGTTCAATAGTTGTTTTCGTGAGTTGTGCCTTCATTAGGTGAACAACATTAAACACCTGGGATTCTGTTCAAACCACTCCTAAGGGGCAAATTTTCATGACAAATGAGTTGAAATAAATTTTACAGCTAGGGAAGAAGAAGAAAAAAAACTCAATTTGGCAATGGCAAATTTACTACTTGTTCAGAAGAAATAACATAAAGCAACAAAGACACAAAGTTAATATTAATATTACCTTTTATGAAATCCCTGCAGAGAAGCTGCCCGACAGCTGTACAAACAATAGCAGACGCTGAGTGGGGAGGAAGCCGAAGAGAACCCCCCAAGGAAAAAGGTTTCTCTGCTTTGCATCCTCTGAGGTTAATGGGTTTAATTACTTATCTGATGTACCTGGAAATGCTTGTTTATATGTTCGTTAGCAGCTGTGGTTTCTGATGCTACTGGGGTCAAAAGTGCCTTGCAGATTCCAGTAAGGTTCATTTTTTCTGGGTTCTATTTTTTATTTTTAAATAAAGGATTGTGAATAGCAAGACACAGCAAAGGATATTATTACTATCATATGTTTTGCGCTAGAAGTTGCCAATTTTCTTTTCTTTTAAATAACAAATAGGAACGTAAGATGAGCTCAGCAGGATCAGGCCAGTGGCCAGCATCCTGTTCTCACAGTGGCCAACCAGAAGCTGGAGAGCAACAGTGGTCTCTCCCCACATGCAATTCTCAGCATCTGACACTGGAGGCAGAACAGACATTGTGGCCAATAGCCAGCAGTAACTGTATTTTCCGTGAGTTTACCTAATCCTCTTTCAAAGCCATCTGAATTGGTAGCCACCACAACATCCCATGGAAGCGAATTCTGCATTTTAACTATGTATTGTGCAAATAGATTCTTCTCTTTTAGTCCGTCCTGAGTCTGACTGACCTCTCTCTCCTTCTGTGTCATGAAAGGTATTTGCTAATCTAATTGTTGGTTCTCCATTCATCAAGGAATAAGTGTCCTTGTGGACCAGACCAAAGGCCCATCAGTGCCCACCCAGATGCCTATGGGAACCTGCCTTCCACAGATTCACTATTTAAATTATAGCCGTTCTTTCTAAATTGGCATACATAAACATCTAACTAAGCAGGGGCAAATTTTATGTAAAGCTGCATCCTCTTTTTTTAAATAATGCATTCCCCCCGCCCTCTTTGTCTTGGTGAAGTCTGGGTGGCTACTCCTAGTTTGGATCCAGGTATGGTCCTCAGCCTGGAGGGCCTGACAGTGTCAAGTTGTCCCACCTCTCCGTTTGAGATCCCTGAGCTAAAACCTTGACGGAGCTTTTCTTTCAATGAAGGCCCAGCCATCCTTCTTCACACTCATGATTAGGCATGTCACTTAGGCAATGTCAGGGAAGAGAATGCTGGGTGTGTTTCCTCCCCCTTTCCTCCCTTACAGCTGACCTTGTCTAAACAGACATTAAATTTTATAGCTCCCTACATTTTAAGAGCAATTAAAATCAATCAAACAGGAGACTGGATAGCTCAGGGGATTGTCACGGGCTGCCTTTCCGAGTTCTCTGCCAACTCTTCATATAACAAGTCTTATGCTCAGTCCTATCCAAGGCATTCTCAGGTGGCTTGGTGTGAGGATGACACTCTTGCAAGCCGGAGAGCACCAGAGCTTGTCAGTTGTCTTTATGGCCCACACACTGGATATATGCCAAACGTAGAGGTGGCCAACTTGGAGGGGTTTTTTGTTTGGAGTGGGGGATACAAATAAGAGGTGGGGGACATGATAGAGGGGTATAAAATTATGCACAGGGTGAAGAATGTGGAATGGGAGATTTCATCTCCCTTTCATAACACTGGAACTTGGGCTCATCCAGCGAAGCTGGGCCATAACTCAGTGCCAAAGCATCTGCTTTCTTGTGGAATTCCTGGGAGAGAAACCCTGTCAATCAGAGTTGACAATACAGAACTTGATGGACCGTTTGGTACAAGGCGGCTTCCTATGAATATTGGGAGACTCAGAATAGAAAAAAATGAAGGACTTCTTCACACGATACATTGCTAAAATATGGCATTCAACAGCACATAATGTAGCGGTGGCCAACCTGGATGGCTTTAAAAATGGATTCGAGATTATGGAGTTGAGGGAAAGCTAGAGTGCAATCTCTTATACAGAATTATCTTTACCGGCTCCAAACCTGTCGGCATGCAGAGGGCCGGGAGGCCAGCTGCCTAGCCCCAGCTGGGCCGTCTCCTTCCAGTCTTCATGCTTCGAAGACCATCGGCATCTGCTCCAACGTAAATCAGTGACCCGGGCTTCAAAGCCAGGGCACACTATCAGCAGACTGAACTGCGCACACAGAATAGGCTTGTGGAAGCATACTACAACTACAGATTTATTAATCATAAATCAGGACAAAGAAACATGTTGTCTCTCTTTCTTGTCGTCTCAGAGAGAACAGGGAAAGCAAAAGCTATACACAACGAAAGTTCCCAGCAAGCTGTGCTGGAATGTAAACAGACATGTGACACGCAACAGTTCCACACGTCTGCTCCTTAAGGTGGAATGGAAATGTCAACAAAACCATGAGTCGGCAAACTAAGGCCCGGGGGGGGGGGATCCAGCCCAATTGCCTTCTGGATCCGGCTTGCAGACGGTCCAGGAATCACTGCGTGGATCAGCATGGGGATTCTGATCATTTGGGCTGTGCCATTTCCCCCCTCCCTCACACACACCATACAGCGCCTCCTCCCTCCCTCCCTCCTCCTAGCTTCTCCCTGCCCTGCCCAGAGGAGGAAGGGGGCTGGGCTTTATTGAACTGCGGTATGGCTGAGCACCATTTTAAGCAGCCTTTCTCTGGAACTAGACCTTTCACACCACTCATCGTCCCTCCACCACCACCACCAGCCCCTGCCGCTCGCAAGCACAGGTAAGCAGTCACCGGGGCTCGTCCAGTACTGTGGAGAAGGGAGCGGAGAGTCGATGGAGAGGGGGTTCAAAATATAGTCTGTCCCCCCACAAGGTCTGAGGGAGAGTGGACCAGCCCCCTGCAGAAAAAGCTTGCTGACCCCTGCACCAAACTATGACACCCAGGGTTCTTTTCTGGTGGGCGGAGGGGGGGAGTTAAATTGATCTAAATCCAATATGAGTTTGCAGCACAGATTCAGAGCAAGCTACCTTGAAGTCAGATGCCTCTGGGATGCACGCCTCCATCCCATTTCCTGGAGTTGGTCCTCAAGAAGGGCAGATGTGATGAATTCATATATAGAAAAAGACAAGGCTGGCTGTAATTGCCTGGTTGAAGAATACAAAGATGTTGACCATCTACCTTCTGCTATTAAGTTAATGGAGCACAGAAACACTATACAGTGCCATGAAATTGTGGAGCAACAGTTGTCCTGAAAAGTGTGGAGTGCTCCTTAAAAGGCTAGGAATGGCTAAAAGACTTTTGACCAGATGCCTAAATTAAGTACTGGGTGCTGTAGATGAAAGGGCACGGCATGGGTTTCCATTTCTAAAATAAAAATTTGCAAGCAGTTTCAAATTGGTCCTAAGGAGACCACTGTGGGCATTCATAATTCAGTGGAGCCCAGAAGATTATCTAAATGAAGAATCTGCAATAGGTTTGAGGGGACGCAAAGGTGACCTTTACTCTCTTCTCTCCTATCCCATTTTGCTTGGGTCAAGATGAGCTCAGTCACAGACAAAGACCAGGGATTCAAAATATAATTCAGCAGCCCAGGGGCATGCTCTAAGAGAACTGAGATAGATCTGAATTCAGAACAGATTTATCTTCTTGCAGCTTCCTGTTTCCATCTAGACTCTAGAGCACCTGATATATGAAGGGAGGTCACATACACTCATGTAGTTGCCTGGAAAAGATGTGGCTTTTATAAAATAAGGCTTCCAGCTGATGACGTAACTTCAGTTCTGACTCAAAATTGTTGGGTGTGCCTACAACGACAGCTGGTTTTGTAAACTGACCTTTCATCATATTGGGTTCAGTAATTTGCTTCGTATTATGTTATCAATCTGTCAGCCACCTCGAGTTTCCTTCGGAAATGAGGAAGGATTTTATTTTAATGCACGCAGGGAGACAAAAACAGCAGTTTTGTCTCAAGAATGCAACCTTTTAAGAGAGAGAACATTTCCTCCAAAATGTTCGGCTAAACTAATCAACAACCTGAGGTATAGAGCAATCATTATCTTCTTAGGGGAGGGAAATCAGCATAATTTAACAGATGGTTAGCACTGTAAAGTTTGTTAAATAAAATGATTTAACCCCCTGGCCATGCCACCTGCCATGTGCAGAGCAACACATATATACCTATATAGATATAAATAGATATAGACACACACACATAACAAAAGATGTCATCTGATTAGCATTGTAGGAGAATTAATCTCTGTATCACCAATGTCCATGTTTTTATCATTTCACTAGGATTTGCAAAACGTCCACTCAACGTGTCAAAAATATGGGCCTCATTTTAGAAAACCCAACATTTTAAACATAATAAGCTTCCTTGTATTGAGCCAGGCCATTGGTCCACCCAGCTTGCCACGCCCCTGAATTTGGCCCATGAGACCATTTTGGGCAAACCATGTGCACCAGTCACCTGACTTGCTGTGACGTCAGGTGTGAAAATCTGTTACCTCTGACCTAAGCATTAAATGATTAGTGCCGGTACTGTTTCTCTTGCCTCCGGTCTTAGGGACCATCAGCCATAAACCCATGCCTGCTGAGCAGAGGATTATCTCCAGTTGCAGAGGTAAGCGTGTGCCTGCATATGATGGAAGGTGATTGGCAGGCTGGTGAACTCACCCACCTGTAAAAAAATTGTCAGGTTGAATCCTGACAAAACAGAAGTACTGTTTTGGGGGGACAGGGGGCAGGTGGGTGTGGGGGACTCCCTGGTCCTGAATGGGGTAACTGTGCCCCTGAAGGACCAGGTGCGCAGCCTGGGAGTCATTTTGGACTCACAGCTGTCCATGGAGGCACAGGTCAATTCTGTGTCCAGGGCAGCAGTCAATAAGCTCCATCTAATATGCCAGCTGAGACCCTATCTGCCTGCGGACTGTCTTGCCAGAGTGGTGCATGCTCTGGTTATCTCCCGCTTGGACTACTGCAATACGCTCTACGTAGGGCTACCTTTGAAGGTGACCCGGAAACTGCAATTAATCCAGAATGCAGCAGCTAGACTGGGCCACTTGGTGTGGCCGCCGGAACCACATAACACCGGTCCTGAGAGATCTGCATTGACTCCCAGTACGTTTCCGAACACAATTCAAAGTGTTGGCACTGACCTATAAAGCCCTAAACGGCCTCGGTCCTGTATACCTGAAGGAGCATCTCCACCCCCATCGTTCAGCCCAGACACTGAGATCCAGCGCCAAGGGCCTCCTGGCGGTTCCCTCATTGCGAGAAGTGAGGTTACAGAGAACCAGTCAGAGGGCCTTCTCGGTAGGTGCACCCGCCCTGTGGAATGCCCTCCCATCAGATGTCAAGGTAATAAGCAGCTATCTTCTCTTTAAAAGACATCTGGAGGTAGCCCTGTTTAGGGAAGTGTTTAATTTATGATGCTGTATTGTTTTTAGCACTTGATTGGAAGCTGCCCAGAGTGGCTGGGGAGACTCAGCCAGATGGGCGGGGTATAAATAAATTATTATTATTATTATTATTATTATTATTATTATTATTATTATTATAAAATGGCTCATTCTTGATCTAGCCCTCAGGATGAAAATGGTTCCTCAACCCTGGTCTACATTGGCCGGTCTGCAGCAGAGGTCCTTCCCATCACCAGCTACCCCACCGCAGAGCTGGTTCAGGACTTTCTGCATATGCTCTGTCACTGAGCTATGGCTTTTCTTACAGAATAGTTCTGGCTCATCTCTCCTCCCCACCCCTCCAGGTCTTACTCTGCTCCTCTCCATTCACAATTGGAGCCCCAAAGTGCCCACTGTAAGAAGGAACTTCTGCTGTTCCTCTGCTCCGAGACTGAAATTTACCAAAGATAAATTACTATTATTTTACCATTTCCAGAACAAGATGTGCAGCTCAGCTAAGCTTTTCTCTCTCTCTAGCACTACATAATAAGCTCGGAAGAAGCTATTTAGAAGCAATAAGAGCCCTGAAAGGGATATCAGAGGAAGACATTTGGAGTGTGTTTTCCTGTCTTGGAACTGTTCAAATGACTCTAAATCAGACAGCTCCATGGGCTATTATTTATTTGCTGTATTGACTTACAGTGCAGGGTAACCAAGGAATGCGCCTCCAAATTCCTGCCAAGGGTGCACAGGAGGTAATCATTCTGTCAGATTACAAAGAAAGTAATATGCACCCCTAAGACAAAATGGAAGATAGTTAACTAGCACTTAACAAAGAGTCATCCTTAAAATTCCTACGATGCAGTTTTGTAAAGGTAACTTTGGTGCACTGTCAGAAACTGCTTGTGTCTTATTCTTGCTCTGTACAGAAACGCCTGGAGGACCAAACCCGATGCTTTAGGCTGGCCTCAACCAGAGCCAGGGCTTTTTCGGCTGTAGCTCCAATCTGGTGGAACGCTCTGTCACAAGAGACTAGGGCCCTGCGGGACTTGACATCTTTCCGCAGGGCCTGCAAGATGGAGCTGTTCCACCAGGCCTTTGGCCAGGGCACAGTCTGCCCCCCTCCTTTGGCAATCCTCACAGAACTCTAGCCCAATGGTTGCCATTAATTTGATTGGAATTAATTTTAGAATGAATTGATTTTAGAATGTTTTATCATTTCACTGTTGTTAGCTGCTCTGAGCCCGGCTTCGGCTGGGGAGGGCGGGATATAAATGAAATTTATTATTATTATTATTATTATTATTATTATTATTATTATTATTATTAGGGGCAGACCTGGGCCTTCATAGTCCATCTAAAAAGCAGCAAGGCAAGGGCACCATTTGGAGGGAAGGCTTAACCCCCCCCCAACGCCCTGCACACCCCACACCACGTCACATACCACTTTTCAGGGCTCAGCTGGCCTTAGCATTATGTGTTGCGGTGAGATCACCAGAAACTGTCTCCCTGTTGTGGGGCGGGACCCTTTGGATGGGCCACAACACCCCATTGGTTGCCTCTCTGTTTCTGGGGCAGAAATTTGGTCAGTTGGGTTGGCTATTGGCTGCTGAGGGGCTACTTAAGCTGCTGCACGTCGCTGGAGAGTTTCACTTTCTTGCGACATGCAACGGATCACCCGCCCTCCTTTTCCTATATTTAGGGTGGTTCTTATGGCCTTGCTATGCCTGTCTAGGGGTCCTCTGTTTGGGAGCAGGGGCCTGGTAGGAATTTTCCCATTTGGCTGATTGGCTGGTGCCACTTGGTTTTTGCCTACCATGTAGCAAATCGTTACAACTTTGTAAGGTTGGCGGTTAGGCATTTAGTTCAATGTTTTGGGGAGGGGATGTTGTTGGCTGTGCCTGCCCCTCCATTGCTGCTGCTAGGGAATTCATAGAATCATAGAATCATAGAGTTGGAAGAGACCACAAGGGCCATCAAGTCCAACCCCCTGCCAAGCAGGAAACAATTCCGTTAAAAGAATCCAGGGGCTCGCCTTGCTTTTGTCTGAACCCTGTCAATGGGCTAGGTGGTTTTGGGGGTCTTCACATGCAATTCAGCCCAATGGTTTAACTATGATTTGTTTACTGCCAACAAACCATGAACTGAAGCCATGGTTTGCTCCTGGCTTCTAAGGAACGGGCAAGAAACACATACATGTTGTGTTTAGCAGCTGACTGCACTCTCTATACATAAGGAGTGGTGAACATCTCCTAGCCCAAGGTCTGCATTGCCTTCTGGGCAACATTCTGAAGGCCCCATGCCAGGGGGGTGGGGCTAGAAAAAAGTGGGAGGAGCAATAAATGTGCATTCTACCTCTGTACAGTAGGCTGGCTTCTTTGCACCCAAGCATCCTTCTCTCTTCTGCATTCAGGCAAGCAAGAAATAGTGTTAGAGATAGATACAGACTAGAGGACGCAGGTGGTGCTGTGGTCTAAACCACTGAGCCTCTTAGGATTGCTGACTGGAAGGTCAACGGTTCGAATCCCTGCAACAGAGTGAGCTCCCATTGCTCTGCCCCAGCTCCTGCCAACCTAGCAGTTTGAAACCACGCCAATGCAAGTAGATAAATAGGTACCAGGAAGGTAAACGGTGTTTCCTTGCACTCTGGCTTCCGTCATAGTGTTCAGTTGCACCAGAAGTGGTTTAGCCCTGCTGGCCACATGACCTTGAAAGTTGGCTGTGGACAAATGCTGGCTCCCTCAGCCTTAAAAGTGAGATGAGCACAGCATCCCCACAGTCTCCTTTGACTGGACTTAACAGTCCAAGGGGCCTTTTTCTTTTTCTTTTACAGACCAGGGCAATTGTTTCTCAAACCAGAACAACCTGCATCTTTTCTTTGAGAACTGTGCCAGTGCTAGCCTGGATCATGACCCAGATGCATCCAACGAGCAGCAGATAGAAATCTGTCCTCTGCTTCCGACACTGAGCTATATATATGACTTAGTTAAATGCAAACTGGAAAACTTCTCGCCCTCCCCGTCTCTTAATATAGATCTGACATCCCAGGGAATCCCAATGCACTGTGTGTTTCTGCTCTTTGCATTTCTGTGTCACTGAAAGCCCTTGCTTTATTTTTAATGGCGGTGTTTGCAGACTCGAGGGAAGCACAGGGTCATGGCCACGAGCCCAGCTGCTTATCCTTCCTGGACACTGGATCACATGAGGAAACCTCAGTGTGAATTAGGCTGTGCATGGATAAAAATCTCCTCCGACTAGCAACCATTTCTATGATTACGGTAGCTGGGGGAAAGCACCTTGTGTTGCATAGAGCAACAGTGGACATTTTTTTCCTGTGTTCCTCCCCCGGGTCACATGCAGCAGTTGAGTATGCCTGGAGCCAGCGGTGGGTGTGTTGTGGAGACAGGTGGAAAGAGATGTCGGTCCGTGCATGCTTTTCTTCCCATGCACATCACGCTAAGAACATAAGAGGAACCCGCTGTATCCGGCCAACCAGATGCCTGTGGGAGACCTCAAGGAGGACCCAAGCATGAGAACGTTCTCCCTGTCTGTGCTTTCCAGCAAATCGTATTCAGTAGCATCCATCCACTGTGGGTAGCACCTCTCCTCCAGAATTTCTCTAATCCTCTTTTAAACCTATCTAGGTTGGTGGTCATCACTGTCTCCTGTGGGAGCGAGTTCCATAGTTTAACTATGTGCTACCCAAAGAAAAAGGGACGCGGGTGGCACTGTGGGTTAAACCACTGAGCCTAGGACTTGCCAATCAGAAGGTTGGCTGTTCGAATCCCTGTGACGGGGTGAGCTCCCGTTGTTCGGTCCCTGCTCCTGCCAACCTAGCAGTTTGAAAGCACGTCAAAGTGCAAGTAGATAAATAGGTACCGCTCCGGCGGGAAGGTAAACGGCGTTTCCGTGAGCTGCTCTGGTTTGCCAGAAGCAACTTAGTCCCATTGGCCACATGACCCAGAAGCTGTATGCTGGCTCCCTCGGCCAATAAAGCGAGATGAGCGCCGCAACCCCAGAGTTGGTCACGACTGGACCTAATGGTCAGGGGTCCCTTTACCTTTAACTTTACCCAAATAAAACACTTTCTTTTCTTTGTGCTGAATCTTGCACACTCTTCTAGGCCACCAAATAGTTGTGTGTCCCCACCCACCCACCCATTGCTCCATTTGCCACATGCCATATCAAAGCTGCCCTTCAATGGCCCAGTACCTAAAGACTTTGCAACCACTCCCAGCCTTTAAAAAACTTACCCAAGCAGAGGGGTCCACTTTGCCCCTGTTGCAGCACTCTCCCTTGCACCCGAGTGAGGAGTTGGGGGTAAGCAGCCAGAGAAGAACAGAAAGAGAGGGAGACACACACACACACCTCCGCTCAACGCAGAGTGACCGTAAAACAATGAGCAATCAGGAGAAAGAAAGCCTTCTGAGCATTATGATCTGAATGTCATGCCGTAATGCGATTTGCCAGAGTAACAAAACACTTTATGAATAATGGAAAGCTCCCATTCAGATTCACTCCCATCTTTTTAACCTCTTTTCCTCTGCGATAAGGAAGGGGTACCCTTGACGGCTTTGTACTCGCCCGCTTCGTGAGCTGAAAAGCTCTGGCACATCATCTGCGTGACACCGAAGAGGCTTCGTTACCAATTCCAGGTTCAGGATGCTATGAACTGACATCGCCGGCGTGCCTCTCCTTGTCACTTTACCCTTTGCTTTGAGTGCGCACATACTCAGCCACACAGACCTGTCAAACGTCATTCGAGAGGCTGTGATGCTCCGGCTGGAGAAGCGGGGAAGGGGGCCTTATGCGCTCAACCCTCTAAGGAGAAGAGGTGCAGAAAGAGCAAGGTACTAATCGAGAGTGATAATACTCCCTGCTGAAGGGTACCTTACTAAGCCTAGGAATATTACCAGGGTTGGGAGTCTGAAGGAATCACTGTTCCTGCTATTTAACATTTATTAAATGCCAACAAGCACGCCAGGCATAAATGTTTCTAGGACCACAGAGACACAAACAGAGGCTCCAGCTTAATGGCATTGTTATTGAAGGTCAAAGCACTCTTAACTAGGGATGGGGCAAGCCCTGCCTGCTCCAGTCTGAAATTAATTTAGACTTCCCTGGTTATTATCCCAGACATCCACTCGACATCTGGCGCGTTATTGCAGAGCCCAATTTGTTCCACTTCCAAAGACATTCACAGCTCTTTCTTTTGTTGTGCATTTGTCAGTCTCTGAGCAGGCACGCTTTTGAACCTGGTGCATGATGGGTGTTTCAGGAGGAGGGTTGTCAGGGCACCCCGAAAGCTTTTGAGCTTTTAAAAAGACCATTGACTTGCCTAAGACCCAAGACAAATGGCCTGCTTTTCAGAGACTTGGGGGACCACACATACACACACACACACACCAATAATAACCTGGATCAACACTATGTTTTGATGTAGCGTTATTCTAACAAGGCAATTAGGGAGGAGGAAAGGAGACCAAGAGTAAAAGAATGCCAACAGGAAGCCCTCATCATGAAAACTATTGAAAATGCATGCCTCCCCCAAAGAAATCACAAGCCCCAGCCCCAGCCCAAACAAACACAGACTGTTTTGCAACCTTCAGATTCTGGACCTGTAAAAATGGCCCTCATTGCCAAAAGAACCCCTTCTCTCCAGTTGAAGTTACAAGGACTCAAGGCTTACCTAATCCCCCCGCCCCTACTGCATTCTGAAAAATGTTTTGTGGATTTCGTTGTCTTTTGCGAGTTGTCAAAGAAGGCTTTGCCTTCAAAGGTGGCATTCAATTCTGTTAACTACATTAAATTAAATATTTGTTTTGTTACGTTTTATCTAGGGAGAAACCTTAAGCTTATTGGGAAGAAGAGTTTGGATTTGATATCCCGCTTTTTCACTACCTGAAGGAGTCTAACATTCTCCTTTCCCTTCCTCCCCCACAACAAACACTCTGTGAGGTGAGTGAGGCTGAGAGACTTCAGAGAAGTGTGACTGGCCCAAGGTCACCCAGCAGCTGCATGTGGAGGAGTGGGGAAGCGAACCCAGTTCACCAGATTACAAGTCTACCACTCTTAACCCCTACACCACACTGAAGTACGCCCAGGCTACATACCTGCTATGCAACCCCATCAAGAGCAGTCAACCTCCCATCCATCCTATCTAGGAGGCCATCCACAAACAGTGCCTCAGTCTTATCATCATTGAGCCTCAGTTTCTTGGCTCTTATCTGGTCCATTACCAAGGCAAGACAACGTTCCAGCACATCCGCTGCCTCACTTGCAGATGTAAAGGAGAAGCAGAGCTATGTGTCACCAACATATTGCTGACAACATTCTCCAAACCTATGGATAACCCCACTCTGCAGTTTCATAAAACAATTTTGTATATAAAATATTCTTTTGGAAGCCGCCCAGAGTGGCTGGGGAAACCCAGCCAGATGGGCGGGGTATAAATAATAAATTATTATTATTATTATTATTATTATTATTATTATTATTATTATTATTATTATTATTATTAAAACAGTTGAATGGAAGTTGGGGACAGGTTGAAAGGCTGCCTTGCGTATTGGGAGGGCTGCTGAGGAGGTCGCAGGAGATTCTGTTTGTTTATAGCCCACCTTTCCTTCAAGGATCTCAAGGGGTTGTTCATTGCTCTTCCTCTCCACGTTTTTTCTTCAGAACAACCCTGCAAGTTGGGTTCAGCTAAGAGGCTGGCTGTCAGAACTTTATGGCTGAGTGGGGATTTGAACCCTGGTCTCTCAGGTCACAATCCAACACTCTAACCACTACACCACACTGGTCCAATTAGCAGTTAGAGAGCTCTCTAGTGCGATAGTGAAAGGCTCTGCCATCGCCGCAGAGCCAACAGCAGTTCTCCAGGTGCAGAGGGAGCAGGAACAGGACACTCTGGGGAAGTTTGGGGAACATGTTGGGGGGGGGAGTGGAATTGTCTAGGCCGGTGGTGCTAGGACAGAAGAAGGGCTAGGGAAGAAATTCCCCCCAAAATCCGCAAGCCAAAATGTCACTATCCATTTCAGTCCAGGCTTTTCTGAATTTTTCAATATGGTTCTCCAACCAAAGAATGTATACTAAACGAATATATCATAGCACTGTAGAGCTGGAAGAGACAACGAGGGTCAACTAGTCCAACCCCATGTAGTGCACAAATCTTTTGCCCAGTGTGGGGCTTGAACCCAGGACCCTGCCGGCTGAGCTGGACATATTAGTGAAAATAACATACAAAAATGCATTATATTAGAGATGGCAGGGACGAGGGCGTAAGATTTCCATGATCTTGTGCCCTGGACTACAACAAAGGATATTTAGCACATGACACATGCATTCAATGCCAGGCTGTCTATGTTATCAACAGCTCTTTTGTGAATTGCCGATGTTAATTATGTAATTATCACTGTACTTTTCTGGAATGCAGGAATATACTTGCCTTATGCAGAGTCGAACCCTTGGTCTATCTAGCTCAGAATGGCAGTGGTTTTGCAGGGTTTCAGGACAGGGGGTATTTCTATCTTTACCTGGAGATGCTGGGGACTGAACCCTCCCTAAACTCTCTCTCTCTCTCCCTCTCTCCCTCCCCCTCTCTGTGTATACAAAAGCATATAATATACACCTGTAATTCACGATAATGCTATATGTATCTGATGCAGTGGACTGTAGTCATGAAAACTGTAATAATAAATATATCCAGGGCTTTTTTTTTCAGCTGGAACTCACCAGAAGTCAGTTCTGTCACCTCTCAGGTGGGCACCATTGCCACTCTAAAAGAATGAGAGAGGTGTTCATTGTGAGTTCCAGCACCTCTTGTTCTAGGAAAATAGCACTGAATATATCAATCCTTAGGGACGAGGGTGGCGCTGTGGGTTAAACCACAGAGCCTAGGACTTGCCGATCAGAAGGTCGATGGTTCGAACCCCCACGACGGGGTGAGCTCCCGTTGCTAGGTCCCAGCTCCTGCCAACCTAGCAGTTTGAAAGCACGTCAAAGTGCAAGTAGATAAATAGGTACCGCTCCGGTGGGAAGGTAAACGGTGTTTCCGTGTGCTGCTCTGGTTTGCCAGAAGCGGCTTAGTCATGCTGGCCACATGACCCGGAAGCTGTACGCCGGCTCCCTCGGCCAATAAAGCGAGATGAGCGCCGCAACCCCAGAGTCGGTCACGACTGGACCTAATGGTCAGGGGTCCCTTTACCTTTATATCAATCCTTATGGTGGTTTTGTGTGTGTTTTCCTGCAGCAGACCAACACAGCCATCCCTCTGGAAGATCAATGCATCAAAAAAGTATTAGTAACCTCTTAGTGGAAAGAGAGGTAGGGGACTTAAGCCCCACTTTCCATCCTCAAGCCTGTGCTATTTGTTCACAAGCTGAACAAGGCAGAAATTCTGAAACAAAAAGAATATATATTTGTCTGGAGAGAGAGGTAGCTTTACTGCTTGCCTCCAACAGGACTCCCATGCTGCTAGCTTTTGCTGTAACTAGACTGGCAGGCATCAAATCAGAGACAGATCCTTGCAGGAATATTCATCCTGACAGACGGGTGTCCATGAACAGCCCTTGTTCATCGCTCGACTTCCACCGGCACAGCCTCTGGTGAACGAAAGAGCTCCACGTTGAGCCCAGTCATCTGTAACTCTGCCGAGCCTGCAAGCCTCTTCTGTTCTGCTGTTCTGTGGGAGAACAGAAGAGAAGCTTGCATCTTATAAGGGCATCAGTAGAAAGCACATAGCTCAGGGCAAAAGTAATACAGCACCGGGGGAGGAGTAAAATAAGATTTTGGAATATTGTGGCTGTCAAACCTGCTCTTGGTTTCAATCTGCATCACCTCCCGTTCATATCTGCAGAACGGCCTTAATGGCCCAGTGTTTTCCAGTTCAAAATGGCTTAACTGCACTCCGTTCCCATTTAATAGCACACGTCTGGCTTAACTGTGCATCTTTTCCCATGCAAAAGCACAGAGCTGGTTTAACTGTGCATCATTCCCCATCTGGAAGCACAGGCTCTGAAGTGACTCAAGGCTCGGAGGAAGATTACAAGCCACTACCTCCGTATAGTAAAAGCTATGGTTTTCCCAGTAGTGATGTATGGAAGTGAAACCTGGACCATAAAGAAGGCTGATCGCCGAAGAATTGGTGCTTTTGAATTATGGAGCTGGAGGAGACTCTTGAGAGTCCCATGGACTGCAAGAAGATCAAACCTATCCATTCTTAAGGAAATCAGCCCTGAGTGCTCACTGGAAGGACAGATCCTGAAGCTGAGGCTCCAATACTTTGGCTACCTCATGAGCAGAGAAGACTCCCTGGAAAAGACCCTGATGTTGGGAAAGATGGAGGGCACAAGGAGAAGGGGACGACAGAGGATGAGATGGTTGGACAGTGTTCTCGAACCTACCAACATGAGTTTGACCAAACTGCGGGAGGCAGTGGAAGACAGAAGTGCCTGCCGTGCTCTGGTCCATGGGGTCACGGAGAGTCGGACACGACTAAACGACTAAACAACAACCTCCCTCAGATCGTTCTCGTCCTAAGCTTCTCACCAAACTACCTCTGCTGTTAGTTGTGGTGCAAAATCCGAGTGCAGCTTTCCACTGCAAGGGTGAGGAGATGCAGTAGGAGAATGTGGGGGCAAAAGAGGCTCACTACTTGCAGTTCTGTTCACTGGTGCTTGAAACTAATGCCCTTTAGGACTGGTAGAGTGGACGACAGGGAGACCAACAGTAGAGGGAGCCAAAGGCATTGCACCACCAGAACCAACTTCTTCCAGTTTAGTCTCCATGCTCCTCTCTGCTGAGTTCTTCAAGGGTGACACTGACTGTAAAGAGGAGGAAGCTGGCAGGCAGCGCCACCCTCTGGACTTGTTCTAAGTAAGAAGGCAGGCCAGTGGTGGCTGAGGAAAGACTGATTTTAGTGAGGCAGTACCCCATTTCATACTTTCCAACTTTTTCCAACGCAAAACCTGGATGATTAATAATAATAATATAAATAATACAATAAAATAATACAGCATTCTAAAATCAATTCATTATAAAATCAGTTCAAATCAAATTAGTGGCAACCATTGGGCTAGAGTTCTGTGAGGATTACCAAAGGAGGATTACCAAAGGAGGGGGATGTGTATCTTCCAGGGGTGTCACAAGACCCGTGCCTTTCTCTCACCCCCCAAAAACGCGAGATTTTGCATAGCGTCTAAAAACATGTACCTTTGGGTATTGCGCAACATCACGACCTTGAAAAGGTCGCAAGAGCGAGACGTAAAAGCCCAGTACCCAAAATGGCTGCCAAGATCTCACATGAGAAAATGGGATGTCCTGAGTTTTTTTCTGGGGCACTTGGAAGCTATGCCATTTGTACAAATCAACCAACCTCCATTGCTTTAAGCATTTTCTCTGGCTGGGAAACATCAGTTTTTGGACATGAGAAACCTGTGACCGCCTAGACCAGGGAGAGAAGCCACTTCAAATGGACAGGACAGCAAGGCTGCAATACTGAAGGAGTATCCATCTTAACAGACTGCATGCAAACTTTCTTTTCGGGGAGCGTGTTCTACACTGCAGTTGCTCACCAGAGATGCTCTTCAAAACATCGTCCTAAACACCATTTGATTGGTATGCTCTGCTCGAGTGGGCAACCTTATCTAAATGTGTGAAGAAAGATCAGGACACCCACAATTATTTTTTGGTTGACAGACATCAGCTTGCTACACACAACGCACCCCTCCTACCCCCAAGTGCAATAACCGTAAAGGGGAGATTAAAGCCGGGCAGCATTCAGAAACAAAAACATCGCTGCAATTTAAAACAAGCAACGGTTACTTGTTTCTTTGATTCACCTGCAATATCTCCACACGCACAAGAATGAAGGTAGCAAAATAACAAATAAAGGGAACAGCCGAATTTCATATATGGCTTCTCTCCTTGCCAGCCTGAGAGAAATCAAATTAAAATGAATTTAGATCAGAGAATCAATACCCGGGGATTAACTGCAGATCACTAAATCCTTCATTATTGATTGACTGAAATACTGTCTTCTTAATATGCCTCACACAAGCCATATACGCCTTTTTCTTGCAGACCTTAAGGAATCGCCGCACTGTTTATCTGCAGATTAATCCAAAACACCAACCGTGTGATGTGGGCAAGGAATACAAGTTAGTACGACAGCTTTTAAGTTACTTGAACCTGAAAAGTGTTGCTGACCACCCTTATTAATCACTTGCCCAGGAAGGCGCATGCTGCGACCCATGAGAGCAGCAAAATTGCCAAACTGTACAACGGTGATGGGATAAAATCAGGCCAAATCTTTATTGACAGCAGCAGGCAGGGCAAAGGTTGGTCCCAGGTTCAGTTCATCATTCCACAAGGCCAGTGGCGTAGCGTGGGGGGTGCAGGGGGGCCGCCCGCACCGGGCGCAACATCGGGGGCGCTCACACTCGCAGCTCTCTGCCCCTACCTGGCTCCACGGGTTAGGGGGCGCAAATTACTTGCCTTGCCCCGGGTGCTGACAACCCACGGTACGCCACTGCACAAGCCCCATGTTGATGTAATGGATCCGCTGGGTTTGGATCCTTCCAAACCTGTGTGACGGGAGTTGGCCAGTGTTGAACCTTGCCGTGGTGCAAGCCAAGCAAGCAAGGTCTCACTGGGGTACCCAGGGTGCAGATTCCAACCAGGCAGCTACCAAACCCACGTTTGGGTTTGCCGTGGTCAATCCTCCCCTCCTGTTGATGTGGACCAATGCCATTTTTGCCCTCATACAAACAATGTTATTCTGCCTAACAAAGGAAAGCCATAATTTCCCTGAGGGAAAGGCGAAAAACCCCCAACCAAGAATGGAAAACAAAATACTGGTGGACAACTAAAGAGGTTTAAAGACTCACTCAAGGCAAATCTTTTTTAAAAATGTAACATAAGCACTGATAACTGGGAAACACTGGTCTGCGATTGCTTCAATTGGAGAGCAGCCTTTACCAAAGGTGTCAGGGACTTTGAAGAAGCACGAACTCAGGGTGAAAAGGAGAAATGCGCTAAGAGGAAGGCACACTTGGCAAGCCGCCACCGCGATCAACTCCCACCTGGAAACTTATGTCCCCACCGTGGAAGGATGTGTGGATCCAGAATTGGCCTCCGCAGTCATTTACAGACTCACTGTTAAGACTGTGTTCATGGAAGACAATCTTACTCGGCTACGAGTGAGTACCAAAGAAGAAGAAAGAAGAAGAATATACTATGTCAGGCGTGGGAAAGGTAAAGCAGGGTTGAAAGCAGGGTTTCCAGGCACCACCTATCATTTGAATGATGGCACCTGCAAGGCCATGTCCCTTTGCTCACCTGTGTGGGTAAAGCAAAATTGGTTGCTTGACCTCAAGTGATGGACCCAGGCCTACCCACCTCTCAAACTTGGCCCACATGGGAGGTCAGGATCCAGCCCATCTGGCAGTTCTGTCCCATTTCTACTGCTGATTTAAAACAAAGAAAAAACTAGGTGCATTATATCCAATTCAGCATTTAACACATAGCCTGGGTTGACTCCTTCTCAACTGCTAAGTTAGAGGCTGCCTTAAGTTTTGCCTTGTGCCGATTGTTCATGTACGCTACGTCCTTTTTAAAAAGAAATGTGCTGAACTCTGTGGAAAGGAGGAAAGTGGACTTCAGAGCAGTTGTGTTGGAATTCTGAGTGAGCATGGCAGTCTGTTTAGATGTCTGTAAAGGTGTCGGGCAGTCAAAATCAGCAAAAATTAGATTTCTCCCACCCTGCAACTGCTGGGACTAGCTGGTACAGTGGTACCTCGGGTTACATATGCTTCAGGTTACAGACACTTTAGGTTACAGACTCCACTAAGAAGAGAAGAAGAAGAGTTTGGATTTGATATCCCGCCTTTCACTCCCTTTAAGGAGTCTCAAAGCGGCTAACATTCTCCTTTCCCTTCCTCCCCCACAACAAACACTCTGTGAGGTGAGTGGGGCTGAGAGACTTCACAGAAGTGTGACTGGCCCAAGGTCACCCAGCAGCTGCATGTGGAGGAGCGGAGACGCGAACCCTGTTCCCCAGATTACAAGACTACCGCTCTTAACCACTACACCACACTAACCCAGAAATAGTACCTCAGGTTAAGAACTTTGCTTCAGGATGAGAACAGAAATTGCGCTGTGGCGGCGCGGCGGCAGCAGCAGCAGCAGGAGGCCCCATTAGCTAAAGTGGTGCTTCAGGTTAAGAACAGTTTCAGGTTAAGAACAGACCTCCAGAATGAATTAAGTTCTTAACCCGAGGTACCACTGTATACATGTAGCTTCCAGGCTACATCCCATAAACTATTAAAATTAAGGATAAACGTGCCTGAGAGTTCTCAAGCATCTTTGCTCAAATAACATTTTAATTTATTCCACAACAGATGTGTGTGTTGGGGGGGGAGCATTCCTGGGTATTGGGTCTCCAGTGTGCTTGAACATAGGAACAACGGAAAGCTACATCAGACCAAGTCTGGCCCCTGGTCCACCTTGCTCAGTGACCTGGTGGGCAAAGACTTTCCAGGCATTCAGACAGGGAGTCTTTCCCCCAGATCTACCTGGAGATACCACTGAGAAGTGAATCTGGGATCTTCTGCATGGAAAGCAGATACTCTACCCGTGAGCTACAGCCCCCTCACCAGAAGTTACTAGTAGCAATGCTTCTCATTACAGTGGTGCCCGCAAGACGAATGCCTCGCAAGACGGAAAACTCGCTAGACGAAAGGGTTTTCCATTTTTTGAGCTGCTTCGCAAGACGAATTTCCCTATGGGCTTGCTTTGCAAGACGAAAAACGAAAACGTCTTGCAAGTTTGTTTCCTTTTTCTTAACACCGTTAATACAGTTGCAACTTGACTTCGAGGAGCAACTCATAGAACGCGGTGTGGTAGCCTTTTTTGAGGTTTTTGAAGACTTTGGTGATTTTTGAAGCTTTTCCAAAACTTCTTTTAAACTTGGATTTTGGGTTGGGGTGTTTGGAATTCAAGGACTTGGTGTTGGGGAGGGGTTTGCAAGAATCTGGAAGCTTGTGTGTGTTTTTTCTGCATTTTTATGATTTTCTGTGACCATTGGGCCACTCTGCTGTTTTTTTTAAAAAAATTCTGGATTTGAATTTCTGTGTGGTGGGTGGCTGGGGGAACACTTGAGGAGGGGGTTCTTCAGCAAGAAGCAAAGAGTGGAAGAGGAACATTCTTTGAGTTCTCCCCCAGAGTCTTAGAAAATGTACTGTACACTTTGTTGATTTTTAAATGTTTTTCTGTCATGTTTAGAAACTTAATTTATTGTTCCTTCAATTTTTGAAATGTTCTTTACAGTATGTTTGACTTTAAAGAGCACTTAATAAACTCTTGTTGTACCAAATTTGGCTTTGTTTGGACTTTTTTTGACCATAGGAACGCATTAATTGAATTTCAATGCATTCCTATGGGATTTCGTGCTTCGCAAGACGAAAAATTCGCTAGACGAAAAAACTCGTGGAATGAATTAATTTTGTCTTGCGAGGCACCACTGTACTAAAGTCTGCATGAAACATTGCTTTGGGTTTTGCTTTTGTGTCTTTTTAACAAAGACGGAAGGGAAAGACAAAGAAAAGATATCATATTCTACTTGTGGATTTCCATTTCCTACTTCATCAGTGACTCACTCTGCAAATTAAAATGCCCCCCCCCCTGGATTCTTATTGTTGGAAGGCCAAATTACGCAGAGATGTAGGGTTTTCCTTCATGTTTTTACATCATGGAGTGTTAGGCATTGAAATGCTGCCAGCCTAGTAAACACAAAGGTTTCTTTGCTCAGAAAGAAGATTGAATTTAAACAAACCTTTCACCTATCTGGATGCCGCACAAATATACTCTTCTTTTTCTTTCTCTTTTACAAAACACAACCCCAAACTTACAAGTTCTGCCAGCAAAGAGTCCCCTGTTTCCATGATGGACATCAGAAAAGGGGGGCAGATAATTCAAAAGAAAGAATAAACAACCCACACGAGATAAAACGAGAACTGGCAAATGTCTTGCACATCAGAAATGACTAAGATGAGGCATAAGCTGGAAACGTCACAAAGAGGCTTCCATACACAAGTCCGAAATGGCTCTTGAACTACTATTTCAAGGAAAGTTCTGGTAACGGCAAATGTGGAAGAGAGGCATCCCAATAAATACCTGCCCGGCCACGAAGGTCATCTTCATGAAGCCCTTGTCAACATATAAAGCATGCTGCTGGGTCAGGTTAAAGGCCCACCTAGTGCAGACTCCTGCTCTCACAGTGGTCCTATAGATGCCTATGGGAATTATGTTATCATTGTCATTATCTGCTTAGTTAAAAACATAAAGATGATTGCAATAAAAGCAGCACGGCACCAGCCCTTTCATTAAAAGCAGCCAGTTCCCAAACGCCCATTGGAACAAAAAAGTCTTCGCCCGCCAGCGGAAAAACAACAAGGAGGGAGCCAGTCTAGCTTTTCCAGAGAGGGAGTTCCAAAGCCTGGGACCAACCACCGAGAAGGCCCTGTCCTGCATCCCCACCAAACATGCATATGAGGGTGGAGGGACTGCATTGAAGATCTCAAAACCCAGGCAGGTTTGTATGAGGGAATACAGTCTTTCAGATAGCTTGGACCTAAGCCATGTAGGGCTTTATAGGTCACAACCAGCAGTGGCACTTTTCATCTCAATCCCTTTCCTAATTATTCCTGGTCACACACTGGGTCGAAATCTTCATTGATCTATACAGCTGTTTTGCTGCTGTGATTGTATATTGGCTTTTTATCATTTAATTGCATCTTGCATTTTATTGCTTGTGTAAACCACACAGAAATTTTGGGTGGCCGGTGTACAAATGCAGTAAACAATAATAAAACAATGTTTCCATTAAGGAGCTCAAAATGGCACCCTTGGTCATCTAGAGCATTGATCAGACTCAGACTTGCTTTGATTTAGCACGGTAGTTGCATCATGTGCTCCCAGAAAGTGCAGAAGTGTTATGATTTTTTTTCATTTCAGTTATACAATTCATTATCCAATTATACACCAGGGTTTTAAACAAAATATTTCCCAAATGCAAGCCCCCCAAGAAACAAACAAACAATAAAAAAGTGTTTGAAGAGACAAAACAGCCACAATAAATGCAAACAGAACATGAAACTGATAGCTTTTAGTAATTATGCATAGAAACAGGAGTCATTTTTGGGGGAAACAATTTCTCCATGTGCAAGTACAGTGGTACCTCAGGTTACATACACTTCAGGTTACATATGCTTCAGGTTACAGACTCCGCTAACCCAGAAACAGTGCTTCAGGTTGAGAACTTTGCTTCAGGATGAGAACAGAAATCGTGCTCCGGCGGCATGGCAGCAGCAGGAGGCTCCATTAGCTAAAGTGGTGCTTCAGGTTAAGAACAGTTTCCGGTTAAGAACGGACCTCCGGAACAAATTAAGTACTTAACCCGAGGTATCACTGTAGTACGATTTTATTGTGCATAAGAGGCAAAAGGAGACATGATCCATACCTAATTAAAAATGGTCCGAGAAATTAATCCAGCCCAGGAAATATGGTCTCTTGCAGACCAGCTCAAAATTACTCTTCCGTCTTGAAACTGGCCTTGAAAAGTTTATAAAGAAAACCACCTGGACAGGCGCATTGCCCCAGTGGACAGCTGTAAATATTGCCCACTTGACAAGCACTCGACTGAAATAAAAAAAAAAGCTGTTGACTCGTAAGTGAAATTTGATTTCGAAAATTTCATTCTGTCACGCAGCTCGTGCCGAAGTCTCTCCAGCCATTCTGCCACTGTTGTTCCACCCCTACCCGCTTCCAACTTGGAAAATAAAACAAAGTAAGAATAAATCATCAGGTGGAGGCAATAAACCAATGTGGCTTATAATTCTCCCTCTTTCTCCCCCCTGACCTTTGAATGCATGCGGTTCTCTCCGCACTTCCTTCAGTGAGCTGTGTAGTGGCTGGCATTTTTCAATTTGAACCAGTAATGAAGGAATGTAACTATGACTAATGCACCACAGTTGCTTTTCTCTCTTTTGCCATTTCCTTCCTTTCCAAGCTGGAATATACACCATGCACCCCCCCCCTAAAAAAAAGAACAATTACAAGGCAGCCTTTCAACCTGTTCTATATGCTACCTCACTGCTTATTTCTATCTTGTGGTAAACAACCAATTTTTTTTGGTACCACCCCAAATGAGATTTATAAAAAAGGGGGAAGAAGGTTAGTTGGGGGGGGGGAAAGGATACAAATATAGAGGAATATTAAGAGTGATAGAGCCGGTAAATTCACAGCAGAGTTTCAGAGGTTGTAGATTAACAGCATAAATTTTAAATAAATTCAACTGGGGGGAAACATGTAGGAAGCCCTGTTCTCTGCCTGCCCCTCACTTAAGCACACAGTCAGAAATAAGAAGTGTATGAGGCTGCCTTATTCTCAGGCAGGCCATTGGTCTACCTAGCTCAATATTGTCCACAATGACTGGCATCAACGCTCCAGGGTTTCCCAGCCCTGCCAGAGATTGAACCTGAGACTTTCTGCATGTAGAGTGGGTGCTCTGACTCTGAGGTATGGCCCTTCCCCACCCATAGGCCATTGTAGGCCACTAGATTACATACCAGGTGTGGATACGAGAAATTCAGGTACCGAATGCTTAAAAGAGCTGTCACGCTATCTCTGAGAAGAATGCACCCCTTTGTAAAGCAGGTAGGGGATTTTGTGTGTGTGTGTATGTGTGTGTGTGTACACACAGAGAGAGAGGGAGGGAGGGAGGGAGAGAGGGAGGGAGGGAGGTCCCCTATATGAGGAAAGCTACTTTAGGAATTTTTAGACTCTGGACCAAACGGTCTTCAAACCAGCATCATCCCTTTTTACCTTTTAAGGTAAAGTGCATTACTTTATAAAAACATTTTAAAAAACATTAAAAACTTCAGAAGTCTTCTAAAAGTTGTGCAGTTCTTTATCTCCTTGACACCCAATGGGAGGGCATTCCACAGGAAGGGCACCCCTGCCGAGAAGGCCCTCTGTCTGGTTCCCTGTAACTTGGCTTCTCGCAGTGAGGGAACCGCCAGTGTCCGGGCAGAGCAATGGGGGTGGAAAGCCTCCTCCAGGTATTCAGGGCCAAGGCCATTTAGGGCCCAAGCCCTCTGCCCTAGTGTCTTCCCTTGAGGGCACCACTTTTAATAGTCTATCAAGTAATTCTTAACAGTGCAACTAAAGGAGAGTTGCCGTCATTAGAATCCAAAATCCAAATTTATTTAAGGCAGGGATGTGGAGCCAATGGCCCTCCCATAGTCTTTGAGTGTGACAATCATTCCTGACAATCACTCCTGACTATGAGAACTGTGAGTGTGGCAAAAACTGGAGGGCTTTTGGTTTCTTCATCCTTAATTGAAAGGGTTAATAATTGACTGCTGAGTACCACTTGGCTTGAAGGAGAACCAGAGATGCTCTTGGCTCCATAAGCCTTATGGAAGTGTAGCTTTTTAATGACAGTACATTCTCTCTCTAGCACCATAGAAAAAGCAGCTTTTTCTATGTCGAGAGTGTTACACTGTGCCAGTCGATATTACTGGGATCAATCACAAACAAATCTTATTAACACATATTCCAGAAAATCCAATGGAAGGCCTTCAGAAGACACTTGAACACCTTCCTGTTGGAAAGATTGCTCTTTGCAATTCATGTCAAGACCTGTGCACAGAGAGCCCTGAAGTGCGCGGCCCTTAAAAGTCTTTCAAAATGAAGCATAATTGCATCCAAAAAGCATTTCCGTGCAATTAGTGGCAGAATTTCTCACGTCCCAAACCGGCTGCACTGGTATTAAATTACATGGGCTCTAATGCATTAAAAATGCATTTCCAGTAAGAGTGTGCTAATGATATAGATACCCTCAGCCTCCTCATCTTTGGAGCTCCATATAAATTGGAATTCTCAGGGCAATTGCCAGGTATTGACTTTGCAAACGAATCTCACAAATATGTCCCCAAATCATGTGTATATATATATATATATATATATATATATATATATGGGCACCTTCCCAGGCTATATTATTTAAAACTAAATTAATCAAACTTCCACCACCACCCAATAAAATAATAATAATAATCTTAGAGTTTTCTACTATCAGGCCTTGAAATCAGCCCAAAATCAAACATTTTTTACAATGAATTAATTAATTCCTCTCCAGAAGTTGTCCGTGTGGAGAGGAATGGGATTTCAGCAACAGCTAAAGTTTCAGCTACTTTGTCTTATCCAGCTCTCTTCACATTTAGGGCCAAAGTACACATTACCAAGTTGTTAAGGGGAGAGTGAGCAGGATCAGAGCCACGGTGCACATTGAGGGTTTAGTTACCCAGATGGGAGGATTTAGAATCAAAAGAGAGATGGGATAAGTTTGTTAGAGAAATAGAAATAATAATAAAATAACAACAACAACAATAACAGTAACAACAACTACAACAACAACCTGCCCTATACTCAGAGGTCTTAGGGCAGTTCACAAAACCTACTGAATTCTCTCCACTGAGTCACTATCGAGGAGACACATAGGCTTGACAGAGCTATCCCTAGGACCAGTGCTTTTTTCTGGGAGGTCACAGGGGTACGCATACCCCTAAACATTTTGTGAATCTAACAGGAGAAGAAACTAATTTTTTAAAAAAGAAATTAGTTTTTTCTCTAGCAGAGTGAATTGTCAGTTCCGTTGAATAGCATGGTGAATAGTCAGTTCCATTGCTACCCCCGATGGCGGCCTCATTTCCTTTCCCGGTGTTTCCTGAGTCTCAGACAGAAGCGGGCGTTTAATGTGTGAAGCAGTGTGGAATCTGGATGTGTGGTATTTTACTGATGAACGTTTGGTCTCATTGAAGGGCAGTATTTCAATATGAGTAATGCATGTCCGTTGTACTTTTGTCCATTTACTGTATTTCCCCCAATTTGAACTATAAAATGGTGGTTTTCTTGAGTCAAAATGAGAGTACCCCTAAACATTTTTTAAGGGGGGGGAATACTGCCTAGGATTTATGGGTGGGAGACTGCTTCATGGACTTGGTATACCTGAGTGATTCAGCTTCCTAGATGCATTACAGCTGCAACTGAGTAGGGCCGAAATGATGAAAGTGATACTATGAAAGTTCAGAATGAAGTGTACACAAATTGAGGCAAAATAAGCCATTTTCTCTTGCCTTACAATTTGAGTTTCCGTAGAATTTTGTTTTTATACCTTTCTTTTCTTCTCTTTTTTGCATACGGAGCCATAGTGCCATCGCCTCAAAGAATTTTCCCACAACAAGACAGTTTTGTCATTCATGAGATGCAATATGATAACACTCCTGAAATGCCTACTGGGAAACCACATAGCAGAAAGAGAGAGAGAAACGTATTCTCTGCTGCCCCAGAGGGCAAGACTAGATCTAGTGGCCTTAAGTTACATAAGAATAAGAATAAGAATAAGTTTGATTCACACCATACATTGAAAGCAGCATGATGCCACTTTAAACACTCATGGAACTCCTCCAAAGAATTCTGGGAGATGTAGTTTGTTAAGGGTGCTGAGGGTTGTTAAGAGGCCCCTATTGATTTCTTTAAGGAAGGGAAAGCTACACACAGGGGGAATAGTGTGGTGGCTTGGAACCAAGTAGGAATCTCCATCTGTTCCAGGCATACAGAAATTCCCAGGATTCATTCTCAAGCATGCATCTGTGTGCATCATTCCCAGCTCTGCATAACACATAGGAATTGTGGGTGGGTGAGAAACCTATGAATGGCTTCCTAAGAGATTTATGAGTTGCACAACAGATTCCAAAATGTTTCTAGAGACTATCTGTTAAGAAGCCAGTTGCAAGCACTTCAGAACCTATTTCGGAGCAAATCCAGCAAGGAAGTATCCTGGTTGCTGGAAAACGAACATATGGAACATTTGTACCATTTTGCCAGTTTTCAGGCCCAAGCCCACCTCATAACTCTGTCCACATATACTTCACCAGAAAATTTGCTTTCTGGCATACCCAAGCATTTAGGACAATATCTCAAGGACTTTTGCCTGACTCACCTGGAACCTTTTAGAGAGGCATAATAAATCTGGGCAGTGCCAAATGGGAGATGAGAGGAAAGAAGGGCCTAAAAAGAAGCATGGCGTTTGCTTTTATGAGTGTCATCTGTTCCAGGTCTGCCAAAAGAAGATGACATATTGAAATTATTCTGCTGCAGGGAACAGCAGCAAGGGCACCTCATTATCATCTGAAAGGAGAATGTGTTTTCTTTTTTTAAGACAAAAGAAAAGCAGGGGAAAGGAAACAAGACTTGCACTTGTGCTACAGAAGGCACTGTTTCCCACTGTTATGTACTGAGTTGGATCCAAAAGGCAGCAGTCTGATTGGTCCTAGAACAATAGGATTCAGAATACAGCAGTCTCATTGGTCCTAGAACAATACGACCCAGAATGCAGCAGTCTGATTGGTCCACGGGAGCCACCCAATCCAGCTCCAGGTGGAAGTGAATCCGCAACCTGATTGGCCTACAGGAGAATCCCGGAATTAGCCAAATCACGTGGGGCCCATTGTGTAAATAATGTCTATAAAGTAGACATTCTGGGGGAACTTCCATTCCTCCTCACCACTATGAGCTGAATAAAGAGCATGAAATCCACATCGACTCCGAGTATATTTCACCCACTTTGGCCAATCAGATTACTCCAGAAAGATCACAGAGAAGGAAGGCATGTGGGTTTCAGTGGGATGCTGTCTCTAAATGTGAAGATTGTGTTTAGCTGACATGCCTAGCAAACCATGAATTCGTCCAGTCCTCAGTGAAAGCTGTCTATATGCCATGACTAGCTGTGCTTAGGCTGCACAACCCAAAACCTAGAATATAATGCATAATACCATCTTCTTCTTGCAGCAGATTGCATACAAACCTAGTCGTTGGAAGCGATTTTTACACCCAGATAGGAGGTAGCTTCCAAATTAAGCCTCAGCTCTTCCTACCCATATTATGTTGCTCCTGACTCTGTTCTGACCCTCTCTGAACCTACAGGTGGAATTCTCTGAGGAGATTTCACCCCTTCCATACCCAAGAATCTCCTGACCATCTCCTGATGGTCTCTGCTGACTCTCCACAGAGAAGAGGAGGCGTGTCCTGCCTATTTACTTATTCTGCCCAGCAACATATCTGTGTGTGAGAGAGAGAGTCAGTCAGTCAGTGTATCGGAGAGAGTGAGAGTGTTAGAGATCCTAGAGATAAGATTGCTGCTAAGAGCAGCTGCAGACTCTCAGTGTAGCATTGATTTATGCTTAGAATATTCAGCTCTGTATATAGCTTTGTATCATAGTTGTAGTTATAGAATAAAAGGAAGATATTTTACAGAGCTGCTCTCCGAGTGGTTTATACTCTGCAAGACTCTGCAAAACTCTGCTGCGCAACGACTGTAGTATTGAGACAGTGAATCCGGTGCTCTCAGCTCTAAGCTGTGAGTCCACAGCACTGTGACCTGTTCCTGTGAGAAAGGAGGTCTCTGGCAGTGCCACCCAGCTCGCCTAGCCCAGTCGGGGTTGTGGTGCAAGAGTCCAGTTGGTGCACTGGCTCTAGGGCGATGCTGACATTCTCGCATGAGCAGAATGGACCACGCAACAGAACTTCCCCTTCTTCTCCTTTCCCTAACACGGCCCTGACAGTCTCCCCACATCTGCTCTGAAGAGTTGGGGGTGAAAGCCCAGAGAAGATTTGGGTGTGTGCATGCAAGGAATATGCAGTGGGAGGAGAGGGAGGGACATTCAATGGTACTAGCAGGTGTTATTTCACTCATGCAATAACTTCACTGTGTGGTATATCTAGCCTCATACAACCGACATGCTTATTTTTAATTAATGCATGAAGGGGTTAAGACAATAGAGTAAACTGTCCTGCCAGGCTTAGCTAGGTCAGGAAACTCTTTATTCTCTCACTTCCACCATGTGAACTCTACCAATAAGGAGGTCTAAGGTGAATGCTCCACACGGCTTAAGCAAACCATCTTTGGTTTCTAAACAATTTAGAAACATTTACCATTTTGGAACCTAAGTTATACCTTTTCTGGCTGATGTACAAAAAAGCACATGAATCCAACCTTTGAAGAGTTTGTAAGTAAACCATTTTTAAATTACAAAATGTAATGGAATTACAGTGGTACCTCGGTTTAAGAACTTAATTCGTTTTGGAGGTCTGTCCTTAACCTTAAACTGTTCTTAACCTGAGGTACCACTTTAGCTAATGGAGCCTCCCTCTGCTGCCGCACAATTTCTGTTCTCATCCTGAAGCAAAGTTCTTAACCCGAGGTACTATTTCTGGGTTAGCGGAGTCTGTAACCTGAAGCGTCTGTAACCTGAAGCGTCTGTAACCCAAGGTACCACTGTATCCTTTTAATTTATCTAAATATTATACTTTTAACCAAGCAACAATGAATTGGACACCATATCTCTGCATCGCAACCGGCCTGTTTGCCTTCATTTTTCTCCTCATATCCAGTTATGTCACCTGTATCTTGGATTGCCGCCCAACAAGGCGCCACAGCAAAACCTTATATCCTTTTTCTCTCTCCTCACCGCCCCACACACCACTTCTGCCAAATGATTGGGAATCTGTTTCACAGATTAAGACATAATCATACAGGAAAATGGCACTAGACAATATCAAGATTGCGAGCGAGAAGCGGGACCTTTCTCTGAAGAGATGAGCACCACAGTTTTCATTAGAAATACATCTCCTTTGCTCATGTTTAGTATTCTCTGACTCCCTTCCTTTTTCATTTTCGAGTGACCTTTTTAAAAAGTCCAAGCATGCCATAAATATTAAAAGAATTCCAAAATGTACCTAAATCTGATTTATTAAAACTGATTAGCCAAATACCTCATTGTGGAAGCAAGGGGTGAGGGGGGGCGCGCGGAATACAAATTCAAAGCCACACTGTTGTCATTGTTTTCAAGCAGAATATTAAAGTGAAAACAGACAGCATCTCCCATATAATTACACTGCATAAATTGCTGGGATATTAGCTTGAAGTGGCCATATCTGAAGGGAAGGGAGAAGGTGCCAGCAACAGATCAGCAGATAAGATCATGTAATGTCACCTAGCAAATGGTGATTGTTACACTCCTGGGCAGTGAAAGAATAGAATAAAATAAAAATGCCTTGATGGTTTCTAACAGCAGCATAATTATTTTTCAAATTAGTTTTCTACCACATAAGAGAGAAAAATAAATAACAATGTAACTTTTTTAAATAAGCAAGTTTGGGGGTACAGCAATAGGCCTGGATTTCAGTTACCCATTTCATTTCATTTTATCAATGATACTTAATATGGTTATATGCCTTCCATTCACTTTTGGAAATTCAGAGGAATCTTATCAGGAACAGCTACCGAAGCTGGGAGACATCAGCTATCCACTAGGTAAAGGTAAAGGACCCCTGACCATTAGGTCCAGTCGTGACCAAGTCTGGGGTTGAGGCACTCATCTCGCTTTATTGGCCGAGGGAGCCAGCTTACAGCTTTCGGGTCATGTGGCCAGCATGACTAAGCCGCTTCTGGCAAACCAGAGCAGCACACAGAAACGCCGTTTACCTTCCCGCCGGAGAGGTACCTATTTATCTACTTGTACTTTTAGGTGTGCTTTTGAACTGCTAGGTTGGCAGGAGCAGGGACCGAGCAATGGGAGCTCACCCCGTCGCAGGGATTTGAACCACCAACCTTCTAATCAGCAAGTCCTAGGCTCTGTGGTTTAACCCACAATACCACCCATGTCCCTGTCAACTATCCACTAGACTATCCACTAATGGTTTTCAATATGGTTTCAATATGGGTTAAAAAGGGATATCTTCCTTCTGATACCAAACTCTACCACACAGTTTTGTTGAAATGCCATTATAATTTTGAGCTATATCATGTTTTCTCCATACCCACAAAGAAGACTATTGAGGCAATTCCTGCCTCCACCCGTCAGTGGCGTAGCGTGGGTTGTCAGCACCCGGGGCAAGGCAAGTAATTTGCGCCCCCTAACCCGTGGATTTGCGCACCCTAACCCTAACCCCCAGATGTTGCGCCCGGTGCGGCCGGGCCCCCCTGCACCCCCCACGCTACGCCACTGCCGCCCGTACCAGTGAAATAAAATTATATTTATTAATACAAAATAGAAAATCTGCAAACCAGCTCAATGAAATTCAGAAAGCACAGGGAGGTGAGTTTTGGTCACCTGAGGATGTTAACAATCAAAGCCTGTGGCTCCCCAAGGATTGGGATAAATTATTCCCTCTTTGCAAAGTGAGCATTGAGTATGTGAAGCCACTTCACACAAACATCTAGTGGAACTGCACATTTAAAGTTCCCTTTTCTCGCAGCTCAGTGGGACGCGGGTGGCGCTGTGGTCTAAACCACAGAGCCTAGGGCTTGCCGATCAGAAGGTCAGCGGTTCAAATCCCCATGACAGGTGAGCTCCTGTTGCTCTGTTGCAGTTCCTGCCAACCTAGCAGTTCCAATGCACGTCAAAGTGCAAGTAGATAAATAGGTACTGCTCTGGTGGGAAGGTAAACGGCGTTTCCGTGCGCTGCTTTGGTTTGCCAGAAGTGGCTTAGTCATGCTGACCACATGACCTGGAAGCTGTCTGTGGACAAACGCCAGCTCCCTCAGCCTATAGAGCGAGATGAGTGCGCAACCCTAGAGTCTTCCGTGACTGGGCCTAATGGTCAGGGGTAAATTTACCGTTACCTTTTCTCTCAGCTCACATGCCGGAAATGCATTGACTGGTCTGTTTGCTCTCTTACATTTATAAGAACATGAGGCTAGGGGAGTCTTTCTTCTGTGAGGTAACTCAAGGTGGTAATAATAATAATAATAATAATTATTATTATTATTATTATTATTATTATTATTATTATTATTATTAGTACCCTGCCCATCTGGCTGGGTTTCCCTAGCCACTCTGGGCGGCTTCCAACAAAAGATTAAAAATACATTAAAGCATATATATAGTTCCATAGCAGTCAACCATCCAAGAGCTGAACACACTCTGGCCTAGTTAGCTTCAGCAAGGTGGTGGCCTCTTGTGTCTTCAGGCTATAGCCTTGAACGATCCCTGCAGTCCTAAGGCTGGAGTACAACTGCAGTATAAAAATGGAGAAAATAGAACATCTGGGATGTAGACGAAACTGAATAGCTGAGAAAACACCAGGTGATGCAAAGAACAGCTCAAAATCAACAGAACTGAGGTCCTAGGAGAATGACTACCTTTACATTGCCTTCTTCCAGTCTTTGAGCTTCGTCCAAAATAAACCATCCGTTTATTTCGAACTGTCCTCTATAGCCACAAAGACGGTCAACAAAGTGCCCTTCGAGTGTTATTACAACCCCAATCAGAGCCAGCTAGCTTGGCCAGAGATCAGGGCTGAGTGGAGCTACAGTCCAGCAACATCTGGCATCACCACTGGAGGCAATCCCTGGACTAAAATGATAAGGTTCTCAACATGTTCTTTCCTAGCTACCGGATTCTCTCCTTGAATAACTCCAAGAAAACACCCACCGTCACATCTATTTCTCGCTGTTGCCTTGTGATACCTCAGTCTCCCTTTTTTTTGGTACAAGGTTGCGTACAAAATTGACTAAAAGCAGTTCCCCATGTCTTCCATCTGCAGATATGCACACATCCACATGTGTCTTTGAGCAAACAGATCAGTCAGGCTTAGGAATCCTTGAGAGTGACATTCAAGCACATTTTGCGATTCTGATAATGGATTGTGCCTCAAGGCGACATGGGCTACATTGCTTGATATTCCCCTTCTTCCACATACATGGTGGCTACTGGTAATATGCAAGTCACCCAGGAGCAGTGAAGTAATTACACAGCCACACGCTGTCATATTTTTCAGCTGACATCTTAGGTGGGAGACAAGAGCACCCGGAGCTATAATGTCAGCAACCTTTTTGCTGCTTCAGGTTAAAGTGAATGTCTGCTACTCAGAAAAAATAGGTAAGAGACATTGGAAAGTGGGTGAATTTTGCTCCTTTTCCTGAAATTTTCATTACTGGCCAACGTTGAGTATTATAGCCCCAGAAGGACATTGAAACAATACTCACGAGATCACACAACTGTGAAGCCATGCACTAATTAGGGATGGGCAATTTGGTTTTGGAAATCTATCTAATTTGATCTTCTCAAAACAAGATGGAAACCGAAGCACAGCTGTCCTTTGAAATTCACACGTCTCCTAATTTTGTGAGTCAGTTCTTGAAGCAAAGGAGGTCTACCAACCCCCCCCCCAAAAAAAAAACCCCAATAACTTTGGGGAAAGTGTGCATGGAAGTACAAATATTAGTGAAAATAACAGACAAGAAGGCATTCTTTCAGGAACAATTGCATAAAAAATGTATATTAGGAGAGGTGCGCACAAAAATCTGATGAATTTTTATGAGGACCTTTTAAAAAATTGCAGACTAATGTGAAAATATGGTCAACTGAAATTAAAACTGTTGAAATGATAAATTAAGAGGAACTGAAACAGATGAATGCATTCATCCGTAGCATGAATTATTTCAGACTACAGTGGTCTCGGTTTACGAACTTAATCCGTCCCGGAGGTCCATTCATAAACCAAAGCCTTTCTTAAACTGAGGCGCACTTTCCCTAATGAGGCCTCCCGCCATCGGTGCCCTTCCACTGTTCGACTTCTGTTCTTAGACTGAGGTAAAGTTTGCAAACCAGGACACTACTTCCGGTTTTGCGGAGTTCGTAAACCAAATAGTTCGTCAACAGGGCTGCTCTTAAACAGAGGTGCCACTGTATTACCTTGGTGACCTACTCACAGCCAGTATGAGTATGGGCTAAGTCCTTCATCTCCATCTCCAGCTGAAAATTCTCTGCAATGTGTGACTGGATTCCACTGATGACCAACATTCTACAGGGTTTTTTTTTAATCTGTTTATTGAAACCACAAACAGAATACGAAGTAAACATGCATCACCCAACAGGAGGTTATACATGAGCTCATGAATGTCCCAAGGTCCCAATGTCGTCCCTCTTCCTCTCAAGAGGGAGCAAACTACTTGAACTTTGACTCCATTTGAAGGTATCCTAGAAAAATATAAGGATAAAGGGAAAAGATCTTGTGTCAAAAATCTGTAAAATATTGGTAGATCAGATAACAGGCAATTCAGCAGGACTACAAAAGGTCTGGAAACCTCGGGGACATATCCACCACATGTGACGATACATACCTTTATCGCGGTATACCGGGGACGCGGGTGGCGCTGTGGGTTAAAGCCTCAGCGCCTAGGGCTTGCCGATCGAAAGGTCGGCGGTTCGAATCCCCGCGGCGGGGTGCGCTCCCGCTGCTCGGTCCCAGCGCCTGCCAACCTAGCAGTTCGAAAGCACCCCCAGGTGCAAGTAGATAAATAGGGACCGCTTACCAGCGGGAAGGTAAACGGCGTTCCGTGTGCTGCGCTGGCTCGCCAGATGCAGCTTTGTCACGCTGGCCACGTGACCCAGAAGTGTCTCCGGACAGCGCTGGCCCCCGTCCTATAGATGTGAGATGGGCGCACAAGACTGTCAAGACTGGCCCGTTCGGGCAGGGGTACCTTTACCTTTACCTTTACAAAAGGTCTGGAAACCTCGGGGACATATCCACCACATGTGACGATACATACCTTTATCCTGACAACCTCTCCAAGAGATTCTTATAGGAGTTGCACCATTTTCATATTTTGTTACATGCACACCATGGTAAGTATACAACATGGGCCTGTCGCTACCCAGGGTTAGTGACTTTTGTAGAACATAAAGAGTGGTATCATAGCAACTAGCAAGAGTTACATTCAGTATAGGTTAACTATATTTTCCCACTTCAGCAGTATGTGAAGTATCATTTTCCGTCATTATTTTAATAATACCTTATGTTGACAATACAATCTGAATAATCCCCAATTGCATAATGAGCAGGGTAGGTACCAGGGAAAATACAAGAGTATGTTTAAGCGTAGCTTGCCATTAACCCTGAAACACAAATCAGACCAATGAAAATAAGTTAAACTGGGAGCTGAATGAGAGTCAATCAGCAGCAGCGGAATTGCCAAACGTCATTTTGAATTGTATGAATCCCAGGTGATTTGAAACAAAGTTTCTTTGGGTGATTTTAAAAAATATCAAAAGGAAAGATAAATCCCATGCTTTGTAGAGAATTGCCAGTGATTAAGGCTTTTTCTTCAAGGTATCTCATCTTTTGCTGAGGAAGGGCAAGCTGTCAAAAGAGGATTTCAGTAGTATTACTGGTAGGGGGGGCAGGGAAAGATGTGACTTCACTCATGAAAAGTACCTTTCCAAATGTGAGAACGTATTTTTAAAACTCGAGGAAGTTCAAAAAGCAAAATACTTAGTTGTAGTTAGTTTGGTACATGCTGTAGTATCATGAACTGGTTGGACACAGAGGAATGGTGGAAGGAACCACCTGAGGAACCCTCAGGGGAAGAAGGCTCAAAGCCCAGGGATTGCTGATGGCACAATGATGAGAAGCCTGGGAGGCGGAGGTGTCGGAAGCTGAAGAAATAACAGGGCATAGTGAGCGGGGGGAGTCTGTGGCAGAGGGAAGGCCAGAATCAGAGGCAGAAGCTGACGTAGGAGAGGAGAGAGGCCAAGAGGCAGAGATGAATCAGGCGGGTGAAGAAACAAAGGTGTCTCCCCCTCCTGCTGCGAAAAGCTCCCCTCTTTCCTGGTCTCCCAGAACCAGGAGAGGCATGAAACGGGAGAAGCAAAGACAGGCACGCATGCATAGTCTCCAATTGCTGGAGGGGAGGAGATATAACCGGATGTGGGGAGGCAGGGACCTTTAGTCTCAGCAATTGCTTCATGGGGGGCAAGAACTAAGTTGCTGTGCTCATTAGGCCTGACACTCCTGTGCAGATCCTGTTTTGCTTTTTTTTTTTTTTTTTTTTTTGCATTTTAAAATTTTATTGGTTTCCAACCAGTTATACATTTTTATCCATATCATAACATTCTTATCCATTTTGGACTTCCTTCAACGTTACTGACAATCATTCGTAGTTTTCCCTTTCATTCGCATTCCGTTCTTACATATTGCCGTTTTCCCTCCCTTCCTTCATTATTTCTATTCGACAATACTTATTAATTCTTTACAGTGCCTCTTTTAAACCCACCAGCGTTGTATTTACATCACAGTTGTTTTCCAGATACCCCACAAATTTCCCCCAGTCTTGAATAAACTTTTGGTCTTTAGTGTATCTAATTTTCCCTGTTAATTTATCCAGTTCTACATATTCTATCAATTTTTCTCTCCACTCTTCCACCGTTGGAATTTCCTCCTGCTTCCATCTCTGTGCTAGCACAATTCTTGCGGCCGTTGCCGCATACTGAAAGAGTTTGCGGTCCTTTCTTTCTATATCTTTTCTTACAATACCCAATAGGAAGATTTCTGGTCTTTTAACGAAGGTATATCTCAGCATCTTTTTCATTTCGTTATAAATCTCCTCCCAAAAACTTTTAATTTTTTTGCATTCCCACCATTGATGGTAAAATGTCCCCTCTGTCTGTCTGCATTTCCAGCATTTGTTATCTATCTTGTACATCCTTGCCAGCCTCACTGGCGTCATATACCACCTGTAAAGCATCTTCATCATATTTTCTTTCAAAAGCGTACAGGCCGTAAATTTTATGTTCACCTTCCATAATCTTTCCCAGTCCTCCAATTGGATATTGTATCCAAAATCCCTTGCCCACTGGACCATCACTGATTTCACTTCCTCGTCCTTCGTATTCCATTCCAACAGTATTTTATACATTTTCGACAGATTTTTACATTCATTATTCACTATCTCCTTTTGATACCTAGACTCTTTTTCCTCGTAACCCCTTTCCTTCACCTCCTTTTTGAACATTTCGTTAATCTGAAAATAGTGCAGCCAATCATATGTAAAAACTTTGACCTGGTCATATGGTTTTATTTTCCACTTTCCTCCTTCGTTTGTCACCATTTCTTCATATTTTCCCCACTTTCCTCTCATGTTGATTTTCTTTACCCCCATTATCTCTAACGGAGATAGCCAGTGAGGAGTTTTGGGTTCTAATATGTTTTTATATCTATCCCAAACCTCTATTAGAGCGCCTCTGAAAACATGGTTGCTGAACCCCTTGTGAACCCTCTTTTTGTCGCACCAGAGGTAAGCGTGCCACCCATGTCTGTTATTAAATCCTTCCAAGTCTAAAAGTTCATTATTCTCCAATTTTACCCACTCTTTTATCCAGCACAAGCATGCTGCCTCATAGTACAATCTCATGTCTGGTAGGGAGAAGCCACCTCTTTCTTTTATATCAGTCAATAGTTTAAATTTAATTCTGGGCTTCTTCCCTTCCCAGACATATCTTGAGATCACCTTTTGCCAATCTTTAAAATCTTTTGTGCCTTTTATTATGGGTATAGTTTGGAACAAAAATAACAGCTTGGGGAGCACCATCATTTTAATCATTGATATTCGTCCCCAGAGAGATAGTTTCATTCTGGCCCATGTCTCCATATCTTTTTTTATTCTATTCCAAACTGGGGTATAATTGTTTTGGTACAAATCAATGTTCTTTCCGGAAAGCCATATTCCCAGGTACTTAACTTTTCTAACTACCTCAATCCCTGTTCTTTGCTGCAATAGTTCAATCTTATCTTGGTCTAAATTTTTAACAATCATTTTTGTTTTCCCTTTGTTCAATTTAAATCCTGCTAAATTTCCAAATTTCCCCATCTCTTCCAAACTCTCCTTTATGCTTTCTATCGGCTCTTCCACAGTCAAAACCACATCATCTGCATAGGCTTTAACCTTGTACTCATTAGCCCCTAATGTGACCCCTTTAATTTGTCTGTTTTGTCTTATTGCATTTAGTAAGGTTTCCAGAATCACTATAAATAACAGTGGCGAAAGGGGGCATCCCTGTCTTGTTCCCTTAGCTATTTTGATATCTTCAGAAATGACGTTGTTGACTATCAGTCTTGCTTTCTGTTCTGTGTAGATTGCCCTTATACCATTCAGAAATTCCTGTCCCACCTCCATAACCTCCAAGTTTTTCAACATGAAGTCCCAGACTACATTGTCGAACGCTTTCTCCGCGTCTACAAAAATTAAGCTTGCTGGTTTATCGCACCTATCGGAAAGGAATTCAATAATGTTGACTATGTTCCTTGTATTATCACTTATTTGTCTTCCTGGCAAAAAACCAGCTTGGTCTTTATGTATGATTTTTGATAGTATCTTTTTTATTCTTTTGGCTAGAACGCCGGCAAAGATCTTATAGTCCGTGTTTAGTAGGGAGATAGGTCTGTAGTTCTTAATCTGTGTTGGGTCCGAATCTTGTTTTGGAATTATTGTAATAAAAGCCTCTTTCCATGTTTCAGGAATGTCCTTTTCTTTTAAGATGTTATTCATTACATCGGTCAGCGGGGCTATCAACTTATCTTTCATTTCTTTATAATAACTTGATGTAAACCCATCTGGGCCCGGTGCCTTCCCTCTTTTCAATTCTTTTATCACTTCTTCTACCTCTTCTCTACATATTAGGGCATTAAGTTGTTCTTTTTGGTCTGTCGGGATCTTCTTCAACATCTTTTCTTCGAGATATCTTTCTATTTTCTCCTTATTGTTCCTTTCATTGTTCCTATATAGTTGTGTATAAAAGTCCACGAACCCTTTCCTAATTTCTTTCGGGTCTGTAATTTCTTCCCCATTTAATTCAATTTTATTAATTAGTTTTTGTTCTTTCCTTCTTTTTACCTGCCAAGCAAGCCATTTTCCAGATTTATTTGCGAATTCAAAATTTTTTTGTCTTAGCATTTTTATATTCCATTCGACCTCCTTATTTATTAGCATTGCGAATTGGGTTTGTAGAGCCTTTATTTCCTGCCTTATCTTCTCATTATTAGGTTTTTTAATCAATTTTTGTTCGTTGTCTGTAATTTGTCTCAAGATCTCTCTTATCTTTTTTTCCTTGTTGTTCCTTTTCCATGCATTTTGTTGGATACATAGACCCCTCATCACTGCTGTGGATGCATCCCATACTACACTCATTTTTGTCCCTTTATCTAAATTATCTTGAAAATATTCTGACAATTTTTTCTGTATTTTTTCAACAAATTTTTGGTCATCCCAAAGATTATCATTCAGTCTCCATCTGAAAGTCCGCTCTTCGAATCCTTTTAACTCCATCTTAATCGGGTTGTGGTCTGAGATAACTTTAGCCTGTATTTCAATTTTTTGGATTCTTGGTACTAATTCGTTCGACACCCAAATTTGGTCTATTCTTGACATTGATTGGTTTGGTTCTGAATGGTACGTAAATTGTTTTTCTAACGGATGCCTAAATCTCCAGATGTCAATTAGGTTACAGTTCTTAATCATCATAAAAAAAGTCTTTGGCAACTTCCCTTCTTTATTCTTTGTTTCCCTCAATCTATCCATTTCTGTTGATACCACGCCGTTCATATCTCCCATTATTATAATTTTTTTATCCATATATTCAAATAATTTTTCTTCCAATAATCTAAAAAATTCTGTCTTATTCCCATTTGGGGCGTAGATTCCAACAATTATCAGTTCTTCACCTTGCCATTTAATCTGAGCCGCTATTATTCTTCCTTCCTCATCCTTAAATAGTTGGCGGGACTCAATTTTATTTTGAATATATAAAACCACCCCTCTTTTTTTCTTTTTGTCTGAAGATACAAATTCGTTCCCTAACCTTTTATTGATGAGGATCTTCCTGTGTTTTTTGGCCACGTGTGTTTCCTGTAGGCATATGATATCCAAGTTCTTCTTCTTTAAAATGCGTTCAATTCCGTTCCGTTTCTTCTTATTGTTCATTCCATTAATATTCCAGTTCCATAATTTTAACGTCATTCTCCTTACCGCTATCTAGATTTAAGAATTTAAACTTAAGGTCTTTCTGTCTCTTCTCCCTCTTCTTCTTCTCCCTCTTCGTCCGACTCTCTTCCGCTCTGTTCTTCTTCTTCACCTAATTCAGATTCCTCCTTTCTTCTTAGTCCTCCTTCTGCTCCTTTAATCTCTTCCTCTCCTTGTTGTAATTCTTTGTATCTTCTTGTGAATTTCCCTATTTCCTCAGGGCTTAACAATCTTCTTTTAACTCCTTTGTAAAAGAAAGAGACACCTTCCGGGAATTCCCATCTAAAATCGATCTTATTTTTCTTAAGTAGTTGCACCAGTGGTTTATAAGCTTCTCTTCGTTTCAACAGCCTTATTGGAATGTCTTTAAATATAATTATGTAATTCCCATCAATGTAAAGTCTCTTCTCTCTGTTCCTTTGCAAAATCAAATTTCTCATCTCTCTATCCTTAAAAGTAATTAGACAGTCGCCTGGGAATTTCTTTAGTCTATTTGACTTAATTTTCATTCTGTAGGCATTCTGTATTGTCGTTGCCAAATCCTCGTCCGGAAGCTCCATCCACTGCGCAATTTCTTTTATTAATCTTTCTCTTATATTTTCGTTTTGCATTTCTGGAACTTGCCTCAGCCTTAAATTAACCTCTCTCTGTTTCAGTTCATTCATTGCGATAGAGTCCTTTATTTCTTCTTGTATTTTGTTTAATTCTGCAATCTCGTTTCTCATTTTCTCCTCTTCCCTTTTCATCTCTTTCATTTCCTGTTTTGTCTTTTTTAATCCTTCATCCACTCTCCTTGAGACCTCCTTAATCTGTCCTTTTAATTCACTAACTGTCTCCTCAATCTTCTTATCCATTTTTCCTATTTTATTATCTACCTGTTCTAACTTCATCTCCAAATTCTTTTCGCTTTGTTTTATTTCTGCAAACATCTTCAATATTTCTGTTCTAAATTCTGTTTCCTGTTTTGAAGCTCTCCTGTCTGTTGGGGTCCCCCCCTCTCCCCCTTTTTTCTGTGTGTGCGACATATTCCTCAGTGTTTCGATAACAAATATGTAAACTGTATTTTCCTGTGTAGTTATAGTTCCAGCACTATTATATACTGTTAAGCACTATTAACCTGACCACCAAAAACCAGGAGATATCACCTGTATAAGGAGAAAAGAGCAGAGAAAAGAGAAAAAAACTAAAGCCTAAAAACTGTAGATACAGAAATTGCAGAACACAGCTTCCTTACACTTTCACCTCAGAGTCCTAGATATTATCTTAATTATTGTCCCTTCCCCTACCAATTTGAGGGGATTAGTTGTCTATCCACGTTCTTCTTGCCCCTAATCGGGCTAATCCAATCAGGTTGGTCCAGCTGACCTTCTTGCCCCTATTCGGGCTAATCCATCCAGAGCGTTAAACAGGTAGAGCTCTAGTTATATTCTGAGTGATCCAAAAGGCAATGTCCTTAGTTCAAATTACAGTCAGCTTACCACTTCCAATATGATCCAATGTAATTCAAATTTTAATATTAAAACTGAATAATCCCAAAGATGTAATCCAATAATAAAGGAGGTATCTCTCCGACACAGTTATCACATAAATGTTTCTCAAAACCTAAGTTACTCCCTTCTAAATTTCAGCTTGATATTGGTTTGAAACACTGAAAGGATAATTCCACCAACATCAGCCACTAGAGGGATAGCTCTTCCAACTTAGGGAGAGATAGTCTTTACAACATATTCCACACTGCCTATTTCCAGCTGTTCATTTTGGTTTGGTTTAGTTTTTAACTTTGACTCTCATTTATTTAAAGTCTTTAGCAAAAGTTTGGAGAGAAAAAAGTGAACAAAAACAGTGGTGAACAAAAAAGGGGAACCTTCAGATGTTTTTCCCCCTTATCTGAGAGTACTTTAAAGTAATTTAATATGGCGTCGGAGGTCCTTCTTACTTTCCAGTTAATATGGCGTCGAAGTTTCTTTAAACTTAGTAGCCTCTTCGCAAAAGCGTTCACCAATAGTCCTCTCTGTTTCCTATAACTTCACTTATTGTAGCTACTGAGGTTCTTTAATTCACACAGTTTCTCTGCTCCCCCTTTGTTCCTCCCTTTCTTCTTTTCTTTACAGGAAAGTTACTTTTTAACTTGGCACAAGTCCAAACAAACGCAGGGGAGACAGTTACAATAGCCGCTAGCGGCAACTTACTTTCACTTTTGGCTCTGCAATCAGCGTTGCGTCTTTTTCATTGAAGCCAGACAAACCGCTGAACTCGGAGTCTTCTCCTTTTTAACCGGAGGCTTTCTTATTATTTTAAATCACCAGTTCTCAAGGTCTTAAGTAGCAAATCCGGTTTTCTTTGTATTGAGAGCGGAGCGCTAATCCCTGCAGGCTCGGGGCTTCGCTATTCTGCCGCTGCAATGGCTGCCCGATTGTCTGCTGCCCGTACCGTCGCTCTCTTCGCCTCCTTCCAGAGGTTACCTGGCGACCAGGCGGACAGCTTTGACACCGCCGGGAACCTAGACCTCTAGACACCCTCCAGAGGTTCGTCGGGGGGGTTTTCTGCGCCCTAAAAAACCCCCTTTTCGGCCAGAATAGCTAGGGCTTTCTCACCGGAAAAAACCCTCGCCTGCCGCGGGAGCCGCGCTCGCACCTGTTTTGCTAATAAAGAGTTGCCTCCAGCTTGCTCGGTGTGATTTATGGCCTGTTCGTGCCTGTCAAGTTGTCCAATTGGATTCCAGAGGAGAAGTACAGAAAAGCTATCTTCTGATGATATGTTTTATTTATTGTATGTTAAAGATGATCAATTAGTGATGTATGGAAGTGAGAGCTGGACCGTAAAGAAAGCTGATCACTGAAGAATTGATGCTTTTGAATTATGGTGCTGGAGGAGACTCTTGAGAGTCCCATGGACTGCAAGAAGATCAAACCTATCCATTCTTAAGAAAATCAGCCCTGAGTGCTCACTGGAAGGACAGATCCTGAAACTGAGACTCCAGTACCTTGGCCACCTCATGAGAAGAGAAGACTCCCTGAAAAAGACCCTGATGTTGGGAAAGATGGAGGGCACAAGGAGAAGGGGATGACAGAGGACGAGATGGTTGGACAGTGTTCTCGAAGCTACCAGCATGAGTTTGACCAAACTGCGGGAGGCAGTGGAAGACAGGAGTGCCTGGCGTGCTCTGGTCCATGGGGTCACAAAGAATCGGACACGACTAAATGACTAAACAACAACAAAGTCAATCAATGCATCAATCAGATCCTCAAAGAGTGGTCAGATGGTAGACGGATGTGGAAAACTGGATGAGGCCAAAGACCTGTTGCTGCAGGTGGGGTGGAGGAAAGGAAAAGTGATTCACAAGGGAGGATTGAATGCATATTGAATGTATATAGCTACAGGTATATACACTGTAGACAGTGGAGGGTTGGCAGGGAAGCATTCCCAATGGGCTAGAACTTTTCCAAGACTTCAGAGAGCACACTGGAAATGCCAGAGGTTGGAAAGAACAAAGCCATTCCAAACAAAGATGAGACAGTTCATCCATATTGAATTATAGGCTGGCCGGGAAAGAAAAGAAGTGCATTCCCTAATTGGCAGCATGACAGACATCGATTCAGAGTGAGACATTGTCGCAGAGTAAAGAAGGGTGTTCTTTCAGAAACAGACAGCATCTATGAATCCTAATGGCTTTCAACTTGTATGTCACCATGGTGTTCAAGTGTCATCATAAATACATTAAGAACATGCCAAATGCTTCACAAACACTCTAAATAGCATCCTCCCGAGCTTCACCAATGCTGGAGGGTGAGAGCTCTCTTCGCATTCTCTATGGGTTGTTTTTTTGTTCTGAGCAGGCTGAACACAGTTCAACCAAGAGAGGTATCAAATGAAAGATACCCACTTATCTGAAATCTGTGCCCCTCACAAACTTTTCAGAAAACGGCAATGCATGGTGCCAATTGAGTCAACCACCAAAGGGAGGAGAAGGCCACCTCTGGCAAGCTAGTCAATATGGAATTGACACTGAGTAGCTAAATGCAGATCTCACTTATTCCATTTGTGACAACATGTGGCTCTCAAATGTATGTGATTAACCAGCCGGAGCACTGGAACAGGAGGGACTGCTTATGTTAGTGGCAGCTGTTTATAGTGGAAGCTGAACAAGAGAATACAATATATGCACATTTATTCTGAATAATCAATAAGATTGGTTTTTGGCAAGCGCAGAAGTGGGAAGGCCAAGGGGGAAAGTGATAGGGACACATGGCAAAAAAAATAAAAATGGAATCATGGTCATGCAGAGTACTTGGGGTTGCAATGGCTCTCATTTAAGAAATAGGCCCACTGATGTCAATAATACTTTCCACACAGATCTGAGAACTAGTATATGTCCTTGCAGTTTCTGGAACTCTAGAAGAAGTTGGTTGCCCCCAATTAAAAGCCAAAGAAGCTTGCATGCCTTCCAAGAAGTCAATTCTAAGGTGCATCCTTAAGATCTACATGGAAGGCAAAAAGACCATTCACTCCTTCTATACCTCATTTCCAGATGACAAATGGTAAGGACATAAGGGAGGTCTACTTGAACTTAGGCATTAACGCATTGAGGGGGTCACAGTGTCATTCTCTGCAGCTTCGCCCAGAAACAAGCTGCATAAGCCAAGTGAAGGAACCTTATGCACATCCCAACTTATTTGTATAGAAGTCCCTTACAGGAGGGGCATCCTGATTAGCGAAGCATCTATCACGTTAGCGTGGAAGAGCTCTATAAGCATACACTGGTGCATGTCAAAGCCCCCTTGACATGGCTGCCAAATGCACAAGTGTTTGTGTGGCCATGAGAGCCAGTGTGGTGTAGTGGTTAAGAGCGGTAGACTCGTAATCTGGTGAATCTGGTTCGCTTCCCCGTTCCTCCACATGCAGCTGCTGGGTGACCTTGAGCTAGTCACACTTCTCTGAAGTCTCTCAGCCCCACTCACCTCACAGAGTGTTTGTTGTGGGGGAGGAAGGGAAAGGAGAATGTTAGCTGCTTTGAGACTCCTTCGGGTAGTGATAAAGCGGGATATCAAATCCAAACTCTTCATCCACATGAGCTGAGGGAGCTAAGCTGGTGGGTACAATTGGAAGAACGTCAGAAGCAGAGTCAGACCATTGGTCCATCTAGCTCAATATCACCAACACTAACTGATAGGGGCTCTGCAGGGTTTCCAGTAGGATTCTCTCCCAGTCCTGCCTGGAGATGCCAGGGATCGATGTCTGGGACCTTATGAATGCAAAGCAGATGCTCTGCCAATGAACAATCACCAATCTCCTTTCCTGTTTCCTCAGTGGAGCTGATAGGAGAAATGCGCTCTACGTCGGGCTACCTTTGAAGGTGACCCGGAAACTACAACTAATCCAGAATGCGGCAGCTAGACTGGTGACTGGGAGCAGCCACCGAGACCATATAACACCGGTCTTGAAAGACCTACACTGGCTCCCAGTATGTTTCTGAGCACAATACAAAGTGTTGGTGCTGACCTTGAAAGCCCTAAACGGCCTCGGCCCAGTATACCTGAAGGAGCGTCTTCACCCCCATCGTTCTGCCCGGACACTGAGGTCCAGCGCCGAGGGCCTTCTGGCGGTTCCCTCATTGCGAGAAGCCAAGCTACAGGGAACCAGGCAGAGGGCCTTCTCAGTAGTGGCACCCGCCCTGTGGAACGCCCTCCCACCAGATGTCAAAGAGGAAAATAACTACCAAACTTTTAGAAGACATCCGAAGGCAGCCCTGTTTAGGGAAGCTTTTAATGTTTAATAGGTTATTGTATTTTAGTGTTTTGTTGGAAGCCGCCCAGAGTGGCTGGGGAAACCCAGCCTGATGGGCGGGGTATAAATAATAAATTATTATTATTGTTGTTATTGTTATTCTTGTTGTTGTTGTTGTTGTTTTGCTCCCAGAAAACTCGGGACTGACTGCTCACCCTGGCTCTTAGTAGAATGTGTGTGGGTACTGCTCTGCCGCATATTAGAGAAAAGATTTGGGAAACTCTTGTCCCGACGTTGTACCTACTGAACTGTCCCACAGGATCATGCTCCACCATTGATCTTTGCCAAGTTTTAGCCACCCAGTGTCCCTCACCGCCTGCCTTTGCATACTGCAAACAAAACACAGGAGGAGGGAAAGAGCTTGTGAGACAGAAATATAGAAACCTCCAAACCTAGCACTGTCAGTCATTACGCTCTGTAACAACTTTATTTCCTGAAGCTGACTGATCCCCTCACCAAATCATTCAACTAGATAAATATCATTGTGAAGCGTTTTCACAATGTCCCAGACATGTTCAAAGAAATTCATAGGCAGCAATCTGCAATTTGTTTTGTATAAAATTGTTATCCACTTTATCATCATTGACAAAATTGCTTTTCAAATTTCTTACAGCTCGGGCATACTAAATACACTCTAATGAGTTCATTTTTGTAAATTTTTTTTTGTAATGGCACTGTTAATTCTATGGCTAGCTTGGAATCAAGCTTGTCTCTTTTCTTCAAAGGAAAATAGGATTATCAAGTGCAGTAGGAGAATTTTCTTCATGTGATTGATGGGAAGTAAGAGTAATCACCTTTGAAGTGCCATTGCATATAATACCTCTCCTGTGTTCTTCTTTCTTCCCTCCCTCCTGGCATCCATGAGTAATTGAAGGTAAAGAAACAGCTTACTATGATCAATGAGGCTGGAGGACAGCTCCATCTCAAAATACCCACCAAATACCAAAGGATGACAGCAATATCATATTTGGAACTTCATGGCTGGCGACAGGACAAAATCCCTTTAAGGTAAGTGCCTAAAAAGGGTATTGGTTGGTTGTTGTTTTTCCCTGAAGAAGGCCCAACACACTTTCAGAGGCTTCTCAACTGGAAGGATCAGATTTAGGGGGCATGAGTGGTTTGGTCATACCAGGCACAGAGCCTCAAGGGCACAGTGGAAGAAGCCACAACTATGCTTTAGAACTGAGCGCAAGAGGTGGAGGGGTGCTGGGTTTTGGAGACGTACAAGGCACCGCTGAAACTCAAGACCCCAAGGTCCGCCACTGCAGCTGTTAATAATATCAGAGGAGAACCGCCGGATCAGACCCAACAGTCAATCTAGTCCAGAATCCACAATAGACAGCTGGATACTTCTGGAGGAAGCCTGCACAATGGCTGCATCCCAGCAAATGTTGTTCAGAGGTTTATTGCAGTGGTGCTTTCTACTGCCTGTCCTGATATTGTAAAGGTAAAGGGACCCCTGACCGTTAGGTCCAGTTGTGGACGACTCTGGGGTTGCGGCACTCATCTCGCTTTATTGGCCAAGGGAGCCGGCGTACAGCTTCCGGGTCATGTGGCCAGCATGACTAAGCCGCTTCTGGCGAACCAGAGCAGCGCACAGAAATGCCGTTTACCTTCCTGCCGGAGTGATACCTATTTATCTACTTGCACTTGATGTGCTTTCGAACTGCTAGGTTGGCAGGAGCAGGGACCGAGCAATGGGAGCTCACCCCGTAGCAGGGATTCAAATCGCCGACCTTCTGATCGGCAAGCCCTACACTCTGTGGTTTAACCCACAGCGCCATCCGCGATATACAAATATACAAATCTATGGCATGGACACATTTGGAATAATGTATACAGTTCTGGCTGCCACACTTCGAAAAGGTTATTACGGAGCTGGTAAAGGTTCGCAAAAGAGAAAGCAAAATGACTTTGATCTTTTTGATAAAGGGGAAATAGAGAAACTTCCCTATGAGGAAAGGTTGCAGTGTTCTTTTTAGTTCAGAGAAAATGCGAGTAAAATATGTGGTAGGGATTCATAACGTCATGTGTGATGAGGATAAAGAGGACAGAGAAAAGTTTTTTTCTCTCTCTCCTAACACATTCCACATCAAATCAACGCAAAAAACAAGAGTTTTGTCACCCACCATCTCAGATTTTGATGACACTTGGTGTACACCCTTCCCTTATGGTTGAAAGAAACTCCCTTAATTCCCCCCCTCTATCTCTGTTTAATATTTTTAATATTACTGAAATGACATTACTGAAATTATTTTTTATATAATTTATATAATTAAAGCCTAATTTGATGTACTCATATTTGTACAAAATACTCAGTTTTTACTTTTTTGGAATATTTTTCTTGCTAGGTCTTATTTCCTTACATGTCAGCATTTAATGTTCTACTGACTGTAAATTCTTTTCTTTTCTCTTTTTCTCTCCCCCCCCACCCCCATAACTTCAAATTCAAATATCCCAAATTTAAAACAAGTCTGCGCTTTCGGGGGGGGGACCTATAATAACCAATATTATTTTAAATTTTAAGATGAACAACTTTGTTTAATTAATTTTTTCTATTACAGGTATGGATTGTAGGAAAATTGCACAAAATGGCTACCCAGTATCCATTTCACCCCCACAATGTCCAAAAAACGTAAATTTCCATTACAAGGAATAAAAATCCATAAATTTCATTCTTTGTCAAGAAACAGCATGTCTTTGCAATAATTTTCAACATCAAAAACTTTTGGTTGCATCATGTCCACATGCTGTAAATTCAGGTTTTCTAAACCTAGTTTTTCCACCAAAAAAACTAGGCTACAAGTACATTTATGATTTTTTTTTAGGCATTTATAAAATCTTTTGAGTGCTGGTGCATTTTTTTCTGAATTCCTCATCATTTTATTGATCTCTGTGTAAAATTTCAAAGAGATCTGAATATTGGTTATGGAGAGGAAGAAAAAAAATGTACACAAGGGTATCTTGTGTAGAGGGTCTCAAGAAGGACAGACAACGCAGATTTAACAAAACTTCGAAGTGTTATAAAATTAAAACCCTTTGAGATGGGGGGGGAATTAAGGGAGTTTCTTTCAATCATAAGGGAAGGGCGTACACTAAATTTCATCAACATCTGAGACAGAGGGTGACATAACCTCGTTGAAATGACGTGTAATGTCCCTAGAACTTGCAGACAATCCAAGAAGCTTACTGTTAGGAGATTCAAGGAAGACAACAACAACAACAAAAAACCCATCTTCATACGATGCGTAGTTAAAACTATAGAATTAGCTCCCACAAGTATTAGTGATAGCCGCTACCTTGGGCGGCTTTAAAAGAAGATTACACAAAATCTTGGAGGATAAGTCTATCCATGGTTACTTAGTCTAAAGGGTGATGTTCCCCATCTACTATCAAAGGCAGTATGTTTCTGAATGCCAACTGCTGGACACCACAGGTAGGGAGGTTGTTGTTACGGTCAGATCCTGCCTCGGGGCTTCCTATAGGCAACAGTGATAAAAAGATGCTGGAATAGTCTCTTCTTGTGTTCGTCTATCCAAATGGTGTTCTGAGGAATATTGGCTCTGAATCTGGAGTTTCCATGAATCTAAATAATTAACTGTCATTGATGAATTTGCCTAATACTCTTTTGACAGTAACCCAGACCTATGGCAAAATATAACAACTGTTTTTATTAGCGTTTTTTCCCCTTGCCCTAAGCTATGTTCCAAGTACCTCTCTGCTGAGACATTTCTCCTTCTGCTAGGGCTGCAAAAGCTCCAAAAACAAGAAGTTTTTTGGCGATTTTCCTTAAAAATCGACACTTTCAATGTGTGCTGCCATACACCCGGGTTTTCCTGGACGTTTTTGCTGCTTTTAGGAATTTCTGCCCGGACACCATTTCCGACGAACAAATCCCAGCTAGGCCCGGGAAATTCAGGACACATGGCAGCCACACCTTTTGCTTTGATCTTCTTACAACAGAATTGCTTACAGAGGAAGGACCTGAAATTCCACACCACACATTGTAACAGTCCTTTCTCCTCTCAGGGCGTATGCACACTTTTGCCCTGTTCTTTCCAGGCAAAGGAATGCACTCTAACGCTTCATGTCTAAGTGTTTTTGTGTGTGGCAGTGGGGCGTGAGTTCCCTGATTTTCCCCTATGAAAACCCACTCTTTAGAGTTGAATCAGAGCCAACGACAGTTTGGGTCTTCTATGGACTGACATTTGCTCTGGTTGAGCTTGAAAGAGCAGCTTTTCACATGGAAAGTTCCAGATAAGAGAGAGAGAGAGAGAGAGAGAGAGAGAGAGAGAGAGAGAGAGAGATGTGACGTTCTGGTAAAGGTAAAGGGACCCCTGACCATTAGGTCCAGTCATGACCAACTCTGGGGTTGTGGCGCTCATCTCACTTTATTGGCCAAGGGAGCCAGCGTACAGCTTCCATGTCATGTGGCCAGCATGACTAAGCCACTTCTGGCGAACCAGAGCAGCACACGGAAACGGCGTTTACCTTCCTGCCAGAGTGGTACCTATTTATCTACTTGCACTTTGGTGTGCTTTCGAACTGCTAGGTTGGCAGGAGCAGGGACCGAGCAACGGGAGCTCACCCCGTCACAGGGATTCGAACCGCCGACCTTATGATTGACAAGTCCTAGGCTCTGTGGTTTAACCCACAGCGCCACCCATGTCCCTTTCTGGTATGGAGCTTTAAATCACAGACCATGTCTGAAAAGAGCAGAGTAAAGGTAAGTGTGGATAAGCCCTCAGTTGCTCCACATCTAACAGTGAGCAAGATGAAATCAGACTGTGGGCTATATCTGGCCTAGGAGCAGAGATCACCACCCGTGGTCTATGGCATTCTGGAATGATTGCCAAGAGAAGTGCCTGCTGCTGTAGAAAACGAAACTTCCCTGGATGAGCTAGGAATGAGTACAAATGTGATAATGAAAATTTATTTTTGAAGTGAACATGAACCCCTACTTCTGAATTCCACAGATTATGCTTTTTAAAACTATGGAGAAATATTTGTGATGACCTCAGTGGCTTTCAGCAACTGCCTCCATGTCAGTAGTGGGGGACAAGTGCATCTTTTGCATCATAGATTTTTTTTAGATCACATCATTTTCTATTCCTCACTGAAAACACTTATATGGAAAAAACAACTCTTAGGATCTGTGCATAGCAGTATATCATTGCTAGATGGATGCCTTCAGATATTTGTATCCATCTTGCAGAAACAAGAAATATCAGCAAAATTAAAAGGGGAGGTTTTGCATATCAGTAGCTGGAATGAGATGGGAGGTACTAAACAACATCACAGTCAAAGTTCTGAGAAAGCCTCTTCTCCTTCCAGAGGGGAGGGATTGTGAGCGGGAGACGATTCCCGTGCCACGTAGGGGGTGTCCTGCCCCCTGTCCCATCATCATAGCTGGCGCGCCACGCCCCCCCCCTGTTGGGCACCCAATCGGGAGACACTGCGGGGGCATGGTTTAGCCGCTCAAATGCAGCTGCACCAGCTTATTCTCGCCATTGCGCTCCCGTTTTCGCCGCGAGTCACCCACCCACCACTCCCTGTAGGGCTTAGCTTCTCTCTTGATCTTGCTATGGACCCACGGTTGGTCGCCCTGGTTGCCCAGGGGGCCTGGTAGGAGTTTTTTCCAATTGGCAAATTGGCACCGGCCTCTTGGTTTTTTTCGCCTACCTCGTAGCAATCGTCACAACTTTCTTGGTATTTGGCTGTTAGGCATTGGAATATGTTGTTGGTGTTTGGAAGGGCAAGGTGTGGCCATTGCCTACCCCTTCACTTACGGGTATTCCGTTAAAGGAGTCTGCCGGTCATGGATCCTGTCTGATGCCTGTGTGGCGGGGGGCCATGGCACGACCCTCTGTGACACCAGGGGAGAGCTTATAGTTGTATTCGCATCAACAGGCTCCCCCACCTGGTGGTTAACCCCCGTCAGACTCAGCCCTCTCTGAGTGGGTGGAGTCAAAGTTTCCGTGGTCCAATGCCTAAGCCAATACCTTCTCACATGCTGTAATCAATAAAGTTGTGGCCTTTTCTTGCCCATTAACCTTATATACCGTGTCCACGTGTCTTTATTCCCCAAGCGGGGATCGGGTCCTCAAATCACAATATGAGTTGCATTGTGCTTCTTTGCTCATGAGAAATGCAATAAACCAAACAGCAGCAGCAAGAAATACAAGGGGAAGAGCTATAGCCCAGAGGTAGGACACATGGTTTGCATGCAGAAGGTCCCAGGTTCAACTCCTGGCATCTTGCAGTAAGGCTGGGACTCTTGCCTGAAAACTGAAAGCCTCCTGCCAGTAAGCATAGACCATGGTTTCCCAAATTTAGCTGGTTTTGGACTACAATTCCCATCATCCCTGACCACTGCTCCTGCTAGCTAGGGATGGTGGGAGTGGTAGTCCAAAAACTGGGAAACCCTAGGGATGATACTGAGCAGAATGGAACAACGGTCAGACTCCTTATGTTCCTACATTCTAAGGAAATTAATCATGCAAGTATATTAGACTTCATTTAGTTCAGCGTACTGGAATCCATCAACACATCAATGTGATGGCTTTTCATGTACCCGTGCAATAACATCTAGTAGTGTTGATGAATTAAAACATCATTAACTAAGAAGGTAGCAAAGCTATGTGTTTGCTATTTTTGCTGAACTCATTATTATTTTTTAAGGTGATACCATGTTTCTTCCCTTGATGAGCTTCTTCCTGGAATGGAAAGTGGATTAATTTACAAATTCGGGCACGGTAAGCAAACCATGTCTACCTCCCTAAGTGTAGTGATGCATCTCATGAAAATTAAAACATGGCCAAAGTGCGGTTTCAAACGGCGTTCAGCTCCCATTTATTGCCTCACAAGTCCTAGGCGACGAAATTGAAGGTGGCACACCAAGGTGAAATCCCAGCACTGACAGCATCTCGTGTCAGACACCTGTCAAAATGTAATAAGGCCCCCGCGAAGGGAAATAAGATGCCAAAAGCGCACCACAATAGAGATTTCCATTTCTCATACATCATGATTCATAAGTTACGGGACCTGTATATCGCAGCGAAAACAAGGTGACAGCAGCTTGTCATCGCTACCTGCCAGATGGGAACAAAAACAGGTCGCATGCTGAAGTCCTCAGTGAGAGGAAATCTGAAGGGAATCGTTTAGGCCTAAATGTTAAAAAAAAAAAAAAAGGGAAAGGAAATAGTGGGGAGTGGGAATCACAACGGACAATGTGAGCATCTAGTCTTCTGTTGGGCTTTTCGTTTCCCTGTAGCAAGTGTATGTATGTGTGTTTATATTGGTGGGACCCAAGAGAATCGGGAACAAGCAGACACACATCATGTCAGATCACAGCTTGTATTGGTCAGGGTAGTGAGCTTTCCAATTCTATTCTCCTTCAAGTACATTTTGAAGGGAAGGGCTCTTGCTGAGTGGCACAAAGCATGTTTTGCATTCCAAAGCTTGCAGGTTGAATCCAAGGCGTCTTCCAGGTATGGACAAACCTTCTGTCCCAGTGTGGTGTAGTGGTTAAGAGTGGTAGACTCGTAATCTGGTGAACCGGGTTCGCGTCTCCGCTCCTCCACATGCAACTGCTGGGTGACCTTGGGCTAGTCACACTTCTCTGAAGTCTCTCAGCCCCACTCACCTCACAGAGTGTTTGTTGTGCGGGAGGAAGGGAAAGGAGTTTGTGAGCCACTTTGAAACTCCTTCGGGTAGTGATAAAGCGGGATATCTAATCCAAACTCCTCCTCCTCTTCTTCTTCTTCTTCTTCTTCTTCTTCTTCTTCTTCTGCTGCTGCTGCTGCTGTCCGAAACCATGGAGAGTTGTGTAGATCAGCCTTCCCCAAACTGCTGCCGTCCAAGTGTTTTGGACGGCAACTCCCATCATCCCAGATCATTGGCCCTGCTGGCTGGGGCTGATGGGGAATGTGATGCAACACACCTGGAGGGCACGAGGTTGACTACCGATGCTACAAAGGGATTCTGCCTGTTCACATCCAGTCTAGCCAGCGGCAGAATTCTCACAGACTTTATCTGTGCCTGTGATTCTAAGAGACTTTGTTAGGCATGCATTTTGCTTCACAATGCCTGTCTTTTTAACTTAAGGACTGCATGCTTGTCTTTAAAATAATATGTCGTAATTGCACATCTCCTTTGCCATTTCTATCCAGGCAAATTAAATCTGTGTGCTTTTTTATTTATTTTTATTTTTTGGTGGTGAGAGGAAGAGACCTAACCGTTTTCATATCCATTTCCATAACACATATTATATGTAAATCAGTTATTTGTATGCAAAAATCAGCCTCTTAGGGGGGAAAAAAGTGGAACAAAATAAGCACGCCATCAGCATGTCAAATAAGCAACAGGAATTAATTAATTAACATGTTGTAGCTAGACGAAGAGGGTAGATAAATCGAAAGGGAGGTAATACTCCATTTAGCCAACAACATTTAAGACACCAAAATAGTTTTCTCACCCAGAGGAAATTGATGTATCTGTGATGCTGCACATCTCAAATTACACACCTGTGCATGCAAGTGATCACTAGATGTTGTGGTCCTCAAGTGATAAACGTGAGTGTGTGAACCAATATGAAGGGAGCCATAAGTAGGGAGTGCAAGACTTCATTTCTCCCTTCCTAAGTGTCCATCTCATGCAGGAGCAAAGGCTGTTGTTGTCGCTTTTAGCAGCTGCAATTTATGTTTGGTATTACCTGTGATAGAGTCGCCATATTTCAAAAAGTGAAAATCCGCACACAAAAATTCTTGAGCTTTTCCTACAAAATCTCCCCCCAAAAAGGTTTTTTTGAGCCTTCTCTAAGGAAATTTGCCAAAATCTACACTTCCAAAATGGGTTTCCATACGTCCGGATTTTCCTGGACATTACAGCGATTTCCACCCAGACACTGTTTCTGACAGCCCAAACCCGTCTATGACCTGGAAATTCTGGAGATACGGAAACCCATATCTGTGAACAGCAGGTTCTTTAGCCCTAGTCCACCACCAAGATTAATAAATATGAACATAGGACAGATGGCAGGCTCCATCTCTTATTTATTACCCCAACAGCCAGTGCTTCTTGTTTTCCTGGGGGTACTCATGGGTATGCAGTACCGGCACATTTTTTTTCTAGAAGAAAAGCACTGCCAACAGTCTTCCCCCCCCCCTAGATTTAACCCCCAAGGTGCCAGTCCAATTTGAATACATTTAGTTGTCTGATAAGTGTGTGACTACCAAAAGAAGAAGAAGAAGAAGAAGAAGAAGAAGAAGAAGAAGAAGAAGAAGAAGATTCCAGTTTCAAAATAAATCACTTTAAAGGATTCCTGAGTTTTGGTCTATCATTAGCCAGTCCTTCGTGCTGTAAGTGTTAGATAAGTGCAACTTGTCCCACAGCATGTGCAACAATGCATGTCTCAGTTCAGAATACATGGACATGGACTTGTGTGCAAGGGCTCATGGGAGAACCAAAATCATGCCACTCCCGTGAGCAATTATCTATGCTTATCAGAGTTCGGCCGTAACAAATTACTCTGCTCTATGTGACCTTAGGCAAAAGAAAAACCTGCTCAAACACAGCATGACTTACAGATTTTCTCTGGGGATGTTACTGATGCCTCCTAGCTCTGCAAGAGCAGACTGAAAGTATAGCTCTTATTTGTCTTTTACCTCTTTAAAATTTAATCAGGATCCTAACCCTCTCCAGATTTATTCTAACTCCCAGCCTCACTAATGTGAATCACTGAATATCTATCAGGAGTTATCTCTTCCCTGTTCTTTCATACATTCAGGTCTGTGATATGCACATTGAATTACTCATCTGATGCAAAAACTGACAGCTGCGCATTTTTACATATTCTGACAAGGTCTACCTACTCAGCCTAGGTATATCTGAGGCGATTGGGGGGGGGTTTGGTAAGCATTGTAACACATAATAATCCTTCCATTTTTCACACACCCCTCCAATATTTTGCCTTGAGTCCATCTCGAATGTCAAAGCCTGCAGAAAACAGATATGGAATATAAGAGATAATAGGAGAGTAACATAGCTTCAACCAAACCACTGGGGGAATAGAAATTATCATATACTACTTTATCATTACCCTGTTCAACATCAGAGGGAGCATGGTTCCTCTCTGTAAGGAACAGTGAAAAGTTTCTTTCAGAAAAGGAAAGAAATTACAGCATCCAGTTCATTGAGAATGAATGTTCGGGACTGAAGCCAAAGAGCCACAGCAGTTTGTGGAGCAAAAACATGGGATGTAAAGACACAGTAGGCCACACAGTTTTTCCTTGGTTGCCATTTTGAGCACATCACGTGTCGATGGAGCTGGGAGCAGATGAATCGTGGCAAGATTTGCAAGATGTTGTGGTAAGTATGCAAGCATAGAACACAGCAGAGGGGACAGGCACACTGGACCGACCGAACCTTGGGATGCTATAACCAGAAGTCAGAGGGAGCTACTGTGGGCAGTCGGTCACATTTGTGTGGCAGCTCCAAATCCCATTGGAGCTGTTAAAGGGTGAAATGGGCTTTCCAGAGCTAAGATGTAGGCAGTGGTCAGTGAAAGGCAAGATCTGAGCCAAAAGCTCAGGGCAGGAAGGTCAAGCTTAGAGCCATAGTCAAGATACCCACACCTGATCAAGAAGACTTTTGCTTTCCCAGTTGAGAAGAGCCAAGGTGAAAAGGCAAGCTAGGAAGGTAGCACCACTAAAGCTTTCACTCTGTCTACGGAGATGTTCTAGCCTGGGGTCCTGGTTGCTCACTGCATAAGTCAGCCATGAACGGAGCCAGGGGCTACCAGTTCTAGTCCCAGCAGCCTCGGTCTAGTATACCTGAAGGAGCATCTCCACCTCCTTCGTTCAGCCTGGACACTGAGGTCCAGCGCCGAGGGCCTTCTGACGGTTCCCTCACTGCGAGAAGCCAAGTTACAGGGAACCAGGCAGAGGGCCTTCTCGGTGGTGGCACCCGCCCTTTGGAAGGCCCTCCCACCAGATGTCAAAGAGAAAAACAACTACCAGACTTTTAGAAGACATCTGAAGGCAGCCCTGTTTAGGGAAGATTTTAATGTTTAATAGACTATTGTATTTTAATACAGTCATACCTCGGGTTGAATGCGCTTCGGGTTGAGCGCGTTGCACTCCACGGCAACCGGAAGTAATGGAGCGCGTTACTTCCGGGTTTCACCGCTTGCGCATGCGCAGACGCTCAAAATGACATCATGCGCATGCACAGAAGCGTCAAAAAGAGATGCGCGCGTGCACAGATGTGCCGTCGCTAGTTACGTTTGCTTCTAGATGCGATCGAGGCTCCAGAACGGATCCCGTTCGTATCCAGAGGTACCACTGTATTATTTTGGAAGCCGCCCAGAGTGGCTGGGGAAACCCAGCCAGATGGGCAGGGTATAAATATTATTATTATTATTATTATTATTATTATTATTATTATTATGCTCATCTCATGGGGGGGCTGTGGACGTTCCTCAGGAATAGGCATCTAAGAGAGAGATGCTAAAGAACATGCAATGTCTCTGTGCTCCCCTCATGTAAACAAGGCAAGCAAACAGTGAGACATAAGAACAAGAAACAGCTTCTGCCATTGGGGGAAACATATAATATCATGTATGCCAAGGAACTACTGCAGTGGATAGGCCTGTTCTTCACCAAGTACAAGATGAAAGGCCGCATGCAAATCTGAAGGAAGTGCTTCAGTGAGTCCGCTAGTTTTAGTGCTGCTAAAAGGATCCACTGTGTATCCCTATCCTTAATTTAAAAAGTCAGCAAGAAGATATATGAAATCCCAGATGTTAATTGCACAGACTTACTGGATTAGAACTAGAGATAATTAATTGCTAAATTTTAATATGCACAGAGCTAAGTGGATAAGATTTCCAGCCATCGGTTTTGAGGTCCAGAAGAGTTAAGATTGTTTCAGAATAGGCACAAGAACCCCAGAGACTAAAGTCATTTAAAATGTCTGCATTTGAGAAGCGACAGAAAGCTTGGGCAAATAGTCAAGGGGACTAGGTGAACAGTGTTAATATGTAGGCATTGTGTTAGCTCCGAAGGGGTTTTTTAGGCTGCTAAGCAGGATTTTTTTTAAAAAAAATACTTTGGTAAAAAGAGGGAAGCTTTTATGCTGCCTTTACAAATCTCTGAGCAGAGTCTAACTCAGATGAGGTCATGTATAGTGCAAGAGTCCCATTCTAAAATCATAGAGGTGCTTATTGTTAAAATAGGATAATCTCCTCTCCCGTGATGCTAGAGGCGGGTTTGTGTGCCAACATGACGTCCAAAGGCCATGTACAATAACCAACCTTTTTAATTATTATAAATTCAAGGGGAAGAATATGGAACTCCTTTGAGGGTGGGTGGGTTCAAAAGCACCTGAGTGACTTTGTGACTTCAAATGAGGCTATGACCTTTCTCTTCCAAAATCTCCTTAAGCACATGCTTCATTTAAGGCAGTTAGGATTCTGCCAGCTGAGTCAGACAGCAGCTACGCACACACACACACACCAGTCGTACCTTGGAAGTCGAACAGAATCTGTTCCGGAAGTCCATTCAACTGCCAAAATGTTTGAAAACCACATAGCAGCTTCTGATTGGCTGCAGGAAGCTCCTGCAGCCAATCAGAAGCCGTGGAAGCCCCGTTGGACTTTCAGCTTCCAAACATAGTTTGCAACCCAGAACAGTCACAGTTTGTGACGTTCGGGAGCCAAAATGTTCGGGAACTAAGCTGTTCGAAAACCAAGGTACGGCTGTACTTCCCTCAAAGAATCCTGGGAACTTTAGTTTGTTGAGATGCTGGGAATTGCAGCTCAGTGAGGAGTAAACTATACTTCCCAGGACTCTTTGAGGGGAGCCATGTGTTTTGAATGTAAGGGGCACATCCAGCCAGGGTGAGGCAGCCCACCCCACGTGGTGGTCTTTGGCTACTGATGGAAAGAAGCAATGTTGTACATTATTTAATGTGTTTCGCCACCTGGCAGAGACTAATTTGGCTCTTCTGCCTCCATTATATTTATATAATAACTAATCTGAGTTATATCTCTGGGGCTGCCCTCATTACAGGGAGTCAGGAGTTCTCACATTTGCTTTTATAGCTTCATGCAAACATATCGCCTTGACCGGGATTTCAGTTCACCCAACAGAGCTGGAGTTTCTAAGCAAAGGGGTATATGGCCATTAGTGAAATACCCAGGGAAATGTTTGAAGTGCATGGGATTTATAGAGGAGGTGTTGTCATCACTAAATTCCAAAGCAGAGCAGTGAAATTTTACCCCTGGGTGTTTTTTAAATGGAAGACTAGATATATTTTTTTCCAGTTGTATTTATTCTCAAGATGGTTTTATTTGAACTTACCACCTGAGCATCCTTGCTTGGCTCACACCTGCTTCCCTGCATCTGCAACTACTGTAAATGGCTAAGGACATCAGGAAATGGACTGCATGTTGTAATGTATTGCCGTCATTAGAAAATCTCATTAAGGCAGGCTTTATTATTGATTTACTTGTTTTCCTATTCATTACATTTCACGATTAAAAGGATTATTACTTTGAAAGTCAGCATTCTTTTTTTGGGGGGGTGGGAACGACGACACATACCATACAAATGAAAATTAGAGAAAGAGAAACAACATAAAACGGAACTATTAGCATTTAAACAGTTGTAGTTCAGAGCTTCCATTCCTCCCCCCTCCACGTCATCGAATAAATTGATGAGATATTAGCAAGATTGATGAGAAGCAGGACAAACGGGGGGGACATGAGAGAAATAGCCATTTGTTATCGTTACACCAATATACAGTATGATCCAGTGTTTCATAATGGATGTTAAATTTGATTTAACATATGGCTGACTCATTTGCTGAAAACTACCCTTAAAGACATAAGCTCATTGAAAAGTCAAATCCATTGTCTTAATAATGGGCTTTGAATTATCCTCTGATAAGGAAGCAACTGCTGCAGCCAAAGGAAGAGCAGAGGAGGGAAATGAGGAAAGGAGCAGCACTGCCATGTTAAAGGTACAGAAAATGGAATGTATAAAAAATGGAGCCTTTTTCTGCCTGCCTGCCCTTTGACTGCTCCGCTTGCTGGGGAGAAGCCTCTTCTCCTCTGTTTAAATATCACTTTCACAAATTGCACAAGATGGGCAGCTAACCTGCAACCCTCCCAATTATGTCAGTACTTTAGCTCCCAGTGTCTCTGACCACTGGCTATGCTGACTAGAGCTGATGGGGAGCTGATGGGGAGATGCAGGTTGGACCATAAGAATGTAAGAGCATAGAACTATTGGTGTTTCATAACTTTGACCTGTTGCAGGACCTTAGCCAGACCTTAGCAGAGCATACGCAGAGTTCCAGAAAGCAATCAGTTGCAGGCAGGATGGACGAAACAGGAACCAGACGCTGCTACTAGTAACTTGCTTACTTATGGGTGTTTATTATTTACAGCAGACTCTACAAGTTTGTTGTTGTTGTTATTTAGTCATTTAGTCGTGTCCGACTCTTCGTGACCCCATGGACCAGAGCACGCCAGGCACTCCTGTCTTCCACGGCATCCCACAGTTTGGTCAAACTCATGCTGGTAGCTTTGAGAACACTGTCCAACCATCTCGTCCTCTGTCGCCCCCTTCTCCTTGTGCCCTCCATCTTTCCCACCATCAGAGTCTTTTCCAGGGAGTCTTCTCTTTTCATGAGGTGGCCAAAGTATTGGAGCCTCAGCTTCACGATCTGTCCTTCCAGTGAGCACTCAGGGCTGATTTCCTTCAGAATGGATAGGTTTGATCTTCTTGCTGTCCACGGGACTCTCAAGAGTCTCCTCCAGCACCATAATTCAAAAGCATCAACTCTTCCCCCTCATGGATCACTGCCTTGCCATGGCGAATGGGCTTGAATAACTCTACAAGTTACTATATACATGAACAGTAGTAGATAGGTAGCCGTGTTGGTCTGTCATAGTCAAAATAAAAAAAATTCCTTCCAGTAGCACCTTAAAGACCAACTAAGTTAGTTCTTGGTATGAGCTTTCGTGTGCATGCACACTTCTTCAGATATCTGAAGAAGTGTGCATGCACACGAAAGCTCATACCAAGAACTAACTTAGTTGGTCTTTAAGGTGCTACTGGAAGGAATTTTTTTTATTTTATACATGAACAGATATGTATCTTAACTAGTTCTCCCTTAACAAACTCCAAACGATTCTCAGAACGCCACACTGACCAACAAACACTCCAGTCAGTAAGGTCATAAATGGTCATGCCTGTGTGAGACCTCAACCAATGGTAGAGCTGTCTCCAAGGCCCCATATCTCCAGGCAGATAACTTCTCTGCTCAGTCATCCTTGGCTTTCGGCCAACTTCTATTTGCTTTGTGTGAAGCTGCACAGAATGGCACATAGTCAATAAATCCCAACAAGAACAGCCCTGGTGGACCAAGCCAGTGGTCTGCCTACCCAGCAACCACTTTTTGCAGTGGCCAACCAGATGCTTATGGGAAGCTCGCAAGCACAACAGCACCCAGGTTAGCCGCCCTCAACCCAGATTTTACTTATTCTGCACATCATCATATGAGTTGCTCCACACACATCAGGGGAACAGGTCAAAGGTTTTGTGTTCATTCTGAAATCAAGTATTTCTAGATGCATTCTGTTGTCGCAGTCTTTGTGCACAGTTGTCGCACCTGAAGTGGTTTGGATCACAAGTTCAGGATAGAGAACTATACAGTGGTACCTCAGGTTAAGTACTTAATTCGTTCTGGAGGTCTGTTCTTAACCTGAAACTGTTCTTAACCTGAAGCACCACTTTAGCAAATGGGTCCTCCTGCTGCCGCCGTGCCGCCGGAGCACGATTTCTGTTCTCATCCTGAAGCAAAGTTCTTAACCTGAAACACTATTTCTGGGTTAGCAGAGTCTGTAACCTGAAGTGTATGTAACCTGAAGCGTATGTAACCTGAGGTACCACTGTAATGCACAGCCAAGTAAAACAGCCCTGGTCCTAAACAGTCCGCTAAAAACATCTCCTCTACAAGCTCCCTTGAAATTAGTGATCGGCCAGCAAGAAGAAAGCTGTGCTCTTGCACACTTTCCACAATTTCTGAGAAGGGATTGTGCAGGAGATGTTCCACGTGGGTTATAATAATATTTAACATAGGTATATAGCACATTTGCATGCTCAAAGCACTTCTCTTGCATGATCCTTGTAAGGTAAATCACGATCATCGTATGACAGGTAGAGGAGACTGGGGATGAGAGAGAGGGAAGGTGGCCTTTTTCTGAGTCAGACCATTGGTCCATCTAACTCAGTGTTGTTGGCACTTTCCGGGGTTTCAGGCAGAGAACAACTCAAGCCCTATGTGGAGATGCTGGCGACTGGACCTAGGACCGCCTGCATGCAAAGCAGATGATCTACCACTGAACTATGATTGAGGCTTGCCTAAGGCCACCTAATCAGATTATGACACAGTCAAGTTTTGAACGAGGGACTTCCTGATAAGTCGCTCAGCATCTTAGACTCTACAGCACACCAGGTCACTATCTATACAGTACATTATACACTACGCTCTTTCATTATTGCAGAGAATGAAAACTCATCCATTACCATGAACAGTGTCAGAACTGCAGTCTTAGGGGGTTTTTGTTAAAAAAAAACCACATGCACATGTTACATTACTAACCTTTCTGCACACACAGTTTTCTTTGTTCAGGATGGAGTCTGGCACTGCCTACAATAATGACTTCAATTCTGATGCTTTCTTTGCTTCAATCCTATATCTTTGGGGAAAGAATTTGCTTTCCTGATTGTAGCTCTATTCATTCTTCTCAACAGTTAAATACAAGACTGGAGGAAGAAAACCATAAGCTAAGGGAGCTTTTAGAACGACGGACAATGAAGGGGTCTACAGTTAGGTGGTGCTGGCATGACCAGAAGAAATGCAATTCAGAAGCCTACGTCTTTTGTTTAATTCCTTCTTCCTTCTTACAACCAAGAATCGGATTTCTGAAAGTTCCCTGTGAGAAGGGAAAATGCATTTGTTAATGCAGCAGGACTGGTAAGAAGCAGTCCAGGTTTTCTGAGCTAAAATCTTTTGGAGATCAGGTGCAGCTTAGTGGTTAAGACCCTGTGTGATAAATCACGGTGTGATCAGTTCTAGCCTCTACATTAGGCAAGCCACTCCCTCCCGGCCTCAGTTCCCCTGATTGTAATTCTAGTCTACCTTACAGGGGCTGGATCTAGACACATCAAAAAAGCATTTCAGGAAAACGCATTGTAAAGTGGGAAATCCCATTGGCGAAAGACGGAACTCCACAGCGCCACCTGGTGTAGCAGTGTTATAACGCATATAAAACGCTTTTTCTTTACTCATGTAGGTGAGTCCAGGGTCAGGGAAAACAACACAAGATGAGGATGTGCAAGAAACACTCTGAAATGCTCTGTGTATGCTGCTGGTGGTGAAAAAAATATCCTGTCCTTTGCCTCCTGTAAATATTTTTTTATTTTCTTTAAGAAATATTCCAAAATACTTGGTCAAAAAGTGAACCATTCAATGAACACATTCCCTCAGCAAAACAGACCTTCCTCTCCTCACATGCCCCCTAAATCTGTTTTGGGGTTTCCTTTAACCCTCCGGGACAGGGTTTTTTTTGGGGGGGTGGACACATGGGGAGAGGAAGGAGGGGAACTTCCATCACACAAACAGAAATCCTTATACTAGCAGTACAAGTTCATTGCACACAGCCCCAAATCTCTTAAGTGATGCATGCAAAAGGGTGAAATAATTATCAGTAACAAGCAGATAAAATCAACACAAATTTGAAGCAAGTATACGTAACTAAATTATTTATCCAGATGGGATTGCTAAAATTGAAAACAAACGTTTTTAGCAGGCATCTGAAACAATATAACAGAGGCGACTGCCTAATGCTAATTGGCAGGGAGTTTCAAAGCATAAGTGCTGCCAGACTGAAAGACAGACTCTGTCCTCACAGATGTGGAACAAACATTGTATGGCACTTGCAAAAGTGCCAGGCCCACTGATCAAAGCATTCAGACATGTGGGGGGAAAGTGCTCCCTCCAGTAAATCGGTGCCAAGCTGTTAAGGGGCTCACAAACTTGTAGTAAAATTTTGAACTTTGCTGGTAGCAAATTGGCAGCCATTGCAGATCTTGAAGCAGAGGTGCAGTATGCTGGCAACAGGACCTCATTCCTGTCAGCAATCACACCAGCATTCTGCACTAACTGCAGTTTCCAGACCAAGGGAAGCCCCGTATGGCTGTGTCCACACTGGCTTTTTCTTTGAGGACATTTTTTAAAAATGTGGAATTGTGGAGAACTAAAGGCCGAATAATTGATGCTTTTGAATTGTGGTGCTGGAGGAGACTCTTGAGAGTCCCATGGACTGCAAGAAGATCAAACCTATCCATTCTTAAGGAAAGCAGCCCTGAGTGCTCACTGGAAGGACAGATCGTGAAGCTGAGACTCCAATACTTTGGCCACCTCATGAGAAGAGAAGACTCCCTGGAAAAGACCGTGATGTTGGGAAAGATGGAGGGCACAAGGAGAAGGGGACGACAGAGGACGAGATGGTTGGACAGTGTTCTCGAAGCTATCAGCACGAGTTTGACCAAACTGCGGGAGGCAGTGGAAGACAGGAGTGCTTGGCGTGCTCTGGTCCATGGGGTCACAAAGAGTCGGACACGACTAAATGACTAAACAACAACAACATCAACATGGGCACCAGGGAAGGCCTCTGTGGGTGCATATGTGCCCACAGGGGCTACGTTGGCAACTCCTGGCTAATGTTAAGGAGCAGTTTGGTCTGGTTTGTATTTACTTTAAGGGCTGCTAAATTCTGCCCCTCAGAGAGTAAGTTAAAGCTGAAAAATTAGAAGGTAGTTCTTTTGGTATGGACTGCACGAACAACACATGGCATTTGCAACCACAACAAGCCATGCAAAAATTGACAATTGTGGACATAGCTTAATTTATTCTTACCAGCGAACAGCTTGTTAAGAGGTGAAAACAGAGCAACGTGTCTATTTCTGCAGATTAAATGTCAGAGGGAAGGTGAGATGTTAGCTCATAGCAAAAGTTGTTAATAGAAAAATTACTTCAGTTCAATGTTATTTCTTGCTATACTAAAGTAGTATTTGCACACACAGTGAGAGAGCCGAACGATATAATTTCTCCAGCCTTATTCAAATTTTGACCCTACAGTGGTGCCCCGCAAGACGAATGCCTCACAAGACGAAAAATCCGCTAGACGAAATGGTTTTCCGTTTTTGCGTTGCTTTGCTAGACAAATTTCCCTATGGGCTTGCTTCGCAAGACGAAAAAGTCTTGCCATTTTTTTTCGCTCCCCCCTTTTTCTAAGCCGCTAAGCCGCTAATAGCCTTTTAGCCACTAAGCCGCTAAGCCTTTAATAGCCACTAAACCGCTAAGCCGCTAATAGCGCTAATCCGCTAATCCGCTAATAGGGTTGCTTCGCAAGACAAAAAAACCGCTAGACGAAGAGACTCGCGGAATGGATTATTTTCATCTTGCGAGACACCACTGTATTTAAATACAGTACAATCGCATCTTACGTGAAGGTTTGGTTCTGACGGTTCCTTATATATGCAAATATGTGGATACGAATACGCTTGGAACTGCTCCCATGATTCCATTCTGGGGCTTCTGGAAGTGGTGCGCAGAGAGCCATAGGATGCTCTCGTGGGGCTGTCCGAGTTCTCGTGAGATCTCGCAGGAGCATCGCAGATACTTTGCATGTAGGGAGGGCCTCACTTTAGAAGCAAGCTGAGGAGCTTAAAACTCCTTTTTGTGCCAGATTTTCCCCATGCCAGCTCCACATTTAACTTGTGGGATTTCAACCAGCCAGCATTCAGCTATGTACGGTTGAAATTGTGAAAGCCAAATGTGTGTAAGGTGCGATCGTACTGAACAGTACATTTCTCTCACGTTACTGCACCACATCAGAAATGCCTGTAAGGAATGCTTCTGTCAGGTATAACTTCCCCTGATCAGCTTTCCATACAGACTCCATAATGGAGAAGCTGGATTTGATCAAACCAAGTGATCAAATAGAAAAAATAGATGGACCAAGCGATCCACCTATAGAAAAATGAATCAGTCCCATGAAAACTTCAAACATTTGCATTTGCACTGAGATGGTACACAACTGATTCACTGAATCAGCATATTTTTTTAATCAACATGTTACATGATGCAGCCTGAGTGGCTTCCCAAGTATAACTGGGTTCATAGAATTCTGCACCAGCTGGCTAGTGGCCTCGCTTAGGACATTGTAAATGGGTACCAACTGCCAAATCACATTCTGCCTTTATGAATGGGCCCCTTTTTTTGCATCACTTTTGTCTTTTGCCTTCAGAATTATTTTCAACTCTTTCCCCTCTGAACTCTCTCCCAATTTCCTTCATTTGTCACCAAGGAAACCCAGGTCTGGAAAGAAAGAAGGGAAAATGTTTCTGAAGCAAGATGGGTTGTTTCCCCCCCAACAAGAATAAGGTACTAAGGTTCTTGAAGCTACCGACATGAGTTTGACCAAACTGCAGGAGGCAGTGGAAGACAGGAATGCCTGGCGTGCTCTGGTCCATGGGGCACGAAGAGTCGGACACGACTAAACGACTAAACAACAACAATGGAAAGTTGGGGGCATATTTCACCTGCATGCCTTGTAAACATTGTCCTTTCCAACCTGTTCTGCACCTGAGGCAAACAGCCTTTATCTGGGATCCCAACACCCACTTTTCTTCTTTGGCGATCACTCATAGCCGAGTAAGATTGTCTTCAATAAACATGGTTTTAACAATGAGTCCATAAGTGACTGTGGAGGCCCATTCTGGATTCACACATCCTTCCACAGTGGGGACATTGGTTTCTGGCCGGGAGTTGATCACGGTGTGGATTTGCCAAGCGTGCCTTTCTCTTAGCACGTTTCTCCCTTGCTTCCTGAGTTCGAGTGTCTTCAAAGCCCATGACACCTTTGGTAAAGGCTGTTCTCCAACTGGAGCGCTCGCAGGCCATTGTTTCCCACTTTAAATACTTTATACACCCAATTTATATATATGTGTCTACTATGCCTCCAGCAGTCCACATTTAAAAACAAATTATAAAATCTTGATTTCCTCAATTGGCATGCCATTCTCTCTCATAGTCATTTACTTTTGCATGCTCCACTGTTTGCATTTAACACAACCTTGGCATCCTTTGCATCTATTGTGATTCCACAACCCCTTGTCACCTTCCTCCTGCTTTTGAGATTATATATCCACTATTGTCAGATCCTTTCAGTGCACACAGGCAAAAAAAAAATCTCCTTTGAAAGTGCAGCGGCACAGATGAATTCTGGTTTTGGTCTAGCAGGAAAGCCAGCTGCGGCATTGCAAGGATCAGGGGTTAGTGATGTGAAATGCAATGGAGACTGGTCCATTTGCCCACCTCCAGGAACTGGAGCTGGGTATATTTAGCCTGGGAAAGAGGAGGCTGAGAGGAGATATGATAACCATCTTCAACTATCTCAAGGGCTGTCACATGGAAGATGGAGCAAGCTTGTTTTGTCCTGCTCCAGAGGCTAGGACCCGAACCCAACAGCTTCAAGTAACAGGAAAGGAGATTCTGACTAAACATTAGGAAGAACTTTCTGATGGTAAGAGCTGTTCGACAGTGGAACGGTCACCCTTGGGAGGTTGTGGACTCCTCTCCATTGGAGGATTATTGTTGCTGTTGTTTTATTTGTGTTTCTGATACATTTCCACAGAAAAAAATGAAAGTAATAAAAAATAGGAAAAAAGAGTTACATATTACAGATTCTATTACATTCAAAAATACAATCATTGACTGACTTCCTTCCCTCCCCTTCTTTGGTTCCTTTTAAATTCGACTTTCTCTCACATCTTCTTAGTTTTCCCAATCTTTCTCTTTGTTGTTGTTGTTGTCGAGTCGTTTAGTCGTGTCCGACTCTTCGTGACCCCATGGACCAGAGCACGCCAGGCACTCCTGTCTTCCACTGCCTCTTGAAGTTTGGTCAAACTCATGTCGGTAGTTTAGAAGACATTGTCCAACCATCTCGTCCTCTGTCGTCCCCTTCTCCTTGTGCCCTCCATCTTTCCCAACATCCGGGTCTTTCTCTACTCCTTCCATTATTTCTATTTCTAACTCACGCTGCTGAAAATGCTAACATCCCGCTAGGCTAATTGTCTGTTTATAGCAATTTTTCATATAATCTAGAAATAATATCCAGTCCTCATCTCTTTTATGACCTTGATTCCTTATTCTAGTGGTCATGCCTGCTATCTCCGCATATTCTAACGATTTAAGATGCCTCTCTTCTTTCGTTGGTACTTTATCTGTTTTCCATTTTTGTACTAATAAGACGCGCGTACAAGAACAATTTTTTTCTGATTTCTTTTCTTTTCCCTTTTTGGTAATTTCTGATGTAATGATGCCCATCAAAAAGGCTTCTGGGTTTTGGGAAAGGATTTTTTTGAAAATATATATATATATATATATATATATATATATATATATGCTTTCGTAGATTTTCACGGGTACAGGAATGCAGGTTTTGGTGTCTTCGGGTGTCTTCCCGTGCCCAGACACCCCGACTCTTACACGGGAAGACACCCGAAGACACCAAAACCTGCATATATATATATATATATATATATATATACACACACACACACACACACACACACACACACACACACATATATATATATAGCTGTCATGGATGCTTTAGCTAAGATTTCAGCATTGCAGGGGGTTGGACTAGATGACTCTCAGGATCCCTTCCAATTCTACAGTTCTGTTATTCTATGTCAATAGCAGAGGGGACCAAGTCATGGAATCATAGCATTGCAGATATAGAAGTCCAACCAACTTCTGCTTTAAAACCACCAATGTAAGAGAGTCTACCACCTTCCAAGTTACCTTCTGTGGTATTCACATGCTGGATCTCAGCTACTGTTTTGTTTCTAAATGGCCAAAGACATCAGATTTTATTTTAAGGTTTTTCAGAAACAGACATTTGCACGACTATTCTTGGAACAAAAATAGTTGAGAATTTTATGTGGATATTAAACGAGTGGGGAAGGGGGATCTACACTACTGATTTAGCAAAGGTACCAAAGCACCTTTCATTTAACGCATCCCCTTCATTGAAGAAAAAAAAGTTAGCATGTAGTATGCAAACACGAACACTAATTAAACACTAACAAATTTGTCCTTTTTGAGCTATTGTAGCCAACCCCCAGAGATCTTTCTTGTTCTAGCAATGCTCTCTTGCAAGGCACTCAGATACCAGAAACCCACAAGTTACTGCAATTCCCATTAAGTGCTCTAAAACAATAACAATTAACGAAGAACAGAAACATGCTTTCCATATGGCAATACGCAACCCCAAGAGCAAAACAAGTTTCCTTTTACAGAACTCCCCACAGACAGCTCATTCACCTTGTAAAGGTAATTAACAATGACAAAACCTGACTCAACTTGCTTAAAAGTACATTCTTTTACAGTGCATCTTCCTTTTAATAGTACAAAATTGGATGCGATCACCATGAGAAATATGAAAGCATCCTCATCCTTGGGAGATGGATTCTCTCCCCCTCTCCCCGCCCCCCCTCCTAAAGTCATATCCTTTAACTTGATATTTGACTCTTAGAAGTCAAGCTTTAAACCTCACAAGGCTCTGCTTGATATTTGCTGTGTTCAACAGGGATGCTCAAAATACCCCTCTCCAATGAAACACTGTTAGAGTTATTGAAACTTTTTTATTTCCATGAAATCCCTCAGTTTTTTCATCTCAGGGGATGCCTCCAAATCTGCCTCAAATTTCTGCTTCTAGAAAAGAAAAGAAAAAACAGTAGCAAGGAGGTCTGAGCCAAAGCATCCTGCTTCTTATCTTTGCCGACTTGTTGACAAGTTATAATCATGTGTGTGTGTGTCACAGTTTGAGGAATTTTGGGAGGTGCCCACAAACACAATTGAAGTATTTGTCTTCTGAGACAGACAGATGCCAATCAACCAATGCTTTTAATTATAGTGGTACCTCGGGTTACAGACGCTTCAGGTTACAGACTCCGCTAACCCAGAAATAGTACCTCAGGTTAAGAACTTTGCTTCAGAATGAGAACAGAAATCACGCGGTGGCGGCGCGGCAGCAACAGGAGGCCCCATTAGATAAAGTGGTACCTCAGGTTAAGAACAGTTTCAGGTTAAAAACAGACCTCTGGAACGAATTAAGTTATTAACCAGAGGTACCACTGTATTTCTAAACGTTTAAATTACTTTTCTTTTCTTTTACTGTGTTTATTAATAATTTAAATATTTCTTGTAAACCACTTAGAGGTCTTATTACAATCAAACGGTATATACATTTAGTTAAATAAATAACTACTAAGAAGCCATGGAGTTTATGTTCATTCCTATCAGTTTTCAACAGGAACAATGGCTCACTTGCAGTCTTTTAAACAGAGAAGAATTGTGTGAGTTTTCTCCCCCACCAAAAAAATAAATAAAATAAAAAATCCACAGCAGAGTGTTTTTCTAAGGGGAAAAGCTGAGCTTGAGCTGAATAGGAATGAATGAGTGACACAGGACAGAAACGCTTTTTGCTTCAAGGCTCCGGCCTATCACTGGTTGCAAAAGCTCTTTTATTAAATGCCATTCACATGGCCTAGATAAAATGTTGGCAGGGTATTCGCCCTCCCTGCTAGAATGCTATTTGATGACGGAGACATAATTGATGGCAGAGAAATAAAGCGCATCTCATTTGCTGTCACAAAATAAAGTGTTTAATTTTCTATAGCTGCAAAAATAGTTACATGATTATGTAACTGATTACACAAACACACAACCTCTATATCTATATACACATTTTGATAAATAAAAAGGAACTCATACACTTATATAGAAGGGAACAAGGCAAGCCACTGAATTTCACCTAAAATAATAATAATAATATTTTGAGTTAGAGAAACATCCAAGGAATTCTAGGATAGCCAAAATGAGTTTTGATGAAGTTGAGAAAATTTAGAGTACTGTTTTGGGGAGATAGGGGACGGGCAGGTGTAGGGGATTCCATGGTCCTGATTAGGGTAACTGTGCTCCCAAAGGACCAGGTGCACAGCCTGGGAGTCATTTTGGACTCACAGCTGTCCATGGAGGCGCAAGTCAACTCTGTGTCCAGGGCAGCAGTCTATAAGCTCCATCTGGTATGCCAGCTGAGACCCTATCTGCCCGCGGACTGTCTCTCCAGAGTGGTGCATGCTCTGGTTATCTCCCGCTTGGACTACTGCAATGCGCTCTATGTGGGGCTACCTTTGAAGGTGACCTGGATACTACAAGTAATCCAGAATGCGGCAGCTAGACAGATGACTGGGAGGGACTGCTGAGACCACATAACACCGGTCCTATAAGACCTACATTGGCTCCCAGTACGTTTCCAGGCACAATTCAAAGTGTTGGTGCTGACCTTTAAAGTCCTAAATGGCCTTGGCCCAGTATATCTGAAGGAGCGTCTCCACCTCCATCGTTCAGCATGGACACTGAGGTCCAGCACCGAGGGCCTTCTGGCGGTTCCCTCACTGAGAGAAGCGAGGTAACAGGGAACCCAGCAGAGGGCCTTCTTGGTAGTGGAACACCCTCCCATCAGATGTCAAGGAAATAAATAACTACTTGACTTTTAGAAGACATAAGAAGGCAGCCCTGTTTAGAGAAGTTTTTAATGTTTGGTGTTTTATTGTGTTTTTAATATTCTGTTGGGAGCCACCCAGAGTGGCAGGGTATAAATTATTATTATTATTATTATTATTATTATTATTATTATTATTATTATTCTGCACAATATGAAAATTGGGCATTTAGTGTTGTGACACCCAGCCTTTGGAATACCATCCCCTTGAATATTAGACTGCTGTATTTTCCCTGTATAACAGGGAACCAAGCAGAGGGCCTTCTTGGTAGTGGCACCCACCCTGTGGAACGCCCTCCCATCAGATGTCAAGGAAATAAATATCTGACTTTTAGAAGATATCTGAAGGCAGTCTTGTCTGGGGAAAATTTTAATGTGATGTTTTACCATTTTTATATGCTGTAAACTGCCTAGAGTGGCTAGGGAAACTATTATTATTATTATTATTATTATTATTATTATTATTATTATTATTATTATTCTGCAGGTGCACCATGGCGTTTCTTCTCTCTGTGCTCCTCCCAGCGGTCATTTCTCCTCTGGTGACTGCTATGGATTCACATAGCTATATGAACTTGTCTAATAGTTAAAGCTATGATCAGACCTATCCATTCTTAAGGAAATCAGCCCTGAGTGCTCACTGGAAGGACAGATCCTGAAGCTGAGGCGCTAATACTTTGGCCACCTCATGAGAAGAGAAGACTCCCTGGAAAGGACCCTGATGTTGGGAAAGATGGAGGGCACAAGGAGAAGGGGACGACAGAGGACGAGATGGTTGGACAGTGTTCTTGAAGCTACCAGCATGGGTTTGACTAAACTGCGGGAGGCAGTGGAAGACAGAAGTGCCTGGCGTGCTCTGGTCCATGGGGTCACGAAGAGTTGGTCACGACTAAACGACTAAACAACAACAACAACAACAACAACAATCCCCTCTCAAAGTCTTCCAAATTGACAGCCATCACTATATCTTGTCACACTGTCATCTCTCCATGCTCTCAGCAAAGGTCTTTCCCATCACTTGGTCTTTTTAAGCTGGAGATGCCGGGTCCCTCCTGAATACAAAGTGTGCATTCTGCCACTGAGCTATGGCCCCCTCACCAGCACAGGCATATATTGGAAGACAATACGGTAGCACGCCTAAGGCTCAGGCGGTCACAGAAAACAGGAGAGGCGTGCAATAGGTTACATCTCTGGGGAAGCCATTCAAGTTTGGAGCTGGCTTACCTGACAGTTTAATTAACATAACTGTAGAGAGTTCAGACGCATGCACTCAGACCACGAGGATTCCAGAGAAATAGGAAATGTAATGCAATGGGAAAAGGTAATACAGGGTTGTCACTCAGCTAGTCTTGGAGGCGAAAAAATAAAATAAAATCAGACCCAACAAGTATTACACAGTAGCAACCTTCTGAAAGTTATGCCCTTGTCTTTTCAAAGGCTTCTCTGGTATAATCTGTCAGTGCACTGATTCCTAAGTGATATATCAACAATCACATTTACGCCATACACAGGTTATTCCCCGGAGCTAATGCTTTATTTTTAACAATATTCTCAAAGCCTACCATTAAATAAAGGAGAGCTGTCTGCTGCAGCTTGCATGTTTCATATATTCTCAGCGTGCCGTCCACTGAGCTCAAATCAAGCGAAATCTCCATTGGCATAAACAGCCGGCTGCAGAACAACAGCACCTAGTGGGCTTGCTTATACTGTCAAGGCTGCACAATCCAGCAATGGGTTGTTGCTGGCATCCCTCTTCCTTGAGAAACAGTGGGATGCGCCTCCAGGGGCGGAGCCAAATGGCCAGAGAATCACAGGCTATTGGGAGCATATTGCACCCATCTGCACTGAAGACAGGGCCTTCTCTGTGGTGGCACCCTAATGAGGGAATGTCCCTCCCCACCACCCAAGACATGCCTAGCACCAGCATTTGGGTGTCAGGCAAACATCCATCCCTTTGCCTCGGCATTTGTGAGTATTTTGTTCTCACTGCAAAGGATATATTCGAAATTTACAGCTGCCACCACCCAGCCCGACTGCCTACAACTGACCTTCACTCTGACTTCAACAAGTTTAGCAGGGGTCCAAAACCTCTGGAGACTTTTGCTTCCCTTCCCCTACCCAAATGACAAAAACACCCACCCTTTTTTCACCACCTGCAAATGAGCTGGTGGTCATTTGGTCGGGGGTGTTCCACGCATGCTAATGTTACTTAGACAATGAACTTGTTCAGTGCCTCGTTCTTTATTTTGATGTATTGCTGATGCAAGTATGCTGCTATATTGCGTTTCTCTCTGCTTGTTGCAAACTACCTAAAGTGAAAGGTTTCGTATGAAGGCAACACACAAATAAATTTTTTGATGAACTGAAGTGATTGATTGCAAAATAGTAAAAAAATAAAAATAGGAACACAGTAATCAGATCATCTGGCTCAGTATTGTTTACACTTATTGGCAACGACTCTCTAGGATTTTAGACAATAGTCTCTCTCCCTCTCTCCCCGAGATCTACCTGGAAATGCTGAGGACTGGTCCTAGGGTCTTCTGAATGCAAAACATGAGATTATTGCTTCTCCTCTTAGGCAGGCCTCTTAAATATTCCCAAATTAGTCTATATTTCTAACTGTAAGGCAAGTTTCCCTTCCTGGTTTGTCCGTGTATGTGTTTTTACAGTTCTTTCGATGCTATTTTTAATGAATGGCCATCTTACATTTTATGAATTGTATTTTACCTTGGTTGTTTTCTTTTTTAATCAATAACACATCAGTCACCTCAGAGTTATGACTTCAAGGTTCTTGACCTCACATTACAATTCCTGTCTGTTCAAGAAGAGAAATAAATACAGTGCATTTCAACACACAGTGTTGCTGATGGATTGGTTTATAAGCAATTCTGTTTCTCTACGGAAGTGTGTATTGCATTCACTATGAACAACCACCACCCCGTTGATTTCATTCTGCAACGTAAGAGGTGCAAGTCAGAGGTTTAAGGTGATTTCTAGAGTTAGCTCTCAATAACCAACAGACTATACAGTGGTACCTCGGGTTACATACGCTTAAGGTTACAGACGCTTCAGGTTACAGACTCTGCTAACCCAGAAATAGTACCTCGGGCTAAGAACTTTGCTTCAGGATGAGAACAGAAATTGTGCTCCAGAAATTGTGCACGGCAGCAGCGGGAGGCCCCATTAGCTAAAGTGGTGCTTCAGGTTAAGAACAGTTTCAGGTTAAGAACGGACCTCCGGAACGAATTAAGTACTTAACCTGAGGTACCACTGTACAGACTTTAAAACGGTAGCAGGGAACATCAAGTCAGGGGGCTATGTGTCCTATTTTGCAGAAGACCATCCTCTCTTTCAAGCATTGTCAAGGGGGTAGTCCTCTATCTGAAGGATCCCTCTTTTCAAAGGACGGAAAGATTAACCCTAAAAGAGAGAGAGAGAGAGAGAGAGAGAGAGAGAGAGAGAGAGAGAGAGCAAAGCCTTGACACCCATAATCAACAGTGGCTACCTGGAAATCAGACTGAGCAGGTAGTTCACCTGGTCACTGTCTCGCTCACATTGGTGAAATGTATTTTCATTTAACTTTTGGCAATTACCTCTACATTTACATTAGAAATTAAATTTAAAAGCCGCTGCATTTAAATTAGCATGCGCACATTTCGCGCAAAGCTGTGCCCTCTTTTCTTGATTCTGTTTTTCTTTCTTCTGCTATGGCCACGTGTTAAGTGGCCTCTCTAGCCTAAGACCAAAGGCAGAGAAGAAGAAGAAGAAGAAGAGTTTGGATTTGATATCCCGCCTTTCACTCCCCTTCAGGAGTCTCAAAGCGGCTAACATTCTCCTTTCCCTTCCTCCCCCACAACAAACACTCTGTGAGGTGAGTGAGGCTGAGAGACTTCAGAGAAGTGTGACTGGCCCAAGGTCACGCAGCAGCTGCATGTGGAGGAGCGGAGACGCGAACCCGGTTTCCCAGATTACGTGACTACCGCTCTTAACCACTACACCACACTGGCTCTCTGGTGGAGAATGCCAGGCTCTCTGGTCCTTAGGACTCTTACTGGTCCACAAGCCATGCCCCTTTGTCTCCCCACTCTGTGCCCTCCTCAAGGCCTTCTGCCTGGTTGGCATGTGTCCTTGAACTGTAACAATGCCTCTTCCTTGCCTGGATGGATAGATTTCAGTGGGCATAGAAATCTCGGAATTTTGCAGGGTTGGAATTTCTGGATGGAAATTCCCAGGTGTCAAAAAAAGGTTATTTATGTATTCCATTACTGTGGCTTGTGTTTGGGTAGCCCAAAAATGGAAAACGAGTGAGGTCCCAACTAAAGAAGAATGGTAAATTAAACTAATATGGAATATACGCAGCTTGTGGACCTAACATATAGAATAAGAGATCAAGAAGAACATACGTTTAAAGAAGATTGGAAAATGTTTATTGAAACTGTGTACAGTGGTACCTTGGGTTAAGAACTTAATTCATTCTAGAGGTCCATTCTTAACCTGAAACTGTTCTTAACCTGAGGTACCATATTAGCTAATGGGGCCCCCCGCCACGCCGCCACCAAGTGATTTCTGTTCTCATCCTGAAGCAAAGTTATTAACCCAAGGTACTATTTCTGGGTTAGTGGAGTCTGTAACCTGAAGCGTATGTAACCTGAAGCATCTGTAACCCAAGGTACCACTGTACACTTGAAAACATTGGCAACATTAATAGAAATTCAGCAGCGTAAATAAGTTTTGATGGATGTAACAATGGAATACTGAATGGTTTAGTTTATGTAAAATATGCAGGGATTTATGTTATGAAAAATGAACTATAGAAAGAGAAGAAGGGAAGTCACTGATATTTTAAGGTTGTTTAAATGAATATTCTAAATTGCAAAACAGAAAATTTACTTGAAAAAATTATTAAAAAGGGGGATGTAGTTTTTCTGCACAAAGGTAAGAGTCACATCCATGAATCTACCCTCTTTTGCCTCTGGACACAGGGAAAGACTGCAGCTCAGTGGTAGAGCATGCATGCTAAAGGTCCCAATGCATGCTGAAGGTTCAATCCTCAGCAGGTTCAATCCTCAGGAGAGCCAGTGTGGTGTAGTGGTTAAGAGCAGTAGTCTCGTAACCTGGGGAACCGGGTTTGCATCCCCGCTCCTCCAAATGCAGCTGCTGGGTGACCTTGGGCCAGTCACACTTCTCTGAAGTCTCTCAGCTTCACTCACCTCACAGAGTGTTTGTTGTGGGGGAGGAAGGGAAAGGAGAATGTTAGCTGTTTTGAGACTTCTTAAAGGGAGTGAAAGGTGGGATATCAAATCCAAACTCTTCTTCTTCTTCTTCAGTTCCATCTGAAACCCTTGGTCAAAGGCAGCTTCCCATGTTTCCCACCCGCCACTGGCACTCAACCCCCAGAAGGTTCCTCCCAAATGAGTGTGGCCCTCAAACTAACAATGGGCGGGGGGGGGGGGGAGAAATCCCCATCCCTGCTGTAAGACGACAGCACCAGAAAGTTGGGTTATTTTTTGTATCAAATTCCATGCATCCACAGACATGGAATGGCTGTGCGTGTATGTTTGTGCACCTTGCGAAAAAAACATACTAATCTATTATTCTAATGACTTTTTACAACAAGGCATACCGCACGTTCTAATAAACACCAGCAGATTATTATAAATTAAATTCACTGACAGCAGAGACAGGAAACAAACATTTATAATGCCAGGAAGAAGAAAAAAAGCCCCTTTGCCTGTAACGTTGCCGAGACTACTAAGTGCGTGGCTGTCAGAGCACCCGAGGATTCCGAAATAATTAGAAAGCCAAAGCAGAGTGGCTTTTTAAAAAGAATAATAATAATGAATAAATAAATAAATAAATAAATAAAGACGTGAGTGGGGAATACTAATTAACACTTAATAGCCAAGTGAAAACAGCATAACACCTTTTCCTCCAGCGGAAGGCACTGATTCCTGGCAGCTGCTATTAGGAATCTCCCCCCCCCTCCACACCGAATACTTCTGCAAACAGAGATCCCATTATTAACAATTTCTGTCATCCCTTAAGAGACTTCCAAAGGACAAATTCTGATACTTCTTTCCTTTCACATATTCAGTGCCTTTAGGCTGTGAACCTGAACACACATATAAGTGTGTAAGTCGTATTGATCTCAATGGGGGAACTTGTAAAGAAGCAATCTGGTTTAAGATAGCAGCCCGAGGCACTGAAGATATTACATTTCTGTGGTGTTTTTCCCCCATCCGATGTAAAGCGTTGGTTTATGCTTCTTCGCCTGTTGCTTCCCCATAACTTTGCAGGTGTTTCCTGGTGAGTGGTAACCAGTCAGAATCTGGAAGCGTAAACTGGCAGCCTTTGCAACTGCAAAGGGAGAAATCCTGAAGCACGGCTGAGTTTAAACAGAGATGTCTCTGCCATTAGGCAGAATGAGGCAGCTGCCTCAGGCAGCTGGCAGGGCTAGGAGGTGAGCTGCAGTGATACAAGCTGCCCCTGTCCTTCTTAAGATAGCACTCAAGTGCAGTGGGTGACAACAGCAAGCAGAAGTCAAGAAGAGAGATTTGGTTAGAGGATTTTGCTGATTAAACACTATTTAAATCTTATTGGGAAGTGGGAGATAAAAAAAAAAACACCAAGGAAGTCAACCGTGTGCTCAAGGGTGGAGAGGAAACTGCAGAGAAGCTGGATGAATTCCTTGCATTTGCCTTCATGACAGAAGCTGTAGGTGTCTGAATTCACTTTTCGCAGGAGGAACCGGGACAAGTATTGGTGTCAAGAGATTGCCAAGAGATTTAGGTGGTTTTAAAAAGGGGATTAGACAAATTCATTGAGGATCAGGCTGTCAATGGCTACTAGCCAAGATGGCTATGTTCTGCCTCCACTGACAGAGGTCTTCTTCTTTTTTGGTGATCACTCGTAGTCTGTAGGTGACTGTGGAGGCCAATTCTGGATCCACACGTCCTTCCACAGTGGGGACACAGGTTTCCGCGTGGGAGTTAATCACGGTGTGGATTTGCCAAGCGTGCCTTCCTCTTAGCACGTTTCTCCCTTGCGTCCTGAGTTCGAGCGTCTTCAAAGCCCATGACACCTTTGGGTAAAGGCTGTTCTCCAATTGGAGCGTTCGCAGGCAAGTGTTTCCCAATTGTTGGTGTTTATACTACATTTTTTAAAGATTTGCCTTGAGACAGTCTCTAAACCTCTTTTGTTGACCACCAGCATTACGCTTTCCATTTTTAAGTTCGGAATAGAGTAGTTGCTTTGGAAAACGATCATCAGGCATCCGCACAACATGACCAGTCCAACAAAGTTGATGTTGAAGAATCATTGCTTCGACGCTGGTGATAGTTGCTTCTTCCAGTACACTGATATTAGTTCACCGGTCAGAATGCCTCTTAACGCGAGTTGCTGGGAATTGCCTTTCTGTGCTCTGATTCTGCTTGTGGTCTTCTCTTAGGCCATGGGTAGGCAACCTAAGGCCCGGGGGCCGGATCTGGCCCAATCGCCTTCTAAATCCGGCCCGTGGACGGTCCAGGAATCAGCGTGTTTTTACATGAGTAGAAGGTGTCCTTTTATTTTAAATGCATCACTGGATTATTTGTGGAGCCTGCCTGGTGTTTTTATATGAGTAGTATGTGTGCTTTTATTTAAAATGCATCTCTGGGTTATTTGTGGGGCACAGGAATTTGTTCATTTCCCCCCTTCAAAATATAGTCCGGCCCCCCACAAGGTCTGAGGGACAGTGGACCGGCCCCCTGCTGAAAAAGTTTGCTGACCCCTGGTTTAGGCATATGCTGGGCTGTGTGAAAACAGGATGCTGGACTAGACAGGCTGGATCTAAAATGGCTCTTCTTCTGTTCAGGATATGGAGGAGGAGGAGTAGGAAGAGTTTGGATTTGATATCCCGCTTTATCACTACCCGAAGGAGTCTCAAAGCGGCTAACATTGTCCTTTCCCTTCCTCCTTCAGAGAAGTGTGACTAGCCCAAGGTCACCCAGCAGCTACATGTGGAGGAGCAGAGACGTGAACCCAGTTCCCCAGATTACAAGACTACTGCCCTTAGCCACTATACCACACTGGCTCTCTATGTTCCTTGAATGGACAGGAGGCTCAGATTAGAGAGGAATCTGCACAGCTTGATTTAAAAACAGCTAGGACTGCAGCCAATACAGCTTGTCTATGTATGTGCTTCTACCTCCCTTCCTCCCATACACCCATACATCCCTTCAGGATTCTCATGACAACTGAATGCTTCATCCTAGCATCTTTTCCAATGTTAGTGCAAACTAGTGGCTTCCTTTCCCCACGACGGCATCACAAAAGGACCCAAAGATAATGAGAACAATTACCTTTTTTTTCATGACGCATGTGATAGCATTCTAGCCCAAAGCCCTTCTAGCTCATAGCATCGTCTCATTATGAAGATAACTACTTCAACCTCAGGGCATCGCTTTCATCCAGCTACGGTTTGAATAAAAAAAAAAGCGCCACAATTTCCCTTCATTAAAATTCCCATCCGTCTTCAAAATGAATTTCATATTCTTGAAAAACAGCAGGAATTCATAGCAGAGAACACTTTGCAGCATCCTATCAAGAAAACAGTTGCTGGCAACTTCCCAGTGCTAGATGGCAAGATCCCACCTTGAATACAGGACTGAGTTTATCAGATCCAGACATTCAAGTGTTTGCTACACAAAAGCATGGGGTTTGGTCTCTAGCAGTTAATTGGGTGAAGGATGGCACCTATCCCTTTCTAGCGAGTCTCTGGTCTTTATGACTGCAAAGAGCAGTGTGAAAATGTGTGCCCATTGTGTGCTAAATGCTCAAAAGTGTGTCTGCAGTGTGTGGGGGGGTGGGGGGGAGTGATGGTGGCAATTCAGATGCTGGGCAGGCCTTTCAAATGCCAAATCTTCACTTCCATACTAACATCCCTGCCTCTGATCCCATCTCCTATCAAGCTTCAAAAGTTCGATTCCATTTTGTATCCTGCCCCACTATACTTCTACAGTGGTACCTCGGGTTAAGTACTTAATTCATTCTGGAGGTCTGTTCTTAACCTGAAACTGTTCTTAACCTGAAGCACCACTTTAGCTAATGGGGCCTCCTGCTGCTGCTGCGCCGCCGGAGCCCGATTTCTGTACTTATCCTGAAGCAAAGTTCTTAACCTGAAGCACTATATCTGGGTAAGTGGAGTCTGTAACCTGAAGCATATGTAACCTGAAGCGTATGTAACCTGAAGCATATGTAACCCGAGGTACCACTGTATTTCTTTTGTTTTAAAAAAACAAACCCACCCAAAATCTGATTCTTTCACATCTTTCAATGCTGGAAGAACATATGTAAAAGAGATCATATTGTTCCAAAGAAGCAACAGACTGATTACGGAATGTGAAAATTACTATTATCAATCAATCTATCAATTTATTATCGTCCATATTATTCTGCAAAGAATCTTAATGCAACCCGTCCAGGAACAAGTACAAATAGGATGGGGAGGGAATAGGTGGTGGCGCGGGGGGAAGGGGGATGACAGGAAACCAGCAGCCTTTCAAACTGATAGCAAACCTTATAGATGAAAATTGCACACACACAGCTCTGGGGAGGGGGCGGGCTAACATAACGCTTTCATTACAAAACCGTCAGTATACCGTGCACACAAATTTCCTTGAACGTTAGCACCAGCACACAGCATGGATGGGCAAATGCTGAGGCCCAAAGATAGTGGAGGGGGCACCAATCCAGGCTGATACTGAGCTTCTAATGCTGCAGAAGCACTTGGCAAAGCAGATGCAGCCCTAGTGCCCCTAACATATATAAAGGTGACCTGGAAACTACAACTAATCCAGAATGCGGCAGCTAGACGGGTGACTGGGAGTGGCTGCCGAGACCACATAACACCGGTCCTGAAATACCTACGGTGGCTCCCAGTACGTTTCCAGGCACAATTCAAAGTGTTGGTGCTGACCTTTAAAGCCCTAAATGGACCCTGGGCCTGTATACCTGAAGGAGCGTTTCCACCCCCCATCATTCAGCCCGGACACTGAGGTCCAGCTCCGAGGGCCTTCTGGCGCTTCCCTCACTGCAAGAAGTGAGGTTACAGGGAACCAGGCAGAGGGCTGTCTCGGTAGTGTCACCCGCCCTGTGGAACACCCTCCTGTCAGATGTGGAGTAAATAAACAACTATCTGACTTTTAGAAGACATCTGAAGGCAGTTTTTAATGTCTGATATTTTATTGCATTTTTAATATTTTGTTGGCAGCTGCCCAGAGTGGCTGGGGAAACCCAGCCAGATGAGCGGGGTATAAATATTATTATTACAGTGGTACCTCAGGTTAAGAACTTAATTCGTTCTGGAGGTCCGTTCTTAACCTGAAACTGTTCTTAACCTGAGGTACTGCTTTAGCTAATGAGGTCTCCCGTCACGCCGCTGCTGCATGATTTCTGTTCTCATGCTGAAGCAAAGGTCTTAACCCGAGGTACTATTTCTGGGTTAGCGGAGTCTGTAACCTGAAGCGTCTGTAACCTGAAGTGCCTGTAACCCAAGGTTCCACTGTATTATTATTATTATTATTATTATTATTATTATTATTATTATTCAGACGAGGAGGCTCTGCCTGTGCTACTTTGGGTAGGCTAGCTGAAGTACCAGCAGACAGCTAGCGAAAAGAACAAGTACTGCTTCCTGTGCCTTTTCTGGTTCCCTGGTACCTTCACAAAATCCCTTCTTTGGCGCTTGAGGGATTCCCCATTCACTGCCACTTATCCACTCATGGTAAGACAGGTGACAGCTCCTCCTCCACCAAACACAGTCCAGTGAGCTCACACAAGTGGTAAGCCATGGGAGACAAGCATGGTGGGCAAGTCCATGGAAGGGGCAAGCCCACAGAGGAACTAGAGGACGGCACCATGCTCAAGGTCCCCTTGAACCTGCAGCCAGCCTGGACTGTGGTACAGATCTTCTGAACACACACTGGCTTCTGGTTTCAACATTAGTACAAACCCCTACAATGGAAGAGCCCGCTCTACATCCTGCTTCTTCCCTTGAATTCCTGGCAGGTTTTGAGCCATCAGTGCTGCCAGCCCCTCACCCTAGAAGTAGCTCCAGATTTTCCCCACCACAGGGAACCAAGAAATTACTGCATGTGTTGCTGTTGTTTTGTACCTTTGGCACTTTGTCCTATAACCTGCAGATAGCTATCATACAATCCCACGTTTCAAAGGACCTGGATTTAACGAGATGGCCAACATTCATGAGGTAAAATTGACGGTACAATAAGGTGGTACTAACATTGTTTACATTCACTGCAACCGGGCCACATATTCCCTTTCCATATGCCTGAATTTGCCCTCTGCATCCTTTAGTCAACCCAAATGAAATGATCGTATTAGAGCCATCAGAGTAATGCTCTCTTAATGAACCATCAGAAGCTGACAAACATGCAGTCTGAATTGAGCCGAATTAGATCAAAAACTCTTAAAGTTCATTGCAATCGTCTTGGACTACTTGCTGTCATCTTCTCACTCAAACAAACTGCTTGTCTGAACACGCACAGTCAATTTCACACTTCTGAGAAATATTCTGGTAACAGAAGTGATAAACAAGTATGTCTGTCACATTAAAGCAACAAATTTAAAAATGGAGATAAGATGTTTCTATTTTTCTTTTCTTTTTTTGGTTAAATATTGGTGGAGGGAGTTTCCACCCTCCAATGGTTTAAGTTATTTATTTATTGTTAAAATTAAGGTCGCTAACAACGTGAATCAGAAACAGTAATGGATGCACACAAGCATACAAAATTCATGACAACAACAACATACTAAAGCAGCCCCTCAAAACCAAAAAAGTCATAGTTTGTTTAGTGTTTTCCTCAAGGCCATCCTTGGACGAATTCCCTAAGCCTGTAAACCTCCAGATGTTGTTGGACTAGAACTTCCATAATCCCTGAACACTGGCTGGGGCTGAAGGAACTGGAGTTCAAAATACATTTGGAGACCCACAGGTTCCCAACCCTATCCCAAACCAGCAGACCAAAGCTAGCCAACATAATGCCCTCCAAATCTTGTCTGACTACAATTCCCAGCATCCTGGTCCATTGCCATTCTGGCTGGGGCTGATGAGATTTGTAGTCCAACAACAGGAGGCCACCATGTTTGTTATCACTGCTTTCCTATAGAAGATAAGTAAATATATGAACCCAGCTGCTAAAATAAGTTTCTCATGTCCATCTTTTGGCATTCAAAAGAAGAAAAACCCAAAACACTCAGTATCATCCCCTGCAAATTTAGTGAATAGAAATCCGTACTCTTTCTCTGACAAAGGTAAGTGCAATGTGATTTTCTTATTAAGCATATTCCCAACTCTTCAATTCCGCAACCCCAGTATTTATTCATGTGGTTAGAAATCATTTCACTTTAGATAATTCAGAACTGTGATCCGTGACGTGCAACTCCTATTGGTACAAAGCGATCTTCCATCACCGGAGGACTTGAATTTTACAATACTGAACATTTATTTCATCTTGGACTGTATATTTTTCACTGTATCCAAACTGAGGTGGTCTCTGTGCTTTCAAGAGATTAGAATGTGCTACAGAAAAGTGCATAAATAAGCCCCAATCAGAAACTAAAAATGCCTTTAGGCCTACATACATAAATCTGGACTCGCAGAATTAATGCATAAATTTATGAACACCGACTCTGAAGCTTTAACCCCAATAGTCAGCTTGACATATGATCTCTTAATTTTGCATAGGTGGGAGGGAGTGGTTGCCAGGAAACTGGTAAAATTGTTTGCGTTTAAATTGGATTTACCACTTGAGAGGCTTCGTTGGGAACAAGTGTTCCAGTTCCACAAAACAGCTTATGAATTTGGATTCCTTGAAATGAGCGTGAAAAAAAGGGAAGGGTAAGGCAGTACTCCTTGCAAAATGGTTGCCCTTGTGGTTTCGGCCATCAAGTGTTTATGTATCATTTATATATAGAAAGCACTTTCTTATAACACCAGTTTTAGTTGAACACTAAAGCTGCAACCCAACACATACTTGGCTAGGAGTAAGATGCCTTGAATTCCCTGTGACTCACTTCTGGGTTAATAAATACATACAGAGTTATAATAATGACACAAAAATATTTGTCACCTCCTCCTCCCCCCCACTCTGCTGCTGAAATCTGCTGAAAAGAGATTAACAGGACAATCCTAACTATGTCTATGCAGAAGTAAGTCCTATGGATTTCAGTGGGGCTTACTCCCAGCTAAGTGGGGCGAGTCGCTTACTTGTGAGTTAGTCTCATTAAACTAGTTAAAGGTAAAGATAAAAGGACCCCTGACAGTTACGTCCAGTCACAGACAACTCTGGGGTTGTGGCACTCATCTCGCTTTAGTGGCCGAGGGAGCCGGCGTTTGTCCGCAGACAGCTTCTGGATCCTGTGGCCACTATGACTAAGCCGCTTCTGGCGAAACCAGAGCAGTGCACAGAAACGCCGTTTACCTTCCCGCTGGAGTGGTACCTATTTATCTACTTGCACTTTGACATGCTTTCGAACTGCTAGGTTGGCCGGAGCAGGGACCGAGCAACGGCAACTCACCCTGTTGCGGGGATTTGAACCGCCGACCTTCTTATCAGCAATCCCTAGGCTCAGCTGTTTAGACCACGGTGCCACCTGTGTCCCTATTAAACTAGTTAAAGGTAAAAGTTAAGGGACCCCTGACCATTAGGTCCAGTCATGACCGACTCTGGGGTTGCGATAAAACTGTATCTGGGGTGGAGAAGAATACTCAGACTAGTCTTTCCATCCATTTAAATGCAAACTTTCTTAATTTGAGGAGAGATTTGACGGATTTGCCCATTCCTAACTATACAGGACTGCACTGGAAGTGGGGGTTGTATTCAACAAAGTCCAACTCAGAGTAATCCCATTGAAATTAATGAAGCTAAGTGTGTCACTTCAAGGGGTCAACTCTGAGTAGGACTGGAGCTGAATACCACTCTATGTCTCCTCTGCCATTAATAACTCCCAGGGAATAATCTGTGATGCGCTCTCTGTCTGCATGGCTCTGTCAGTAATGCAAAACAATGTTCACTGCTACAAACAAACAAATCCTGCTTTAAAACAAACAAACCCTCTGCCTCAAGACCACTGCAAGCCTCCCAGCATAACACAAGCACTCATTCCTGCTCATGAACACTGCTTCACTTTTGACCTTTTTTGCCTTTAGTTATGGCGCAAAGGTTTTTATTCAGCCATTCAGCTTCTTCCATAACCCTGAAGTGAAGCATCAAATTTGATTAATGCCAAAGGCCACGGCTAGACAATTACGTCTGTGGCACAACAGCATCCTCCTCCCTCTTTCTACCTTCCTCTGGCTGTCTTCCTGACCCAGCTCTGGTAGCTTGGTAACTGTACAGATATAATAGATGGGGGGGGCAATGGAGGAGGCCTCACGGCAAGGGGAAAATAAGCCTTGCGTTGTTCTGTTTACTGAATGCCCCCTTGCCGTTGCATTCCCACTTCTACGCAGGTCAATAGCGCGGGGAAGCCAAACTGATCAAATTGCAAGTGGGCTTTTGATCCAGTCAATATTGCTCCTGAGGGAAAGTTTGTAAAAGCATTGCACTTTCCTTTAGTGAACCCATCTTTCCAGAGCAGTTTTAAAAATGCACTTATGGGGATGAAGAAGCCTTTGGGAATGGTAGGCAGTGTGCCACAGCAGTCTGCCTCAGTGTGGGGAGAAATTAGCACGCTCCCCACAACATGGAAGTGTATGCTAAGAATTGTTGATCTCTGAAGTGCGGTGCACTTTCTTATTGCCCTAATACCTTCGTAGCTATACTTATGGTGATCAACTCACACAAAGGCAGGCAGTTTGCTAGGGCACAGGGACCTGGAATGTGAGGGGGCCCTGGTGGTTTCGATTTTCTCTCAGTTTTTCTTCCACAACAACCGCATTCTAAGACTCAGTTTTCTATAAAAGTCACGTACCAGCCATCATGTTCTTAGGTCAGTTTGACTTTGGCTTCCTGGCTGAACCAAACCACACAGACAATACAGTCGAAATAATTAAAAAATTAAAAAATAGTCCAGTAGCACCTTAGAGACCAACTAAGTTTGTTCTGGGTATCTCTGCACTCTGTTCTGATATATTATTATCTCCACATACCCACAAAGATGTATGCTTCAGGTTAACTAAATATTTCCAGAAACATCTTGGTGGACTAGAAAGACATGCAAATATATACCAGGAGTTGTTTCCACCCCAAAACATCTCTTGGAACTCTGCTAAGTCACAGAGTGGTTCAAATCCTTTCCACCCACAGACCACTTGGAAATTGCTGCAGGGTTTGCCGAACCACTTAACAACAACAACAATTTTATTATTTATACCCCACCCACCTTATGTGCTTACACCACATAAAAAAATTGTAAAACATTACACCTTATAAATTTCACTAAACAGGGTTGCCTTCAGATGTCTTTTAAAATTAGGATAGTTGCTTATTTCCTTGACATCTGATGGGAGGGTGTTCCACAGGGCAGGCTCCACTACTGAGAAGGCCCTCTGCCTGGTTCCCTGTAACTTCGCTTCTCGCAATGAGGGAACCACGAGAAGGCCCTTGGAGCTGGACCTCAGTGTTCAAACTGAACGATGGGGTTGGAGATGTTCCTTCAGGTATACTGGGCCAAGGCCGTTTAAGGCTTTAAAGGTCAGCACCAACACTTTGAATTGTGCCTGGAAACGTACTGGGAGCCAATGTAGGTCTTCCAGGACCAGTGTTATGTGGTCTCGGCGGCCGCTCCCAGTCACCAGTCTAGCTGCCGCATTCTGGATTAATTGTTGTTTCCGAGTCAATGATTTGTCCTCCCACTCTGCTTTTGCAGCAGCAATTGTAAGATGTGCTAGATGTTATGCAATTTGATGGGGATCAACCTACATTTGAGGCAAGAATATTCTTATCTTCTCTTTTATTCTTTTTTAAAAAAAACAAGAGGATTTAATTTTTATTTTAAAAGCCTTCAGATTTGCCCATAGCTCTGGTAGCACAGCAGCAGAGTTCCTCTGAAGGTGCATCTCAAAAGTGATTTTCCAGTTGGGTTCACTCCACAGCTTTCTGAGTCTGATTGCATCCTGTCTTATGTTTTTCCATAAGTTTCCACTGTGAACGTAACTCTGTACAGGCCACTCATTAGTTGAATCCCTGTTTATTTATTGTCATTTTATTTAAGACCACCCGTTCAACAAAATGCTCTGGGCCTTCAGAAGTTCAAACAATATGCAATTAAAACAGTAAAGTCTCAAAACATGTTTTTTTTTTTTTAATCCAAGCCAATTCAGTATCCCGGCTTAAAAGAAAAAGGTAACCAGGAAAATTTATTTTTAATTATGTATTTCATAAAATTTATACATTGCTTCATTGTAAAAAAACCCACAAAAAAACCTCAAAGCGGTTTACGAAAAGATAAAACAAGAAATCAGGACAAAATTCCAACACAACTTTAAAACATACGAAAGTTAAAATATCAAAACAGTTTAAAATAACCTCAGCTTTCTAAGTATCTAGGTAGGCATGTCTAAGCAATAAGTCACCTGCTTGATCTCAATAGGCAGGGAGCTGCCACACTGAACAACCAAGTTCTTACCAAAAGCAGCTTAACATAATGTAAAAGCCAGTAGAAAAATCTGTTCCAGGAAGGTGGCGGAGGTTAGTTCTAAAAGACCTGAGAGAATAAAATTAAAAAACCCTTCATTTGGCACCAAAACAATATTAATATAGGCACCATGTGAGTGCTGCTGAGGAGAGAATTCCTCAGGGTGAATCAGGGTGCCAACACCGAAAAGGCCCTCACTTTAGTTACCATCCACCTAACCTCTTTAGGTGAGAAAACCTGAAGAAGGGCCCCTAGTGAGGATCTCAAAATCCAGGCAGCTATATACAGTTTCTTGCTCCTGTCTACATATCCAAGCAAGGAGATCCCATTACTTGAGATGTCTGAACAAATATATCACGTAATGAAGTTGTTTAAGCATGGTTGGGGCATGTTCTGCACTCAATACACAAAAACAAAGAAAACATCATCCCAGAATTTGAGAGGCTTTACAGTATACCCATCAAAACTCAATTTACCCTCAATATTATCTCCAAAACAAAGGAACTATTAACAGTTTCTGTGCTTCTTCTGCACCACATGTAGATATGAAGACTTGTTTATTACAGTGCAAATTTCATCAACATTTTCCTGTTACGCTTGTATGCTTTTCTCCTATTGCTATTCCAAAAAAATAATTAACACTTCATTCAGGATTCTTTCTGCCTTACTAATCTTTTGTATTTCTTCATCCCTGCCTCACCCATATTTATTCAAAGATGGCTGACACCTTTTATTAATAATCCCACTGCACAAAGAATGTTTAAGACTGCAAATTTTGCTGCTTCAGATATTTTGTGTTTGTTGAGATTAAGAAAAATAGGTTGGCACTATTGTTAAAAGTTCAGCAAAAAGCTGGGGGTTCTGAGAACGCATTGCTTTATTAAGAATTTGGATCTCACCCCATCTCTAGATTAAGGAAATGGTTCCAGTTAGGCTTGGAATGTCAATTATTAAATGTATTTAATCCAATCAGACTCCTGATCTGAACTGTGGAGTATTTCTTTCCATTCCATATTAGGGATGAGGGAGAGATTAGTTTTTGTCTGCATTTTAATGCAAGCCCACCTCATTCAAACTTCCTGGACCAATATACAAACCAAAATATGACTGTGCTTTCACACTTCTCTGAATCTTTCAAGGCAGTTCACGAAACAAAAATGCATCGACCAGACAAGAGTGTGTGTAAAAATATGTCTATTAGTGAAATGTCCATTATATTAAGGGAAACAGTTTGAAAGCAGTGTGTTTATTATTTACAAAAATATAAAAGCTAAAAGATGTGTGCGTAGAAATGCACATGAACGTTCACACCGATTTTTGTTTTTTTTAAGGTTCACAAACTGATACAGAAATGGAGTAAATTGAATTTAAGGTTGGGGGGGGAATGTGGAAGTTAGAGCTACCAAAATTGGCAGATTCTCCCAACCCTACGTCATAGGAACATGGCTACATACAAAATGACCACAGTGTATAAAGTGCTTTAAAACTGGCAATGGATTCACGCAGCAAGCTGTATGTACACTAGGTGATTCTCTCTTTATCTTTGCAAAACCATATAGCCAAATTCACAGGACTAGGCACTGCACGTAAATGACTTAATATAATGGAAGCCATAAGCACGGGGAGGGATTTAAAGTGATCCATTTGGTCTGTCTAATGATTTTCCGTATGTTGGTGTACACTATTTGAACTGCACAGTGTAGTGGCTAAAAAAAATGTGAATTAAGAACATAAGAAAAGCCCTTCTGGATCACAGTCGCCAACCAGATGCCTGTTGCGAATGTTAGGATTTTTATCTCACCAGCTGCTCAGCGAGCAGCAAATGGTTGTTTACATCATGTGAGTGTCTGAGAGCGTGAGACAGGAAGTCTCAGCTCAGTCTCAGCACTGAAGAGAAGTTACCGGTACTTTCGCTTCTGTGTGTAGTGTGCTCTTTCGTACTGCTGCTCAGAGAGAGCAGACATGCTGGATGGAAGCTCTGCGTATAGACAATGTAAATAAAGTAGTTTAGAACTACGGTTTGTCTCTTTCTTCTGAAATGGGAAGCCAGAAGACGAGTGTGCTACTCTCAGGAGGGAGGGGTCGCTTATTACCGGTCTCTCTGGACTGAGGAAGATTTACAGCCAGAGGGTGACCACCGGAGAGATGCCTCGGTGTCTTGGGAAGGTGGCGGCCTTCCCAGGCATTTTTCCAACAGCGAAGCCCACAAGCAGACAAAATAACATTCCCTTTTTGCACTTTGAAGTCACTGGTATTCAGAAGCATTACTGCCCCCAACCATGGGAGCAAAACGTAGCCATCATCGCTAAGAGCCATTGATAGCCTTTATCCCCATGAATTTGTTTAACCCTCTTTCAAAGCCAACCATTTTGGTGACTATCACTGTCTCCTGTGGGAACAAATTCCATTGTGTGTGTGTGTGTGTGTGTGTGTGTGTGTCTTTTTTAACATCTCGTTTGTCCATCCTAAATCCTCCTAAATCAGCTTCATTAGAAATCCATGATCTTATGCGGGAGGGAGAAAAAAAAACTTTCTCCAACCACCTCTGCCATGTCAACAAAGACAAACGGGTTAATGTGAAATTGTATTCATGGGGGACCTTGATTTGTCTCTTTAATGAACTAAAGTTAATTGCGGCACATCCTTCATATGCAGTAGTAGAATTCAGAGTATGTTTGTGAGGGGGGAAAGTCTCAGGCTACTCATTTTGAAGGGCGACCCCACTAAATATCTTGGCATCTCAGGGTGGTTTTCCCCGCTCTCTTTTTCCTCTTACTTGCATGATGTCAGTGAAGGTGGTGAAGGTCCTGTGTGAGTGTCTGGAGGCGGTTGGAGGATGGATGGCGGCTAACAGATTGAGGTTGAATCCTGACAAGACAGAAGTACTGTTTTTGGGGGACAGGAGGCGGGCAGGTGTGGTAGACTCCCTGGTCCTGAATGGGGTAACTGTGCCCCTGAAGGACCAGGTGCGCAGCCTGGGAATCATTTTGGACTCACAGCTGTCCATGGAGGCACAGGTCAATTCTGTGTCCAGGGCAGCAGTCTACCAGCTCCATCTGGTACGCAGGCTGAGACCCTACCTGCCTGCGGACTGTCTTGCCAGAGTGGTGCATGCTCTGGTTATCTCCCGCTTGGACTACTGCAATGCGCTCTATGTGGGACTACCTTTGAAGGTGACCCGGAAACTACAACTAATCCAGAATGTGGCAGCTAGACTGGTGACTGGGAGCAGCCGCCGAGACCATATAACACCGGTCTTGAAAGACCTACACTGGCTCCCAGTACGTTTCCGAGCACAATTCAAAGTGTTAGTGATGACCTTTAAAGCCCTAGACGGCCTCGGTCCAGTATACCTGAAGGAGCGTCTCCACCTCTATCGTTCTTCCTGGACACTGAGGTCCAGCACTGAGGGCCTTCTGGCGGTTCCCTAGCTGCGAGAAGCCAAGTTACAGGGAACCAGGCAGAGGGCCTTCTCGGTAGTGGCACCCGCCCTGTGGAACGCCCTCCCACCAGATGTCAAAGAGAAAAATAACTACCAAACTTTTAGAAGACATTCTGAAGGCAGTCCTGTTTAGGGAAGCTTTTAATGTTTAATAAAAATAAAAAAAATTCCTTCCAGTAGCACCTTAAAGACCAACTAAGTTAGTTCTTGGTATGAGCTTTCGTGTGCATGCACACTTCTTCAGATACACACTTATGTTTAATAACTTATGTTTAATAAGTTATTGTATTTTAGTGTTTTGTTGGAAACCGCCCAGAGTGGCTGGGGAAACACAGCCAGATGGGCGGGGTATAAATAATAAATTATTATTATTATATAGTATTATAACCGAAAACTATAGAAATATTTAGAAAATTACAATTCAGTCTATCAAAAGATTAAAGACTACACGCACCATTGAACCGAGTACGGCGGGCTCCAAAACACCTCTGCGTTTGACTTGCCTCTTGACTGACATGCCTAAGGCTGAATGGCAGCCTGAGAAGAGTCACAATTTGGCACAGCACATTGTTTGCTTGCTATTATATAGGTCCAACCTCCTACTTGAGTCAGAATTCCATGCCTAGCCACACCCTCTTTCTATCGGTATATCTAGATGTATGCAAAAGATATATATATAAAATAAATATATATCGTCAACCAAGCGCTATCTCCAAGTGAAGACTAAAGAAGCAACAGAATCTATTGATGACAGGCTATGCTGTGACTCGCTGCACTGGCATAAATTCATTTCCCTGTTTAACAGATGGACGGGAGAAGGACTTTTTAGCTTGGCTCGCACAACGATCAACAAGAAGCCAAATTTTGCATAATGAATAACCGTGCTATTAGTATAAAGATGCAAGAGGCCAGCTAATTAGATGCTTGTTAGAAACATAATAACTCTGAGATAACAACCACTGGTGTAGAGAAGCCCAGACACAAAGCGTAAGGCAGTTACTACAACTCTTTTGTCCTGTCCTAGTCTGGTGAAGGAGCCAGCAGGGCAAGGTGAGCCAAAAGCCTTTTGAGCCTCTGCCTCCAGACCACCTTTCCTAGCAACACCCTCTTCATAAGAATGTATGGTCAGCTCCTTGGCCTGCAGGTGTCCTTGGTGCCCTGCCTGCTGCCCTCACTTGTGCCATTGAACCAGTGAGATGGGCTTGGAGGCACTTGGTCTTCAGGCCCAGGAGAAGGCATCTGCAAGGGTTCTGTCTCCAAAACCCTGAGCCCAGATGCTTTGGGATCTGGTCCATAAGGCTCCTACCAAGCAACCCAGGATTTAGTTGCTCCCTTGTCATCTGGATCAGGATCGGAGGAAGATACCCAAACTGGCTTCTTAAGTTTTCCAAAAAACAACAACTTTAGAATGATCTTTATGTATGGAACCACGGCGGCCAGAATTCTGGTAGCAAAAAATTGGAAAGGTGACTTAATTCCTACAAAGGTTGACTGGCAAGTGAAGATGATAGAATACCTGAAACTTGCAAAAAAAGACTTTGGAATAAGCACACTTATTATCTCATACTGGGATCTGTCCATCACTAAGGGTTTGTCCACACTTACCTTTTTTCTTCTTTTTTTGATCTGGAGCTTATCCCGCAAAAACCTGCTCTTTAAAGTTGAATCGGAGCAACCATAGAAAACCAGAATGGCTGTTTGTTGCATTTCAGCTTTAAATAACAAGGTTTTGTGGGGTAAGCTCTGAGGTAAAAGAGAGAGAGAGAGAGAGAGAGAGAGAGAGAGAGAGAGAGAGCAGGGACATGGAGCTTTGAAGCATGAACGTGTGCCTTGAAAGAGCATGGTGAAAGGAAAGCACGGATGAACCTTAAGACTGCTACCAGAAAAACAACATTCCTTCCCTCCTTATCGGCCATCATCTTCCCTTTTCCTACATGGTGCCAGAGCAGAGGAACTGAAAGCAGCAGCAGTAGCAAGGTCCCTCTCCTCCTTTCTTGCCAGATGCAACTGCTTCAGCTTTTACCCCACCTCTTTGGCATACAGAATGGTTTCTACTTGCTTTTTGTGAACTCACTGTGGAAACGGCTTGAAAAACGAACATGAATCTCTTATTAGAGTGCCCACAGGGGGGGAATTATGGAGGGGGGGGGAGAGAATGATCAGCAGCATATGCAATCTTGTTCCCCAGGCCCACGCCATGTACCCCGTAAGGCCCTAAGCCCCCTTCACTTCTCCAAAATTCACTTGGAGGTACAGCAGGAACCAGGACCAGATTTAGGTTTGATGAGGCCCTAAGCTACTGAAGGTGATGGGGCCCTTTATATGTCCAGCTGTCTTTTGTCAACGACAAATTGTCACTGTTTTTTGTGTTGAATATATGCTATATGGTAATTTATGGACCTAACAGGAGTCTAAAGCTATTTGCACATGCAGAATGTAGGCACCCTATATCTAGAAATGAGCAAACCAGTGATATTTTAGGGAGCAGGCTAGCAGGTGGAGGCCATGACTTACATCATAGGAGCCTATAAAACGCAAAACACTGTTGCTGTATGTAGGTTTTATTTTTTTATCTTGTATTTTGGAAATGTACATCCAGGTTTTCTTCCCTTTAAAAAAATTTGGGGGTCCCCAAGAGAGTGGTGCCCTAAGCTACAGCTTATTTAGCTTATATGTAAATCCGGCACTGGCAGGAACTGCAAAAGCAGTGGCAGCAGCAAGCTTTCTCTCTGCTTGTCTCTGTCCAGCCCAGAGTGGCTGGGGCAACCCAGTCAGATGGGTGGGGTACAAATAATAAATTGTTGTTGTTGTTGTTTATTACTTTTGCCTGGGGTCTCTGCATCCCTCTCAATGGCATCTGAGAATGGACTCTGTAGCCCTGGAGAGTGACATTTCCCAGGATTCCTTTGTGCTTGTGATGCTGATGATAATACCTCTTCCTTGTCTGGATTGAGGAGCAAGAAATTTGTGGGTGGGGGGCATGGATTTGTAGAAACTAGCCTACTATGGAAAGGTGAAAATCTGTATCTCTAAGTTTAACAGCTATGCATACACCAGTCTTCCAAACGCACAAGTGTTTTATTTGAAAAGAAGGTAGAATTAACAACAAGGAAACTACTTAATCCGGTTTGGGATCACTGAATTTGGTTTGTTCCCTTCTTCTTTGCACATGGAAGAGCACAGAATTTCTCTTTTAATTAAAAATAAACCAATCAAAATTGAGGGGCATCTTGTAAATGCTTCTTCCATTTCAGGGTAGGAAAGGCATTAAGTAGCTGTGGTGACATCAGCAAGATAATTCTCAGTGACTTCCTGTACGGTAGATACATAAATCTTTGCAAGATTGAGTCCTAAGGGGAAGAAATGCTGCAAAGACAGTATTGTACCGCATACGTGTGACAGTGATAAGGAAGCGCATATTCTCTCTGCAGCTGCTGGAGACTTACAGAGCGGCTGAGAAACGCAGATGCTCTCAAATTGGAAAGGACATGCGATTTCCACTCTGCACGGGAAGGGCTCTCGCCACAGGAAAAAGTCTGCCATGTGGGAGCAACTGTTTAAATCAGCTCAATACTTGGGGAATTTGGGCTACTTTCGGAAAACGTGCACCCTGTCCACAGGTCAATTTCCCTTCTGAGTAGGCTCAGCCTCAACTGAAGCATGTTCACCGATTTCACACATTTGGCTGGAAGAAGAAAATGGCTTTTGTGAGGAGCATCTGCTGTTTTGTTAAAAATGCGGTTAAAGACATTAACAAAAGTGACATTGCCAGCTGTTCTAATGTCAGACAGCTTAGTAAAACTGTTTTATTTTATTTTATTTTCCAAAATGACAACATATGATACCGTAATCAATTACGAACCAATAACATGCTGTTAGCTGCAAAAACAGGCTGCAGTTTATAGGGGGAATGCAGGGTGGGGGATGGAGGGGAGAATGGAAAAAGATGTTAATTAAAGTACAAATTACTTTTTATTGTTGCAAGGGTAGAATACAAGATATTTCGAATTGTTGTGTGTGTGTGGGGGGGGGGAGAATTAAAAACCAAGATGCTTTCCCAGGAGAACATACAAAATTCCACTGAGATATGTACATTTCCCAAGGACTGCTGGGGATTATGTATACAGTGGTACCTTGGCTTAAGTACTTAATTCGTTCCGGAGGTCCGTACTTAACCTGAAACTGTTCTTAACCTGAAGCACCACTTTAGCTAATGGGGCCTCCTGCTGCTGCCGCGCTACCGAAGCACGAGTTCTGTTCTCATCCTGAAGCAAAGTTCTTAACCTGAAGCACTATTTCTGGGTTAGCGGAGTCTGTAACCTGAAGCGTACGTAACCCGAGGTACCACTGTACAGTGGAACCTCAGCTGTCGAACGTAATCTGTTCTGGAAGACCATTTGACTTCCGAAATGTTCGACAACCGAGGCGCAATTGCCGGTTGGCAAAATCCATTGAAAAAATGGAGAAACGCACCTCGGAAGCCGTTCAACTTCCGAGACATGTTCGAAAGGGGAAGCATTCAGCGTGCGGGTTCCGAATTGTTCAGCTTCTGAAGTGTTCGACAACCGAGGTTCCACTGTATAGACCAGGCAAAGTGTAGAGCTCCCTCTTCATGGAATGATTGTGTGCATATTCTCGATGAGGCCTGGTGAATGTGCACAATGGCTGGTTGTTATGCATGTTAACAGCTCGACTTACATTCCCCTTAACATATATATCCATATAGAGTAAACTCTCCTGACATACAAATGTCATTTTTGCTTCCATAAAATATGCATAGCAGCAATGCGATATGACAGGCTGTGCATTTCAGGGCAATTAAAGACAGCCGCAGGTGGTTGAAGTGCCTTGCTCCTTGGCCTCCTGCCTTGGCCAACTACCCCAGTCCCCCAGAGGTATGCTGTAATCACCCAGAAACACAATGCCTGTTGCATGTTATTGCTTTAACTGCCTTCCTCTTGTATTTCCATCATTTACAATTATTAGATGATTAGCAGGTGATGGGTTAGAAGCATTACCACAATGACATTATTATAGAGCGGTGTCCTTTGAAACGCTCAGATCTTTGCGGAGAACACAGCTGCTTTCAACAACGACAGCTGTCACATTAATCAATTTAGGAGAGGGGTTCCTTCCTTTCTTTTCTAAAGCAAAGGACATACGCCCAACAAGTAAAGAAATCTGATGCGTTTCAAATGTTTGCAATCTTCAATTAGGGCCAAGGCAGGCAAGCTTTGAATATCTACCCAAAGTCGTAAAAGAGGGGGCATTGAGGGTGGGGCGGGGAAGAGGTGTAAGGAGGGGCATCTGTTTGTGCAAAGGTGATTATTATTATTTTGATTATCCTTTGAGTTTTGGATCACATATTTCTCCTCCAACTGAAACTCAAGTCTTACCACGGGGATCACAGTACAGACCCAAGTATGTACACCTAACAAGCCAATAGTCAAGCATGCCTCGACTCCCAACAGAATATTAAAAACACGTCAAAACATCAGACATTAAAAACTTCCCTAAACAGCCTTCAGATGTCTTCTAAAAGTCAGATAGTTGTTTTTCTCTTTGACATCTGGTGGGAGGGCATTCCACAGGGCAGGCGCCACTAAGAAGGCCCTCTGCCTGTTTCCCTGTAACTTGGCTTCTCATAGTGAGGGAACTGCCAGAAGGCCCTTGGCACTGGACCTCAGTGTCCAGGATGAATGATGGAGGTGGAGACGCTCCTTCAGGTATACTGGGCCAAGGCCATTTAGGGCTTTAAAGGTCAGCACCAACACTTTGAATTGTGCTCGGAAATAATAAAAAAGTGATCCAGCTATTCTAGGTTCTTTTCTTAAACTTCTAAATTCATAGGCTCAGAATTGGAGCAGGAGGTCTTGTAGGTCAGGAGGCAGGAAATCTAGAACTTGACAATCCCCAACATTTAGCTCTCCAGCTTCCGTTTGAGCAGCTCTAGCAAGGGACCAACAGCAACCTTAGGAACTGATTCCATGGTTGACCTTACTCCAAGGTTGCAACCACACCATACATTTAAAACACTCTTTTACCACTTCCACCCTCATGCTGCGGGTGTGGAAGTGCCCCAAATGTTTAACTGTAATCTACCCTCCTACCACTTCCAAACCAGCCCAAAACTATCTGTGTGAAATTCTTTAGGGTTTTTTTTTAAAAAAAGTACAGTTGTGAGCTTTGTGTGGTGTGAAACCAGCCACGTTTCAAAGGATGGAATTCAGTACTAGTCGTCCTAATCAGAATAGACCCATTGAAGACAGGTCCATTCATTTCAGTGGGTCTACTCTGAGTAGGACTTAACTGAATTCCACCCAGTGTTCCAAGAAGCTATTTTCACAACGCAATCCTACAACACACAAATAGAATTGGGCCTGATATGACATACAGCAAAATTTGGAAGGCGATTGGGCTCCATCATGTGAGACCTGCTGTGCTACACCTGCTGACTCGCCATTGCTCACCTGGTCACAAGCCTTGTCCCATTGCAGGTACAGAACCTATTTGTAATTATGATGAAGCAGCGGGGGGCGGGCGAGGCAGGAATAACTGGCTCAAAATGTTCAGAGCAAAAGTTCATCATGAAGCAAAGTATGAGGGAATCAGGAATCAGTTGCTTTAAGAAGTGGGGATGATCTCCAACTAAAATACAGCTCTGCTGGGTCCCAGAGATAGATAGGAGAGTTCTGCTCACTCTATCAATCCCTTTCCCATGATTTGCTCAATTCTGGTTAAGGTATTCAATGCCAATAAAAGGATATCTTTATAGATTTTGGGGGAGGAGTCTGATATATGTGGAGAATATCTCCATTATTTATTTACTGAGAAGTATCTCACACTTCCCTATTCCCTATCCATTACTCATTTTCCCTAACCCTTTGTCACCAGATATCCCAATATTATATATTTTCTATCTCAGTTTTTCGTCTGGTAGCTATGGTTGACTGCAGGACAGAACAGCACTGTGATCCGAATATAAAGTAATTACAGAGTAACAGACTTCACAAATTAAAAGTGGTATTATAAAAAGCAGTAGTAATATTTCAGGCTTTGAGGTGATCTGCATAAGTCATAACACGGCTTCAAAAAAGTTATGTGATAAGCAGCCATAACTGTCAAATAAAATCTTAAAATGCAACATCTACCTTTTGATTTGCAGCAGAAAAATATTGAATGTCAAAATTTCAGACTTCAGAGGAAAAAGAAATCCATCTATTCAAACAATTACAAAAGTTGAATGAAGGTCGTATTTTATATTTTCTGCACTCAGTGTAGCTTGATTGAGAGCAATTCTCATTTGCAAGAACCTTTGCTTTATAAAAGATTTTGATCTGAAGCTCTCTACTTCCTTTTGTAACACACACACATTATTACATCATCATTATATCATATTAGATTATATTTAGTATAGTATAGTATAGTATAGTATAGTATAGTATAGTATAGTATAGTATAGTATAGTATAGTATAGTATAAAAAGGTAAAGGTAAAAGGACCCCTGACCATTAGGTCCAGTCGTGACCGACTCTGGGGTTGCGGCGCTCATCTCGCTTTATTGGCCGAGGGAGCCGGCGTACAGCTTCCGGGTCATGTGGCCAGCATGACTAAGCTGCTTCTGGCAAACCAGAGCAGCACACGGAAACGCCGTTTACCTTCCCGCTGGAACGGTACCTATTTATCTACTAGCACTTTGACATGCTTTCGAACTGCTAGGTTGGCATGAGCAGGGACCAAGCAATGGGAGTTCACCCCATCACAGGGATTCGAACCGCCGACCTTCTGATCAGCAAGTCCTAGGCTCTGTGGTTTAACCCACAGCACCACCTGCGTCCGTATAGTATAGTATAGTATAGTATAGTATAGTATAGTATAGTATAGTATAGTATAGTATATTTCTATACCATACCACAGGTGTTTGGGGTGTTAGGGGAGGGGTATTCCCTCTGGTGGGGGACACACCATGCTCCTTCTGGGGTAGTCTGCTCACCTTTGGTCCCAATCCTGCACTCAGCTCTCACCAGTGGCTCCTAGAAGCTGTCAGCATGCAACAGCAGCCACATCCCAGGTACGGCTTCAACTGGCCAGCTAAACCAGGTGAGGGTAGCCAATGGGTCTCAAGCCCTCTGTGAGTTGGGATGTCTCCTGGCATTTGATAACAGGCTCCAGTGGATTGGGCAGACAAGACCAATAATGGTCCAATGGTCAAGAAGGCGGTTTCTGCAGATGCTGTTGAGCAGCGGTTCTGAACCTGTGGGTCCCCAGATGTTGTTGGACTACAACTCCCATCATCCCTGAGCTCTGGCCTTGCTAGCTAGGGGTGATGGGAGTTGCAGTTCAACAACATCTGGGGACCCACAGGTTGAGAAAGGCTGCTATAGAGGGAAGTGAGGGGCAGACAGGGCTCATCAATCTGGGAAGGTAGCCCAACTAGGAGAAGTAAGAGACTGATCCTAAATCTCTGCTGCCTTGTGGGATATCTTCGGGGGAAGACAAGGCTAAGGAGAAAACCCTACACAAATCTGGAGTGGAGTCCCTATGTCAGTTGGATGGTGCCTTATACGTTTCCTTCTGTGAAATAGAGTCGCAAAGTGATTTCAGGCTCTTTATTCAGCTCATAGTGGTGAGGAGGAATGAATGAAAGTCCCCTCACAGTATCTGCTTTATATACATTATTTACACAATGGGCTGCACATGATTGGCTAATTCCGGAATTCTACTGTAAGCCAATCAGGTTGTGGATTCACTTCTATCTGGAGCAGGATTGGGTGGTTCCTGCCAACCAATCATACTGCTGCCTTGTTCTAGGACCAATCAGACTGCTGCATTCTGAATCCTATTGTTCTAGGACTAATCAGACTGCTGCAATTTGGATCCTATTGTTCTCAGTACATAACACCCCTCCCCTCTAAGTTCCAGTCCTGCCCGGGATGTCGCATTCATAGTCCTCAAGGTATGCCGGTGGCCTACGTGTGCGTTGCGGCCTGGGGTGTTCCCTGGACCGGGCTCCAGGTTCTGGCTCGTGTTCCAAGGATGCTGGCTGTGATGGGGTTGTTTGGTCTGGTGCAACCGGCTCACTCAGTCGTGGTTCTGGTTCTGGTGTCCTTTCGGCCTCACGGGTCCTCTCTGTATTTACTGATTCTGCCTCTCCTGCTGGCCCCTCCTGCTCTATGGGCCTCACTGCCCCGCTGTTCCCTTGGGACTCCTCTGACCTGTCCTCCTCCTGGTTTTCTCCCGGGAATCGTCGCCGTATCTGGTCGCAGTGGCGGCGCCAGCATTGCCCCCCATCCGTTAGCACCTCGTACGACACGGGGCCAGTGACCCTGGTGACTGTGGCGGGTACCCATGCTGGGCCTGCCCCAAAATTCTTTGCGTACACTGGGTCCTGGGCCTCGAAGGTCCGGGGGTTCCTGCCTTCCCCCACCACTACCTCATCCTGAGCTCTATCGGGGTGAAGGCGGTCCAATCTGATTGCAAGGCGCCGACCCATTAGTAGTTCAGCAGGGCTCCGGCCAGTCGTTGAGCTGGGGGTGCTGTGCTGTGCTAGAAGGAATGTGGCAAGGCGGTACTCCCAGTCCCCTTGCGTCATGCGGCGAAGGGTGTCCTTGGTGGTCCGCACCATGCGTTCTGCTTGGCCATTGGTGGCAGGGTGGAACGGCGCCGAACGGATGTGGCGGATGGCGTTCTGTGCTGTGAAGGTTTGGAATTCTCCTGACGTAAATGCAGTCCCGTTGTCTGAGACGAGAGTGTCAGGGAGCCCGTGGGTTGCAAACAGCCTGCGTAGTACACGGATGGCTGCGGACGTGGAAGTGGACGGTACCAGTGCGACTTCCAGCCATTTGGTGTAGGAGTCCACCACTATGAAGAATGTTTTCCCCTGAAAGGGGCCAGCGAAATCCACATGCAGGCGTGACCATGGTGCTTGGGCGGACTCCCAGGACTGGACTGGGGCCCTTGGGGGATCTGGGCGGGATTCTTGGCAGGCCTGGCAGTGTTTGACCCAGGCCTCTATCTCTCCATCAATCCCCGGCCACCACACATAACTCCTGGCAAGGGCCTTCATTCTTACTACCCCTGGATGTGTCTCGTGTAGGGCTGTGAGGACCCTTTTGCGGAGGGGCTGGGGAACAACGACTCTGCTTCCCCATAACAGGCACCGCTTGTGGGCCGACAGTTCATGTTTGCGGGTTGTGTAGCCGGCAAATTCTGGCCCGGGGCTGCTGCTGGGCCATCCCCTCCACACCCAGTCCAGGACCCGGGAGATGACCCTATCTTTCTTGGAATGGTGTGCAACTTCTTGTGCCTGAATGGGGCGGTCGGGAAGCAGCTCCAGGCTCATAACCTCTTGTGCAGGTGCTGGGTCAGGGCCTGTTTCCGGTAGTGGTAGCCTGCTGAGGGCGTCCGCATGGCCCATCGCCTTCCCCGGACGGTGAATCAGTGCATACTGGTAGCTGGCAAGGAAAATTGACCACCTGAGGACGCAAGGAGACAGCACTTGGGGTGTCTGCCTTTCAGGGGCAAACAAGCCAAGCAACGGCTTGTGGCCAGTCACCACGGTGAAGGGCCGCCCGTACAAGAAATCATGGAATTTTTTTACTCCCTTCACGATTGCCAGACCCTCCTTGTCAATTTGCGAGTAGTTCCGCTCGGTTCCGTTGAGTGTCTGGGAAAAGTACGCCACCGGTACCTCTCTTCCATCCGGGAGTTGGTGCCCCAGGACAGCGCCAATGCCATAGGGTGAGGCGTCACATGCTAGCACCACCGGCAGCCTCTCGTCGAAGTGTGCCAAGACAGAGTTTGAGACAAGCAAGTCCTTGACTGCCTGGAATGCGGCCTCCTGGCGCTGGCCCCACACCCAAGGGGCCCGCTTGTCCAGGAGTCTGTGTAGGGGCTCCGCTACCGCCGCCTTGTGGGGAAGGAAGGAATGGTAAAAGTTCAATAGTCCCAAGAAGGCCTGAAGTTCAGTCTTGCTCTTGGGCGCTGGGGCATCACAAATAGCCCGTACCTTGTCCCCAGTCGGGTGGACCCCTTCTGCGTCCACCATAAATCCCAGAAAGTCCACCTGAGGCACTCCTAGTAGACATTTTTTCCGCTTCACCTTGAGACCAGCCGTCTGGAAACGGTGTAGAACGGTGCGGAGGCGGTCCTCAAACTCCTCTGGTGTGGGCCCGGCAATCAACACATCATCGAAGAAGGGGGTGACACCAGGAATCCCTTTAAGGAGAGAGTCCATTAGATTCTGGAATATGCCTGGTGCCACGCTGACCCCGAATTGCAGCCGCTTTACCCTGAACGCTCCTCTGTGCGTCACAATCGTCTGTGCCTCTGCTGTGGCCTCATCTACTGGCAGCTGTTGATATGCCTGGGCCAAGTCCAGCTTGCCGAAAATTTTCGACCCAGCCAGGGTGGCAAGGACATGGCTGACCACTGGCACTGGGTATGTGTGGGCCGTGAGGGCCTTGTTTATGGTACATTTGTAGTCTGCGCAGATGCGGACCGAACCATTAGGCTTGACGGGTGTGACGATTGGAGTTTCCCAGGGGGCATTAGGCACCGGCTCCAGCACTCCTTGCTCCACGAGTCGGTCCAATTCCTCGTCTATACGGGGTTTCAAGGCGAATGGGACCCGGCGGGCCTTGAGCCTGACCGGTCGTACTGCGGGGTCAAGCTGTAGCGCAATGGGGGGCCCGTATACTGTCCCAATTTCCCGTCGAAAACCCCTGGAAATTCCTTGCATATGGCGTCCACGTCCACTTGTAAGTAGTGTGGTTCACCCCGGTGACAGCTAGCCCCAGTGGTCCAAACCCTGCCAATCCCAGTAAGCTAATGTAGGGGCCCTTGACCACAAGCAAGTCCAGTTGCCGCGTCCGCCCTCGGTATTGCACCCTGAAGGTCCCCACCCCCATTGTGGGGACCTTACGTTTCTGGAAGTCCCGTAGGGTGAATGGGGCCGGCCTGAGTTTGGGACCCCCCGTAGGACACAGTTTCCTTAAGGTCTTTGCCGAGATTATGGATAGAGTTGAACCCGTGTCAAGCTCCATGCGGCATGGGGCCCCCTCTATCTGTACCTCTACGTAAATTTTCTCTACATTGGGGTGGGGCAACTGGTATACCTGGCAGTCCGTGAGCTCCGTCGAGTTGCCTTGGTGCGTTGGGCCCCGGGACCTGGGGCTCTTGGGTTGGTCATCTGATGCCTGGTGTCGGGTGGGCCAAGCCCGACACACCCGGGCAATGTGTCCCGATTTTCTGCACTGCCTGCACTCTGCGTTGCGGAAACGGCAGGTCCTCCTCTCGTGACTCTCCCCGCAGCTTGCGCAGTTTCCTCCTTCTCGTCGAGGCAGCTGTGGTCTGTGCGCTGCTTGAGTGCACTGCTGTACTCGGTGCACCTCCTCCCTGTCGGATCCTGAGTCGTCGGTGAGGTCTTCGTGGTGGACCCTTGGTTGGGACGACAAGCTCGGCCGTGCCTCTTGCGTCGACCTCTCGGCAGCTTCCGTTGCCAGGGCCTCCTCCAGAGCAACCTGGAACGTTAGGTCCTTCTTAGCGTAGAGGCGTCGTTGCAGCTTCTCATCCTTCAGGCCACCGACGAGGCGGTCACGAAGCATGTTCTCCAGCTCTGAGAAGTTGCAGAACCGGGCGGCTTGGCGGAGAGAGGTCACAAACCCAGTTATGGTTTCCCCAGGGGCTTGTCGCTTTGCGTAGAAGGCGTTTCGATGAGCCACCACTGAGGGCTGCGGCGAAAAGTGCCCCTTCAGCTGTTCCATTATTGTTTTGTATGGAACAGTAGCGACGTCTTCAGGTGCAAGGAGAGCCCGGGCGATTTCAAACGTCTCCTCTCCGCAGACGCTGAAGAATATCGCCCTCTTCTTGGCGTCTTCTTCGTCGGTGACCCCTTTGGCTTCTAGGAGGAAGGTGAAACGGGAGGCGTATGCTTCCCAGTCTCCAGATGCTGGGTTGAATGGCGAGAAGTTGCTGTTGGCTGCCATTCTGAGTTCCTTGTGTCCCGGAGCTGAAGCCTGGATACACGGTGCGAGGCAGCGGTGCGGCAGGTGGCGGTGCTGCGGTGCTGTGTGTGGCAGTCAGCTCAGCGGGATCCCACCTTCGTCGCCAGTGAAATAGAGTCGCAAAGTGATTTCATGCTCTTTATTCAGCTCATAGTGGTGAGGAGGAATGAATGAAAGTCCCCTCACAGTATCTGCTTTATATACATTATTTACACAATGGGCTGCACATGATTGGCTAATTCCGGAATTCTACTGTAAGCCAATCAGGTTGTGGATTCACTTCTATCTGGAGCAGGATTGGGTGGTTCCTGCCAACCAATCATACTGCTGCCTTGTTCTAGGACCAATCAGACTGCTGCATTCTGAATCCTATTGTTCTAGGACTAATCAGACTGCTGCAATTTGGATCCTATTGTTCTCAGTACATAACATTCTGGCAACTTCTGCAGCCAATCTGGTGCCAGATGTATTGCTCTGCTTTCCTTTGGACCACATCAGCGAGGCTAAGAGGGGGGGGCATTGTGTGGACAGCCCAGGACCTCCAAACACACTGCCCAGGCTTGTACCCCAGAGAGGTCACTTCAGTGCTGTTAACACAGAGGTTTGACTTCATCCCCGGAGGCACACTCCATTGTCTCTCGAGACAGACAGATGCCAACAACTATACCACTCTTCATCCACAAATCGCAGGGTGGTTTACAATATAAAAACACAAAATAATAAAGGTGTCCATCAGCTCTGTGCTAAGCCCAAATTACTGTGCTGTTAACAAAGCGTACTGAGTCACATTAGACACTCTCTAAAATCAAGAGTGGACCTGAGTGTCCCCAAAATGCTACTATTTGCACTTTACTAGAAAGGAACCGCTGCATTTAGTTGTAAAGTGAAACTAAGCCAACTAATGGAATGGCAAGAGCTGAAGTGGGGAGGAGATGGGGGAGGAGGAGGGCCTCTTTTGCTTTGATGGACAGGTCTAGGTTTACTCACAATAAATTCTTTCCCCAAAGTGCTCCCATCACAGAGGTTTAGGGGAGGGATGCTGAACCAATAAAACCATTTGTTTTGCTTCCCCCTGTTGTTCTGTGAGTGCTGCCTGGGAAAGCAAGGCATTTAGAAGAGTGGTGGGTGGTGTATTTTCCATTCCCTTTCTCTTTCCCAATAATTTAAAATCAATATTTCAGTTTGTCTTTATTACACTTGTTTCCCTTTTTCTGGTTTCCATCAGTTTGCTTGGTTACCAGTTTGCACACTTTTAGGAGAGATCAGAGTAGGGTCATTCCTTTTTATTCTACCACGTTTTCCGTTTGCCAAGAAACAGCGCCTACTTCACTGGGGAACAATTTTTTTATTTTTATTTTCTGTTGCATGAGATTTTTCAACTTTTCTTATATGTTCTTTCAATGCTGATTTCAAATCTGAAATCAGTTTTTGTGTACATGCTATAGTTATCTTGCAATTTCTGACTTTTGCCGATATATCATATTTACACTGTGGCTAAGTGGACACTGACACGTTGCTCTACCCTAACCACATGGTAATTATTGTTTTCAAACTTAATTTTTCTTTTCAAGGGAATACATTTTTTTGCACACCTCCAACTGTACATAGATAGACATGTCATTTTCAATGATATACATGTCATGTTCAATGCTATATGTCACTTACATTTATACTGGAAGTATTTCATCCAGCAGTACTTTACTGCAACTGTAGGCAAATGAGCATAATGGTCACAAATCCAATATATTCAGGTTTGGCAATGTCCATAAGAAACCCATTTGCAGCAGACTTAAATTTACAACAGCTCATAACAAGTCTAAACCTTAACGCTACATACGGAACGCCACACCAGAAGGGGAAAAGATAGAAAGAGAAAGTGAAACCCTTCTGGCCTCACTATTATAGTCAGCATGACTTTGACAGAAAGAGATAACAGAATCAGTTTAAACCAGCTGTATTCAGCTTCTCAGAAGGAATAACCCAAATATCAGGAACCTTCTGCTTGTTTCTTTCACACAGAGAAGCTTCCAGAACTCTCTTGAATTAAGAAGAATAGGAAAGATTTCTATGCATCAAATCAATACTTTCTGCACTAAGAGATGCAAACTGACACTAGGCCCTGGCTGAGTCCAGATGGGGGAGCTACTACATTTCTCCAGCTGTGCTGTGGTTGGGGACTTACACTGGTGTAGCCTGGCTGAGCCAGGAACCAGCCAGCTGAGCCAGAGATCCGCCTCATCCTACTTGCTCATCACAGCAGATCTAGGATTAGTATTGCGGACTGGAAGGAGTAGGCACCAAAGCAATTGCTTCCTTCAGTGATATGAAATTAGTATTAAACAATGCTAAGAAACTGTCTCCATAACTGCAGTCAAATTCATCCATGGCACATATTCTCCAGGGAAGGTCTTAAATTCCCCAGCAGTTCAGGAGGAACAAGGGCAGGTTGTTGTTGTTTTAAAAAATAATTGTAAGCTCAGAGCCTTTTCCAGCCGTTGAAAACTACCAAGTCAGTCTTAGACTCTTTCATGGATGCTCAGAATATAAAATGTGTGATCCAGGAAAGAAGAAGACATCCTATGCAAAAGAGAGCTTGGTTTATTTATTTACTTCATTGCTCGCTTGCCTCTGGGAGTTCACGAAGTGCACTCTCTGAAGATGTCCCCGGGAAAGGAGTGTTGCTTAGATTTGTACACCTTACATACAGTACCCTTGAGTCTTGCCTGAGAGTCAACTGTGAATAAATATATTTTAATGAAGCCCTCTCCTGACCTTAATATCTTAATACTTTGCCCTTGATAGTGAACTGTTGCAAGAACCCGAGGTTTATTTCACCTCTGTAGAACTGCACGCCTTTCATTCTAATTTTACATTTCAAGACGCCGGCAGATTTTGCTTCCCTTGCCATGTCTTCATGCATGCTTCCTTGAAGATAGAACCACCTTCGTGAAAACCAGGCGAGGCAAGAAGAGGGGAGGAAAGGGAAGCTTAGAACATGCTTTTAATCTTACCCCAGAGCCCTGATAAACAGATACACCCAGCCACACATGCCTAAAGTTTATGGGCCGTCTTTGGGGACACAAGATGTTACAAGGCAGCATACCTAATCATAAAACATAAAATGCATTGAAACAACAACAAAACCCGGACATTATAAGACAGCAGTATACTTTTGAAAACAATTGTCCACTCCATCCAAACATGTGAAGGGGGTAGGGAGAGACCTCTGGCCTATGGACCAAATATGGTCCATCAGGCCTCCCCATTTCGGTCATTCTGGGGAACCCACGCTGACCTACCTTGCACCAGATGTCATACCTGATATCTATTTTTTTGTAAGCTGCTTTAAGGATTGTTTTTTACAGTGTATAAATTTTAAGGTTGGGGTTTCAGAGGAACAATTGGGAGATTAAAGTGGACTCCCAATAGCTGCCCAGAGTGGCTGGGGGAACCCAGCCAGATGGGCGGGGTAGAAATAATAAATTGTTGTTGTTGTTGTTGTTGTTGTTGTTGTTGTTGTTCCCAATTGCATCTACAGACACACCGTTAAGATCACTCGGCTATGAGTGATCACCAAAGAAGAAGCATCTTTCTGCTGGAACAAGGCTTTTTCCCAACAGCACATCAGCTTTAGGACAATACAAATGGCCCTTTCTCAAGGAGGAAGAAGTGGTTTGATTAAACTGCTTCTCTCTCCCAGCACACTTACTCCAGTAATACAGACCCTCCAAGTGTCCCTATTTTCCAGGGACGTCTGTGATTTAGAGAAGCCGTCCTGGTTTCTGATTTGATCCCAGAATGACCCACTTTTCCTTAGGATGTCCCTATTTTCATTGGAGAAATGTTGGATGGTATGGAGTTATCTGACCCTTGAGCCGTCTGAAGGCAATCCTGTATAGGGAAGGGTGTTTTTTTTAAATGTTTAATGTTTTATTATGTTTTTATATATGTTGGGAACTGTCCAGAGTGGCTGGGGCAACCCAGTAAGATGTGTGGGGTAAAAATAGTAAAATTATCATTATGGAATGGAGCGTCCCTATTTTCATTGGAGAAATGTTGGAGGGTATGGTAACAGCAGTGGCAGTCACAGCAGGAGAAGAAATAATGTGTTTCAAAATGCAGGCTTTCTTCTGTCACTTAGCTTAGGGGAGTTGGTGATGGGAAGGGAATAATTATTTTGCATTCCGGCAGGATCCCCACACCACTCCTTTGAAGCTCTGCTGGGTTTCCGAGCCTCCCCACACCTAGTAAAACTCGCTCCATGGTGCTTCTTTCAACCTCCAAATTGGAGCACATTGCAGTTGTTTAGTATGGATATGACCAGTGCAGGTGTGCACGGGTGACAAAAATTAAGGTTCCTATGGGGGGGGGCAACCTCCATTTACAAATGATTTATAAAGGCATTGCCTTCTATAACTTGGGACACGTATGGAAGTCCATTCCACCATCTCGACATTTTTCAAAAGTCCCAGGGCTGAACGGGCAGCATGACTGATCTGTCCTGACAACCCGCAAGGGTTTATTTCCTAGCCGCCACAAGTAGCCAGATTAATTAAATCGCTCGCACCCACTGAGCAGATTTTGCCATGTCTTTCCATGCCCAACCCAACGTCCTAATACACTTCCCAGTGCCCAGATCAACAAATGATCTAGCAATGCATTTTGAAAGTGCGTGATTGTCTTCCAGAGGGGATAGCTGGCTCCCATCTAATTAGCCATGCTGGGCCTGAAATATTACAGCCCCCCTGAAATATACTTGGAGTCCCGTATATTTTATGCTCTTTATTGCAGCTAGTAAAACAGTGATTGATTTGCCCCCCCAAACCTCATGCTTTTATATACATTATTTACACAATGAGTCCCGTCTGATTGGCTGGTTCTGCTTCCCTCCTGGAGCCTGATTGGTCTTTTCCTGCAGGCCAATCAGTTGTTACATTCTAGGATCCTACCAGCCTAATAGGCTTATTAACTTCCTCCTGGAGCCTGATTGGTCTTTTCCTACAAGCCAATCAGTTGTTGCATTCTAGGATCCTACTTGCCTATTGTTCTAGCATCCAAGCTTAGTACATAATACACACACACACACACACACACACCCCACACACATCGCCACAGTTCCCCAAAGTGTGCAACAAATCATTTTGTTAATTAATATTGGTTATAAGCATCGATCTACCTATCAATAAAAAAATATAGCTACAACAACAATGTCCTTGCCAATAAGTGTAAACAAGGAAGAGAATAGCTGGGTGGAATTGTTTTGGGTTGCCTTTCTCATATATTTATTTCCTTTATGTAAGGGTCGCTGTGAATGTCTTTGGCTATATCCACTTAGCCTGGCAATTGAATTACACATAAAACTGGGTCTGAAACTTAAAGGTCAAAGGCTGCTCCTACAACAATAGATATTGCCTCTGTGAACTTCAACTTTAAAAAGATTTCTTCTCCCCCTTCACATCTAGTAGCATTTTATTTATTTTTTGCAGGTGGGGGGTGGATGTATGTTACTCTTATAAAGCCATCTTAAAGCTACTTAAAAGCCCCATAGAAATGAAACCAGAATGATCTGCTTGAGTAAGGGGTTGCAACACATTGTGTACTAACCCTCCACTGTCTTTAAATATTAGACATAGGAAGCTTCAGAACTAGAATGAAAATATGCACAATGTTCCATAAGTGGAAGTAGTCTTGGAGCACATTCAGACACAGGGATGATTGAGTTAGGGTTTTTTTCTGGTTACAATGCTGGCGCCTCTGTCACAGTTGCTAACGTTCCACATTACTTGTTGTGCTATGGAACAGTGTGTGTTTTTGATCAATATACCAACATGTCTTGCTAAATTACATTCACACCTGCGACCATGGTGTGAAACAACAGCAGAAATCGTTAACCATGTCACCTGTCTTTATGCCTGTGCGTGCTTCTGTTTCTCCACGATTGACCCTTGATAAAAATGGTGGGAAATGTCTGTACGATGGAATACCACCCCAAATTTTGTCACATTGCATGATCCATGAAAACAGTGGAAAATCACAGCGCAGAACTCCCATGATTTTCCGGGTGAATGAACGGGTTTGCAAATGGTATTTTAGTGGAAGTGATCAGTACAGAAATGAGCACTAAATGTCCACAGGATACCACTAGATTCCCCAGAAGTGGCTTCTGTGAAAAGTATTAATGTGAAAAAGTAACAGGTAAGGGAATAAGGCTGTCTGAATGCAGCCCTAGGAAGGAAAAACTGTTGCTTGATTTTAATTTTCATAAAGAAAAGGTTAATAAAAAAAATAGAGATCTGTGCTTGTAAAATTCAACAAGGTACAGTGGGTCGTTTTCTCCCTCAGAATCAAACATTGAGAATAAGCTTTGGAGAGAGAGAAATTGTTACAACCAGTGATTGCAGGAAGCCCAACATCCTTGGAGTTAGATGACACTAACTGTGCCTTTGGAAGGTGATTAACCTCACCTCGCACAAAAAAGAAACCCTATTTCAAATTATAGCCAGGGTGGCAGAGTAGGGGAAAAGATACCTTTGAGGTCACGAGAGGGCTAGGCAGATATTATTTTTCAGAAATTGCATCCTGAGGATGAGGAGGAAGAGAATGGACGATGTATTGGCGAACGGTAGCTCCAACCACTACATTTTACATTTTCCCTAGTTGGTTATTTTTCACCCTAAAGCAATGCAATTCATATCTTCGCTTTGTGCGAGCACACAAACACAAAGGAGCAGGCCCGTCAGAAATATGGCACAGATGAATAATATAGACAGAGGCAGAAAAGTAGGTTCCAGAACAGAAGAAGTGGTTCCCTCTAGACTTTGCTGAATGACAGCTCTCATTATCCCTAGCCATTGGCCAAGCTGGCTGAGGCTGATGGGGGGCTGGAGCAACATCTGGAGAGCACTGTGTTTTCTACCCCTGTTCCAAAGGCACCTAGTATGGCGAACCTGCTGATGGGAGACTGCTTTGGAACTTTATGTTGTTGCCTTGAGCCTCTGCAGAGGGAAGGAACAAAACAAGCTACGATCAGAATCCAGAATTAAACTGATGATGTTGGACACCATTGATTTATCACATGACCCATCTCATGGAGATCTGTCAAAGTTTACTAGTTTCCCAAATAGCTAAGTTTGGGCTGGTGTACCTGAAAGATCATCGCACCCCTGATACACCCAATTAGTCATTGTGGTCGGCAGCTGAGGGCTTTCTGTAGGTACAATCTAATCAGGAGATCCACATCTAATCAGGAGATGTACATTTCCACGCACAATTCAAAATGTTGGTGCTGACCTTTAAAGCCCGAAACGGCCTTGACCCAGTATACCTGAAGGAACGTCTCCACCCCCATCGTTCAGCCCAGACACTGAGGTCCAGCTCCGAGGGCTTTCTGGCAGTTCCCTCACTGTGAGAAGCCAAGCTACAGGGAACCAGGCAGAGGGCCTTCTCAGTAGTGGCGCCCGGCCTGTGGAATGGCCTCCCATCAGATGTCAAGGAAATAAACAACTTGACTTTTAGAAGACATCTGAAGGCAGCCCTGTTTAGGGAAGTTTTTAATGTTTGATGTTTTATTGTGTTTTTAATATTCTGTTGGGAGCCACCCAGGGTGACAGGGCATAAATAAATTATTATTATTATTATTATTATTATTATTATTATTATTATTATTCTGCACAATATGAAAATTGGGCCTTTAGTGTTGTGACTAAATTCCAGTGTTGGAATACCACCCCTTTGAATATTAGACTGCTGTATTTTCGGCACCTACTTTTTGTTTGTTGTTTGCCGCCCTGGGCTCAGGGGTGGATTTAGGGGAGCGTAACCAGTTCAGTCACACTGGGTGTGAAGCTTTGGGGGGACCCGCAACCATTATGTAGAATGGAAGGCAAGAGGCAGGGGCACAAAGTTTTGGCACTGCACAGGTTGCTGCTGAAATTTGAGACCTGAAGGTCTGCCACTGCTGGGACCCTTAGGGAGGAAGGATGGGATATACAGGCAGATGCTCTACTACTAAGCTACTACGCTTCTTCAATCCTTTGCCACTCTGGTGAGATGTGTTGTCTTTCTATTTAACTCACAGTAGATGACTCTATTTCTGCATATACACTTGCAAATTAGCACATGCAATTCTTTCGCAAATAAGTGTCCTCTTTTGTCCTCTTTTGTCCTCAGTTTCCTTGTTGCATTTCCTCTTTTCTGGCAATACGTAAGTCACAAAGGAGGCTGGCGTGCAAGGCTACTTCTTGGAGGCCAGCCAAAGCTTCCTTCTGAACTGTGAGCAGCCTACCATCTGCTCTGGGGCTTGAGGTGGTATCAACTTACTGTTAGCAGGATACTAGTATTACTGAGAAAAATCAGATAGCCTCAACACTGCTGCTGCAGCGGCAGACCACAAGCAACATTATACAGCATGACAGGAACAGGAAGTGAGAGCAGAAGCTGCTTAGATCAGACAGACAACAATTGCACTCTCAGAAGCTAATGTATTGGTCTAATTCACATGTTATCACCACTCCAGCAAATAAATAAATAACCTATTAGTTACTAATTTCTTGGGAGAAAAGCAATGACAAACCTAGAAAGCATCTTAAAAAGTATATATATGAAAACCACCAACCCTTAGTGTCATCCTGTGTGTCTGCACTTGTACTCTTCCTCCCTGCTCCTTTTCCCCTGCCTTCTGTTAATTTGAAAATGTGCTTTTACAGATATAATTCTAACTAGGCGCCCGGCTGGATTAATTTAGCAGAATACAGTAATTATGTCCACAAAGAGGGAAAGGGGACAGTGCTGGAAAAGGAGGGCTGGCTTTTCTTTTATTGAACACCTGGGGCTTCCAGGTTGCAAATTATTAAGCATTTTGGAAAGACTCCCACAGCCGTGCTAAATTGTCCCTGTGTTTCTCTGCTCAAGCTGGACTGAAAAGCATCCTAACCTTCAGGAGCGGGGTAACCTTCTGATTGAGGTGAGGGGGGGAGAGCAGGAGCATTTATTTTTCAGAACACGTCGCACAAGCTCACTTAAATGTAATTCAGTCCTTTGTAAGGGTAAAGCTAAGGGTAAAACTACATACAATTGCAGTGTAATGTGTAGTTTTACCCTTAGTTCAGTGCTAAGGCTTACAAAGGACTGAATTACATTTAAGTGAGCTTGTGGGACGTGTTCTGAAAAATAAATGTTAGTCTGACAGGGCTTCTTCTTTTTCATTCCACTGCAAAAAAAAAAAAAAAAACAACCATGAGAAGGGAGCTTTGCAGCTGTGATGAGGAAGCAATGCTCAACCCATTCCCTGAAGGCTGCATTTCCCCAAATCTCCTCCCAGCTGCTCCCTCCCCCTGCCCCACTGTCCCAGACCTGAATCTGTGAGGTAAACACTGTTGGAATCTCCGTTACGACCGAGCTGATAAAGCTCATCTTCCGGAATCGCCCTCCGAGGTAATTGACGACCTGAGCCTCTGATAAGGCTCTAGGCACATCCCGCTCAGCAGAGAATCCAAAACAGCACGTGGAAGTGATGAGATTTATGGCTAAATGCTATGCTTTATTTCTTACTATGCAGATAGCAAAGAATCATACATCCTCTCTCTATGAAAGCAGAGAGCAACTCAACAAAGGAACAGGAAACCACTAACGTCACATCCCGTCTCCCGTGAGACTTCCAATGGCCTGGACTGTCTCTGGAATGTAAACAGAGTCCTGTGACTCTAAGCAGCTGCTCAGTGGCAAACAGAAATTAACAAACACAAGTCCAGAACAAGGGCAAGTGGTGCTGCGGGTAAAGTTTGAGAGGGGGAAGTGGCTGGCAGGGAAAGGGTTAAAACCACTCCCATAACAAAACACAGAGACCAAAGGATGTCTTGCAACAAAGAGGGGGACACAACGGGACTCCACAGCGCCACCTGGTGCCACAGTGTTATGAAGCATATAAAGCGCTTTATCTTTACAAATGTAACCGAGTTCTTTATATGCAGCTGCTGTGTAACATGTAGTTCGCCCCAGCTTTAGAGAATTGGGCTCCTTTTTCCCCTCGCAGTATTCCCCAACCAAGCAAAAAATAAGTTGTGCAAGGGGAATGCCATACAGAAAAGGGGGGGGAGAGAGACCTCTTATAATGCAAAGCAGAAAGAGGAAAGAAAAAGTCCAGATGCAAATAAAAGGAACAGATCATTGAAAATGATGATAAATAATGACAAAAAATTGACCTCACACTGATACCACATGTCTGGCCTAAACATTTGCCTATGAGTCACACCACCACCATGTGGCCATAAGACAAATGTTTCAAAGTTCATGCCCACAAAATGAGCCATTGCATTAATATACAAAACGAGAAAATTGATACTCTCAGAACACTCAGTATCCACGTTTTAAAACACCTAATCGCTAACAGCACAGTATACTGCCTTTTAAATACTAAAGTAATATTACTTTCTTGTGGAAAAAGCAACAAAATTACAAGACATGAATTCCTCCTGATAGCGGAGAAACAATTACCAAATATTGAATACCAGAGACATTCAGAGAACTGATACCGTGGCATAAATGCCCATGAGCTCATGTTTCATTCCTTTCCCTAATACCTTGGAGTAGAAAATGATGTGTGTGTGTTTATTTCCAAATCCACTTTAAAGACACACCTGAGTGCTTGACTGCAACATCAGCCGATTATTACATTGCATTCAGAGCAGAGCAAAAGCTGGATTTTAATGCAGAAGGGGTCTTTCACAAACTGTGCTGAGAATGATTTAACAAGGGATCCTCCGCCACCAGTGGGAAACTGCCAAATCAAAACAAGCAGCCCGCAATATGCTCTTTCAACCATATTTAATATGGTTTCAGTAAGAAACAGACCCACCCGATGGCAACGCTTCTGAGAATCATTTGTGGGCTAACGTACGTAGCAGTTTTCCAGCACCTGCGTAGATGTTAATGTTTGGCTCAGATTGTGGATGACTGCATATTTAGAAGAATTATACAGCCACGCAGAAGACCACAGGTCAGGAGGCATGATATGAGGCAGGGGAGTCCATGACAGTAATAATTAGAAAACATCTAGGGATGATCTTTGCAGCAGCATCTGGAATATTACTGAAGAGCCAGGGGCTACTCAGAGCACAATTAGTGGAGGCTGTTCCATCCATACTTTTGGTCCTTTGTGCATGGAATGTTAAAATTGAGGTTTGTGGGGGGTTTTACTGCAGGAATGTTTTGTTTGATTTTTCAGAGAAAAATGGGTTAGGCATTTTTTTATTTTGCCAAGGTTTAGCAGCCTTGCAGTCAAATTTGAAGACTCGCTGAATAAAGAACATAAAAGCAGATCTATATGTCTCATGCAAATGTGCATAAGAAAAAAAACCTTGATGGTTCTTCTGGGTAGGGAAAAAGATTGCTTAGGAGGTGATTTGGAGTGGAGAAGCAACAGGAGGTACTTAGCCTTTTTGGTGTCCATCATTTTCTACAAAAAAACCAAAACCTACCACTCACTGAAGCCTCTCTTCCTGTTGTGGAGTCCCAGGCATGTGCTTGCCCTCTTAAATGTACAATTTCCATCAGAGGCATGAAATGCCTGATGGAAATTGCACCAGCAAAGCAACGTGTCATGAAAGGGTCAAGCGGTACCCCACCCCCTGCTATCTCTGTTCCAAATTCTTCCACCCAACCCACTGCTTTTCCCAACATAAAATGGCCACTGAAACCTTGTTACATGAATATGCAGGTATCTATGGGCTGACAAAGTGCTCTGTAAACTAAATCAAGTTGGCACTGAGAGTCTATCAGAGGGACATGGCTTTCCCTTTTTACATCACTACTGGTGAAAAACACAGTTGCCATGGATCAAGTTTTATTTAAGGCAGACAAAGCTAAACTGGTCCACTATTAAGACTGGCACACAGTCTGTCTAAGCAAGCACTGAGTTTCATTCATAAGCAAACAGAGCTGACAAGCCATCTTCCCTGCAATATACGACCTTCCTAGATCAAAGTTCACCCGAAAAGCCAGGAGAATGGTTCAATAACCCATCCACATGGACAAGGGTAAGAACCACCTCTCATTCCAGTAGGAAATCACCACATGGTACAAATTCTGTGGGTTGACCATTGGGTGGTATTCAACCAAATGGTTATGCCAGTGAATTGACTCTGGAAACCGGTGGCTCCAGAGAGCTTTGGACGGGAGTCATATTTGCAACAAATCTGTGCCTTACAAAAAGACTCCTATGACTTCAGTTACATAACAAGGGAAGTGGCCCTCAATTATACTTTAATTTGCAACAGTATATGGCTATAGCCGCCTGTCTTAATCACTCAGTCATCATACCTCATTATGCAAATAGAGCAATCTCTATTCAAATCAAAAGATTGCACTTTGAGCTACGCAGATTTTCAGGATCATCCTATGCTATAAAGCATGGCAATAAGGGATGCAATAAAGGGGGAATGATCCATACAACAAATGCAGTGATGCAAAGGAAACACAATGACTTAAAGGCACGTCTGCATTACGCATTCCTGGGGGTGGGGGGAGTCTAGTCATTCACTCAACAACTTATTACTCCTGGAATCCATCATCATTCTGACCTAAGATAATATTGCTCCCTGCTCCCACAGAAACACACCTGCACTTATAAGGCAAGTTGAGCTAGCTTAAAAGGTAAAGGTTAAAGGGACCCCTGACCATTAGGTCCAGCCGTGCCCGACTCTGGGGTTGCGGCACTCATCTCGCTTTATTGGCCGAGGGAGCCGGCGTACAGCTTCTGGGTCATGTGACCAGCATGACTAAGCTGCTTCTAGCGAACCAGGGCAGTGCATGGAAACGTCGTTTACCTTCCCGCCAGAGCGGTACCTATTTATCTGCTTGCACTTTGATGTGCTTTCGAACTGCTAGGTTGGCAGGAGCAGGGACCGAGCAACGGGAGCTCACCCCGTGGTGGGGATTTGAACCGCCGACCTTCTGATCGGCAAGTCCTAGGCTCTGTAGTTTAACCCACAGCGCCATGCACGTCCCCTGCACCACCCGCGTCCCCTGAAACACAGAAACACACCTGCACTTATAATGCAAGCTGAACTAGCTTAATGCAAACTATATTCTTACAATGGTGAGTTCACGTATGTGTGTGTTGATGGGTATGCTGCACATGAAATATGTGACTCAAAACCATCCTGTTGTGCAAGGGCACCGATGGCTGCATGAAGGACATGTGCAGTGTTTTGGAGAACTGGGGGAAACAAGCTAACAATTTAGGAGGAGGTCCATTTGTCCTGTTTTTAAAGGCCACTCATCTGCTTATCTTGGCTGCACAAGAAAGCCGCACCATGTGCTATTCTGCAATAAACCTTAAAGCATATGATTGACGGTAAGGTGCAGCGACAGGATTTACAAAGGCAATAAAAACAGACCCTGCTAGGAATGCCGAACATAAAGAGTTATGAGCAAGTGCAATTAACATCCTGCCAATTATTATGAACAACATGTAATTAAACTGGCTTTCAAAATGGCTTTTCATACATTCCATTTACGAAAGAGAAAAGGGGGAGGCAGTAAAAACACGTAACTACAGCATCATTGTGAATAAGCAGAATGTAATGGCAAGATCACATCTGGAGCAAGCTGATAGGGTCCAGGGCATGGGCTGAAGAGATCCTAGCTACATCACACAATTGCGATGGAGGAGGAATCCATTTTAAATGGAGTTAATACACAGAATTCAACTCTTCTTCAAATCTTACTTGCACCAGACCTCTTGTATCAAGTACCCACATGTCCAAGCTCGCCAGATGGCAGTAGGGGAAATGGCCAGAACTCCTTTCCCCCATTCTTTCTTAATTTATTTCTAGAGACTTGGTGCTCTGCTTCAGTTCAAGCGAAACTGCATATAGCCATGTCCAGCATGTTCATTCCTCAGAGTGGGGCTCAGAGTGGGACTTTGGAGAATTCAAGATGGCAGGTCCAATGGATGCCGCAGGGTGCCCACAGGGCAGTAGCAGCTGCTGTGACACTGTGCTTTGGGGGATATAGGAAGCTGCCTCCTACCAAGGCAGAATCCTGGTCCACCTATTGTCAAAACTGACTGCCAGTGGCTCTCCAAGGTTTCAGGCAAGGGCCTCTTCTAGCCACAGGGGTCAAGACTGGGGCTCTATCACTGAGCTTTGACTCTTCGCACTGTGGTGCCACCAGGACTATGAAGCTCCAGATTTGCTGTACGATTTTAAGGGCACTGCAGACAATGGTGTTGTGACCAAAGACAGGAAAGGGCTTTTGCTCCTTGTCCTTAGATCTGCAGGAATGCCACACACAGGAAAACCAAGCTGAAGAAAAGGGTTCATAAAATACATTACGAGCTGGTTCGCTACAAATCTGGATGCCGTGACCTGGTACATTTATTGATACTTCAGATGGAGATGATAACCTCACGGAGGATGGATGCTTGAATACAACCCTGATGGAATAATGTGGGAGGAAAAACTAAAATAGGAATGTATTATTATACACACATGAACACTTAGTGGGCAGCTGGTGGGATCAGGGGTAGGGGCGGGGAGGGAGGAGAGTTAGGGCCATGTTTAGTACCCTTCTTCTATTTTCTTATACGTCTCTAATAAAACCAATTAAAAAAATTTTATAGCAGGAAAAGGAAAGGAGGTGAAAGCAGCTGAAGGGACTGAGGCACAGCCAGCCTTTGTCAATCTCAGCTAAAGAGACGCTATTTGGGGAGATTAAAAGTTACAGATCTGGCTTTTAATTAAAGGGAAAGGGGAGGGAGAAACCCTGCCACACAATTTAGAGCAGATTCTAGGAATGCGAGGTTGACGGGAAAAGCGGAGAGCGGACGGGGGAGAGGAATCGCCTTCGCACTTCCAACAGTGGAATCATTAAAAAATGACACTGTGGTTTGTGGCTTGTCAGGATGGAGGGGGAAGCATGCTGCTCCATATCGTTCGGCTCCTCTCCAATCATGTTACTTGAGAAATGAGAGATTGGGAAAGAGGAACTGGGACCCCCTTTTCAAGTGAACTGCCTTTACAGCAATTTCCCTCTGTGCTACCATGACAAGTGCAAGCTTTCCCGCTCGAGAGAGCCATGTGAATCTCATTATCTTGTAAAACCCTGCAATGTTGATATCTTACGCACACACACACACATACACACACACCATTTTCTGGGAACCTTACTATTCCTCCCCTAAGCTCTTTTGCCTTTAATGGTGCATCAGCCAACTCCCTCCCTCCCCTTCCAACGTGGTTTGTTCTGCTCTGCGCAGGTATTGTTTTGCAGTTCCTTGTTTCAATTCCAAACATCTCCTGGCAGGGCAGGGAGAGGAAGCCCTGCCGGAAAGCCTGAAAAGCCATTGCCATTGTCAGGTTAGACAATGCTGAGCTGGATGGAGCCATGGTCTGACTTGGTATAAGGCAGCTTCCAGCAAGCTGGCTCATAAGAGGATGATAAGAGGAGGGAGTGACATGGGGATGCTGAGAGAATGGCCTCAAAGTACAGTGGACCCTTGGGTTACGTTACCTTCAGGTAACGTAACTTTCAGGCTGTGAACGCGGCAAACCCAGAAGTGTATTCTTCCGGGTTTCACTGTGCGCGCATGCACAGAAGCGCTCTGTGTGCCTCGTGCATACGCAGAAGTGCTCTGCATGCCTCGCGCATGCGCAGAAGCACTCTCGCGCCATGAGCGTGCACAGAAGCAGCACCTCTACTTGCAGATTTTGGGGGGTATGTGTGGACCCCTGGAACGAATTACATTCGTATCCAGAGGGTCCACTGTATTATCCTAAATGGTGGTTACGCCACATATGAGCGCTTTGGTTGGCGGAATTGGCACAACTACAGGTGTCACATAATACACTGTCAGGGACCGTGCTGAGGAGGGCTGCACTGAGGAGGAATGGTGGGAACCTCCCCCCTGCTCCTGAATCTTCCCAGGAGCAGGAGGACAGTATAGATTTGGAACAGTGGTTTGAAGAGGGACATAGTTCAGAAGGCAGAAGCTGGGAAATACTGGATGGGGGAATAGCTAGGAGAAGAAACACCGGAAGAGAGAGGGTTAACAGATTCAAAGTCTCTGGATAGTATCCACCCCCTTCCTCAAAGACACAGAGAGCTTAGAAAGTGTTAGAACAGAAAGCGCAGTGGGTACAAACTCAGATTACAAGGGTGAGTCTTAATTGGGAGCACCGCCATTCTAGGGAGATGCTTTCTTTTGTCTCTCAATGTGTTTATTAAAGAAAGAAACTAACTGGTAAGAATTTCCTTTGTTTAATCTGTTTATTTACTGCAACGAGGAAGGAAGCCGATTCCCCGAAGCCTGACATACACACATAATCTTAGCCAAAAGGCCAAGAGGCAATATAATTATTATACATAATATTCATCCCACATTTGTAACTCGATCTTTTAGTGTGGCAGCACCTGCACTTTGGAACTGCCTATTATTATTTTTTAATTGTTTCTATTAAATATTTTCTTGGATCAAGCAGGTGCCTTCACTGTATTCTTTTTGGTGCCTGGGGGAAAAAAACATTCTTGTTTTAGAGAAGCCTACCCAGATGCTTAGAAAGTTGGGGCAATTTAGTATTTTAACTTCTGTATGTTTTAAAGTATGGCTGTACATTTTTTCTTGACTTTCTTGTTTTACCTTTTTGTAAACTGTTGGGAAGGTTGCTGTTGTTGTAGTTTACAATCAAGCGGCTCATAAATCTTATGAAATAAATAAATAATAAGTACGACCCACTTTGACGAAAACTTAAGGTATTAATAATACAACAGCTACCGAAGCAAATAATTTAAGAAGTTGTGAATCATCCAGCAACTAAAATTAGTTTTGTTGATACAGCCACACAGTTCTGAGCTGAAGTGAAGGGTGCACATGTACAGTCTTAGGGATTGCTGACACCTCACAGAAATTAATATTGGGTCATTATAGACCGCCTATGTCCTCCTCCCTTGGTGGCACCCCTGTAGTCTAAACAATAATCCTGAATACAGTTCCATATTTTTAAAGCTGCATTTAAGAACGTGCATTGTTCTAGACAAATGGTAGAAGCGCCTTTCTTCCTTGGAAACTGGGGAAAAGAAGAAGAAGAAAATACGATGAATGGGAAGCAGAGTCAACACAGGTTATAAAAATAATAAGGCAGTCTGTCAGAGCCTTGGAATGGTCAAGAAGGGCCCGTAAAATGTGAATACAGTTTGTTTGTTTGTTTGTTTGTTTGTGTGTGTGTTTAAAAAATAAATAAATGAATAAATAATATACTACTGATGGAAAAGGCTCCAGTGAAATGTAAAATATTGGTGTTAGCTTACAGTGTGTGAAATGAAATTTAAATGCAGCGGAAGTAGAGAAAAGTATTTTAAGTTGCTTCGGAATGTCAGGTAGCTGGTTTTTGAGTGACTGTGTAAATGGCTCAGATATCCTAAGGCAATGTAATGAGGTATTGCCACACACAAAAAGCTATCGCACCCCTTGCACCCCTCGCAAGAGCTCCATCTCGGCACATTATTTTTCAATTGGGAAAATTACACACAAATCCACCGCTGATGGTTATCAAAAGCTGGCAGAAATATTTCATAAAGCCTTATGGAAACATCATTGCAGGTGTTTGTTTTTTTAAGGGAAGAGGTGGGAGAGAAACCCAGAGCCAAAATATGAACAAAACCACCCTGAGACACCGCTCCTCCCCACCCTATTTATTTTCAAGTAAACATTCAACAGACTTTGAAATGCATAACCACAGTACAGAAGTTGACAAATATCATCCTATTAACTCTGGGCTAACAGTTTATATTTCCAGTGTTTAATCTCATTTTTCCTCCCTCCACACAAAGCAAACATTACATTAGAAACAAATATTGTGGGGGAAGCAAACAGGCTTCCCAAAAGAAAAAAGAAAAATGCTCTGAGAGAATGGGACAAACTGTGCTACCAGTAACCTGCTATCTTCTGACATTTATTTCAGCTCGGGAAATGGTTTAGAAGCACGTGACATGTCTACCTTGCTAGAGCCAAGGATGGTCTGGGCATGATCAATAGGCAAAAGGCAGGATGCGAAATTTATTTATATATTTATTTACTGCATTCATATAGGTAAAAAGGTTAAGGACCCCTGGACAGCTGAGTCCAGTCAAAGGCAACTACAGTGGTACCTCGGGTTAAGTACTTAATTCGTTCTGGAGGTCCGTTCTCAACTTGAAACTGTTCTTAACCTGAAGCACCACTTTAGCTAATGGGGCCTCCTGCTGCCGCCACGCTGCTGATGCGTGATTTCTGTTCTCATCCTGAAGCAAAGTTCTTAACCTGAGGTACTATTTCTGGATTAGCGGAGTCTGTAACCTGAAGTGTATGTAACCCGAGGTACCACTGTATGGGGTTGCAGCGCTTATCTCATTTTCAGGCCGAGGGAGCCGGCGTTAGTCCGCAGACAGCTTTCTGGGTCATATGGTCAGCATGACTAAACCACTTCTGGAGCAATGGGGCACTGTGACAAGTGCCAGAGCACACGTTTACCTTCCCACCACAGCGGTACCTATTTATCTACTTGCACTGGTGTGCTTTCGAACTGCTAGGTTGGCAGGATCTGGGACAGAGCAATGGAAGCTCACTCTGTTGCAGGGATTCGAACCACTCGAACTACTGCATTCATATCTCACCTTTTCCTCCAAGGAGCTCTAGCTGGTCACAGGGCCCCCCCTCCCTTCTGGTTTAATCCCCACAACAACCCTGGGAGGTTGGCTAGGCTGAGAGTCAGTGTGGAGAGCCAGTGTGGTGCAGTGGTTAAGAGCGGTAGTCTCGTAATCTGGGGAACTGGGTTCGCGTCTCTGCTCCTCCACATGCAGCTGCTGGGTGACCTTGGGCCAGTCACACTTCTTTGAAGTCTCTCAGCCCCACTCACCTCACAGAGTGTTTGTTGTGGGGGAGGAAGGGAAAGGAGAATGTTAGCTGCTTTGAGACTCCTTCGGGTAAAGTGGGATATCAAATCCAAACTCTTCTTCAGTGAGCTTCCTGGACAAGTAGGGATCTGAAAGCCAGTCTCCCAGGTCCTAATGCAACACTTGAACTTCACCAAGACGGACTCTCAGATGTGTCTGTTAATATCTGTCAGCATTGTAGAGAAGATCTAGTGCCTGCTATATATACACCATGAGACTGTTATCCAAGGAAAAGAATCTGCGAGAGCCAAGGCCAGGGGAATCCATGCACTGTTCTCAGAAGAATCAGCACCACGAAAACCGCACAACCACCACAGGATGCATCAAAGTAGAATTAACTCTATTTTCACAACACACCCATAGTTCAGTAATTGCAGTCCTCACCCCCCTATGACCTCTGCTGTTCTATCATGTTATCCGTATTGGCGAACCCCAAATTCCTTCAGATACTGAGTCACTTTCACTGCAGAAAATAGAGCAGCTTTTATTTATTTATTTATTTTTATTTAACAGAATTTGTATACCCCTTGAGTGTAATAAACATTCCAAGCGGTTTACAAGAAACATTAAAACCATCAATAAAAGGGGTTTTAAAAAATCCCAAGTGATTTAATCTTTTACTATCAATTTTAACCATCTTTAAAATGTTTTAAAGATGGTTAAAATTGATAGTAAAAGATTAAAACACATCAACATCTACATGTTTCGATAGGCTTAAATTTTTTTAAGCAGGCACCAAAAAGAGTATAGTCAAGGCACCTCCCTCATGGCAATGGGCATTTGAATAATAATTTTAATATTTATACCCCACTCATCTGGCTGGGATGTCCCAGGATATGGGGTGCATTGAGGAAGGAGAGAGGAAAGCCCATTACAGAAGCGAAAATCTGTGAGCTGGATGGACATGTTAGCTGGATACCATCCTTTGTGTATCAATTGCAGTTGTAATATATGCCAGTCTCACTATCCAAACACAATTCAATCTCATAAAATCGCTTAGTAGGTGAGCAGTCACATAATGAGTCTACAATTTCTACTGATTTCTATGGGAAATTTCTAACGTCTTCCTGGCCAGGGAATTTTGACCTACAGCTGATCAGGAAACCTGTTGAAACCTTGCATATGGCAAACAAGGAAAGAAAGGAAGAAGCTCTCTTATTTGTCCCATCTCCTCCCTCCCACCATGGTTTCTGGAAAAACAGCTGTGGCAGACCAGTAAAACTCAAAAAAAAGGAAGGCTTGTTTAAGGCTACTTATATGTTCACAGTACTACATACAAGTCCAGTTGTTTGGATAGCTGAATCTGTGTTGCGCATAGTGACTTTTGAGTACTAATTCCTCTGGTTTGGATAAGTGAATTTTTGTAGAACGAGTGTTTGGATAGTGGGACATCTGTGTATCTTCTTGACTGGCAGCAGCTCTCCAGGATCTTCAGTGAAGATCTTTTCCACCACCTGATCCTTTTTTGAAATTGGCGATGCCATGAATTGACCCTGGGACCTGTAGTATATAACATATATGCTTTGTCTACTGAACTATGCCTTTCCCCAACCCCTCCATCACAATTTGACTTTATGCAAAATTTGACAGTAACTCTGCCTGGAATTGAATTGTTGTTGTTCTTAAAGACGGAATACTGTTCACTGTTTTACCTGGTTACACTAGACCATCTTTGCAGCTGGCACCAATCCTACTAAAGCCAAGTATAATCCAGTCTTTAATCAAGAGAGATCATAATTCAAGCCTTCTGGATGCAAGTTAATCTGAAACAATGTTTTGTGTCAATACAATGTTTTTTGTTTCCATCCACAAGGCGCCCTTGCGAATTAAGTGACACGAGTTTTGAACTGCATCTGTTTACCAATGTCAAAAAGTTCCTACATTCGCAAGCTACCATGCAAGGCTCTCCTACTCTATAACAGCAGCCCTTCTTAATGATGCATCTTGTCACACTGGAATCAGCGTATCATAAACTCCCTGTTTACTGCCACCTTGCAAAGAAACAATGGATTAAACGACAGATGCTGCAAAGCTAAAAATCTGACGATGGCACCATAACTTCTAATCAAAGTCTGTCCTTTGAGAACAAAAGCCAGTGCAGAACTCTGTAATTAGAACCTGGATGAGAGGCCTACCCCTGTATTAATTCATTATTATCATTATCAGTAGCCTCCGGGGATTGTGTATCCATGTAACATACAATAACACTTGCTGAATTTGATCTGATCTCCAAATTAATTGGCCTCCCGCCTGCAGGGAGCACACAATTGTATACCGAGATTGGTCCTCAATGCCGCTGAATAACCCCGCTACTCTGTAGTTGTAATCGACCTGCTCATATATATTTTAACCATCTCTATCTGTGCAGATAAGTCAATAACGCTGGCTGTAGGGCAGTGCTGATTGTGCAGCTGTCAAGAGTTCACGCTGCGCATGATCGCTTGCAGGACTGGAGGCCTGATGAAGGCTGCTTCATAAACCACGCTTTTCATGCACCGAGGCGACTTCCACGTGCAAAGTAGCTCAGAGCCCAGATCGCATGCGGATAATTGAGCATGAAGTTTTGGGTACAAATGTGCCGGATGCTGCATGTAGATGAAGGAAAGCCCAGCCAACGAGGTAACCGGGTTTTCAGGAAGGTTAGAGATGTAGAAGAGCTGCCGAGTGCAGACCTGATTTTTAGAATTTATTTCATTCATTTATTAAGTTTTATATCCAGCCGTTTTGCCAAATGCAGCCTAGGACAAGAGGCAGGACAATAAAAAATCTCTTGAAAGAATACCATTACAGGTGCAGGCTGGGGGAGATCTCTGCTGAAAAGGCTTGTTTGAAGAGGAAATTTTTCAGTAGGCACCAAAAGACAATTGTCTAATATTCAAGGAGAAGGATGGGTAAAGCAACACTAAAGGTTTGATTATCTTATGGAATGGCCCTCCTGATAAGATAGTATCTGCAAGAGGCCCTCACCCGCAGAGCACAGTGAGAGACTTGATATATATAATAATAATATAATAATTTATTATTTATACCCCGCCCATCTGGCTGGGTTTCCCCAGCCACTCTGGGCGGCTTCCAACTGAATATTAAAAACAATACAGCATTAGACATTAAATACTTCCCTAAAGAGGGCTGCCTTCAGTTGTCTTTTAAAAGTAAAATAGTTGTTTATTGCCTTGACATCTGCTGGGAGGGCGTTCCACAGGGCAGGCGCCACTACCGAGAAGGCCCTGGGCTGTATAGGGCTTTACACAGTAACACTAGGGTCTTGAACTTCGCCCAGCAGCTAACTGGCAGCCAATGCCATTGTTTCAACAGTGGTGTAGCATTTTGGTGCTTGCCCTAGATAGCTATCAAGCCTTCGCCGTTTACACCAGTTGTAGCTTCTGGATCAACCTCAAGGGCAACCCCACATAGACTGCATGGCAGTAATCTAGCCTGGAGGATACCAGCACATGGATGATAGTGGGATGAAGAGAAACAGCACTCATAAAACCTCTCAGCCATCTCCAAGGTAAGAGAAGTACAGCAAAACACCTATGCCCTACACATGAAAATTTCACCAACATTTTATCTCCTCTCTGATAATCTTCAGATGCCCTTTATTTTCCTGTTAATTGATGGAGGGCAGCCTGGAAATATGCAGAAGTTGTTTTCAATTAAGGGAGCTCTCTGTATTCCCACTTTATATTTTAACAGAAAACCAGTGCCTCTAAAAGGAAGGCATGGTGTGTTTTGCGCCCTTGGTGCTCCTTCCATCTTCCTGAGGATTGTTCCACACTTACTTGTCCCACAAGTGCAGCTGCCTTGAGAGATATTTCTGCACAAATGCTGTACGATGGGACTTGGTTTTGCTAAAAGGATCCAACCAAGTGCTGCACACAATTATAACATTTTTTAATGGCCTTCTTGTGAGCTTCTCTAAGACTTGTTGCTCATTGAAACAGAATGCCAGGATGGGTGGGCCTCTTTCTGATCAAGCAAGGCAATTTCAATTTTCATTAATGAAGAGCTTTATAAACCTTTCTCCCAGTGACCAAGGACAATCTGAGTTGCCCATGCCTAGAAAATGTTCGCAGCCTGTATCTGTCCTCATCAGACGGTGAGCTTTAGGTCTGCCCCTTTTACCAAAAAATGAAGTGGTATGTGAGAGGAAAAGTCCACTTGAAGGAAGGGCCATGCTATGTACTGAGTTGACTAGGATCCAAATTGCAGCAGTCTGATTGGTCCTAAAACAATAGGATTCAGAATGCAGCAGTCTGATTGGTCCTAGAACAATAGGATTCAGAATGCAGCAGTCTGATTGGTCCTAGAACAATAGGATCCAGACAAGTATTTTTCAGGCCATTTCAAGGCTGGCTGTTCCATTGTTTGTTTTCAAGGCTTCCCAAGTACTGTGGTCTCGATTCCTCCACCCTGATTGCCTTCAGACCACTGTGCAACCAACTAGCTATAGATGGAGCTCAGATTGTACCTCCCATCCCCCCACTGCCCTACAGACCACTTAAAAATTTCTGGTAGTCTTGGAGGACCACTTAATGATTTTCCTGCCTGTTATAGCTATTGTAATGCACTCTGCCAGATGCTGCGTGCCTTTTTTAACTGCATTTTTATTGCAATAAAATACAGTATAAGAAATAAAAGAAGCAATAAAAATACAGCTAAGAAATCAATTTGAATACTCAATGTGATAGACAGAGAAGTCTCCCATCTTCAGCTACAAATCTGAGGACTTCCTGAAAGAAGCTTGTGGACCACAGCTTCGGAGCCCCCTGGACTAAGAGATCAAACAAAGAGAACCAGAAAAAGAAGAAAAGAAACACTACATTCTGACTTCCAGGTAGCGGAGATGTGGAACCAATCCTCCTAGTCTGAAATAGCCAACAACCACAATCATAAGCCATTGAGGAAGCATCAGCTATTTGTCTTGAGCTACAGGACCATTTTAATAACCAAATCCCCTTATTACGCCTGCCTGGATCCATGGGGCTGTTTGATTTCCTCTGACTAGGAGAAATAAAAATTTCATTTTCTCTTAATAAAAGAGTGACTTGTTTGGCTCTAGAGATTCTGGTCTGTCCCTTGTATATAAACTTCTGAGCAGAAAATGGCCTGAAGAGGAAGCCTAGGGCAGAAGATCCTTAGACATCAACTGTGTTTTAGAGGGAGAGCAACGTACCACCAGGGGAAGGGCCCTGGCGATGTGTTAGGTTTATTCATCCCCATCAAAATTTCACATTACGGGTTTTATGGGACTCTAGCTGAATGGCAAACTTTTCTACTTGACAACCAAATTACACTACTCCACAGATGATAAAACTCAAGGAAACATATTCAGCCTATCAGGGATAATTGGCATTCCCCCCCCCCCATCTGAAAATAAACCCGCATAACACGCCCCCTCCCCAATGAGCACATTCTGCATAAAAGTTCTTTTTTTAAATAAAAAAGCACTTATAAGTCACTTTGGAGGGGCTAAATAACTACACTTCTGGGCTCTCTTTCATTTTAGCTGCAGGGCACCCTAGGAGATAGTAAAAAATATATTACACTTCAAAAACACCCAGGGAAGGAGCCCTAACGTTTAAAATGTGAGCACATTTACTTCACGGTGTTTGAGAGGAGGGGAAAGGGGGGGAGGGGAGTCAGAAGCAATCTGTGGCACAGTGAATAAGAGGCCGATTCCCCCGGAGCGGTGAGCATTTCCATTCGCCGCCTTGCCTTTAAAAGCCAGCTTTGAGTAACCTGTGCCCACAAAATTGCAGAGGAATTATCCTGAATTACAGGCCTCAGACTGTTAAAAAGTGCAGTTGGTGATCAGCAGTGACCCTTGCGACGACAAGGGCCAATACAGATGAAGAAAGTCTGACGGCTGTTCAGTTGTGAGGCTTCAGAATAGAAATTGAGGGCGGGGCAGAGGGGGGGAGAGAGATAAGAGAAGAAGAGAAGCCGATTTAGGAGATGCCTTTTGAATGACTAGACTTCGTATGAAAATGCTTTATTCCTCGCTGGATGAATTGCATGTGGCAATGCAATTTTGTTTTATGTCATTACCCCAGAGTTTTTAATTTTGGTCTCCATAGCTAAGAATTGACACACGATCCATCATGCTGAGTTTCTCTTACCCTTCCGGTTCGTACCTCTCAGCAGCTTCACCAAGCAGTGCCACTCAGGATAAGTCCCCCACCTTTGTCCCCGCACACCACCCGCCCACTCTGCCCCTCCATGTTTCTGTAATGAGGCTATAAATGAATTATGCCTGATGCTTTCTCTAATCGACAGTAATAACACCCAGCACAGCAAAGAGACGCAACTTCAGAAGCGTATTGGGTCTAATGGAATTAAGCGAAATGACACAAATAGGTTTTTTTTCTTCTTTTTTTAAAGGCTTCTGACAAATGCAACTATTCATTACTTTGAAGAACAGAGAGATTTTTCTGTAGGGCAAAAAAACAAAGTACCTCCAACAAATGAGATTTAAAAAACAATATTTCTCATTTCCCACAGAGCAGATTTATTTTCCAGCATCTCCCTACTCCCCCAGCCACTTCATGATACCGTTAATTAAGGGAGGGGAAGGAAGAAGAGTTTACATAACGGAGTCACCACTTCTAAGGACTTCGGAGAGATCAAAAGGACGAAAAGAGCAAAATCTTCCCTTAGGAAGGCTTCTGACCCACATTCAGGTCAGAGTAGGAGCGTTCGGCAGCTGCGTGTAATGTGTTTTGCCAAAGAACATTCCAATCTTCGCCCCCTCAAATGCAATTTATAAAGGGTTCTTTCGAAAGCAGAGAAGTTTTAATGCGGGCCAACCAGAAAAGTGGCAGAGAAGAAACGGCTGTTGAAAGTGCACCCCTTAAATGGGTGCCCATCTGCTACCAAGCCCAGTTCATGGTTCTTCTATTAATTGGCAAGAACCCCCCCCCCCAAAAAAAAACAAAAGCAAACACCTTGGTCCAGGATACCTCAAGGACCATCTAATACATTGTATCTCTGCCCAATCTCAGACATACTCAGGGGAGTCACTGCTAATGGTCCTCCATGATTCAGATAAAGGTCTTGTGTCCACCAGGAGTCATGCATTCAGTATTATGGGTCCGATTCTGTGGAATTTCCTCTCATTTGAAAATAGACTAGCCCCCTCCCTGTTGAACTTCCAGCACTTCATAGAATCATAGAACTGCAGAGTTGTAAGGCACCATCTAGATCAACCCCTGCAGCGCAGGAATCTTTTTGCTCAATGAGAGGCTTGGCCCCACGACCCTAAGATCAAGAGCAGGTTTCCTCAACCTCGGCCCTCCAGAGACTACAATTCTCATCATCCCTGACCACTGGTCTTGCTAGCTAGGGATCATGGGAGTTGTGGGCCAAAATACCTGGAGGGCCGAGGTTGAGGAAGCCTGATCCAGAGTCTCATGCTCTACCAATGGAGCTATCTATTGGCTTGGAACAGGGCCTCTAATTAACACTGGAAGAGATAATGGCTTGATGTGTACAAATCCAATAGTAGCAGTATGGCAGACTTTCATGGCCAAAGGAATAGCTTCTAGACAGAAGGAGGAGGAAGGGAAAAAACTGTGAGGATCACTAATGCCAGATATCAGAGAAACATCCTAGCTATGTTCATTCATTCATGGTTACTAGGGAAACAACAAAGATCTCCAAGTCCTTATATGTGTAAGGTTAAAGGCTGTAATTAGGATGCTATAAAGTGAAACGCCACCCCAAGACCAGCTAGCACATTTGGGCTTGGTATGATATATAGACTAATGGCACAGACTCCTCCAAACCAATTCACAATCACAAACAGAGAATCCAGAGATAGCCATACAAATACCATGAAACTGGAAACATTCTGGCAGGGCTTGCAGTAGAACGAAAAGGTGGCATTTCCCAAGCTCCATGTAGATGAATCACTTGGGCCAAGCATTTCCCCACCCCTTACTCATGGATCTAATAAATTAGAAGTAACTTGATCTCCCCTCCAGTTCACAGCTCCCTTAAGATGAGAGTCAATTAAGCCCTAATTGTTTCTGGTTTCACTGAGCCATTTTTAAAGCCCTGCTTTAATATGGTTGCTCTTAATAGACTTCACATCTTCACATTGCATTTTTTTCTGTTAGTGGTTTGGATAGTCCATTACTTCATTGTATGCATAAGAGGCACCCATTGAAGGTGGGAGATTTAGGTTCACGTTTCCATTCAGCAACAAACTTTACTGGGTAACTAGGGCAAGTCATTATTTGTCCACCTAAATGTCCCAAAAAACCCAAGTCCTCTTCAGATTTTTTTTTTTTGGGGGGGGATTATGTATAGTCAATAATGCTTGGGGTGGAGTGGAGGAGAAGATATATAGATATATATATATATAGTTTATGCTACAGATCGGGAAATGTATCAAGTCCAGGATGAGGCCAGTTTGATTAACAAGCAAAGCCAGGAAAGTTATTAGAGGCAAGAAGACCTATTTCTGAAAATGGAAGTCTTTGTCAAAAGGGGAATGGGCGGGAGGAAAAATGGAACAAAGCTTCTTGTCATCCGTAGTGTTTTGGTTATTCTAAACTTATTTCACCTTTTGGGAAGAGACTTGGGCACATCTTGTTCCTTCAACTGACCAGTCAACCTTCCTGCCTACTTAGCACAGTTTATTTTGCTGGCTCACAACTTGCTAGGCCATAATCCCTCTGACTACTGCTGCTGCCAACCTTTTATGAAATCACCAAACCCATCAGGAGGCAAGACAGCACATTGCAGCAGGCCTGGTTCTCATTATTTCTATCAAGGAACCCAAAATGCGGCTCCAGGTCCAGGTGATCTCTGAAGCCCAGACATCCAGGTCCAAGCTGCAGATTTTGATTTCACAAGAACTGCTCTGGCAAGTTTTCCAGACCTCAGAATGTTCTCATGTGACCACAATAGCCCTTTTGTACTCTATTACCCGCCACACGAAAAAGTCTAAAAGTACTGTGAGATCCAGCCCTTAGAAAACAGACTTAACAGTAGGGGTGGTGGAGAATTCTGCTCTAAGTGGACAAAGGAGCTGCAGTTTATGTGCGCATTTGTGGTCAGGAACAGAAATCTGATAAGAGCTTTTTTTTTTTTAGTCCACAAACAATACGCAACTGAAGACCTCATCTTCCTGGTGTTTCCTTTGCATTGAAATGAATCATGAGGCATTACATAAATAATTATCTCAGTAGTTACATAATTAATTAGGTTAAATTTGATCACAATGGACAGAAAGATGAACAATGTAATTTTTGGTGGAAGCTGAACTGCAATGGAATGGAAACAGTGCCGATTGCGATGAGTACAAGGGAGAATAGAAATTGCTGCCTTCTTACGTCACTAAACAACAAGAAAGCAGCACTGATCTGACTTGATACACTGTATTTTGACAATTATGCCTTCTGCTAGTCAAAAAAGGAATACACATACACTGGGAAGTAGTGCTCTTCTGCCTTGGGTCTCCAGACCTATCATCCCTAGCTAGCTTAGCCAGGGATGATGGGAGTTGTAGTCCAGCAATATCTGGGAACCCAAGGTTGAAGAATACTGCTAGGAAGAAAAGAGAGAGATGGCAGCCATTACATAGCAAGCACACAGCAAAGTCAGACTCAACCTTTTTAAGCTAGTGGCTTTTTGGATCACCAACTAAGTAAAAGGTGGGGAAATGGCCTGTTCTGGACGGGGGGGGGGGGTTATATGGATATGCTATAGGAAATGATGCTACATGCATGTTCAGGTGATATATGAATTTTAAATAGGAAACTTGATTTAAATCAATCGACTTTGAAACAGCAGGCCTTAGAATGATTTTTGAATTTTTGAAATAGGCAGTGTTGGTACTATAAGTTACTAAACAAAGGAAGAATGTAAATAATGAAAATAAAGAGTTTTCCTTAAGTGACATTGCCAGCAAGATCCATTTCCACTGACATCAGTAAGGGTTTTCATGAAAGAAGTAGTGATGGAGAAGGAACACGATTCAGTTTTCATTTAAAGTCAAACCCACCTGACTTGCACTTTTCAAAACAATCAGTGGGCCAAAACACAGCATTCCTCCAAAATTTGTCCTTCTCTGAATCTTGCAATGCAGTTCTCCAGCCAAGTAGTGGGCATGAAAATGCACGTGTTACTGAAAATAAACTACAAAAAAGGCATTCTAGTAGAAAGCATGCTTTGCAGAAATGAGTATATTAGGAACAATTGCATACAAACATGTGTCTGTTCAGAGAAATTAACATTAAAATGCTGATGAATTTTCACAAGAATAAATCACCCACTGATGTAGAATTTAAGAGAACTGAATATGGGGAAACTGAGAAAACCGAAATTGACAGATTCTCCTATGCCTGGAAAGAAGTCTCACCCTTTTGAGGAAAAGAGAGACTCCCAAACTATTCCATTCTAAGCAAAAAGCCTTTATCACAAACCCTCCCTCTCAACAATGCTCCCTGCTGATGCTAAAAAACAAAGGAACGCACTCACCTTCCCGGTGAAAATTAAGCATGAGTCCCAGAAACTGCCAACATGAGACAGAATTATTTTGTTCTGTTGTATTATTGAAAAACAAACAAACATTTATACAAGATGGAAATTTAGCAAGAAACATAATCCCAAGACTTCCCAAAGAGCCATTATTGTACCTGTGGGCAGGAATGAAGCACCTTTTGTGAAGATGAAAAGAAGAGAAAAACAACTTCCTGGAGGAGAAGAAAGTGATTGCATCTTCAGTCACAATTGGTTATTGTAAAAATCTTTATTAACCTAAGTGCATATAAAAATTGTGAATTCTTAATACAAAGCAGTATTTGACTTTTAAATTTCATTTTAAGCTTACCCCATTCACTAGGAATGTGATTACAGAGTAAATTAAAAAGTAATCACATGTGAATTACATTTCCTCATGAATGTAATGACTTCAGGAGACTGATTAATGTTAAGCAGTGTCTGTCCTACCTCATGCATACCTTCCCAGGTGAGATGAGTAAGATAGCTGGCGTGCACTGATTTAATTTCCTTTTGCCGGTGAAGAGCTATATGGATACGATATTGTGTGTGCATGTACACACACAAGGGAGGGGGAGATTTTGTCCATTGAAAGCACCAACAGCAAGATGGCAGCTGGGACCCCACATACAGAACTGCCTTCCTAATGAGGCTCGCCTTTGTGGTCTCTCTGTTTTGTGTTGTGTTGTTTTAATCTGTATTTATATTCTTGGGGATGTTGCTTTCGTTGCATGCATTTCATTTTGATATTACGGGTTTAAAAAATGTTGGCATCATTTTATTTACTGTAAGTGGCCCAGATAACTTTTGTGTTGTGGCACGGAAAACAAAGCCCACTCTCAAATAAACAAACTATTAGCAGTTCTGGGCATATGGCTATGAGCCAGACTCTGGGGGAAGTTGTGCATATTATTTACTGGACAAATCCTTCAGCTTTAGAGAGGCCTAGCCTTTAGGTTACCCAAAGCATGTGAGCGTCAGGAAAAATCAGATGCATTGATATGGAGGAGGAAACCTTATTTAAGACCTCTAAACACACTTGCTTCAGAGTCAGCTCTGTTGAACTCAACAGGGCTTACCTCTGATGACAAATGCTTAGGATTGTGCTACAGGCATCAGGTAAGAGTCCCACCTGAAACCAAAATATAGTGCTACCTGGAGATTATTTGGTGTGCAAAACTATAGACTGAAACCTTATCTGTTTGATATTTTGATGCTTAACCTGGCTGAACCCAAGAGGCTGAAGTATGGTGAAATTTACAAAAGACTTGAACAGGGGCATAGGAAAATGTCTTACACTACGTTGGTTTATTGAACTCAGTATTGTCGACATCAACTGGCAATGGCTCTTCAGGGCAGGGGTCTCTCCAAGGTATGCTATATGAGATTGAAACTGGGACCTTCTGCATGCAAAGGAGATGCACTACCACTGAGCTACAAAATACTGGGGCAATAAAAGACAGCTGCTAAAAGAATGTGGCAGCGTTGGTGCTTCATACTCTTCTTTCCCACATTTTTACTGCAAGCAAATAGCCCCCTGAGTCACAAAGAAGTGATATCTCAGTTTCATTTGTTGAGACATTAGGAAGAAAACGGGTGGAGGGGAAATGGGTGGGGTCGGGTGGCAATGTTTCTATTTTGCTTGATGTATGTAGGGTTTGGTGTCAGCGTTACTCGTGCCGGTTCTCTGCTGTTCACTTGTGTTCCTTTGGTGGTGAGAGAGGTTGGGGTTGTCCTAGGGGGTGGTTGTTTGTTTGTGATTGGCTATGGTGATCTTTGTTTTTGTGAGTGAGTGGGGTGGGTGGGTGTTTTGGATCAGGTTAGCCATATTGATTTATATGCCGTTGGTGGATTATTGTCATTGTCTTGTTGAGCTGTGTACGTGATAAAGGGGAGCCATACCGGGTTTTGTCCCCGTGTCAGTTTCAGTTTATTGGTTAATTGTTACATGGAAAAAATACGAGAGACATTACACATACTTCTGTAAAACAAGAAAATCTTTAATAAAAATAAAAACAAAAACAAAGAAGTGATATCTCACACTAGAAATACCCACGTCCCTTTTTCTCGGTCACCCCACACTCTCAACCCTGTTGTCATACCATGTCCTCTTTCAGAAAGGTCACACCCATGAGCAACTTCCAACCCTCATGCTGACCCCCTCCCTGTGGGGGCTGGTCTTTCTGCTGCCCTGAGGCCTAATTACCAACAGGGAAGTTTTAGACCTGGAGCTCTCCAGCTATTTTGGTATTCATTAATGGATAGCTGGATTGGATGACCTATGATGAGTTCCTTTCCAAGGATATTTTTATCCTGGTTGATAATAGGCACTTCTTCTTTTATTAGTATCATTTTCCGTACCATCACATATACATTCCAGAGACAAGCTGCATACCAAAGGATGGGGAAGCATGTAGCCCCATGGCTCCATCCACTCAGGGAGCCAACCAGGAGCTATAGAAGAGACAGAAGGGGGTCTGAGAGAACCCATTCCCTCCGAAAAAGGCCAAAAGGAGCCCCCATCTCCTCTTCACAAGGCATAAAAACAACACAATCGAATACTGCTATGTATTCAGTGCTCTGTGTTTGCCTGAGCTTGAGTCTGGACTAAAGATTCTGAGCCCCTGTGTTCTGATTCGATACATGATATCCAGTCATAGAACATTTCAGAATTTGGGCCTCTGCCATTGGCCCTTAAACTCTGAGTCATGATTTGCAGCTTGGAAGTTTAGACAGCCAATCACGTTGGGCGTGGGAGTGGTCTAGGCCTTCAGAAATGTATATAAGCCGTTGCTTTGACCCTGTTGTACAGTTCTGTTAGTTCAATAAAGGTTCTTGCTGTTATCACTGTGTCTTGCCTTGTGGGAACCCACCTACACATCACATACATTACTCTTTGTAGAATAACCCAAGCAACTGACAGAGCCATCTTTCAAGAAGATTATAATTTAGATTTAGGACGCCTCCAGATTATCAGGTAGGTGTACAAAATTACAGCAGACTAAAGCACCCAGTTGCCCTCTGGCAACAAATCTACTTTAAAAAAACCCCCTTAAAAAACCATCAGGCTTTGTGGTGAGTAAAGTCACAGAAAAATGCACTGGATGTGGGGTGAATAAATGATTAAGGGAAAGACATATAACCCACCATGAAAGTAAATACATCCTTTTGTTCCCTGCGAACAAATCAGAATGAATGTCAAGTCTCCTGGAAGAGCCCTTAGAAAGTATCGAGGAGAGAGGAGAGGGGTCTGAGAGAAAGAAGGGGCAGATCTGCATAGGAGCAAATGTAGATATACAAATAGAAGCTTCTTAATTTTTCATCTCAGCCCCTTTGTGCCTTGGTGTGTCTTCTGAAGCTTCAGTGCATTTTAAGTGCACTGCTGCTGTCTGCCACTGAAGGTTGGGTTGGTCATCAGATAGTACCAGCCTGGCTCCAGGGACAAGGTTTCAATTCTTTCCACTCAGCCCATGAATGAGTACACAGAAGATGGCCATTTGACTCTATGCAGGGCGATGCATTTCATACAGCACTTCCTGTCCTCCTCCACATGCCCAAGTTGATTACAGGCTCTTTTTAAAGAACTCAAGAACTCAAGAAAAGTACCTATAAAAGGCACTGAGGGGGAAAAAATATGCTGTCCTGGCTAAGCTAGCATTCTCTCCACCTTAAATAATGCAGCCAGAAATTAATTGGCACTAATTCACTCGTTCACAGTTGTACCCGAGATGTTGCTCATAAACAGCAGCCACGGTTCCCTGATTGCAGATATGTAATTAATTCAAGAAAAGGCTGCTATAAAATAACAATCCAATACAGCCTCAGCAGGTGTCAGTGTGGCAAGGAGAACAGATCGCAGTAGGAATGCACCGCATTTCGACAATACCCTGGCTTTGCAAATACTGCTACCGAGCAGGGAGGTGGGGTGGAGAAGAGATTGGGGGAGGAGAGGATGAAATGCTCTGGGAGGTAATTACAAGGCCGCCTTGGCTGGTGTGGCTGCATTGATTTCAGAGAAATGGCACAAACCCAAATGGTCAGGTGAACTGACCATTCTTTCACCTATTTACACAGGCTGTTATTCAGCCAGTAATGGGGCACATTAATCTAACACTCTGATATAAATGGGAGGAATTAGTATTAAAAACCACAGGGGATTCATTTTTTGTTTTACTGGAAAGAAGAAAGACCGGGTTTTCTGACTTTATGGGTGACTTCTTGTGAACTCTTTGTGATGAGTGCTAGAGAAACCATTCCAATGCTTGCATGCACCTTTGGACTAATCTCAGTGCCAGATTTACGTATAAGCTAAACAAGCTATATTTTAGGGCCCCACTCTCTTGGGGGCCCCAAAAAAAATTAAAGGAAAAGAAACCTGAATGTACATTTCCAAAATATAATATAAAAAAACAAATAAAATAAAACCTACATACTGCAACAGTGTTTTGTGTTGTGTAGGCTCCTATGATGTAAGTTATGGGCCCCACCTGCTCCCTAAAATATCACTGGTTTGCTCATTTCTATATATAGGGTGCCTACAATCTGCATGGACTGGTTGCAGGGCAACATGTGCAAATGGCTTTTGATACCTATTAGGTCCATCAATTACCATATAGCATATATTCAATACAGAAAACAGTGACAATTTGACAATTTGTTGTTGCCAAAGGACAGCTGGACATAGAAAGAGCCCCATTACCTTCAGTAGCTTAGGGCCTCATCAAACCTCAATCTGGCCCTGACTAATCCGCACTGGTCTGGCAGTTGTGGCACACACCCGGGGGCTCTGATGCTCACACAGAGCTCCACACAAGCAGGAGCCTTTTATGAGCGCTCCGTGAGGATGACCCTGCTGAGCAAACAAAACACTGAGGACAACACTTGTTCCCCTGCTTGAGCAGAGCTCTGCAGATCACATGGCTGTTGTGTGATGTGCTGAAAAAATTAGTCAGGGGCAATGATGCTTCTGGCTTCCAGCTGATGGAAGCCACAGGACAAGAGAGTGATCTTGTGGTTGGGTTTCCCAAGAGAATCTGGGTAGCCACAGTGAGGACAGAATGCTGGACTAGATGGGCAGGCTCTTATAAGTTTGACTGACCAACTGGTGACTGAATCATCTTTCTCCAGGGGACACTTCTTAAGAAACACAGGTGAACATTCATTGTTAATTACCTTCAAACCAAAATGAAAGGCATTGATCAACCCCCTAAGATAGCCTTTCTCAACCTGTGGGTCCCCAGATGTTGTTGAACTACAACTCCCATCACCCCTAGCTAGCAAGGCCAGAGCTCAGGGGTGATGGGAGTTGTAGTCCAACAACATCTGTAGACCCACAGGTTGAGAACCGCTGCCCTAAGAGATCTACTACAATCATATTGGAAATGCCAGGCCAAACTATACTTTGCCACTAATGAAGATGAAAAGAGGCACCAACTATTGCAGCACTACATCTGGTTTTCTTTGGCAGGGAATAAGTAGATTCGTTTTAATAAGGCGGTGCATTATTCTGTGTTGCTCAATGTATCTGTTAGATGAGATTTCTGGCAGTGTGGTGTAGTGGTTAAGAGCGGTAGTCACGTAATCTGGGAAACCGGGTTCGTGTCTCCGCTCCTCCACATGCAGCTGCTGGGTGACCTTGGGCCAGTCACACTTCTATGAAGTCTCTCAGCCCCACTCACCTCACAGAGTGTTTGTTGTGGGGGAGGAAGGGAAAGGAGAATGTTAGCCGCTTTGAGACTCCTGAAGGGGAGTGAAAGGCGGGATATCAAATCCAAACTCTTCTTCTTCTTCTTCATCCATCCTTACGGAACTGTGTAGCTCAGGCTGTGTGCAGAGGTGCATGGCAGCAACTGTCACTGCTATGTGCTCAACAGACAAGGCAGGTTTTATTCACACGTTCCAGTCCCATACTTGGAAGCCTATTGCCAATATTCAGCTTACAAGGCTGCACCAGCATAACCACCGAGGGCCTTCTGGCGGTTCCCTCATTGCGAGAAGTGAGGTTACTGGGAACCAGGCAGAGGGCCTTCTCGGTAGTGGCGCCCACCCTGTGGAACACCCTCCCTTCAGATGTGAAGGAAATAAGCAACTATCCTATCTTTAAAAGACATCTGAAGGCAGCCCTGTTCAGGGAAGTTTTTAATATTTAATGCTGTACTGTTTTTAACACTTGATTGGGAGCTGCCCAGAGTGGCTGGGGAAACTTATAAATAAATGATGATGATGATGATGATGATGATTATCATCATTATTATTATTGGTTCTAAGGTATCCAAAACAGTCTTTCAACACTCTCCAGGTAGGTGCCCCAAAAACCCACTCCAGGAGTCTGATTCTTCTTCCATTTCCAAGCCAGCTCTGGCTTACAGCACATTTGGTAAACACGCTTGTTGCTGGCACAGCAGCATTGCCTCATAAGGCTGTCCAGGTGTGCCTTCCTAGGTCGGTTGCCAATACAAGCACGGCACAACAGGTTGCGATGCTGCGTTGGCTCGGCCGCCGGCCTGCCACATTGCAAAAAGACACATTCACCAATGGAGTAACTCACAGGGTGGGGCTGTTAAAGAACAACATCTACAAGAGAGAGCCTTCCCATGCTGATGGTGCTTTTAACTCGAGCAAATGCAAGATTGCACTCTCTCTGTTGCAATGCAGATCTGAGATAGATATGGCAGGCAATTCTTGTGCTCAGATGAATTTTATCTGCCATAAAAAATACAGCTACCCTTTCTAAATCACCACCATAAAACTCCAGAACGCAGGTTGGGGGAAAGAGACGTGCATCTGACAGACACTGTTAAAAATAAAAATACAAAATGCACGTTTAAGGAAACCGTCCTTGGCAAAGACGAAAACCTTTCCAAGAGCTTTGCTGAATGGCTTTCCAATTTTTCTCCCTAGCAATTATGTGTTAAGTATTTCAAGGCACATTATATTCAAGTGAGGGGGGGGGGATTTGTGCATCAATGCTCCTGCATTTATAACTTAAGAATATGTCAAATAGAGTATTAATGGAGTACACAGTTGTTGCTTTTTTATTTTCTTACAGCATTTTTCAAGATGCAGCATACAAAAATATTGGGAGATAAGAACAGATTAATGACATTCATCCCCAGAAATAATTTTCCAAGCAGGGAGCTGCAAGTTCATCATCTCATGGAGGCCCACCGATCAGGAAGTGTTAATTGGAGCCTGCCAATCAAGTCAGTGGATGGCAAAGCCCCTAATAAAAGCCCAAAGCCCCACACCCGACTTCCCTTGGTTTTGCCATATTATGCAACCCTGAGCCTTTGAGTGGGACTATGCTAAGAATAATCACAGCAATGGACCATATGTGCAGCGATGGGTCATATGATAGGGAGGGGAAGCAGGCACACTCTATAAAGCAGGGCTGGAGCCCTCCAGATGGTGCTGGGCTTCTATAATTGCCGCCCATTTGCCTGTGGGCTGGGGCTTATAGGAGTTGGAGTCTTACAACCCCTGGAGGGGCAGAGGTCCCCCTCCCCTGCTATGAAGGGAGATTAGTAAATTCTATAAAAGTAGGAGAAGTGGAGTTGGAGAAGTGGAATATATGGCAATGCCTGATGTTGCTGAAGCTAAGTAGATGCAACCACTGCCTGGATGTAAGACCCCTGGGAAGACCCATAAAAGCATGAGAATGGAAGAATGGATGGAAGGTGGACCCCTTCCATTCTTCCTTTGCTTCCTGCATTTCATCCAAATGGTGTGAATCCTTTCTGCTCTGGCAAAGGAGTAAAGGTGCCATCTGTCACTCAGCTAATGTGACGCCCTAACATCTAAATACTGTCACCTAGTAGCAAAGGTTAGTATTCATCAAGGAATGCAGTTTCAAGGCCAAGCCATCACAAAGCACACCCACTAGCAATTCCACCCCATTAAATGCATATCCATCTATCACATTTCATCCCGGTACAGTATTTCTCTCCTAAAAATAGAAGGCTGAAACTGTACCATGCAGATGCAGACCTTTTCGTTGGATCAAATACAAAGGGTAGATTTTCAGTGGGTGACCTTGTGCCAGTTATCATGTTAGCCTTCAAAATGGCAGCCTTTTCAGCAGAACATGCAAGTCTGTTCAGTCCTGGCTGGCAAGCCCATTTTAACAGGGGGCACCTTGGGAAATGTACATGAACATGAGAAAGATCATTAGAAAATGGGGCAAAAGTGCTGCCATCATAATCAGCAGAATTAATTCAATATACAGCATGTCTGAATGCACCCAAAGAGTCAGATAAATTGAGGGGCAGAGTATAGAAGATTTCAGTTCCATGATACAAAGAGGTGGAAGAAATGAGGATTCAACTGTTCGAGCCATTAAAAAAACAACACACCACGAACCCCATTACACTCTCCTAGCTCACTACATCCTCATGTAATCTACACTATATACCGTACTTTGGGTGGGGGTGGACAACGTCACAGCTCTTAGAAGTATTAACAAATACGTTCACCCTACAGTCAGTCTGAGAATACAAACGCTCCCGCTAATCATTATTTCTTCTGTACAGGAGTGCAGAGTGAAAGCAAAATTGCACGTGGGGAGTCCTGATCACTGCCAAGAAATACTGTGTTAGCGAGAAAGCGACAATCACGAAAGTCGGAGCACTTAGCATAGCAGCCAGCTTGCTCTGGTCCTCCGCAGGGGTGCACAAGAAAGGCAAGTCAGTTGCTGCAGCACCTTGGAGAGCTCCTAGTGAGCTCTGACAAAGGTTGGAATTGACCAGAGGGATTCTGAATTTCTGCATCCAAGTTAACCTCTCCTAGGCTCCACACCAGAGACTCTTAAAGGCCTGAAGGCAGGCACTCCAATACACATAAATACCACACAGCTGGTGTGCTCCCTGCACCACTGAACTGGCGAGCTACTTTGAGATGCAGTACTCTCAGGGGAAGACAGCTGTGAGGGACCTGGATTCTATTCTACAGGCTCTAGTGCTGTGGTACCTGGTTCAGTGGGTTCCTGCCTGCCAGACTAAGGGTCCATGGTACCCTGAAAAGCAGAATTAGGCTGAAAATCAGTGCTCTGGTCTGGCTCCTTTGTCAGTAATACTGTAGCTTCCAATTTCGTGTCCTAGTCACTGCCAGACTCCAGGGACATGACAATAATATTGTTTGTTGCAAAGAGTTATGGGGTTCCAAATTAGAATGCCCAAATGACTCCCCTCTAATAGGAAAGTCAGGTCTGAACTCTGGTGGCAGCTATGTAGCCAAAATGAAACCACTGAGAAATCTTATTGGTTCTGATTAATGTTTCCTCTAGGGGCCTCAGAGGCTGGAGGTGGACTTGAGAGCAGGCCTGTCCAAGAATCATAGGTTTGTACAACCATCTGCCATCAGCAATCCAAGGCAGTTATGTCAGGCTTTGGAGTGGTCAGTAACACAAAGAAGTTCCTCTATTCAGCAGTAGTCAGGGGAACACAGCAGGCTATTTCCAGGAAGCTGACAAATGCCTTTCTTTCCCCAGGCTCAACAAATCATTCTTAGGCATCAGAGGACCTCAGCAACATGGGATGGTAGTGTGAGCATGCCGTCATATACAGACACATCACACAGCAACCTAGAATACTTGCCCAACTCACTGGAATGTGCAGGGCCAGCGCTGTTTTTATAAATCCCATGAAATATCTCTGGCTTCTCACATTTCAAATTTATTCATAGATGCCAATGGTCCATATTTATTTAAAGGAAATGGGAAGGAGGAGGAAACTGCAGTGTGCAATCTCACACAAGAATCTGGCAGGTGTGCTCTCACACCTAGCCAATGCCCCACCCCCATTTTCCTAAAATGAATATGTTAATTGACTTAAATGCACGAGAGTTTAAGACTGCCTGCTGGCTAATACTCATGTTGAGCCAAAGAACTCGTATTATTGCAAGGGCAGGGTTAAGGAGGTAGAGAAACCATCAAGCTGGGTTAAACCAAACAGTGGGGCAATCCTAACTCTTACCTACCTTAATCAGGCATGTTTAGAGGTATCGGAAACCTAACTCAGAATCCACTGCCACTGATTCCAATGTTGGATATCACCACATTTAGTACTTGAGAACGCCCTTCCCCCAATTTTGCCAGTCTTACACTTACCAAAAACATTCTGACTTTGCTACGAACGTCCATCAATATTTTCACTGGGGGAGCTGCTCTAAAATTTGATTCACATTTTGCTTTAGATGACATTTCCATGCCAACTCTTTTTTATAATCTAAAATGGAATAGATTGCTGAGTAGAACTGCAAGAAGGCATTCTATATTCTATGGGCATACAAACTAACTAGGTGTCTCTGGGCAGACTCAGAACTTTGCAAGACCAGAACCAGATGTGCTTGATTGGCCTTTTGGCAGGCCAGAGTTGTTAGAAGAGGAGGAGGAAGAGGAGGAGGAGTTTGGACTTGATATCCCGCCTTTTACTACCCTAAGGAGTCTCCAAGTGGCTAACAATCTCCTTTTCCTTCCTCCCCAACAACAAACACTCTGTGAGGTGAGTGGGACTGAGAGACTTCAGAGAAGTGTGACTAGCCCAAGGCCACCCAGCAGCTGCATGTGGAGGAGCGGGAAAGCGAACCCAGTTCACCAGATTACGAGTCCACCGCTCTTAACCACTACACCATGCTGGTTAGGATGGGAAGACATCAGTAGGTTATTTATAGACTAGACCTGGCACCTTACAGTATATTGCCTGCTTCTGTTTATTTGGATGCAGGCAACATGCATACAATCAATGATAACTTAACCTGGAGCCAGAACTCATTGCGTTGAGGTTTGAACCTGTTTTCAGTCTGAGGGCAAGACCGCAGACTATCTGAAATGGAATGCAAGCGGAAGTGCCTGCTTTGGCCAGGATGGAAGACCCAATATCTCCAATGAGGCAAGAATCTGGCTATGATGCCCAGAACTCGGGGGGGGGGGAGGCTACTTTGAATTGCTCAAGGTAAGGCGATGCAGCTAGAACTGCAGTTTTATAGAGGCAAAGACCAACCAGCAGCTAGTAGCTAGTAGCTACTATATCTAATAGAAATCTAGCTATAGATGGTTCAGCATATCTTTGGAAAAACTGGCTGCAGAACTACTGATATAGCAGCCTTGTTAAGACTTGCAGTTCCTGCCTTGGGCCCAAGAACCTCCTTGATGGTACCATGAACAGTGACACTGTCTTGATAACTCTCGGCCGAGAACACAAGAAGAATCCAATGCATCGTCCTGTTTCTCTCTATGGCCAACCACACAGCTATGGGAAGCCCATATGCAGGACCTGAGTACAACAGCACTCTCCACACTTATGATTTCCCAGCAGATGGTGTTCAAGGGGTGAACTGCCTCTGATTCTGGAGGCAGTATAAAACCATGGAGAAGACAGGCTTCTTCTCCATGAATATGACTAATCCTCATTTAAAGCCATCTCCATTTGTGGTCATCACTACATCTTATGGAGGCAAATTTCACAGTTTAAATATATACTGCGTAAATGAAGTCCTTCCTTTTGGTTTGTTCTGAATTTGCCTTTCTTTTCTTTCTTTCCCCTTTTTTTTGTAGCTGCCACACGCTGGGCAAATGTTTTTGTTCAACCATCCCCCACCCCGCCCTGATGCACAAGTGTTCTCTAATCAATGAGACAAGGTGAAGTGGCTGACTCAAGTGGCAGGTTCTGAGTGCTGCTCAGAGTGGATTGTAAAACACAACAATCCGCCATAAAGTTCTCTTGCACAAATCCCACTGGAAAAAAATAAATAAAGGGAACTTCATTTAATTGGAGCTTCCCCGTGAGAGCTTTGTGGTGGGTTGGGCCCCAGGTTAGAATTTAGAATAGGCAAGATCTAGGCAATAATTCCCATGGATTCTAATGCATGTCTTTATTCTTTCCTGTTTCAATTAGTGGGACTTTTAAAGAGCCTAACTTGAGTTGACGTGTGCTGTATCTGTGTCGGAGAGCCATTTGCATTTTTTTGCCTCGGGCACCCAAATGTCTTGAGCCGGTCCTTCTTGGTGATGGTGCCAGAGACTTCATTGGGTAACTTTGATCCAGTTACACAATCTTTTTTTCTGCACTTCTTTGTTGTTTCCTTTGCCTTTTGTTTACATGCTGCGGGGGCCTTGGAGTACAAAGAACTGACTGATTTAGGTTAATACAGATCCCAGAAGCCTATGGTGAGGGGGGGAATGTTGTTTCTTGAGGCACACCCTGGAAACACTTTATTAACATACACAGGAGTATTATACTGAACTGGAAAACTTCCATGAAACTCATTTATTCACTTATCTTGCCATGAGTTCCCAACTGTATTCATAATTTTGAATACATTGTAAAATCCAAACTTAAAGCCTAAATGCCAAGGGATCAGTCTCTTAGAGCATCTACGTCTTCATCCTGCTTTCTCAAATGCACTGTGTTCAATTTGATGCTACATATAGGAGTTAAAACTCTCTCAGGCATATTTAATAGCCTGAACAATTTTATTTACTTGAAGCTTCTTCCAAGCCAACAGTCAATCTCACGAACAGTTCAGCAGAGAGACTAGGCTTGGGCAAGGGAAAGATGGTCCACAATTCAGATAACTGTACTCTGAAGTCTCCATATCCATCAATGGAGTTTTTGACGTATTCCCCTGCTTTTGGGTGGAATAATAACACTCAAAATAGAATTAAAATCAAGGAAGTGTGGTCTAGGGTGTCGAGCAAAAAAATCTCTGCATGCTGCACTATGAACTACCTTCAAAACTCAAGAGGCGCATCAGAGGTTGTTTGCAAAGCATCATGGGTAGCAAAATTCAGAAGGAGGCAAAAACAGGCTGGTTTTGCTTTGAAGCTGAAAGTCAAGCAATCACTGAATGAGTTTGCATGCTACGAAAAGGGTGTGTTAAATCTGTATTGTATGAAGAGCATTGCCAACAACTCAATTGTTGCCGGAAGTCATTTGTTAAGCCTCTTCAAAGGAGAAGAGATGGAACGATGGGAGAAATCATGGTTTGGGAAAAGAGAAGACAAGGAGTAGAAACTGGTTTTGAAAAAGGATAACAGGGCCAGAGGCTGTTTAAACAATGGCAGGACCGGCCCTACCATTAGGTAGAGTAAGGAAACTGACACAAGAGTTTGATGTTGGGCAGGGCAGCAGCTTCCTGGCTGCTCTCACTGTAGAGGGACAGCTGTGTGTGCCATGTAGCTTTCCAGCAGTTCCATAAGGAGCCTGCTTCTGCTAGGTACAGTGGAGGACTCTATTCCTTGCCAACAATGAAATAAGCTGCTAGTCCAGTTGGCTACTGTACATTGAATGATGGGTGCCCCATCTTGTGTTTTGACTCAGGCAACAAAATATTTTGGGCCGGCTCTAGCCAACAGGACTGTCAAACCAACAGTGGGCTAATGCCTACACACACACTGAAGTCATCTCATTCATCCTAAATACACCTAAATGTCTGACACACACACACACACACACACACACACACACACACACACACACACAACTTGCCTTCCACATTTCAGTTGTTTGCAACAATGGATAACAACATTGCAGAATCGATATACTGTATCAACAGCTACAAAGCCTGTTGCTTCATAGAGATCTGTGCAATGAGGGTGTTGTTTAATAAGGGATGCACTGCGTTTTCCATAGAGTTGTGATGAATTGAGACAATTATTTAAAATCCTTCAGAGTTTTGTTGACACACATTCTGGTCATTTGTTAGCCGAGGCAGAAAAAGAGCAACTTATAAAACTAGAAACAGCATTAGAAAGAAAGGGGGGGAAACTGGTTAACTTCGTTGTAAATAAGGTTTTGAAAATATACCACCTGTTGTTTTATAGGGTTCCCCTCCCCCTTTTGTTCTTCCTAAGATAATTAATCATTGACACATTTGGCAGCTGAGTACAACACAACACATAACAGTGCATCGTGGTAACTGGAGAACATATTCCACTTACGGAAGATAGAACTGTGGGGCATATAAAAAATTCACAGCTTTCAAGCGATATGCTGGGGGGAGAGGGAATATGCTGGCTGCAAAGAGCAATCATTTGTCTGATGTCTGCCTTATCATCTGCGAGTTTCCATAAATATGGAGAGTGGTTTTAGCAACCAGATTCACAAGAATAATAACATAATCATAGTATGTTGAGAGGAAAAAAGAGTGCTGCAAGATTTTGAAAAATCTGAGTAGGCTGGAAAGAGATATGAAAAGCGGGGATTCCAGAGGTTCAACAGATTGGTGATGTTGACTTCCCTCCTTGCTCAAGGATGTACACACGTGCGCGCGTGCACACACACACACACACACACCCCAGATCTACCATGAATGACTTCTAGCAACCTCCTAGTTCAAAAGAGGCAGGCCACTCTGCGTCAGTTGCTGGAGAACAAAAGCAGGAGAGGGCCTCTTGCCCTGATGCCCAGCTTCTGAGATTTCCTTGGGCATCTGGTTGGCCACTGTGGGAAACAGGATGCTAGACTAAATTGACTTTTTGTCTGATCGAGCAGGGTTCTTGTGATCTTATGAAGAAGAAGCTTGTCCCAGGAGGCATTACAGAGAACCCTCTCTGTTCTTTGAAGGGCCACATAACAGGGGTCACCAACCTGGTCCCATGGGCACCATGGAGTCCACGAAAGCTTCCAGCTGTGCCACTAGGTAGGTGCCCCAGACATGCGTGTGTGCCCACACACACACACACACATGTCATAATAGAAAATAAGGGACCAGTGGCCCAGCCTTGGAAGAAAAACCTGTCAAGTCTAAGAGCTTGCCTGAAAAGTTAAGCCAGTCTAATCCAAAACAACCAATAGAGTAAGTGAATTTAGAACTTACGAGAGAGGAGCTCAGAGTTCTCCAAAAGCACTCCTTATTGGTGGCTCATTTGGAAATCAGTATGATCACCTCTTTGGCTACAATCCTATGCACTGTTTCCTTAGAATAAATCTCTTTGGACTCAGTGAGCGCCACTTCTGCGTAAGCAGGCATAGGACTGCACTGTTTGGATTTAAGTCCTGTGCCAAAAATGTTGTCCCACTTTCATGGCACTCTTATTAGGCCTTGAGAGTGGGCACCATCATATCAGCTATCTAATGTATCTGTGGGGAGCTGGCGCGTGGAATTTGGGCGGTAGTTGTTTTACTGTGAAGAGGGGCTTTTCAGGACATATGTCAGTGGGCTTCCCTCACCCATATTCCAATAATAATAATAATAATAATAATAATAATAATAATAATTGTTCCACATGACATGACATGGCATTGCTCCAAAATGAAGTATTGGGAGGAGAGGGAAAGGGCAACCTGCCTATCTGCCAATAACAGCCCCTTCAGAACTTTTTGCGGCTGCAATATATACACATTGCTGGCACCACTTACCCCAAAATGCCTCCTAGAAACAATTTTGCAAAGACTTTTCTTCCCACCACCTAACCCACCCCCCAGCTTGAATAACATGAGGGGCAGGTAAGTCCTGCTCCTCATAATCAATTACAAGATGTGACAGAGAGAGAGAGAGAGAGAGAGAGAGAGAGAGAGAGAGAGAGAGAGAGAGACCATTTGAATGGCAATGCCCATCAAATGGAACGGGGGGCTATCCCCCTCAAATATTTTATTGGGGCGTGGGGCAGAAGGGACCTAGATCCCCAGGAGTTGGCGTATATGTACCCATATGTATAATTTTTACTCCCCTGCCCTTTCCCAAACAATAACAGCAGCTGCCAAAAGTTCACATCTGAGAAGAAATGATAAGAAGCTTACGATCTTGGTTTTGACAACGCAAGGGATAACCAAGGAAGAAAAGAGAAGGGAGAAAAGGAAGGAACTGGAAAGACAGGAGTAATGTAGAATACCCTAGGACCAATGAAGTTATGAACACTTCAGTTTCATCTTGACCGAGAATAAAGAGTGCAGGATTAGGGGAATGACTTGAAGGAAAAGAGAGAGGTGCAACACGCAAAGCTGTCCTATACTATGTCAGACCATTGGTCCACCTAACTCAGTATTGTTACACTGACAGGCCGTAGTTCTCCAGGGCTTCAGAATAGAGACCTCCACCAGCACTTCCTGGAAAAGTTGGGAGTTTCTGTATGCATGCAAAACAGAAGCTCTTCCACTGTCCCCTTCCCTTCCTGTGCGATGGGATCACACAGGTATTCAGGGAGGATATTCCAGGAATAAGGGGGCAGAGTCTTTCACTGCAGCTTCACCACACATTCATACATGGGTTCCCTGTGCTGCATGGGGCGCTTGCACACCATTGTAATAGATTCCTGGTGGATGCTGCTGGTGGTGTCTTGACTCTGCATGGGATGCAGGCCAGTCACACGAGGAATATGAGCTTCAAGTTGAGGAATCCACAATGCAGGCACTGCTTAGCTAGGCTCCCCTTCTCTGCACATGTTGGGATACTGCCAGGGAGACAGAGGCATCAGGCAGCCTCCACGGCGTCTCCGGACGATCTCCCAGTATCCCGTAGAACAGCATCAGTCAATTAGCGACATGAGCCTCAGACACGTTCCGAGACTTGTTCACACCCTTTCTGCAGAGTTTCCACAACGGAAGATTCAGCCAGGAGAGCATATCTACAGCTTTATTCAACACTGATCAGAACAAATGAAAAACATGACTGCTTGCATCTGTGTCCAGGAAAACAGCCGGGACAAAAGTATATACAAAACGGAAACTCCCAGTGAGCAGGAAGTAAACAGGCATGTGACACACAACAATCATGCCTGACCATTTAAGGTGGAACGGAACTATATCCTAACAGCACATACATTGACCCTCAGACTCAGAGCCATGGAAACCAGAAGAGAACACAGCACCAAGAAAGGGAGGTGAATGAGTTTGTATTTATGACCAACACCAACAAAATGCTGATGAGATTGGGCAACCTGCAGCTCCCTAGGTCCCTGACTGTTGCCCATACTTGCTAGAGTTAATGGGTACAGTCCAACAATATCCCCATCTCTGTTCTGAAAAGATAAGAACAGGGTTGGAGGACTAGAGTTTCAACAACCCTTACTTCTATCCCAGTATCATTTCATTGCAGCCCCCTATAAAATCTGCTGTAACACCCTGCACACCAATGGCAAATGCATTCAGTGCTTGGCTTCTCCACCGTAAGAAGCTGCAGAACTGCCATGGATTAGATGGTTTGACACTCTGCTGTGAAGCAAGTGACCTTGGCTTCCATTATATGTCTTCAGGACACAGCTTGAGAGCCAGTCAATTATCTAGCCGTGGTGTTTGTGTAAGGACGGCATGGCTGGCAAAATTGGACACCAGTGGTTGCCAGGTGAACTTTGTGTGCTGAGCACAGGGGATGAAAACACAGACCTTTGCAGCTAGAAGAGAAAATTTCCCCAGCAAGCAGCCATAATAGAGATAATAGGATTGACTCTGTATTCAAGCCTTTGCAGCTTTGTAAGTCGTTTTGCACAGCTCAGTGCTGGGTGGCAAAACATTTTCTATCTGTGAAGACACCTGGACTGGAGTAACAGAAACAAAAGGGGCTAGATTGTCCTCATTGTTCGAAATATTAGCAGAGGAAATAGAATGTGGGATTTTTAATAGAGGCTGACATTGTAATGGTGTCCATGCCATGATGCGCCTTTTGGGTGGTGTTTCTGAACCTGTGGAACACTCTCCCCACTAGGGATGTCAGAGAATTTTGACCAAAACAGAAACTGGAGGATAAATTGCCACTGCTCATTTATTTGTCCCATGTCTGGAACAAAAATCAATCCAGCAAATATGATTGGTATTCACTGCTCTTGCTTTCAGTCTGCAAATGATACATAATTAGGTTTTTTGTTTTCTCCATTTGCTTTGTGTTTCCTGTCCTTTTGCACTCTGAAAAATACCGTGCACTTTACAAAGCATGTGCTGAGCTGCCTTGGCCTCTTCTGTGTCAGCATCCTACGGGGGTCGAGATGCCAGCTGGCTAGCCCCCAGCTGGATCATGCCCTTCCGGCGATGACGACCCCCCGATCTCTGATGCGACGTAAATCAGCGACTCAGATTTCAAAGCCTGAGCACACTATATTAGCAGAGCATACTGCACAAACAGAAGTGGTGTGAGGCTTGTGGAAGCATACTAACAAGCTACAGATTTATTAAGCATAAATCAGGACAAAGAAAACATGTCGTCTCTCTTTCGTCTCCTCAGATAGATAGATAGATAGATAGATAGAGAGAGTGAAAAGCGAAAGCTACACACACAATGGAAGTTCCCAGCAAGCTGCGCTGGTATGTAAACAGACATGTGACATGCAACAGTTCCATGTCGGCAACTAAAGGTGGAATGGAATTTCCCAACATTCTGAGCCAGCTATAAGAGTAGAGAGCCCCAGTGAGTCACTGATAATTTAGAAGGAACAGGGGAAGCAACAGATACTTTCCTTTCACTACATTGGTAAATCATTCCCATGTAAAAAAAAACACACCATTTGTACAAAACAAGCATTAGGTAAGGGGGGGGGGTGCTTTCAACCAACTGTCATGCACTCCTTTGGGGGATGCCATGGGGCTGATCCATACTATTGTTAAATGAGAAGAGAACACCATACGGACGAGGAAGAGATAATAGAGCTACAGGAAACATACCACCCACATTAACGTAAAATAAGGATGACCCCATGATATTCTGGTTTGAGCAACATCCCTGGTTCCAGGCACCTCTCCTTGCAGGAACCAACGAGTGCACAATTCCTTGGAAATTCCATCAGGTCATATTTTAGAGTTAGAAAACAGAGTGGCTGATAGTCTATACAGATTTGGGGAGGAGATGTTGTACAATGGGAAGGGGGAATTCCTCACATTGCACCAATAACCTATCCACAGCTTTTGCTGCAGCCCGGAACAAAACCAGGTGAAAAATATTTTATTTATCTCTGCAGAGGTGCCCATGCACCAACACATTTACTTGTGGTTTGAGATCAGGCAGCAATATAGCTGTCTTCTTTAGATTAAAAGAGGAGGGGGTGGGGGATTACGCTGGAGAGTGGGTGGGTAATGAGGATAACTGAAATAGAGTCTTTATGCTAAATAATGTTGCTGCCATGGTGATCCCTTGCCTTTCTGTTTTGTACTGAGTCAAAAGCTCTTGCCTGCTTCTTCTTTTTGCATTTGAGTTCAGCTCTTTTCCAGATGCAGAGGTGGCAGTGCAGTTTTGGCAGCATGTGGAACAGCAGGGGCAACAGGAAGCCAGTTGAATGTGATTAGCCTACAACATCAAGAGCTAGACCAGGGGTTGTCAACTTGATCCCTACTGCCCACTAGTGGGTGTTTCTGGATTCTAGGTGGGCAGCAGGGGGTTCTACGGCACAGGCTGAATCCTGCTTCCATTGAGCACTGGTGGGTGGTAAAGAAATTTTAGCTTCAAGAAAGATGCATTAGTGGGTGGTAGGCATAAAAAGGTTGACTACCCCTGAGCTAGGCTATGCACGCAGGTTCTGTTGCATCATCATCATTATCATCATCATCCCTAGCCTAGGAACAAACCAGACTCTGAAATGTTCTTTCAATATCAGCTCCTCTTCGAAAGCACATTGCCTTCCTGCTTAAACAGCCAGGCCACTTTCAGGACTTTCATTTAAGAAGTCTGCATTTGCAAGGATCAGATGTTACTAAGTATTCCATTCAGGCAACTGTTGGTCCCACCAACACTGCAATACACTGTGTTGTTTACACTGAGGCAGAGGCAGGTGTATGTGTGTGTGAGAGAGAGAGTGTGACAGAGAGAGAGAGAGAGAGGATGGAGTCCTTAAGTTGGGTTGGTAAAGTAATAAGCACTCGGTGGAGCTCTCCGTTGTTACAGAGCAGATAAATTGAGAATGACTGGAAGGGAAGATAATACAAGCAGAGCCATTGTTAAGGAGGCTTGCTGGGCCCATGCCCAATTCAAGCTGTAAGTATTTACGAGCCCCTAAATGGCTTAGGATCCAAATACATAAAAAAGCGCAAACACAGTATCAACCATCTCTAGCCCTACGTCCAGCAAGGGAGGTCCTGTTGCTAATGCCACCACTCAGGAGTGGTGTGTGTGTGTGTGTGTGTGTGTGTGTGTGTGTGTGTGTTGCCTGGCGACATGGCCTTCTCAGTGGTGGCTCCGTATTTGTGGAATGCCTTCCCTAGTGAGAGGCATCAGATTCCCCCATTATGCCTTTTTGATGATATATACATCCCTTTTTACCCAGGCATTTAATGGATGGAAATCCTGTACCATGCAACCTAGAAACTGCTAGTTCGAGAGTAGGTGTTTCCTTTTAGAAGGTTGTTTTTAACTGTTTGGGCCAAATTTCACCAGCACAAAGTGCCAGGAGACACAAGGACAAGAACTAGGAAATTTTAGGCCTCTGCTCTGCTTCCCCTTGTGCTGAGTAACTTAGGGCTGCAGACCAGAGACATTCCCACTAGGGCTGGGGTAAGACTCTCAGCCTTGGAGGCCAAACACAGCCTTCTGAGCCTCCAAACTCTCCCAAGATGTCATCCCTCACTGGCACAGCTTTGTAGCCCAAGTGATTTTTCCTGGTTGAAATGTGTCCTTTGCACTCTGCTAACACCTCTTCCTTGAATGAAAGGAGGCTGGAGAAGGACATGTACAAACCGGCCTACTGTACAAAGCATTTTGTACTTGCAGCTTGTATATGTATTGCTGCATTTTTGTCCCTGACCTTGCACATCACCGTTGGTAGGTTTCCCAGAAGAGAATGTGGCCCTTGGCTATATATATATCCTTCTTCCAGATTCCAGGGGGACTGTCAAGACCTCAGGGTCTCACTTCCTATCCTCATTGAACAAGGCTGTGGATGTAGAGCAAGAGAAGGTATCAGCTCCAGGTATTCCTTCTGCACTCCAATCCAGACAAGCCAATTGCTCTCCTCTGACCTGGGAGGGCTAGAAAAGCTTTCAAGTGAAACTTGGGTACTGCTTGGGCAAAATCCAGCTTTATCTTGTCTGCCTGGCTCTTATTCCTGGTTCTTTTTCCTCTGCCTGCAGGATTCACCTCCCCACCCAGACCCAAACTCAGGGACTCCTGTCTCCTTCTCCCCATCTTGCCAACAATCTAGGTTACCTGTAGCTTAACATAGTGACACAACTAAACCTTAATTACCCTGCAGTTGAAAGACAAGCTCCTTGTCTTTCAGTAATAGTGCCACTGTATTCTGCTCTGGTCAGACCTCACCTGGAGTACTGTGTCCAGTTCTGGGCACCACAGTTCAAGAAGGACACTGACAAACTGGAACGTGCCCAGAGGAGGGCAACCAAAATGGTCAAAGGCCTGGAAACAATGCCTTATGAGGAACGGCTAAGGGAGCTGGGCATGTTTAGCCTGGAGAAGAGGAGGTTAAGGGGTGATATGATAGCCATGTTCAAATATATAAAAGGATGTCATATAGAGGAGGGAGAAATGTTGTTTTTTGCTGCTCCAGAGAAGCGGACAAGGAGCAATTGATCCAAACTACAAGAAAGAAGATTCCACCTAAACATTAGGAAGAACTTCCTGACAGTAAGAGCTGTTCGACAGTGGAATTTGCTGCCAAGGAGTGTGGTGGAGTCTCCTTCTTTGGAGGTCTTTAAGCAGAGGCTTGACAACCATATGTCAGGAGTGCTCTGATGGTGTTTCCTGCTTGGCAGGGGGTTGGACTCGATGGCCCTTGTGGTCTATTCCAACTCTATGATTCTATGATTCCTCTTGGCAATCATAAAAGCAAGAAAAAGGAGCCAGGTCCTATCCTCTAAAGATAACAAAGACATCAGGGAATGATCTAACAGCCTGAATGGATTTTGGCCACGACGCAAATTGGATTTCATCTGCATAGAGCAACCTAATTTTTCAATGTGTTCCTACTGCCACTGAAGATACAATTTCTCACCTTGAGCTTCTGATCTCACAGCCTGCTCCTTGGCACTGCTGAGTATGTATGTGCGGCAGATGTATAAAAGGGACACACATTCACTTTTGATGGGAATGGTCAACTTACCTCTCTGAAGTAGCTTTCTTGGCGTGGTCCCGCCATGGCATTGCAAGCTGAAAGGCAAGTAGAGGAAAGCTGCATTAGATTAAACTGAAATCAATGGGCGTATGTTGGAGATACATTATAGTGGGCATGCTCTCAAAGGGCTGAGGTCACTTCTAGACCGTCAGCATTTTACAGGAAAGATTTGAGCCCTTGCTAGAAATTCAGGTTTGTGCAATCAAAGCAGATTAAAGTGCTCTGTTGCCCTGGAACAACAAGCTAACTTTTCTTTTCTTTTAAATAACTTTTTGCAGTTAGGAAAGCGTGGGGAAATGAGCTGAAAAGTGTGGAATGAATGAATGATTAACAGGAAGGTGTATAAACAGTGTGTGAGCAAATCAGGATGAATCCTCCTTATCATAGAATTCCTCCTCAAACAACTCTGAAGAAGAGCTCAAAGTACTAGCTGCTGGGGAATAGCAGGAGATGGCTCCTGCTTGTGAGCCTTCCTAGGCAACCTGTTATCACATTGTTGTTGCTTGTGGTGGTGTTCATCCTGTTGGCCATTGGGAGCAACGGAATGCTAGACTACAGCAAAAAGAGCTCTCCTTATGTCCTTAAGCTGTTCTTATGAGTTTCTCTCTCTCGTAACACTTAACATGGACGTACGGCAAAACTGAATGTTGGAAGATTCAGGACAGACAATAGAAAGTACTTCTTCACACAGCATAAACAGTGGAAATCACTTCCACAGGAGGCAGTGATGGCCACCAACTTAGATGGTAAGATTTGACAGATTCATGGAGGAGAAGGCTACTGATTGGCTACTAGCCCTTGTGGCTATGTTTTGCCTCTGCAGTGGAGCGGGGAAGGGGATGCTTCTGAATACCAGCTGTTGGGAACCATGGGAAGGGAGAGTGCTCATGTAGGTAGGACCTCCTTGAGGGTTTCTGACACGCATCTGGTTGGCCACTTGATGAGCCACTGGACTGATCCAACAGGCTCTTCCTACATCCTTATGGGAGGGGGAATTCCAGTCTTGCTCACGTGCACCAGGAACCATCTCCATGCTGTGTAAAGCTATCAACATGCCAAGGGTATAACAAACACGATAGCTTCCTTGGGACAGAAAGGGTCACAGGTTATGGTGCCTTCAGGATGCCCCTTCCCTGTGCATGGGCCATCACATGACTCCGAGCACCTTGGGCTGTAGCTCACATGATCCAGCTGTAAGGAATTAAGAGAACATCCTTTTGCAGAAGGTCTTGCAGGTCTAGAACACATCCGACTTTAACTTGACAGCTTTATTCCAGTAGTCTCACAGCAGATTTCTCACCCAAAAGCTTCACTTTCCCTCACTCCTCATTCTATTATTTCTCACCTTTTCCCACCACCATTTCTGCTTTCTGCCAAATGATTGATTAATTCTGAAGCGCAGTCTCTGAGTGTTCCTTTCCTCACCTTTGCTATTGTGTGGGGATTACACCAGTGAAGCAGCATCTCTCAGACCTGTCCTACTTATTAACCTTTTGCATTGTTTGGTGCCCATTTTTCCTTTTGCACAAGAGATACTGAATCTGACCTCATGTTAGCCAACCAGCTTTTTTGGTCCAGGCGTAATTGAAAAATTCTCGAGTCCCGAATGGAAGTGTTTATTGGGGTCAAAAACTTCTGACATTCCAGATCCCAGAAATGTATTAAGTTATTTGGTCTACCTGGCACAAGGCTATTAGGGAAGAAACACAAAAACCTACAAAACTACTTTCTTTTTTAATCACTGTAGAATCTTCTGAGTTGCTAAGAGTATCAGAGGCCCCATCTGCACTACACCTTAAGAGCAGTATCATACCACTTTAAAGAGGCATGGCTTCCCCCAAAGTATCCTGGGAACTGCAGTTTGGTAAGGTTGCTGAGAGGTGAAGAGACTCCTATTCCCCTTACAGATCTGATTTAACAATCCACCCCTTTCCCTAGGAAACTGGGAATTGTACTTCTGTGAGGGGAACATGGGTCTCCTCAGCTCTCAGCATCCTGAACAAATGGCAGCTCCCAGGATTTTTGGGATTTCCCATATTCCATGCCTGCTAAAATGGTAGCCCCAGTACGTTTCCGAGCATTGGCTCCCAGTATGTTTCTGAGCACAATTCAAAGTGTTGGTGTTGACCTTTAAAGGCCTAAATGGCCTCGGTTCAGTATACCTGAAGGAGCACCTCCATCCCCATCATTCTGCCCAGACACTGAGGTCCACTGCCAAGGGCCTTCTGGCGGTTCCCTCCCTGCGAAAAGCCAAGTTACAGGGAACCAGGCAGAGGGCCTTCTCCACCCTGTCTCCTCCCATCAGATGTCAAAGAGATATACAACTATCTCGCGTTTAGAAGACATCTAAAGGCAGCCCTGTTTAGGGAAGTTTTTAATGACTGATGTTTTAATGTCAGATGGACGGGGTATAAATTTATTATTATTATTATTATTATTATTATTATTATTATTATTATTCCTTAAATGTATGGTATGGATGTGGCCTTAGTCAGCTTGGTATGTCCAAATATTTTTTTTAGCTTTGATGCCTCTGTTTGCACTTCAAACTAAAAATTGGTCTGGTCAGTTCCTTGCTCATATAACATCTCTTGTCAGTTATCAAGATCTTAGTTATTTTTCATACCAAATAATAATAATAAAAAATGAATTGCCAGAGATCTTGAAGAACATAGCCCACCTTTTCTGAAAATAAATATTTGACTGGAGGACCTGTGGTCTCACTGTATAAAACCACATCTGCCACAATACATTTAAAGCAGTGTCCTATCACTTTAAACAGCCATGGGTTCCTCCCAAAGAATGCTGAGAATTGTAGTTCGTTTCCCGGGAAGATGGGCTGACTGTTAAACCGTTCTGCAATTTGTAGCTCTGTGAAGCAAACAGAGGTCTCCTAGCAACTATCAGCACCCCTAACAAACAACAGTCCCTGGGGAGAAGCCATGGCGGTTAAAGTAGTATTGAAGTGCTTTAAATGTATGGTGCAGATGAGGCCATCAAGCAGGGTGCAGATTAGCCATGTAGCAGGACTATATAGAGAACAAGCAGGCTTGTTCTAGCACTAGATCTGATCTAATCTAACAAAAAAAAAATCTGTCAAACCATACAACATTTACACAAAATGTAGATGACGCACAGTAGCATTTCGATGCCGTTTGGTTATTCTGAATGAAAAAAAAAAAACTCTAAAGACTCATAATAGAAGCAATTAAGAAAAAGCAGAACTATAGATCTACTGCTCCAGATATTGTGTTACTGCAAGTTGAAGCATCCATTAGGATTTAAGCTACTTTTGTGTATTGTTTTAATATACCTTCACAGCATGCACTGTAATGGCTCCTTAGCAGCTATTAAAATGTAGGCTGGCTACATGAATTAACAATAATATATGCTGCCTATTCTACAGCTCCGTAACACCTAATGCATTTATCCATAGCCTTTTTATTATTCTTAACACAGAATCAGAAAGGAAACCATAACCCTGTACTGGCAATGTATGTGCCCATGTAATGTATCTCAAAAGCTGCAGTGGAAAGGGGAAATAAAAGGTTTCTCTATCAAAAGCATTTACGTGTGGGTCCCTTTTGAATCTGAATTCCTTCAGTTCGCATTTCACAAGTCCCAATCCAGAGCCCAGCTAATTTTGAAATACACACACACACACGCACAACAATCCATAAATAAAATCCAGTCACTGCAAAATTATTCCTGGTGCTATTATTCCTGGAGTGGACGGAGGAGGGAAGGGAGGCAATGAACACCAACAACAACTGCTTTCTTTCCTTTGTTTTTACCTGTCTTCCGTACCCAAACTCTTGGGCTAATTCATAAAATAGCTAACGGCTCCTGTGAACAACTAAGGCACCTGTTCCACAAGGGAGGGTACCACATCCTGTCCCTGCATCAGAGGCACTACAAGGGTTAAGGCCCTAGGAGAGGTCCCTGGGAGTGCCTACCTTGGCAGCAGTGGCACTGCCACCCGCTGCCTCCCCCCACCATTCCTGCTGCCTCACACTTTTAAGCTTAGCTGCAGTGGGCAGGCAACGGTGGCAACTGGCACACACCAATGGCAAGCAAAATTTCAGCCACCTGCTGTCATTTTAGTTTAAGTACCCCCTCCCTTAGGAGTGTCAATGGGTTCAGCCAATCAGATGACACTTTTGAGGTCACAGGGGCAATGATGGCTCCAGAGTGATGAGGGGGCAGGGCGGAGAGGGCTTGGCCATTCCCTCTTACTTGATTGGACCTGCAACACCAAAGGCAATATCTGATTCGCTTTGCTTGCCACCACTCTCATTTGAGGGGAAGGAGAGTAGATGGCTACAGCCTTGGGTGCCAGCACCGAACATTCTAGTGCACCACAAATGCTACTGCTTATCTCATGGGTCTAGTAGTGATGTATGGAAGTGAGAGCTGGACCATAAAGAAGGCTGATCGCCGAAGAATTGATGCTTTTGGATTATTATTATTTTATTATTTTTATTTTTATTATATGGCTAAGTACACCCCAGGTAGTGTGGTTGCTGACCTTGAGCCAGACATCCTGGAGAGTGAAGTCAAATGGGCCTTAGAAAGCACTGCAAATAACAAGGCCAGTGGAAGTGATGGTATTCCAGCTGAACTGTTTAAAATTTTAAAAGATGATGCTGTTAAGGTGCTACACTCAATATGCCAGCAAGTTTGGAAAACTCAGCAGTGGCCAGAGGATTGGAGAAGATCAGTCTACATCCCAATCCCAAAGAAAGGCAGTGCCAAAGAATGCTCCAACTACCGCACAATTTCACTCATTTCACATGCTAGCAAGGTTATGCTTAAAATTCTACAAGGAAGGCTCAAGCAGTATGTGGACCGAGAACTCCCAGAAGTGCAAGCTGGATTTAGAAGAGGCAGAGGAACCAGAGACCAAATTGCAAACATGCGCTGGATTATGGAGAAAGCTAGAGAGTTCCAGAAAGACATCTACTTCTGCTTCATTGACTATGCAAAAGCCTTTGACTGTGTTGACCACAGCAAACTATGGCAAGTTCTTAAAGAAATGGGAGTGCCTGATCACCTCATCTGTCTCCTGAGAAATCTCTATGTGGGACAAGAAGCTACAGTTAGAACTGGATATGGAACAACTGATTGGTTCCAAATTGGGAAAGGAGTACGGCAAGGCTGTATATTGTCTCCCTGCTTATTTAACTTATATGCAGAATTCATCATGCGAAAGGCTGGGCTGGATGAATCCCAAGCCGGAATTAAGATTGCCGGAAGAAATATCAACAACCTCAGATATGCAGATGACACAACCTTGATGGCAGAAAGTGAAGAGGAATTAAAGAACCTTTTAATGAGGGTGAAAGAGGAGAGCGCAAAATATGGTTTGAAGCTCAACATCAAAAAAACGAAGATCATGGCCACTGGGCCCATCACCTCCTGGCAAATAGATGGGGAAGAAATGGAAGCAGTGAGAGATTTTACTTTCTTGGGCTCCATGATCAGTGCAGATGGTGACAGCAGTCATGAAATTAAAAGACGCCTGCTCCTTGGGAGAAAGGCGATGGCAAACCTAGACAACATCTTAAAAAGCAGAGACATCACCTTGCCAACAAAGGTCCGTATAGTAAAAGCCATGGTTTTCCCAGTAGTGATGTATGGAAGTGAGAGCTGGACCATAAAGATGGCTGATCGCCGAAGAATTGATGCTTTTGAATTATGGTGCTGGAGGAGACTCTTGAGAGTCCCATGGACTGCAAGAAGATCAAACCTCTCCATTCTGAAGGAAATCAGCCCTGAGTGCTCACTGGAAGGACAGATCGTGAAGCTGAGGCTCCAATACTTTGGCCACCTCATGAGAAGAGAAGACTCCCTGGAAAAGACCCTGATGTTGGGAAAGATGGAGGGCACAAGGAGAAGGGGACGACAGAGAATGAGATGGTTGGATGGTGTTCTTGAAGCTACTAGCATGAGTTTGATCAAACTGTGGGAGGCAGTGGAGGACAGAAGTGCCTGGCGTGCTCTGGTCCATGGGGTCACGAAGAGTCAGACACGACTAAACGACTAAACAACAACAAGCCGCTTCTGGCGAACCACCGTGGTGATTCGAACCACCGATCTTCTGATGCTTTTGAATTATGGTGCTGGAGGAGACTCTTGAGAGTCCCATGGACTGCAAGAAGATCAAACCTCTCCATTCTGAAGGAAATCAGCCCTGAGTGCTCACTGGAAGCTGAGGCTCCAATACTTTGGCCACCTCATGAGAAGAGAAGACTCCCTGGAAAAGACCCTGATGTTGGCAAAGATTGAGGGCACAAGGAGAAGGGGACGGCAGAGGACGAGATGGTTGGACAGTGTTCTCAAAGCTACCAGCATGAGTTTGACCAAACTGCAGGAGGCAGTGGAAGACAGGAGTGCCTGGCGTGCTCTGGTCCATGGATCAGGCCCGGGGGCCAGATCCGACCCAATCGCCTTCTTAATCTGGCCCGCAGACGGTCTGGGAATCAGCATGTTTTTACACGCGTAGAATGTGTGCTTTTATTTAAAATGCATCTCTGGTTTATTTGTGGGGCATAGAAATCCGATCATTTATTTTTTTTCAAAATATAGTCCGCGCCACACAAGGTCTGAGGGACAGTGGACCAGCCCCCTGCTGAAAAAGTTTGCTGACCCCTGGCTTATCTGCTGGTTCTTTGGGGGGCTTTAAATGTCTTTAAGCCTGGGCTAAACATGTCAGTGCACCACATGAGTAATGACAACCAGGAGGCACGAGCGCATGACTGCCTCATGCAGAAATGCATGGAGTAGTCTCCTCTGAGGGCAGATAATTATTACTTAGATATTGCATTCTACATTTTGTGGGGTAGAAGAGTGGACTTCACCTCTTAATTAAAAATGACAACAGTCATCATCACCTAAGTTTGGCCAACAATGATGTCGAGGAAGAAGATTCCAAGCCTTTTTTTTTTATTGGAGAGAACAGCTTCACCAAGAAATAAAGATTTGTTATATCTATTGAGTTGATACACTTTGGCTGTGAGTCCTGGAAGACCTGCTCTCTGCCTTGCTTGCCTTTTCCACCTGGCCTGGGAGAGCAGGGCCCTGACTGACTCCAGCTACGAAAGCTGAGGTCTCTGAAAAGACTGTTGGGGGTGGGTGAGGGAGGGGACTGTTGCCGTTGCTGCTGTTGGATTTCTGTATTTTTATTTTAGATCTTTTGATTTACGTGGAAATTGTTCAGATTGGTTGTGCATTTTTAAATGTTTTATTTATTGTTTATAACCACTTTTGCTATGTCGTAGTGTATTTTTTCATGTTTTTAGCTGCCTTGAGCATGGTTTGAACTGTGGAAGGGCAGAATACAAATAAAATTATCTATGTATGCATGCATGCATGCATGTATGTATGTAATATCACTTGCCCAGGGCAATTAAAAAGTTTCTTGGTGACTTAGAAATTGAATAAAAATACATTTTTTAAAAAAATTAAGCCAGTGCTTTTTTTCCTAAAAAAATGTTTAGGGGTACTCTCATTTTGCTACTCATATTGAAATACTGCCCCTCAATGAGGCCAAACTTAGAAAAACTTCAAGATCCACAATAGCAACAGCAATAATAAGAATATCAGCCACATATGGCCATGATAAACAGCACATTCTAAGAAATGCAAGGAGACTTTAATTTGCTGCAAGTCAAAATTCAAAATCTTGCCACATAAATAGCTAAACTGTGTGAATTCGTGGTCAGCAGTATAATGAAAATTAGACAAATGATACAAATGATACCTGACCTAAAGAAACAAAAGCCAACCCTGATATAATATGTGTAAAGTCCTTTCAGCCTGAGACGTGATAATGGATTGCAAGATGGTGCCCCAGCGAACAGATTGCAAGCTTAGAATGGTGAAAAGTGGAAAAATTGAAGTAGAATCAGCCACAGCTCAAGCAATATGCAACATTATACAGACAGAGCTTTTAAAGTGAGTTTTGACCTCCCTTGTTCCCAGACTTCTGTTTCTTGATATCTCAGTGGTGCTGTAGAATGAACACACAACAGTGGTTTGCTGAAGTAACATTTTCTGCAGACGCTTTCCATTAAAAATATTAATACCACTCCTCTTTCTCCAAGTAGTTCAGGACGCTGCTGTACTTCCACCCATTTTATTCTCACAACAATCCTGTGAAGTAGGCCAGTCTCTAGTAGGTTGTGAAGGTCCCAAACTCAAGCCACAAGCTTTTTGTCCCAGCTGTTATTGCACCAACCTGCTCTCAGGCTACACCCAGGGATGCAAAAGAATTGGGTCAGAATAAAATGGAGGAATGGGCTTGGGGGAACCACTTCTGAAGAGGCCTCACTTTTTGTTAAACTGCATAATATATATTTTTAAAAGCTAGCACATGATGGTGAAATGCCTTGCCGTCCTGCTTATGCATTTGTTTGCTTAATATCTGTTTTATTAGTTACCATTAAAACAGGCAGATGCAAAGGAAGATCTAATAACTGAATTGCAAATACATAATTCCACATGCAAATAAACTGAAAAAGTAAAACAAATGCAAGTTAATAAAGGAGAATATCCCTTTTTAAAAACTGACTTGTTCCCAATGGACACACAAACACAAAAACCCAGTTATTCTTAATTTTAAAAAGAACACTTGGGGTGAGTGGGGAGGGGACTATTGCTGCTGTAGCAAAAGCAGAACGTCTTCCAGCCCCTTAAAACTAGCATCTTTATTACTGCATAAGCTTTAATGAACTAGAGGCAACTTCATCAGATGCAAACTATCCACTTACTGCATAAACAGATCACACAATGAAAGGAATGTGTGGTGGGAGCTGCAGGTCTACACAAGCTAGCTCAGTCGCCACCACTGCTTTTCCGGAGTTACATGGGACACGGGTGGCGCTGTGGGTTAAACCACAGAGCCTAGGGCTTGCCGATCAGAAGGTCAGTTGCTCGGTCCCTGCTCCTGCCAACCTAGCAGTTCGAAAGCACGTCAAAGTGCAAGTAGATAAATAGGTACCACTCCGATGGGAAGGTAAACGGCGTTTCCGTGCGCTGTTCTAGTTCACCAGAAGCGGCTTAGTCATGCTGGCCACATGACCCGGAAGCTGTACGCCAGCTCCCTCGGCCAATAAAGCGAGATGAGCACCGCAACCCCAGAGTCGGTCACGATTGGACCTAATGGTCAGGGGTCCCTTTACCTTTCCGGAGTTGCATACAACCCTTTGTTTTCAGATCATGTACAAATGTGTCATAGGAGGCAATCTCTTAGAACAGGTGTGGGAAACATTTGGCTCTGCAGGTGTTGAACTTCAACTCCCAGCAGCCCCAGAAAGCATAGTCAGGAATGATAGAAGTGGTAGTTTTGGTGCAAGCTCATTTTCTGCTGCTCTGCAGAGTGGAACTCGAACTGATGGCTTCAGGTGACAAGAAAGGAGATCCTGACTCAACCTCGGGAATATCTTTCTGACAGTAAGAACAGACTCCCTTGGGGGGGTGGGACTCTCATTCACTAGAGATTTTTAAGAAGTGGTTGGCTGCTTTAGTTGAGATTCCTGCATTGCAGGGGGTTGGACTAGATTGCCCTTGGGGTCCCTTCCAGCTCTACGATTCTACATCTGGAGAGCCAAAGGTTCCTGACACTTGTCTCAGAATAACACTTCACTGTGCAAAAGAAGAAAATTCCTACTTTTGATATGGTTTAATGAAATTTCTCGGGATGCGGGTGGCGCTGTGGGTTAAACCCCAGAGTCCAGGACTTGCCGATCAGAAGGTCAGCGGTTTGAATTCCAGTGATGGGGTGAGCTCCTGTTGCTCGGTCCCTGCTCCTGCCAGCCTAGAAGTTTGAAAGCACGTCAAAGTGCAAGTAGATAAATAGGTACCGCTCCGGTAGGAAGGGAAGGTGGGAAGGTAAACGGTGTTTCCATGCACTGCTCTGGTTCACCAGAAACGGCTTAGTCATGCTGGCCACAATGAAATTTCTCAATTAAGGCTGCAATCCTCAGCACTCATTTCTGGGTTGGTGGGACTTCTGCCCGAGTAAACCTGCATAGGTATATACACTGTAAATGTTGTGGTCCTAATATAACAAATAAAAAACTGCAGTTACCAGCTACTTATGGAGCTGCTGTTCACAAAAAATGAAGATACACTGCGCATGTCTATATGTTCAGAGGTATCTCCTGGGATAGGAAGGGTCTCTTTTCAATCTAGTCTTAACTCTGCTTAGAACAGTTGTAAATATTTTGTGTTGCCATGTCTGCAAAACCTATGTGAATTAGCCACAAAGGCATCACAGTTTCCTCGCTTACTACACCATGTATGGGAATAAATAATCAAAACCACTCCTCCCAGGGTGTACATTGCACACAAAGTGGTCTCAAGGATGAGAAGCGGGGAGGGAACTTTTCTAGAAATCGGGGAGAGTGGGCATATTTTGCACACTCCTCTCTCTCCCTCCTCTGCTCCCAACACAATGTAAACAGATGAATATTCAAGCACTTCTGAAGGGATGCAACTTCTTCAAATTGGAACACGGCAAACTTTCCTCTAGTTTGTACAGTCCCTGACAGCACGAAGCACAAACAGTTCCTCTCAACGGCATCAGCGCTCTGGATGCAAACTGTCACTGCTAAAGCCGGCATAAAATGAGAGCACAAAGAGCAGCCATTTGCTAACAACGAAGAAAATGGGATTGTTAGAGAGACAGTAATGTAAGGTGGAATCTTACTTAGAAGTTCATTACTTCTAACCAATGGTCATCAGCTGACCTGTGTGGAACGAATCAGTGGATTAAGTCCAGTTCGTTGACAACAATCATTCACACACTACCAGGACTTCCACCCAGCTGGTATCTCTGCAGGTAGCAGCACTCATCTTCTCGCAGTATGATGTTGTTGCACCTCCTTTTTGAAAAAGAAGAGGGTAGGATTGGTAACACAGCACACACAGATGCCTGCAGAAGGCTGAGCCTTTTGTGTATCTAATCCCTGTGACAAAGAAAACATTTCCATTCCATCTCTATGGATTCCTCAGGACAGCTTCAACCACGCAGCGTTCCAAAAAGGGAAGGTTGGCAGATGAGTCAAGACCCTGTATGCTTCATGCATAACAAGAAGCATCTATGGCTGGAAGGCAGTACAAAAAAGTGGGAGATAGGTTTTTGCCAGGGATGCCGTGAAAGTCCTCTGTGTACGGAATAGACAGATCTGGCCTGCCTAGCTATCTTGTGGCACAAAAGACCTGACTGATATTATATGGATGCCCCAGACAGACTGGTGACCTGCTCTATAAAATTTGCAGAACCAGGTCCTTGGGAAGTCCAGTTTCATCTGTAAAAGCCCAAACGTAGCTTTGGGGCCTGACGATGGCAACAAATGAGAGTCATTAAGTGTGGTGTACACTTTGTCCTGAGCTATCAGAAATACATGATGGGGTCACATCCAGTGGCAAGAGGTGAGATTGAAAGCCGTTTCTCTGTGGTCCGAAGGCCAACCCACACGTTACACGTAATTGCGAGCAAGAAAAGCCCAGTGGCCCACTTCTTCCTTGAAACCAGTTTCAGAAAGGGATGATTTTCAGCAAAGACAGATGGGTTTGAAAGGTGCTTATCTTTTCCTCTCTCTCTCCCCCCCCCCATTTTCTTCAGGAACTCCCTCTTCCGAAGTTGCTTTCTCTTTGCCATTTTTCTTTTCATCTTCCTAATATGAGCCTGGAAGCAACTTGGGGGAACCAAAAACAGGTTAGAAGTGGTATAAAAATTTGGTTAAAATAAAAAATAAATGAATAAAAGCAGAGAGTGGAGAATGGCTTAAGACCAGGGCTGGAACAAAATCACAATGGGCTGGCAAGCTGTTGTGGGTCCTCTGCTCCATCCCAACTCTGAACTCGCCCATTTGTCATATGTGTTGTACTGTGTTATGTACAACAAAACAGGGTAGGGTGGAAACCACATTTCTTAGCAGAGCATTATCATCCATGTTTTTTTTCCTGAAAACAAGAGACTCTAACTCATGACCAAATGACATGCTCTTTCTCAAGTCACTTTCAATCGACGTTGAGCACTAGTCACAATATTCAACTTGCATCTCTATCTGTAACTTCGGGAAGCAGCCTGATATGTTTTGGAGATGCTCTGTAGCTTTCCAGTTTGACTCTTAATTCAGAACTGAATTAGATCCATTGAGAACAAAGCTCTGTTTTTCCACAATTCACTGTAATAGGAAATCTAAAAGTAACTGTAACTCCCCCCCCCCCCGTTTCACAGAAGTGGAAGAAATTTTCAGGCATGGGAACCTCTCCAGAGTGGAACAAGCATTCATGTAAGGCGTTCATGTAAGGTATCTTTATAGTTTGATCATTGTAAAAAGAAAAGGAAAAGTATATTTTACCTTCTGCCACAATTGTACGCAATTTCTAGGCATGGTGACTTCTTCTGAAATGATGAAGGTTGCTATATTTCAAAATGACAGATGCAGCGGTTATCCCATAAGGATAGAATTTACTATTTGGAGGTGGGTACAACTGGAATCACAGAAAGCAGGAGTAGAGATGAAAAAAGGACACAAATACTTAGGAGAGACTGGGGCAAGAGGAAAGGCTACCCTCCTGCAAGACCCTGTTACTCTAAGACAGTGGTTTTCAACCAGTGTGCAGGGGCACCCTGGGGTGCCTTGAATGATAATCAGGGATGCCGTGGGCAACACTGGCCTCCGTCCCTCTTTCCTTCCCTTCTTCCTCTGATGCCCTCTTGTTTCTCTATACAGCTGACCTTGCCCTCTTGCGTCTCTTGCACAGCTGACCTCATGTTCACCTTTGGCAAGTGTCCGTTGGGTCACTAAGGCTGGGGGCATCCTCTTCTCAGGTCCCTGTGGGGCAGTGTGAGGAGGCACCTCCCTTTGGGGCAGGAGGGCAGCTCAGAGACCAGGGGTAGTAGCAGCGGCTGCTCAGAGGACTCCCAAGGAAAGGGGAGAGGGGAGGAGGCTGAGGGAACACTCCACAAGGGAGGGTGTTCAAAGAAGCGTGAGGGGCTGCCAGCTCTGCAGACAAGGGGTTACATAACTGAGCTCCTGAGCCGCACAAGGGTGCCACAGAAAGAATGGAGTTGGTCGAGATAGATAAGGACTGAAAAAGGTTGATAACCTCTGCTCTAAGGGTCACTGGTGGTGGTGGGCTTCCACCACCCCCAGCTGGAAGTCTGGGGGTTGCAACATCCTAATTCCAAGCAAAATATTTCCATTGACTTGCTTAGAGGAGAAGGGTAGCGAGGGGTGAATGTATGGATCCCCAAGAAAGACTAGGTGGTAGAAATGTCACCCAGTAACAAGGACCTGATTGCCCCAATGGTTCTTGATGGTGGAGTGTAAGCTTCTGCCTCCCCATCAGGGAATTTTTGGGTTAGTGCCTCTTCAGTTAGAGATTTTTCCATTATCCTGTATAAGGGAGTAAGTGGTGATGGGGGAAAAAATCCCAGCATAGATCTATGTGAAAAAACAAACACTTTCAAAATTTACTTTATTTCACCTTCCTTTCCCCAAATCACTGTGAATGGAGTGCCCTCAGAAAATAATACACTGTGATTAAAATGTAAACCTGTCCATCAAAATGAAAGATCTCACCTCACTGAAGCTCTGTAGGCTTCCTTGGTCAACTTGGTTTCACTTTTAAAAAATGTAGTAGTCACTTTAAAGATGCAGTTTGGGGGAGGTAACAGAGCCCCCAAAGCTACTGTCCCTGGTCACACTCAAGATGCCTTATTAATGAAGCAATCCAGTTCAGGCCTGCAAAACTGACTTAAAACTACTGCTGCTGCTGTTAATTTTGCAGAATTGTGATCTCTCTTTGTTTTGTTATTGAATGTCAGAACATGATGTTTGAAGATGATAGGCTGACCTATTTTGCAGTGACTTTGTGCAACTCCGTGAATCTTTTACACCTTATATTATCAGGTGTTTCACTGTAGACAGCACACTTTGATCAGAAGGCACAGCAAGGAATGTAGACCTAATACAAAAACTCACATTAATGCTGTTGAAAGAAACACAGATTAACTGTCTCTCAGTGGTAGGTGGCCTGAGAAGCAGGGGCTCTTGTGGTTGGTGGTGCTGTTGTGGTTCAGGATGGTGTTAGCTCCGGGAGCCAATCAGTGCCAATGGTTGGCTCCTGCATAGGCAGGGCCAGGGAACAAACCCAGGGGAAGTCTAGCCTTCCTGCGGTCCATGGTCTGGTCTATCAATTGGGACGGAACCTACAACTGTGCAAATGTCCACGCTGCTGTTGACTGACCCAACCACTTGACTCATTTCGTCCTTGTTGTTGCTGTTTAACAGAGCCAGGAAAGACTTTTAATCATGGTGCAAACTGACCATGGTGTTCAAGGGTTCTCTTTACTCCTTTGTTGTTGTTTAGTTGTTTAGTCATGTCCGACTCTTCGTGACCCCATGGACCAGAGCACGCCAGGCACTCCTGTCTTCCACTGCCTCCCGCAGTTTGGTCAAACTCATACTGGTAGCTTCGAGAACACTGTCCAACCATCTCGTCCTCTGTCATCCCTTTCTCCTTGTGCCCTCCATCTTTCCCAACATCAGGGTCTTTTCCAGGGAGTCTTCTCTTCTCATGAGGGGGCCAAAGTATTGGAGCCTCAGCTTCAGGATCTGTCCTTCTCTTTACTCCTTATTTGCATATTTTTCTTGCACACAGTTTCCTTTAGTAGGGGTTTGGCAATGGGCAGGATCTATAGCTGTATGAGGGGATCCCCTCAAGGGGGTCAGGTTTGGCATGGTAAGGCTTTGGCCCCTAGCTCAGGAGGCCAGAAGAGCCAGATGCCACTGCCAGCTTGCAACAGGAACCAACAAGAGCGGCTCACCCTTGCAATTGGTACCTCCCATTAACAAGTCCTCCCGGTGACCCAGCAGGCAGGCTGGAGGAAAGATCAGTGCTCCCATGTCATGCCAAACCACAGTGTACTACAAACTAAGGCCCCACATCTACCCCATACTTCCACTGGCTCTTCTTTGGTCCCCACAGACCTAAACCCATGTGTCTGATAACATGGGCACCAGAAGATAAAAAACAAGAGGTCTGAAACAGAGAAACAGAAGTGAAACCTCTAACAGAGATAATAGATGAAATGCTAGAAAGGGGAAAAGCGCGTCTGCTTTTCAACGTCAAGTTTAGAAACCACAATCCCGTTCCTCAATTCCACCTGGCTATAAATAGATCATTTCTAGAAAGAGAAACTGAGCAAACAAACTTTGCAAATTGTTAAAGGCAGCAGAAGCCTTGTCTCATTTTCAGACCCCCTTAAAATATTACGTTTTGCCATTTCCCACACATTAGGGGTGCTTAAGACAGGTTGGAGAAAATTGCTTGCACCCCTCCCTCCCCTGTGTCTTAGTGCTCCACTAACAGAACCATTCTGCAGGAATTTCAAGTTTGTAAATCAGCTAATTCCCTCCCTGGTTACTTTGGCTCAGTGATATAGAGCAGTGTTTTTCAACCTTTTTTGGGCAAAGGCACACTTGTTTCATGAAAAAAATCATGAGGCACACAACCACTGTGTGCGGAGAGGGAGATGTCAGAGCCCCGCTGCTCTCTATGGGGAATCGGATGAGAGTAGGCCGCCTGTCCGCTCTCATCCGATCCCATCCGATCTGATCCCCACCCAGGACGGATGGGAAATAGGGTGGACACAGTCCGGCGCCCGCCTAGTGGGCGAAAATTTGACTTTTTTAAAAAAAAAAAACAACCTTAGGCTTATTTTTACTCATGACAATATTTGTTAAAAATATTACATCTGCCTTTGAGAAGAGAGAGTATCATATTTTTATAATGTGGAAAAATAAACTCTACAGACATCCCAAATTGGCACACAGGTGCTTTAAAATAACATCCTCTCACAGGATAATTCCAAAGGGGTGCTTTGCTCCCACCCTGTTTACCCAATTATTCTTTAAACACATTGGACTGCATGAATGGGTATAAGACGAGAATACCTAAAAACAGTAAAATGTTTATTTTCTTAGGAAAAAAAGAGGGATTCAAACTGATTGTGGTCACAACGTCCATCTGTTTAACCTTGAAGCCCCCCCCCCCGCGCGCGCTCTCCTTCCTCGGCGCCTCTCGCTCCCCGGAGAGGCCGCCCAGCGCGGGGCTCTCACCGTCTGTCTGCCTGGCTGCCTGCGAGCTCGGCGGGCAGCGCCTCCGTCCGCAGTGCCCGCCTCGCGGCTCTCGAGTGGCGCTCACCCGGGAGGACACGCCAGAGCCCGGGAGCTTCTTCCTCCGCCCCCCGGAGCCGGAGCGCCGCTTGGAGCGCCGAGAAAGGAGAGCGCGCCGGGGGGGGGACTTCAAGGTTAAACAGATGAGAGGCGCGAGGCGGGCGCTGCGGATGGAGGCGCTGCCCGCCAAGCTCGCAGGCAGCCAGACAGCGAGAGCCCCGCGCTGGGGGGCCTCTCCTCGCTGCCGCGGCACACCAGGAACAGTGGTTGAAAAACACTGATATAGAGGGTTGTGATTTTCAAAGACCAGAGACAGGGTTAACAGTCGGTGACCAGGCTGCTGCAATGGATGTTGAGGAGTGAAAATGCAAAAGTTCAGAAGAGATTTCCATTATTTTTACATCAGTGGTTCCTCGGGTTAAGTACTTAATTCGTTCCAGTGGTCCATTCTTAACCTGAAACTGTTCTTAACCTGAAGCACCACTTTAGCTAATGGGGCCTCCTGCTGCCGCCGCACCACTGAAGCACAATTTCTGTTCTCATCCTGAAGCAAAGTTCTTAACCCGAGGTAATATTTCTGGGTTAGCGGAGTCTGTAACCTGAAGCGTATGTAACCCGAGGTACCACTGTACTATCTTATTTATATATTGCCTTATTCCGCAAAGTCTCAAGGTGATTTCCATCACAGTATATATATATATATATATATATATATATATATATATATATATATATATATATATATATATATGCTTTCGTAGATTTTCACGGGTACAGGAATGCAGGTTTTGGTGTCTTCGGGTGTCTTCCCGTGTAAGAGTCGGGGTGTCTGTGCGACGTTTCGACGAGGTCTCACTCGTCATCTTCAGGCTGGTGCTTTCGGCTTCCAGTAACAAGAAGCCGAAAGCACCAGCCTGAAGATGACGAGTGAGACCTCGTCGAAACGTCGCACAGACACCCCGACTCTTACACGGGAAGACACCCGAAGACACCAAAACCTGCATATATATATATATATATATATATATATATATATGCAGATACAATTTCAAACAAGCATAAACCAAAAGTGATTATGCAAACATTGGAACCAATTTAAAATATCCAACCAATAGCTAGAAACAATACTTTTCACCAGTTTCCTTGGGAGAGATGCTAACCAGATGCTAATCTCCTTGCATCCCACCTTGTCTTCTATTTGTGGTAATGTAACCTAAGATGTTTCAGTGGGCACAGGCATTCACTAGACCTTAGACAGCTCCATGACATAGCAGACAACATACTTCAAGGAGCTGCAGCTGCTCTGTAGCTTTCCAATTTTGACTCTTTATTCAGAAGTGAATTAGATCTATTAAGAACAAAGCCTACTCGGGGTCAGCAAGATGACACCAAGAGAGGAAATGCTTCCATAAATATAATCACATCTGTAGAGGATTTCTGCCCATTGGTGCAGAGTTCCAGGAAATGCCCTTTCCCCATGATGTAAAACTGCCCAAGGGGGAATGAGATAATTTTCCATATTCTAATGGACAGTTCCTGGTGCTGACATAATGTCAGTCCCACCGTGCGCCTCATTTCATCAGACATAATGCAGGCTACAATTCAGATGGGAGAATTGTGCTTTGTTTGGACTCCTTCATTCTCCTTTCATGTGAACAGAGAGTATTTTCATTTGCTGTATGAATTTCACAGCTCCTGAAGAACTTCCCCTCTCCGTCTTAAATGGTGGTTTATTAAGATTAAGTGCTTTCTTATGTAGATGTATTGAAAGGACCTTTGATTTGGCTTAAATTAAATTTGATTCAATTAAAATGTAAGGGAGATTGAAGCACTTCTGTGAAAGGAGAATGAAAAAGGGGTTCTGGAAAGGGAACCAGAGATTCAATAGACATGAAATGGGAAGATAGCAATCTATCTGAGAAGAAGGGAAAGAAAGAAACTGCTTTGGGGAAGGGGCAGCAGGAAAATTACTCGTAGCAGAATTTAACCTTATGGTTTTTTGATTATTTCCCCTTTTCTTTCTTCTTGAAACCTTTCTATCATACCCTTCCATTTTAAAATTACTACCTGACAATGTAAGTAACACCACAATTTCACAATTAATTTCTTGTATTAATTTACAAGGCCCTTAACCATTTTGGTCCAGGATGTCTAAAGATCTGCCTAATCCCTTTTATCCCTGCCCAATCACTAAGATTTTCCGGGGAGTCACTGTACCCCATCTCTCAGATGCTAGGTTCATATCCAGAAGCTATGCACTGAGTATTGTGGGCTCGGTTTTATGGAGCCCCCTTCCAGTTAAGGTCGCACAGGCTTCCCTCCCTGTTGAGCTTTCAAAACCTACAGAAAGACTTTTATTTATTCCAGAGGACACTTAAATTTGTGTTCGATTTCATAGTTTTAACAGGTTTTCATTTACTTTTCTGCCCTGTATCTTTGCAAACTGCTCAGAGACTATTGTTGTTAATTGTTTGCATAAATAAACCAACACAAAACAATTACAAAAAGCAGCAGGGTCAGCAGTTAAAATACAAGTTGGCTCCTAAAATAAAACCCTATAAGGATAATGGAAAAAAAAGTCTTCAGTAACAGGCCAAAAAAATAAATAAAGGGAATAACTCCTGAGAAGGCTCTCTCTTTCTCTCTGCCTAGGCACACATTCACTCTAGCTGGGACAGAGAGAAGGGCCTGATCTTAGAGAGAGCAGGCAGGAGGCATGTGATAGATTCACCTTTAAATGTGTACTGAATCACATTTCTCCTCTCCTTAGCTGGAAGAGATCCCTGGCTGAAACCCTAGAGAGCTACTGCCAGTATGGACAATATGGAGCTTGATGAACCAATGGCAGCTTCCTGGGTTTCTATGTCCAGGGATACTTAAGCAATTCAATCTTTGTGAATTTTGACAGCAGCTGACCTGACGCGCACCTCCCAAACCAATGTGTTTGATTCAGAACACATCCATCAAGCTTCACACTTCTCTAAATGCTGCAAAGCAATTCTTAGCTAAAAAACAACAACATGCACCACGCTGTTTCAAAATGCACATTTTCAAATAAAGCACATTTCAGAATGCATACAGTATTTTCATATGCTTTTTTAAAAAATGCCTTTTAAAAATGTGTTGGGGAGGGGTGTGTTATTGGGTTGTTTTTGTTTTTATTATGTATTTTGTGATTTTATATTGTGATTTAATGTTGTAATCGCCCTGAGACCTGCAGGTATCGGGTAGTGTGCAAATTTAATAAATAAATAATAATAATTTAAAAATGGCCACAGAAATGGAACAGACCTAGGAGCAAACACGTCAGAAAGTGGCACAAAACAGAAGGAGCCTGATCTTTCGATCCCTAGTCTTGCCTTGTAAAGCTCTGAGCTGGCGTAAAAAACCTGAACACTACAGTATATCTGAGATTTATAGTACCAGAACAGAAAAGACGGGTGAAAGCTAGTCTCAGGTGTGCAACCTGTTATGAAGAAACTCCAATTCTGTGCTCCAAATACATTACACAAGCCAATAATCTTGATATAGTTCCTTCACCTGGTTCTAAATCTGCTGTGTGCGTTTTGGATGAATGGCTTCTTTTGCATAGGGGGCTATGGGGTTAGCAACAGCTAAGCAAGGAGCAGTGAGAGCAATGGAAGAAAGGGCGCTTGCAATATAGGTAAAAAGGTAAAGGATGCCTGGACAGTTAAGCCTAGTCAAAGGTGTGTGGCTCTCATCTCGCTCTCATCACGCTGTGGCGTTTGTCCACAGACAGCTTTTCGGGTCATGTGGCAGGACTAAACCACTTCTGGCTCAACGGAACACTGTGATGAAAGCCAGAGCACACGAAAACATCATTTACCTTCCTGCCAGAGCGGAACCTATTTATCTACCCACACTGGTGTGCTTTTGCAACTGCTAGGTTTGCAGGAACTGGGACAGAGCAATGGGAGCTCACCCCATTGTAAGGATTCGAACCGCCAACCTTCTGATCGGCAAGCCCAAGAGGTTCAGTGGTTTAGACCACCCCACCCCAAAAAGCAGCATGGGTGGACCAGAAGAAGAAGAGGAGTTTGGATTTGATATCCCGCTTTATCACTACCCTAAGGAATCTCCAAGCGGCTCACAATCTCCTTTCCCTTCCTCCCCCACAATAAACACTCTGTGAGGTGAGTGGGGCTGAGAGACTTCAGAGAAGTGTGACTGGCCCAAGGTCACCCAGCAGCTGCATGTGGAGGAGCGGGGACGTGAACCCGGTTCCCCAGATTGCGAGACTACCACTCCTAACCGCTACATGACACTGGCTCTCAGTGGTGGTGTGTTGGCCTCCCAGAAGAACCAGTACAGCTTCTTATGAGGATGCTGTGGGGCAGAGAGCTGCCTGAGCACACCGGTGTAGCCAATCCACTGCTCCTGTAGATGCACTGTTTCTCATGCCCTCCCTACTTGGCTGCTGAACCATTTTGGTCAGTGGCAGCAGCAATGCCCATTATGCAGGAAATGTGGAATTGTGAGAGCTGGACCATAAAGAAGGCTGATCACCAAAGAATGGATGCTTTTGAATTATGGTGTTGGAGGAGACTCTTGAGAGTCCCATGGACTGCAAGAAGATCAAACCTCTCCATTCTGAAGGAAATCAGCCCTGAGTGCTCACTGGAAGGACAGATCCTGAAGCTGAGGCTCCAATACTTTGTCCACCTCACGAGAAGAGAAGACTCCCTGGAAAAGACCCTGATGTTGGGAAAGATGGAGGGCACAAGGAGAAGGGGATGACAGAGGACGAGGTGGTTGGATAGTGTTCTCGAAGCTACCAGCATGAGTTTGACCAAACTGCGGGAGGCAGTGGAAGACAGGAGTGCCTGGTGTGCTCTGGTCCATGGGGTCACGAAGAGTCAGACACGACTAAACAACAACAACAACAACATGTCAGGTAGTGCCATAGATTCCTGGCTACATGCCAACTATTGTCACGTGGTGTCTATAACATGGCAGATACTGTCAAACGCCAGTTGCTACTGCATGTCACCCACCAGAAGCTGCTGAATATTGGCTGCCACTGCATGTCTAGCAGCTTTTTCATGCTGTCAACCATATACTGGCCGCTACTACAAAATTTTAGATGTCAAATGTTATTACCGGATATCCAAAACACCCGAATTTTCAAAGCACGGTCACCCTCAAAATGCACAAAGGAATTTTTTTGAGGAACATTTAGGCAGAGAGGATTTGTTTCAGCTTGGGCAAAATCCATTCTATTGTAGAATATGTTTTTCTAGCAGTATGAGTCTATGCACGCTTATTCAGAAGTAAGTCCCATTGTATTCAGTGGGGATTATGACCAAGTAGAGCTTAAAAGTTTGCAAAGGGAAACATAATGTGTTTCTCATGTAATTAACCTTTGAACAGAATGCCCCCCCCCAAATAAAAATGTTCAGGACTGTTTTGAAATGATGAGTATTTAAATGAAAATTATTTGATTTGAAATCATTTATAAATTGCTGCCCATAAACTTTCTCAGAGCTATTTTGTGGTAAAAACATCAATAACAAAGATAATTGAAAACAATTTCATATATAAAAGCAATTAAAATAATGCCATATGTTTTAAAAAAATCAGTTGAAAATAAGACTGCACCCACTACCCTTTTTTTCCAAAAAGAGAACTCCTAAGATCTCAGAATCTACAATCAATTTGCTTTTATTTTTATGTAGCTACAACAGTTCAGCTGGAAGCGACTATCATGTACAGAAGGGCAGAAACAGAGCCCTAGGAAGCCACGCTTCTCTGTCAGCCTAAAATGACCTGAAATTATTTAGTAAACAATGGCTGGAATTGTAAAAGGGACAATAAACGGAACCTAATAAAAAATTCAAGAAAGGCTGCGGGGAATGAAGAAATTATTAGCTGGAATTGTTTTCTTTTAAGGCGGTAGCACTGTTCAGTCATATTTCACATGTGTGTACACACATGCTTTAGTTTTCTCAAAACCTTGTAGCACAGGAAAACTGAGTTGTGTTGATGCAAATGTTCCTTCTGTTCTTGGTTCGCTTGTGTGATTGGAACAACTTTGCATTCTATTTTACTGCCTTGAGAGTGCCAGGTTGAGAAAGAATATGCTTGCGTCTGCTCCTCCTTTGTTTGGATGGCACAGAAGTTGAAACAGGAGGAGATTTTATCCACTGCTATTTTTCCAAAAAAGAGGTGCCAGAACTTACCATGAACACCTCCCTTGTTTTTTTATAACGGCAATTGCGCCCACCTTAGAGCTGCTGGAACTGAGTTCCTGTGAGTTCCGGCTGGGGGGAAAAAGCCCTGATTTTATCCATGAAGAAGAACATAAAAGCATTCCTTGGTTCAATAGGTACTTTCTATAATTGGCACAGAATTTCACCTGAAGAAGAATTAAAAGCAAATTTGTCAATTCTTCTTCTGGCAAAAAAACACACCCAAAGAATGCTGAAACCAGTTTTGTTTTGCTTTGCTATGAAAGCTAGAACAGTTCCTCAGGGAAGTTTCACACTTCCCCAACAATGCTCAATTTAGGGGGGGGGGGGGAATATTGTATTAACAGCGCAGTCATTGGATGGGAGAAGCCAACGGCCCATTCCTTCACAATTGTTTGCGGTAGCAAAACTCAGGCCATTTCTTTCAAGAGAGAAAGGAGCACCAAAGCTTAAAGCGCCTGTTGAACTTCTGCAACTATAAGAGGCAGAGAAGCATTTACAGGAAACATGATGGTGTTTGTTTTGTCCTAAGCTAAACTCTTTCCAGGTGATCTCTCAAAACAGGGCCTTTTGAGCAGTGGCTCTGCAGCTCTAGAAATCAGTCCCTCATTAGATCAGGCAAGCCACACCTCTCAGTACCTTTAAACAGGACTCAAAGACCCTTTTCTGTAGCCTATAGTGGCTAATGTAAACCAAGCTGTGGAAATGGTGTGACAGGCTGATTTTATAGGTCTAGTTATATGAAGGCCCGGCTGGCATGCGATCCATCAATCAGCTGCAAAACCCATGCTTTACATTTGCCATAGGGCCATATCTCAGTGACACAGGATCTGAATCAATCCCAAGCTTCCCCAGGTAAGGCTGGGAGAGACCTGAAATCCCAGAGAGATGCTGCCAGCCAGTGTGAACAATACTGAGCTAGGTTGGACCAATGACCGGACACTGCAGGAGACAGCGTTCTACGCTGTTAGTTTTGTGCTGGCACATCTTGATCCTGAAAAGTAGACATGTTAAATGGCTTTAAATAATTGCATTTTATTTCATGGGTTGTGCTTTTAGGTGCATTTTGTAAACCACTTTTGTTCACTAAATCTGTTGAATAAATAAATAAACAAAAAACCAGGAGTGACGTGTGTCTGGTGGGGCAGAGACATGGAAAAGCCCTACTGCCACCAGCATCTCTGCTGCTTACCTGGACAGAGGATGGCAATGGGATAGCAGTAAGGTTGGGAGAACATGGTGGCACTGGTGGCACTACCACTAATCCAGTGCTTCTGCCAACGCATCTGCCTCATCCCGGTCCAGGCAATCAACAGCGACAACAGTATTGGGAGGCCAGCTCCCCCCCAGCACACACATCACAATTAAACTAAATGAATGAATAATTGCACACCAGGAAGAAAAATACTCAGTCTTGCTCCCGAACCTCAGAGCATGGACATAATGCATTTTCTTCAATGAACAACAGCACAAAGCTGTATTAGCACATCTGGGATTATAGAAGGAAACAGGGTTTACGATGCAATCATATAAGTTTCTACTTAGAAGCAAGTCCCATTGATGTCAATGGGGATTACTCCCAGGTAAGTGAGTAGAGGATTGCAGCCTTAGTTGCTTTTAGGCATGGGTAGGCAAACTAAGGCCTGGGGGCCGGATCCGGCCCAATCGTCTTCTAAATCCGGTCCGCGGACGATGAGGGAATCAGCGTGTTTTTATATGAGTAGAATGTGTTCTTTTAATAAAAATGCATCTCTGGGTTATTTGTGGGGCATAGGAATCCGTTCATTTTTATTTTTATTTTCAAAATATAGTCCGCCCCCCCCCCACAAGGTCTGAGGGACAGTGGACCAGCCCCCTGCTAAAAAAGTTTGCTGACCCCTGCTTTTAGGTCTGCACCTGCGCAGCTCCATTTTACCCAAACATTAACACAAAATTAGTGTGACCTAGCAAGGAACGTTTCCTGCATTTCATTTCACACACTCCTTGCAGAGACACAGAATGATCACAACGACATCTCCATATACGAGAAAACTAATTTGCCACAATTCTGGCTTCCAATGGACTTATGAACCTGAAATGCCCATAGTGTTTCTCCAAGTTCCCCAATCTGTGGAGGAGTCAGAACATTTATAACTCACTCTCACAAGCCATTTTCACATACAGTGGGACATGGAATTGAAGATGCCTAGAAAATATCAGGAAGTGCTGGCTGGCAAGCCCTGGCAAGAGATCATAAAACGTTGGGTGGTGGGGGAATCTGTTTTTATTTAGCAAACTTTTCATATCTTCATTGAAGCAAGACAGCACATGATTATTTTTTTACCAAAAGAAACAGAAGTTTGAGATTATTTTAAGTTGCCAATTTGAATTTCTGAACAGATTTTATTTCTTAAAAATAAATTTGCAGAACAGTCCACACTGTCTGTCAGTCACATCTGCTTTCTCTCTCCATAAAAAGATGGGATTTAAATATTCTAGGTATGGTCTTCTGGAAGAAAAAGGAAAGTTAGTGTTTCTGCTACCAATTTGCATGAATAAAATATTACTAACAGGTGTCAGCACAAATCTCTTTTATTAATAGCATTGTGCAAGTGAACTTGAGGTTGTTGGTTTTCTTCTGTGCGGTTTATTTATTTATATGCTCCCTATTTTCAATTAAAACCCGGCAAGGATAAAACGTGGAATGATATTGCAACAACAGTGGGATAGACATGGCCTGGAGGGTCTATTGAACTCGCTCTCCCAGGAGACAATGATGGGCTCCAACTTGGATGGCTTTAAAAGAAGATTGAACAAATTCCTAGAGGAGAGAGCTGTCAAGGGCTACTAGCCATGATGACTGTACTCTACCTCCAGAGTTGGAGGCACCAATGCCTACAAATACCAGTTGCTGGAAAACCACAGGAGGCGAGAGTGCTTTTGTGATCATGATCTGCTCCCTGCCTTCCCACGGGCATCTGGTTGGCCATTGTGGGAAGAGGAGGCTCAGCTAGATGGGCCTGATCCAACATGCTATTCTTATATTATTTTGTAGGGTTGGTATCCAATGCAGTTGTCCCATTAGCAGAAGAACATCTACCTACACAACAGGACTTCCTCTCCCTCTCCTCTCCCAATATGCCCCCTGATCCACACACACCCCCAAAAAATCTGTTCTGGTTCACCCAACCCTCTGGAGCAGGTTTGGGGGTATGCAGGGGGCACTGTATGCAGGGAAAGGAACAATGATACTGGATACAACCCAGAGTTTCCATGAGGCACTCCCATGCATGGAGGAAAGAGCCTGTGGTTACTAATTGTGCCTTCCCCATGCAGCCCCCTACTCTTAACAGTTTTGGTATCCTACAGAATAATTGGCATTGGGGGGGGCTGTGCATGGCAGGGGTGGGAGAGAGGAATCAGCAAAAAAATTCAGGGCCAGCATGCTTCAGAATACCAGTTGGTGGAAACCACAGGAAGAGGAATATGTGCCTATGCTCAGGTCCTACTCCCAACAGGCATCTGGGTGGCCACTGTGAAAACAGGATGCTACACTGGCCTGATCCAGCAGGCTCGTCTTATGCTCTTATGTTCTTGCATCATCCATTTCCTTCATTGACTCATCTGCTCATGGGAAGGATGCTCTGGACCCAACCCAACAGAAACGACTTCCCAACCAATATTCCCAAATCCAAAGAAAAACTAGCACATTCATTTCAGTGTTGCATAACAATAAAATAAGGAGCGACTAAAGGAGGAGGGGTTGATTAGAGGTCTGTTTGTTCTCCTGCTCTCTATCTTCACATTTTCTGGTTGTTGTTTTTTGTATCTGAATGTGCTTAAACTCAACGAAAATACAGGGGGCAGGGATTCAAAGAAACATGAACAAAACGCCAGCAAAACCAATAAGTCAATGTGACCAGCAGCATTGGCATGCAGCATTGATCAGGATGTCCCTTTTGAGATGCTAGTTAAAGGAAACCACAAATGCTGCCCCTAAGGGGACTCTAAGCCAGTTTTGCACTCAGGATAATGGAACAACAACAAGAGCCATTTTACATATGTATCAGATACATGGGATCAACCTTTTGTGTTGGGGCCTGGACTGCTATCTAGCCAACTTACGTCACCTCTGAGCTGATCTTGGTTTGTAAATTGCACAAAGAAACTGGCCCCTTCCTCCTGTGCCTTCAAAGTTTGTATTTGGCTTCAAAAAGAAGCTCCCAACATGTCCCTTTGTTGTTGCTGCTGCTGCTGAAAAGCCCATTTATTCTGGCCTTTGATCGTCCACTGCTATACTCAGGGACATTATAAGAGTTATTCTGGTCAGGTATGCTTTGTGGGTGGTCTCCTGGCATCCCCTTAAAAGAGCATGCCTCTATTCTCCACCAGGTTGGGGGCAAGGAGACCACTGGAACTCTTGGTATGGTGTCCTCAGTTTGTGTTGCAGAGCTCAAATGTGAGACTAAGGCAGTGTTGGCCAAACTTGTGTCTCCAGCTGTTTGGGGACTACAATTCCCATCATCCCTGACCACTGGTCCTGTTAGCTAGGGATGATGGGATGATGGGAGTTGTAGTTCAAAAAAAGCTGGATACCCAAGTTTGGCCAATACTGAACTAAGGGAAGAGGGTTAAAGAACACCTGTTTTTCTATTTTCTTCCTAGCTCACCATCAGTGGTCAAGCCATGTTCCAGAGGAATCCCCCTTGGCCAAGCTGCTTCTTACCCTTAAATGTAATCATCATCATCATCAATTACTTATACTCCGCCCATCTGGCTGGGTCTCCCCAGCCACTCTGGGCAGCTTCCAACAATAAAACATTGAACATTAAAAACTTCCCTAAACAGGGCTGCTTTCAGATGCCTTCTAAAAGTCAGATAGTTGTTTATTTCCTTCACATCTGAAGGGAGGGCATTCCACAGGGCAGGCGCAACTACTGAGAAGACCCTCTGCCTGGTTCCTGTAACCTCACTTCTCACAGGGAAGGAACCGCCAGAAGGCCCTCAGCATTGTACCGGGCTGAACTATGGGGGTGGTGACGCTCCTTCAGGTATACTGGGTCGAGGCTATTTAGGACTTTAAAGGTCAACACCAACACTTAGAATTGTGCTTGGAAATGTACTGGGAGCCAATGTAGGTCTTTCAGGGTGGTGTTGTATGGTCTCAGTGGCCACTCCCAGTCACCAGTCTAGCTGCCGCATTCTGGGTTAGCTGCAATTTCCGGGTCACCTTCAAAGGTAGCCCCACGTAGAGCGCAAGTGGTAGATAACCAGAGCATGCACCACTCTTGCGAGACAGTCTGCAGGTAGGTAGGGTCTCAACCTGCATACCAGATGGAGCTGGTAGACAGCTGCCCTGGACACAGAATTGACCCATAATTGCCCATATCACACACACTTCCAGTTTTTCTTCCAGCTGATGCCTACTTCCCAGTTAACCCATCCTCATGACTTCTTAATCTCACAACACTAATAAGTGCATCTTCATTGTCAGGCAATGGGAGTAGTGCTCCTCTGATGCCATGCCCTGTGTGGCAGCCCCTTTGTGGGCATGAGGCTTTGTCCCACATTACAACTGCTTATGGGAAAGAGTGTACACCTGTTGACTTGCAATCCTGTACACAGATTGCACACTCATTGAATGCAATGTGTGAATACTCCTTGAGTGATGAAGCAATACGCTCCTGTCCCTTTATTTCTCCTTGTTTTTATTGTTCTCCCCCAACATCCATTCCACACGCACATTTGCAACTAACACATTGTCAGAGCATGCCATATTTTGTATGTTCTGTGCCGGTTGAGGCCCAAGACTTTTGGTTGCTTGCAACTCATCCTGCAAGACTTGTCCCAGAGGATCCTCTGGGACAACAAGGGATCCTGGTACACACCTGTCAGGTTGAATACTGCTTCACCCTCACCCCCAAGCAGTTCTGCACAATCAGACAGACCCTGTTTAAGTCACAGACATTTAGAGCAACAACACAGCATCTCTAGAGCCAGCTCTGAACCCATACAGTGGTACCTCGGGTTACAGATGCTTCAGGTTACAGACGCTTCAGGTTACAGACTCGGCTAACCCAGAAATAGTACCTCGGGTTAAGAACTTTGCTTCAGGATGAGAACAGAAATCATGCGGTGGTGGTGCGGCAGCAGCAGCAGCGGGAGGCCCCATTAGCTAAAGTGGTACCTCAGGTTAAGAACAGTTTCAGGTTAAGAACAGACCTCAAGAATGAATTAAGTTCTTAACCCGAGGTACCACTGTATATACAAAGTGAGTCAGGATGTTTTGATCAGGACTGTGAGATCTGGAACTTCTCCTGTTAAAATAACCAGAAGACACATAACACAGCTCTCTGCAAACCTAAACTAGGAGAAATTATTGTTTGCTACAAAAAAATGAATTAACGTTGATGACAAATACTTGACTGATAGAATTGCTTCCGATTATAAAAATTAACAAAGAAACATTTCTTGTATTCAGTGTACAGGATCTTACAGCATTAGAACACAAAAATGCATATTTATCACAACACTTGAAGCTTGGGCATTTTGATACTTTGATTTCTTAAAACAAAACATGATGTATCTGTTTTAATATCATTATTGCTTTTCTTAAACAATGCTAACATAAATTGCATAGGTAGAAAGGGTTAGATATAAACTCTTAAGCTTTAATGAGAGTATATATTTAAATACACGCACACACATGTATATTGTCAAAAGCCTACACTGCATAATTTAGAAAGCATAGATCTTTTCTTTGATAGTCTCATCTTTTAATTTAGTTTTAATCATTTCAAGCAATGGTGAGACGCTTTAAGACATCTAGAAAGGACACATTATTAGTGACTGTCGATTGATCTTAGGAAAAGCCTTCATCATAAAAAATGTATGGCTTCATATAATTAAAAAATCCAAGCAGTGTGGGTTGACAAAAGTACTGTGGGCTATTAAATTATTCAAAATTGCGTTTCGTTACAGCAGCTGTTTAATTAAAAGGTAAAAACTGCAACTAATCCACTACATCTGAGTGAAATATAATCTATAGCAGAGTTTAATCCCCTTAAGACAAAGAACAATGATATAGATTCCAGAAGTCAGAATTTCCATTTAATGAATCTCACAAAAGGAGTGACATTATATTCAAACTAGAATAAATTTGTTTGATTAGCCAAATCCACTTTCTAGTTTATGGCTGGTGACATAAATCTGGATTCATTTTCCTTGAAAACGAAGCTCATCTTGAGCATGACTTTAACAGTTACATCAGTCCAGAGTACCCAAAAGGCATTTGTTTATTGATCCCTCGACTACCTCATTAATTGTTTATAATTAAAACAGTGTTTTAAAATGAATTCCTAGATAGACAAGGTGATGAGGCATGAGGTCACCTTGATTAGCTGGATGTGGTACAGGCGTCTGCTCCGTTGAGGGTATTCTTGTGGACATATGTTATGGTAAATACCATGTCAGAATGGAAAATCCTGCTGGAATTTGTACACAACCCCTCCATCTGCAAATGTCCGCAGTCTGGATTCCACTTTACACGTTGAGGCCCAAGTGGCCTCAGTGGCCTACTTTGAGTTCTGGCTGGTTTGCCAGTTCTAACCATACCTTGACAGAGATAGCCTTGCTCAAGTCCTGGTTAGATTACCTCACTGCAATCCACATGGGGCTGCCCTTGGGAATGGCAAAATGGCGCAAAGTGTGGCACCCACAGTGTTGGCCAGCTTGGCCCCTCAGAACCATGTAGCACCAATTCCAAAGAGCTGCCTACATTCCGCCAAGCCCGATTCAAGGTTTTAGCGTAGCCATATAAAGCCTTTGGTGACTTGGCACCTCAGAATGTGCACCTGTTTTTGCACTCTTCTGCCTGTGATTTAAGATCCTCCAGGGACAGCCTTCTTGTCATCCCATCATCAAGGGAAGCCATAGAGCTGGGACTCAGGATTGGACCTCCACAGTGCTGGTATCATGGCTGTGGAATATCCTTCTCCCTGAGGTGGGGCTGGCACAACATCAGTTAGCTTTCAGTGGCTGCTGAAGGCCTGCCTCTGCCTCTATAGGCCTTTGGGGATGGAGGGTGAACATGTGTAGCCATCTGGAGCCACCTGATTTGTCTTAAGAAAGAACAGATTGCATAGGAGTTAACTCCTATGCAAGATCCCTTCAGCCTCCCAATAAAATATTTGAGAGTGCTCAGGTGGGTGGGCAAAACTGATGGGCATTGCCATTCCAATGGTGTACATGTGGGGGCTTACCTGGCCACCCCCAAATATTTTATTCAAGATGGCACTCCTGACAGATTGTATACAGTGGTACCTCAGGTTAAGTACTTAATTCGTTCCGGAGGTCTGTTCTTAACCTGAAACTGTTCTCAACCTGAAGCACCACTTTAGCTAATGGGGCCTCCTGCTGCCGCCGCGCCGCCGGAGCACGATTTCTGTTCTCATCCTGAAGCAAAGTTCTTAACATGAAGCACTATTTCTGGGTTGGCGGAGTCTGTAACCTGAAGCGTATGTAACCTGAGGTACCACTGTATAGTCATTTTTAATGCTTTTTTGCTTGACTTTATGGTACATTTGAGGGGTATTTTCATTGTTGCGGCCTGTCCTGAGCTTGTTTGCCATTGAAGGGCAGGATATAAAATTGCAAATAAATAAATTTAATAAAATCTACTTGCTTCTTCCTCCCAGCTCCCCCTCCCAGGGAATCTTTGCAAAGCCCTCCCGTAGTGGGGGAATTTTCATATCAGAAAACAACTTTTGTCCTTCCATTTCCATCGTGGACATAATTCATTAGGGGCTGACAGTACTGTAATCAAGCTACATCTCTTATGAGCTTTCTTTGTACCAGAGTGAAGGGGGCTATTGGAGCAGAAAGTGGCCCGCTTTAATTAGGTAGGCCAGGTGTCACACAAAATTACAGAGTGAGATCCTCTGCCTTTCCCTGCCAGTGATCACAGGCCTGACCTACAGAGCCCTTCGTTAGGAGTGAAAAATAATAGAGTCACCAGGTGGCCATCTCGTCAATGTCAATTGCCATCTGCACCAAAATGTGCTAAATTATGTTTAGTTCTGTTTAATGCGAACTATTATCCATTAGAGGCACGGCTGGAAACTGCAAACTCACGTTAATTGAAATTTCAGCTGTGACTTAGAACCTCTGTCCCAGATGTTAAGGCAGAGAGTCTATACCTGCTGAGACACCTAATCGAATGCAAACGCTCCCTTTTAACCCTCTCAGTGCTATGCAAAATATTCTAAACAAATATAAAGATCGGATGACCTTTTTCTTAGAGTTTGCAGCATGGGTTCAGCACTGCTTATTCTGAAAAAGGCATTCAAAGGCATTCAAAACCTTCACTACTGCCACCATATTGCTTGCATTTTTCCACCCACTGGGGAGAGCGCAATCCAGTGAGATCCTCTCCCAAGACAAAATTTATTAAGGCCCATTCACAGAGTTTGCTGAATGGTGCTTTAAATGTTTTTGCTTGGTTATGGAGTCAAACTTCTATTTACATTGATCAGTTATGACAGAAGAAGAAGAAGAAGAAGAAGAAGAAGAAGAAGAAGAAGAAGAAGAAGAAGAAGAAGAAGAAGAAGAATAGTAGTAGTAGTAGTAGTAGTAGTAGTAGTAGTAGTAGTAGTAGTTTGGATTTGATATCCTGCTTTATCACTACCCTAAGGAGTCTCCAAGCTGCTAACATTCTCCTTTTCCCTTTCTCCCCCACAACAAACACTCTGTGAGGTGAGTGGGGCTGAGAGACTTCAGAGAAGTGTGACTGGCCCAAGGTCACCCAGCAGCTGCATGTGGAGGAGCGGAGATGTGAACCCGGTTCACCAGATTACGAGTCTACCGCTCTTAACCACTACACCACCAAGAAGGCCAAGAAGGCATGGATCCCCAAGCATCTTACATCCAACAACCTGAGTTAAGTTGGGGGAACACCAATGCACAGCAAGCAATTGGAGAAGGTCCATAGCTCAGTGGCAAGGCATCTGATTTCAATGCAGAAGGTCCTAGGTTCAATCCCTGGCATCTCCAGGTCAGGCTAAGAGAGATCCCCACTGGAAACCCTGGTGAGCCGCTGCCAGGCAGAATAAACAGTAATGATCTGGATGGGCCAATGGTTTGACAAAGAAAAAGACAGTGTCCTAACCGGAATTGAAAGTAGTTTGCTCAATTACATAGGGTGAGCAAGTGATACAGCTACAGATCCAACACAGCAGTTAGTTTTGTAGATTAGTGCTAACAGTGATGACGTTTAGCGGATGGTAACTTATACAGTGGTACCTTGGTTTTCAAACTTAATCCATTCTGAGAATCCGTCTGATTCCTGGAACTGTTCAAAAACCAAGGCACAGCTTCCGATTGGCTACAGGAGCTTCCTGCACTCAATCGAACACCGCGTCGGATGTTCGGCTTCCAAAAAACATTCACAAACCAGAACACTCACTTCTGGGTTTAAGGCATTTGGGAGCCGATATGTTCAACTACTAAGCCTTTCAACAACCAAGGTACCGCTGTACTGTATTTCCCCATAGTTGCTGTTGCAGAACGGCAGAATGCAAATACTTATGACAAATATGCAAACATTTGGTTTTGGCTCTGTTTGCTTTTCATGTACTTTCAGCCAAACCTCTGAGGGAAAAAAACATCCTGAAAATGCCAACATTAAATCACTAGGTTTTGGTCTTTGTGTACATTAGGGATTTTTCATCTACAGTTAGCCCAGAACAGCTTCTTAACCACATCCTCTATCCAATATCTACTTTTGGGTGCCCACAGCACACTCGCAGATGCAAGCATCAAAATGAATATACCCTACTCTACGTGGTCTGTTACTTAAAGCAAGGCACACCTTGCTGCAGTTCAACCCAGTGGCATACGCAATCAATCATAACTACAGTATGCAAAAGAGGCAAAAGTTTTCATTCAAATGAACAAAACAGTAAAGATGAAGGATGATATGGTAGAAAACCCTCTCATTACAGGACTTGGGCTTCATCAATTTTTAAATCTTCCATTTAAAAAGCTTCATCCTAGGAGCCAAGAAGTCACTACAATAGATAGTACTGCATCTGCTATATTTCATTCCACTGTTATAGATAACCTTCATAAGCTGATTTGCTGATGACAATGAGTTTATTTTCAGAAAATTATATTTCTGATCTAATATGAGACAATAAATAATTCAGAAGTTTCACATTATTACAGGGAATTATATTTAGGAGAGCAACTGGGGATCTGTATAATGAGAAACATTCTCCTTGCTACAGGAATGCTACTCTGCGATTAATCTCATAATATTCCCTTTAGGGCATACAAGACAGCTTGCTGGAGAATATGACGACTCCTTCACTGTTTTCCATTGGACAAAAACAGGCAAGATAAATAGTAATAAAGAAAGAAGGGTGGTCCTCCGCATTTCAGATTCAATGAAAGGTCATCCTACCCATTAGACAATTGGTCCGGCAAAAACAACCTTGGATCAAAACCAACTGGAGGATCCCTTGCCTGATGTGTTGAACTGGATAGGAATTGGGGCCATTCCCTTTCCAGGTACAAAGGCCACCTGAAATAAAGCAATTATTTCCAGGTGCCTGAAACAGAGGTGTTGCCTGTCTAACTTCTTGTGGGAGTTCCACAGACTTCCCACCACACCACACTACCCCACCCGGTTAGGCAATTCTCAGAAGCAGGGCTGTTTTCCAGCCGGAACTCAACAGAACTCAGTTCTGGCACCTCTCAGGCAGGCGCCATTGCCATTATAAGAGAACAAAGGAGGCATTCATGATGAGTTCTGGCACCTTTATTTCTAGACAAATAGCAATGCTCAGAAGTATGACCCTAATCTGACTCAAGGAGGGAAATCAATCCCACTGAACTCAACAGGCCTTGTTTCTGAGTAAAATTGTGCGGAATCATGCTTTTAAAAAGTTAAGTTCACAGGTTGTTGTTGTTGTGTTTAGTCATTTAGTCATGTCTGACTCTTCGTGACCCCACGGACAAGAACATGCCAGGCACTCCTGTCTTCCACTGCCTCGTGTTGGTAGCTTTGAGAACACTGTCCAACCATCTCGTCCTCTGTCGTCCCCTTCTATTTGTGCCCTCAATCTTCCCCAGGTACAATGCCCTCAATCTTTCACTGGTACAATGCTGCAATTTCTCCAACTCCAGCAGGAGTTTAATTCATTGGTCTACACATCTTAGAAAGAACGTTCATTATTATTATTTTTAATAGCAACAGCAGCAGCACGCTTGAGGGTTTGGGTGTGGTGAAGCCATCCTTCTGACACCAGAGTCACGGCTGTCTACCTGGATGAGGAATGAGGCAAAGGTGAGGGTGAAGTCGGGGACATACAGAGGCATCTGCAGGAAGCCAGTTAGGCTCTCCTGCTGATGTGCCCATGTGCCCACTGACCTCACCACCACCCTGACCCGACCCTATCCAGTTAAGCAGCAGAGGCCCTGGTTTGTGGAGGACAGCTCCACCCCAACATAAACACCACTACTGGGAAAAGCTATGTCAGATGTTTATCCTTAACAGGGCCTTTAACTGAGGTGCCTTGTCACCTAGGACAGTAAGGAAGTTCCTAAATCTTGCGAGTAAAAAAAGAGAAGAAGAACATTAAAGGAAGGGAATGGTGGCAAGATGATGCAGTGGATGCAGTTTTCCCCAAGCATAAATATTCATTGGGCTCAGTGGAAAGGAGGAGAGACTGAACGCTCTCAGTGAGATGTGAGGCACTGGGGTGTTTGCCTGTGTTCTCTAACAATGGAGTTTGCCAATTAAATGAGACATGTGATCCTGTGTGCTGGGAAGTGGTGAATAACACACTGAGTGACACTCAAATGAAAGGATACTGAAGCACTGTGGCATTCTCTTTCCACATTATACATTTTTATACCCTTTTCTAAACACGGGAGTGAAATGCGCTAGAGAAATCTGAAGGGACTTAAACGGAAAGGTTCTTCGAAGGCCGTTATTTCCTACCCCTTTTCTCTTAAGTCCAGTAAATACTAGGCTAATACCAAATATACATTTTATTCACATTGTTAAGCTTCTGCAAGGCATCAAATTAAGAGTTCCTAATTGAAAGAGATCAGTTACATATCCTCCAATTAGCATCTCTTTGTCTCAGCCTCTTCCTTTTCTTGACAGTAGACATGAATTAGACATCGTGACTCAGAAAGCCAGGCCTCGCCTATGGTGCTTCCTATGGTGCTTTTTATTATGTTTTTAGATATGCTGCAAGCTTTCCAGAGTGGCTGGGGAAACCCAGCCAGATGGGCAGTGTGTGAATTATTATTATTATTATTATTATTATTATTATTATTATTTCAATTGTGCTGAAATATCCCCACCCAGTAGGGAGGGGGGAGAAACTGGATTCAATTTTCATTTAAATGAGAGCTTGCCTAATTTCGCAATATTAAAATAAATCAAAATATTTTTTTATTAATTTATCACATGTATGCATATACCACAACATACATTGTTGGAGAGGCAAAGCTTTAGGGAAGCTTTTAATGTTTGTTGGACTATTTTAATATTTTGTTGGAAGCCGCCCAGAGTGGCTGGGGAAACCCAGCCAGATGGGCGGGGTATAAATAATAAATTATTATTATTATTAAGCAGGCAAAACAACAGTGAGCTGGCAGAGGCAAGCGGTCTTCTTGCAGACGCAGGTCCTGGTGCAATTGCATCATCATAGTCCAGCTTTGGCTGCAACAAGTGCTTCCAGGGAAGCCTGCACTTGCAATACTTGTGTGTTTTGCACCATTTGGGATCTTGACGTTGACAGTCTAGGGGGCTGCAATGTCACACTGCACTGTTAACGTCCAGTTCAAATTCAGGGTACAACTCCTTTGTGGTCAACCCTTGGATCACGCCATCCTGCCCAACAGCATTTGCACGGCATCTTTTATCTCATTGTATTCATGGAGCAGAGAAATGTGGGTTTCTCATTCCTCCAGGCTGTATCCTTCAGCTGTTGGCTGCCCTATTTCCTGATACAGGGCGAGGTCTTTGCATTTCAGCCCTACGATTTCATGCTGCAGGGCATCCTTGTCACTGGCGGGCTGACAGGCTGTTGGAGAGGACTGAACGGGAGATTTGAACCTCACGCTGCAGGCTTTTGGGGTCCCCACCGGTGTCCTCCTCAAGAAGGGTCTGGCACAGCGCCCCCTCCCTGGCTCCTGGATTGGAATTTTCAAGACGAAATGAGAATCGAAACAGCCCTCCTTTGAAAATTGCACCTCACCCAAAAATTGAAGGACTTTCTTCCTTCCAAATAATGTGTACAAAAATGAATATACCAGGGTGAAGTGTGCGGATAAATGCATACATTCATGAAAATAGCCTAGGAAAATGCATTATATGAAGGGAAGTAGCGTTGTAAAAAAAGGTGTAGGTTAGGCAAAATTGCATATTGATATTAGGAGAAATTTGCACTGAATAAATTTCATGAGGACTTTAAAATAAACGAGCAAATCACAAGCTGGTGTGGAAATGTTGAGAAATGAAAATGTTGAGAAATATAAATAGAAAAGATTGTAAGTTGTTTTTATATGCAATGACGGCAGCAAGAATATTGTTGGCACAAAAATGGAAGCAAGGAGAATTACCAATGAAAGAAGATTGGAGGATGAAATTGATGGACTATGCAGAATTAGACAAATTAACAGGGAGAATTCGAAACCGGCAGGACCAGAGATTCACAGAAGATTGGTGTAAATTTAAGGACTATTTGAAAAGTAATTGTGATGATCAGATTACATTTGTAGGTTTGCAAGAAGTTTTGTGAGGTGAATAATTTGAATTATTGCATAATTGGATAAAAAGGAAGATGTTAGTTAAGATAATTAAAGGCAATATGAATTTAAGAAATGCAGAAGAAATGATAAAAATGGGGGGTCATCAGAGGTACTGATGGAAGTCCAAAAAGATTGTATAAGATGTGAAATTTTGTGGTATGTACAATAATTAATATGCTTAAAAATGAATAAAAATTATTTTTTAAAAAATGAAATGTTGAGAAATGAAGAACTGGAAAGAGTGAGAAACAGAAGTCAACCTATTTGCACACCCCTAGCCTGAAGTATGCAATTCCTGCACACTTTATAGACAGTATCTACCCTTTCATCTCGCAAAGATAACTTGCACTATTTAACTCCTCTGCACTGTTGCATGCAAAGGTGTACAGCAATCGTATGGAGAAAAGCTGTTGTGAACCAGGAAGCTCAAGGTAGAAAACATTGTCCAAAAACAAAACAAAACCCTACAAACAAGCCGAAGCAACTCGGGAGAATGAAAGGAGAGGAATGTTTCAAGGGTGAGCATAGTCCACTTCATGAGAGCACTTCTCCTTTGGTGGGATGCTCTACTTGGAAAGACATGCAGATGGAATGCGTTCTGTAAATACTTCAAAACTGCAGGCAACGAAGCTAGCTTTCAACAGCAAAAAGTGGTGCCGAGTACGGAGAAAGAGTAATACAGTTGGCAAAAAGCTCCAAGGACGTGTCACGTTGAACAATTCCTTCACTTACTGGTGAAAGACACAGAATGCCTAAACTCTGCACCGTTGCAGGAAGTGGCAAAAGGAAGCACTATATCTTCGCATTGACGGGGAACTTTTCTTAACAACCATGAGAAACAGCAACATAGGGCAACGAAGTATGGTTTCTTCCGCTTCTGCTAAAAATCAGTACGTTGAGGAGAGGAAATTTAAAGAAAAACTGCATGATGTAACTGCTCAGGTATGGTGATCTTCCGTTCTTTCACTTATAAGAACATAAAAAGGGAGCTGGTGGATCATGCCTGTCAAATCCAGTATCCTGTTCTCACAGTGGCCAACCAGACTCCTCTGGAAAGACAACAAGCACCTGACATTCAAAAGCATGCTGCCAGCAAAGGAGTCATTGTGTCTAGCAGTCATTGTGTCTAGCAGCCACTGATATAACCTGATCCTGCACAAACTTGTCTAATCCTATTTTGAAGCCATCCAAGTTGGTGGCCATCACTACTTTGTTAATGCCAGCTCTGGATTTATTGGGTTTTTTCTTCTGCAGGTCAATAAGTTGTTACTGTTATCATCATCATCACCACCATCATCATCACCACCATTATCATTGTTGTTGTTGTTAATGCCCCACCCATCTGGCTGGGTTTCTCCAGCCACTCTGGGAGGCGTCCAACACATAAACACACAATAAAACATCAAACATTGTGTCCACAAGTTGTGGTGGCCAGGTCCTTGAGGGCATTGAAGAAGATGGGGCAGCTGAAAGGGCCTTTCTGAAGTTTGGAGGCTCAGCTGATGAGGCTGGAGCCCACATCTATGCTGCTCAACTCAACCAAGAAGAAGGCGAAGAGTATGTGCCTGGATTGGTCCCTTTCTCCTAACCAGGGCAGGGAAAAGCAGGGCATGTGAGAGCCACCCCCCCTCCAGGAACTAGTATCAAGGATGGCCAGCCCGAGTGGAGAGTGCTGAGTCCAGCCTCCCACTTAAGGGGACAGCGTGAGTTCCTCCTGGAAGCACGGCCCCTTAATGCTCCACTGTGGAGCAGGGTCACCCCAGCTGTGCCGGCAATGAGAGCTGGGGTGCCGGGATGGGCTCCTTCTCCCTCTGTGCCCCACCCAGGGCATGCTTGCACTGCTGGCATGCCCTCCCACCCCCTGGCTTGCAGGCGCCCACCCTGGGCGCTGTGGGGTCATGCAACATCACTAGAAACAGCAACAAGGATACCTTTAGGCTCAGGATAAAGGTGTACTAGCCAAGCTTCTGCCAGAGTCTGTGCAGTTGCTGCTGCTCCCCCATTGTTTGTTGTTGTTAGTCGTTTAGTCGTGTCCGACACTTCGTGACCACATGGACCAGAGCACGCCAGGCACTCCTGTCTTCCACTGCTTCCCACAGTTTGGTCAAACTTTTGCTGGTAGCTTCAAGAACGCTGTCCAACCATCTCGTCCGCTGTCATCCCCTTCTCCTTCTGCCCTCCATCTTTCCCAACATCAGGGTCTTTTCCAGGGAGTCTTCTCCTCTCATGAGGTGGCCAAAGTATTGGAGCCTAAGCTTCACAATCTGTCCTTCCAGTGAGCACTCAGGGCTGATTTCCTTCAGAATGGACAGGTCTGATCTTCTTGCAGTCCATGGGACTCTCAAGAGTCTCCTCCAGCACCATAATTCAAAGTACTTTATGGTCCAGCTCTCTTCCATAGCTTTTCCCAGCAGGAGCTTTCAACAGCTGGTGGCAACAACAACCCAGTTCTTACCAACACTGCCGTTCCTGTGATATTTCAGTAGTATTGTTGAACTATGTAGGTGACTGTGGGAAGACAAAGTGGAAAGTCTTCTCTTGCTAGAGGGTTGTATCCAATTAAGTTCTGCTCAGAGCAGTTCCATGGGAACGAGTGGATCTAAGTTAAGTCGTGTCCATTGATTTCAGTGGGTCTGCTCTGAGTACGAGTAGCACTGACCTTTACACGATACTAAAACCCCCGCTGTAAAGTCGGAGCTAAACAGTACAAGTTGAGAGCATTTGCAGATGACTTAGTATTGACGTTACAGGAGCCAGAATCCAGTACTAAAAGGGTTTTGGAACTGATTCAAGAATTTGGTCAGGCTGCAGGATTCAAACTGAATAAGTTAAAAACTAAGGTCTTAGAGAAAAAATTAACATCGATTGAGAGAGAGAGGTTTCAGAATGAGACAGGCTTAACAGGCTTAACAGTGGTTAAGAAAGTGAAATACCTGGGGATTAACATGACAGCAAAAAATGGGAATCTATTCAAAGACAATTATGAAAAATGCTGGGCTGAAGTGAAAAAAGACTTAGAAATTTGGTCAAATTTGAAGCTTTCACTGCTAGGCTGTATTGCTGCGATAAAAATGAATGTATTGCCTAGATTGTTGTTTCTGTTTCAAACACTGCAAATTTTGGACAAAATGGACTGTTTCAAGAAGTGGCAGAGAGATATCTCTAGATTTATCTGGCAGGGCAAGAAACCTAGAATAAAATTTAAAATACTAACGGATGCAAAGGAAAGAGGTGGATTTGCCCTGCTAGACCTTAAACTTTATTATGAATCAGCAGCTTTTTGCTGGTTGAAAGAATGGCTGCTTCTTGAAAACACAGACATTTTGGATTTAGAAGGTTTTAATAATGTATTTGGATGGCATGCATATTTGTGGTATGATAAGGTCAAAGCACATAAAGCATTTAAAAACCATATTGTCAGGAAAGCATTGTTTAATGTCTGGATAAGATATAAGGATCTACTGGAAAATAAAACCCCAAGGTGGCTGTCACCGATGGAAGCGAAAGCTCAGAAAAAGCTCAATATGGAGGTCAAATGGCCAAAATATTGGGAAATTTTGGAACAAGAGGGAGATAGACTGAAATTGCAGAGTTTGAGAAATTAAAAAACAAAGTGCGAGACTGGCTTCACTATTATCAGATAATGGAGGCATACAATTTGGACAAGAAAATTGGCTTCCAGGTGGAAAAATCAAAATTAGAAACAGAACTTCTAGAACCCAAAACTAAGATTTTGTCAAAGATGTATAACTTGCTGTTGAAATAGAATACACAGGATGAAACGGTGAAGTCTGCTATGATTAAATGGGCACAAGATGTTGGACATAACATAATGATGGCTGACTGGGAACAGTTATGGACCACAGGTATGAAGTTTACGGCATGTAATGCCTTAAGAGAGAATATTATGAAAATGATATACAGGTGGTACATGACCCCAGTCAAGCTTGCAAAAATCTATCACTTGCCCGATAATAAATGTTGGAAATGTAAAGAGACTGAAGGTACATTCTTTCACCTTTGGTGGACGTGCCCAAGGATTAAGGCTTTCTGGGAGATGATTTATAATGAAATGAAAAGGGTATTTAAATATACCTTTCTGAAGAAACCAGAGGCCTTTCTCCTGGGCATGGTCGGCCAAATGGTGCCAAAGAAGGACAGAACTTTCTTTATGTATGCCACAACAGCAGCAAGAATACTTATTGCAAAGTATTGGAAGACACAAGATCTACCCACTCTGGAAGAATGGCAGATGAAGGTGATGGACTACATGGAATTGGTGGAAATGACTGGCAGAATCCGAGACCAGGGAGAAGAGTCGGTGGAAGAAGATTGGAAGAAATTTAAAGATTATTTACAGAAATATTGCAAAATTAATGAATGTTAGAATGATGTCAGAATGAAGTTAAGTGGTTTAAGCAGCAATGTTATAAAGGTGTATGTAAAAATGGATTATTAACAGGTGAGAATCCAAAGTTATAATATATTAAGTTAAAGGATTAAGATAAAAACAAAGAGGTAAAGAAATTGCTGAATTAACTAACTGAATTGGAATACAAAAAAGGGAGGTGTGGGGAGGTCAGGGAAGCAAGGAAATGAATGTAAGGTGGAAAGATTGATGTATTTTTTAAAAATGTTTTTTTATCTTTTTTGTATTTTGTATTTTTCTTTTATTCTTATTTCTGTCTTTTTTTCTTTTCTTTTTATTTATGTAATTTTTTTCTTTGAAACCTTAATAAATATCATTTAAAAATAAAAATAAAACCCCCGCTGTAGAGCGTCCCTCTCCCATCAAGGGTGGGCTGCCCTTTCTTCAAAACACAGTGCCCTGCTATCATGCCAAGATACGTTGTCATTTATAAAGTAATGACATGCAAAGGAAATGAATTAATTCTAGCCGTTCACATGACTGCAGGACAAACAAACAAAAAACCACCAACATAATCAAATCTAAATTTTCACACAGTGCCTTTGCAGACGGGAGTTCCAATTAACAGAGAGAGGAGGGGGTTTCCAGAGTATCCAACTCATGACATTTCTTTTAACTCCAGCAGGCCTTCAAAGTGTCAATCATCCAAAAGAACAGCAGGACAGATACTAGGCAATCTTCACTCTCCATTACAAATTGGATACAAGCTCACCTTTACTTGGCAATTTCTTAAGCCTGCTGTTATCATTCTGCACTGATGTCAAGTGCATTAAACGAGACCCAATGCTGCACCCACTTTACATTATTGGCAAACCCCCAATTGCTCTAATGGGGACCAGGATTTCCCCACAGAATGTTAACCATTTAACATTTCCACTGCGGCAGTTTCTTGTCTTCATGGCATTCATGTGAACACGCAAAGAGAATAGAGTCATCTATTTTAATGGGAAGGGGCTTTTGAATTGTGATGTTTATCAAACACAGAATATTTTTTAAGACTGCTACTATAATGCAGGATTACTCTGCAGTATAGGGGAATCAAAGGGTTTTCAACTGTTGTTCATTATTACATGCTAGAGTGGGACCATGTATACCAATTCCCTTATGTTGTGGCTTCAAGGAGGCAGTAAAAAATTGTTCCAAAAGCAACCACAGAGGGTATTCTACCATAAGGACAAAGCCAGATTGGGACCAGTGAATGAACTGTCCCACCTGGTGCTCCTCACCTAAAGAAACATTTGAAAAATAGTGACGTAACACGGTGACATCACAGCATCCATTTAAAAGGTGAGAGCTTGCTTTTAGAACGGCAAAATTCCTAGTTAAATAAAGCCAGTGGGAGCTGATAATAAGAACAAAGGACTACTGGTGTCCAGTATTCTGGTCCCCACAGAGGCCAACTAAGTGCCTCTGTTAAGTTCACAAAAGGAGGAAGGGGGGAAATAGCTGTTTTCACTGCTGCTCCCTAGCAGCTGGTATCTAGTGGCATACTGCCTCTGAAACCTGGAGATACAACATGTCCATCAAAACCAGCAGCCAATGCTGGTGGCGCTACCCTCACTGGGCTCTGCTTTGTTGGCATTGACCCATGACAGGGCCTTTTCAATGGTGGCTCCCTGTTTCTGGGTTGCCCTCCCTGGAGGGTTGTGTCTGTCTCCCTCATTATTAAGTTCCAGGAGGAACTTAAAAACTTTCCTGTTTCCCTAGTCATTTGATGGCTGAAGGATACTGCTCCTAGCAACCTTGAAATTATTAGTTGTGAGGGTATGGGACTGGTTTACATGCTTTTAGATACCTTCGATTGTTTCAATTACTATTGTTTGCTTGTTTTAATTGTGTCATTTTCACCACCTCCCTAAGCTCTTTTGGAAGGAAGTGCAGGGGAGAAACGTAACAAATCACCATAATCACCATCAAAGAGGTTTCCTCCATGAATTTATCTATTCCTGCTTTAAACTGATCTAACCCATTGCCCCTCAAATGCTGATCTCAAACTTGCATCCCAGTGGACTGGAATATCTCTCATGTGAGATGAAGCCTATGGGCATCCACTTTACCACAGCTGACTTAAAGGGTGGAATTACCCCACACACACACACACACAAGCTCACTTCACATTCAGCAAGTAATCACTGATGTTAGGGAAATAATCTCTAAGGAAAGTCACTTAGCCGAATGGTCACTAGGGATAGGCAGAATAGCCCAGATCTCCTCTGTATAACTTTAGTGCAGAGTAGATTGAAAAATTCTGAGTGCTGAGTGCTCACTGGAAGGACAGATCCTGAAGCTGAGGCTCCAATACTTTGGCCACCTCATGAGAAGAGAAGACTCCCTGGAAAAGACCCTGATGGTGGGAAAGATGGAGGGCACATGGAGAACGGGATGACAGAGGACGAGATGGTTGGACAGTGTTCTCGAAGCTACCAGCATGAGTTTGACCAAACTGCGGGAGGCAGTGGAAGACAGGAGTGTCTGGTGTGCTCTTGTCCAAGGGGTCACGAAGAGTCGGACACGACTAAATGACTAAACAACAACAATAACAACAAGATTGAAAAATTATTCAGCGCCACCAAAATGCCAGAGTGAACTTTGGAAGCCAGAATGTCTTCTGCAATTCACTGCCAGGCCTGAAGGTACGGAAAGAGGTCAGTAAAAGCACTTCTTTGGGGTGCCAAAAAAAGAATGCATCACAAAAACCCAGTGTAAGAATTGTCATCTGAGGAATTCAGAGTTGGTGGTTTTACATTTCTCTCCTTGAACGGCGAGCGCTCAGTAACCCATGGTACTGATGTGACCATTCCCAATCTCAGTATAAGGGAGAAATGTGCTAAGAGGAAGGCATGCTTGGTAAATCCACACCGTGATCAACTCCTGCCTGGAAACCAATGTCCCCACTGTGGAAAGATGGGTGGATCCAGAATTGGCCTCCACAGTCACTTACGGACTCATTGTTAAAACCGTGTTTATGGAAGACAAGCTTACTCGCCTACAAGTGATCACCAAAGAAGAAGAAGAGCCTTCTGTTCAGCTACCCTGTTCTGCCCCTCTCAGCGTCCTTCCTTGGTGTCAAACAGACCAACCACCCATCTATGACCTTGGCTTGCCTCTCATTTGGGCTCTTCACCTATCAAGGATTCTCTTTGCTGAGACCCAAGACCAGGGGTGGGGAACCTCAGGCCTGGGAGCCAGATGCGTCTTCATTCATCCTTTTTCATTTTATTTTGTATAACTGAAAAAAACTTCAGAATATTAATAAGTAAATAAATAAGAAATACTATCAGTTTAAAACTTTGCTCTGTGGCCCTTTTAGTTCCTGTATCACTGAGTAATCCTGGATAAGAAGGTGGAACAACACCGTGAAAAAGCTCGTCACACTTTTTCATAAACAAACTAGGAGCAGCTGATCCAAGGTCAATAACTGGTAAAAGAAAATGTTGAAGAATGATGTTAATGAACAGACAGACATTAACTGGGGTAAAATGTCACCTCTAAAGTCAATCATTCCAAACTGAAACCATCATGTGAAACTATAAGAGCAGCAATTATGGTGGTAGGTACTGTAACTAAAGGGCTTGTTCAAAGGATGTTATTATGGTACGAACTGTATTGATTTATACAAGATGGCTGATTGAATGACTGATAGTAACAAGTAATTAGGTTGCTCCTGGGGTTACAATGGCACGAGCTGTCTTGTTTGAAATAGGGCCAGCACTAAAATAGAACCTGATTGCAGTTGATTCTCCAATAATAGATACCTGACACTATCCCACTTAAACAAAGAGTGATCAAAGTTTCCATCTTAAGTTTATATTCTGCTGAAGATTGCAGCCTGATAGCTCCGTTCTTAGATAACAAACTCTGATTCGAGCTACAAAGGGGGCCCAAGTACGCATGTTACACGAGATCCAGAATCACAACACCTTTGCTTTTGCTTAAAATAATTAGCAGGTCTGCATGGAAGACTAACAAAGATCTGTCTTTGCAGCCACAGCAGGCTCTGTAACTCTCCAACAGTTTGACTTCACTCCCAAAGGCACATTCTTCTACTGTCTCCCGAGACAGTCAGATGGATGCCAACTGGATGGAAGTTTTGAAGATAAAGAAAGTGCTGCTTTGCTTGTTTGTCCTGAGTCCTGAGTCATTGTTGGGCTTCAGGAGTAGAGTGGGAGGCTGAGACGGACAAAGAGATGGAACAGGATGATGACAAAGTGATACAAAATTGTTCAGGGTCATTAAAGCTAAACAAAAAAAGTCTAAAAGGACATCTCCAAACTAAGTGAAGGGGCGGTAAAATGGGAATGTTCACTGTAAAAAGTGTAAAGTGATGAATGTTGGAGCGAGAATATATATATATCTTAATTTCATATATGTGATCATGCGGTCTGAACTGGCAGTGACAATCCAGGAATGAGACCTTGGCATCATAGTAGATGGATCAATAAATAAGTCAACCCAGTACAGTGGTACCTCGGGTTAAGTACTTAATTCGTTCCAGAGGCCCGTACTTAACCTGAAACTGTTCTTAACCTGAAGCACCACTTTAGCTAATGGGGCCTCCTGCTGCTGCGCCGCCGGAGCACGATTTCTGTTCTCATCCTGAAGCAAAGTTCTTAACCTGAAGCACTATTTCTGGGTTAGCGGAGTCTGTAACCTGAAGCGTACGTAACCTGAAGCGTATGTAACCCGAGGTACCACTGTATATGTGTCAGCTGTGAAAAAGGCAAATTCCATGCTAGGATTCATTACACTGGGGTCATTGAAAATAAAACTGCCAGTATCAGAATGCCATTGTACAAATCTATGATTCGACTGCATTTGGAATACTGTGTATGGTTCTGGTCATTTCACCTCAAAAAAAAGGGTATTGCAGAACTGGAGAAGGTTCCTGGAGGAGAAGACTATCGATGGCCACTACGCATGATGGCCATGCTTTGCCGCCAGCATTGGAGGCAGAAATGCTTCTGAAGACCAGTTGCTGGAAATCACAGGAGGGGGGGAAAGGTGTTTGTGTGCCGGGGTCCTGCTTGCAGGTTTTCCCCAGGCATCTGGTTGGCCACTGTGAGAACGGCAAGTGGCCCAATACAGAAGGCTCTTCTCGTGCTCTTATGTCCTACCACGGAGCTCCTGTTGTAACAAGCGGCTGACAGAGATTGCGCTTCGAGACCGACAGAAATCGCATTGTGGAATCTTTTTGTTTCATCCAGATATTGTTTGAGAAGGTCCATTATCCCCCAGTAGATGCATGTGTGCATGTAGGAAATGTCTCAGTTGCCACCTACAGCCTCCCTGTTTGAGCAGCAATCCTCCATCACTTCCATATGTGGACTATCATGGGCTTCCCACTGACTGGCTGGCCACTGTGGCCAGCAGGGCACTTACAATCTCCTTTTAAGCCCCTCGAGTCTCGATCACAACAATCAACGCTCTCTGAATCACCTTTCTGGGTTAGAGCAGCCGAAGAAATACAACTGCACTTCAGACAGAAGAATGCAGCTGGGAGGCATACAATGTGGGTTGTGGAACTTCAGCGCAGTTCTAAATTCTTGGGTAGTTAACCATTCATTTAATTAAGCTTAACCACCAGGTTGTACCCAAAGCAGCGTGCAATGCATCAAATGAACGAATGGTCAATACATAATGATTCAAAGTCTGTCCCAATATGAGCGATTAGAAATAGCAGTTAAGTTTCAGGTAGTGAATTTCCCTTCCTGGATGCTGTGAATGAGACGCAGAGAAAGGGGAATAAGAGAGGTGGGGCACAGATGTGCTGTGAGCTCTTGAAACATCAGGGGGGTTCAGGCACCTCTCTCTGGGGTTCGATGTGAGGAGGTGGATCTCCTGCCTGCTGATGCTGATGCCTTGCAGTTATGGTTCCACTGCGACACTTTATTCATTCGCTGGGTGAACAAAGTGTTTGCCCTGAGCGTGCCGGAAAATCTCACCTTTTTGGGGAATAGGTTTCTCTCGAGCATTTTGTGATCCAAACCTTTTCTTGTTTTCAAACCTCTAAGGCTTGAAGATTAAGTAAAACACCAACCACTTGCCTTCTCCCGGAGAAATCACAGAACTGAAGGGAAGGAAGTGCCCCAAGGGTCATCTAGTCCAACCCCCTGAAGTGCAGGAATCTCAACTAAAGCACCCATGACAGATGGTCATCCGACCTCTGCTTCCAAGGGAGGGACTTCAGAGGGAGTCGGTTCCACTGTCCAACAGCTCTTACCATCAGAAAGTTCTTCCTGACCATAGAATCATGGAATTGTGGAGTTGGAAGGGACCCTGAGGATCATCAAGTCTAACCCTTTGCAAAGCAGGGATATGCCCCATACAGGGACCGAACCTGCAGCCTTGGCATTGTCAGCATCACGCTCTAACCAGTTGAGCTTTCCAGGCTCTATGTCATTTCTGATGCACCATTACTGGCAGTTTGGTATTACAAAATACACAGACACAAAATACAGTGGTACCTTAGGTTACAGACGCTTCAGGTTACAGACTCCGCTAACCCAGAAATAGTACCTCGGGTTAAGAACTTTGCTTCAGGATGAGAACAGAAACCGCGCGGCGGCGGCAGCGGGAGGCCCCATTAGCTAAAGTGGTGTCTCAGGTTTAGAACAGTTTCAGGTTAAGAACGGACCTCCAGAACGAATTAAGTTCTTAACCCGAGGTACCACTCTACACAGATACACAAATATCATTCGTGACTGTATCATTGCTATTGCTGGTATGTTTTATACCGAAGGATGGCTTAGACTTTTTCTGAATACATCCAAACATACATACATACATACATTAGTTAAATATACCTAGACAATGAATGCCAGTTTAGAACTGTCTTATTGTCATCATAATTCTAAGAAACCTTGGCTTGTTTCCATTGTATTCTCAAGAAGGCCCACACGCACGCTCCTCAGAGGGGAAGGGGTTTAATACCGTGTTATGCAACAGAACGTGCCTGAAAAGCGTCCTTAAGTGACCTTTCTTTTTCTTTTCTTTTTTAAAATCGCTTTGCAAAACAACAAGACAACAGCAAGAAGCAAAAGCCGATCTAGAGCAAGGCTGTTTTTGGAACTGCTTATGCAAATCGAAACAGTGTCGTGGGTATGGGCTGCTCCCATCCACCACACCAAAGTTTTGAAAACTGAGAAGAGAATCACAGAACTGTAGCGTAGGACGGGACCCTGTGGGTCATCTAGTCCAACCCCCTGCTATGCAGGGAACTCAAGTGAAAGCATTCGTGACAGCGAAAGAATGAACTCACATGGAGTGAGAACGATTAAAAAAGAACCATGTGCCCCTGGAGAGGGCAGGATGAAATTGTCTTTCTTTCCATACGCTCCTCATTGATGCACACAGACAAGCCCAGCTACAAACGTCTTTTTCTTCTTTATTTCCTTTTTTTTTTTAAAAAAATGGGTACAAAGAAGCCCAGGGTGGGGTGCAGGGGACAGGAGTTGAAAAAAGGGCTTTTAAACGCAGAGTCTCTTAACACCCACAGGAGCGCTAAGTAAAACAAGGAACCGAGTTGCCTCGCTCCACAGGGATTTCTCTTCTCGCTTGTAATAACTGCAACCCTCCGAGAACAGTCTCTTGGCAGAAGATGAGAACGAACAGCAGCACCGTAAGTCGGAGTCTGCTTTCTGCCAAACTCCTGGGATGTCTTAAAATGCAGAAATTTGAGATGGGGAGAAGTGGATACAAGAAAGAAGTATGCCTAAATTACCTCCCTCCCATCCCGTAATGTGGACCAAGAAGTATTACGGACATCCCATGGGGAACCAATGAAGAGAATCTTTTGGACACCATCTGCATATTTATTCTACACAAACTTTTCAGAATTTGTTGTTCCATTTCCTTCCTTCCTCCCCCCACCCCCGGCAGAAAAGTGTAACTCCCTATACTCCTTGTCCCAAGCTAGCGTTGTAACCAGACAGCGGCATTTGGAGACAGAGTTTTCACTATCAATTTGTTTGCTTGTCCCCTATCCTAGAGTGCAGATAACGACAACAACAACCACATAAGTCCCCCCCCACCCGGGATATTATTTTACCACCATCCAATAAAAGGTTAGGAAGGCATAAGGATATATATTTTTAGTCCTATCAAAAATGTTTTGATTTTCCCCCAAACTTCTTCAAATGTTGCATCTGACCATTAGGTCCAGTCGTGGCTGACTCTGGGGTTGCGGTGCTCATCTCGCTTTATTGGCTGAGGGAGCCGGCGTACAGCTTCCGGGTCATGTGGCCATGATTTATATACCACCAACGATTTATATACCACGATGGATATGGATTTATATACTGCCCTTCATCAAAAGATATCAGGGCAGTTCACAGAGGAAAAATTCCAAGAGGTATATAATCATTTGCAGATCTATGATGTGGTACAGTAGAGCCAACATAAACTAGAATTATGAGCTCAGGTCTAGGACATGAGACATACATTATATGTATGCTGGGACTCATCCTCTTAGGCCGTGTTCACACCATACATTTAAAGCACTATGATAGCACTTTAAGCAGTCTTAAGGTAACAGTAAAGGGATCCCTGACAGTTAAGTCCAGTTGCGAACGCCTCTGGGGTTGCGGCACTCATCTCGCTTTACTGGCTGAGACAGCCGGCGTTTGTTTGCAGACAGCTTCCAGGTCATGTGGCCAGCATGACTAAGCCGCTTCTGGCGAACCAGGACAGCGCATGGAAACGTCGTTTACCTTCCCACCAGAGCGGTACCTATTTATCTACTTGCACTTTGATGTGCTTTCGAACTGCTAGGTTGGCAGAAGCGGGGACCGAGCAACGAGAGCTCACCCCATTGCGGGGATTTGAACCGCCGTCCTTCTGACCGTTAAGCCCAAGAGGCTCTGTGGTTTAGACCACTATGATAGCACTTTAAGCAGTTGTAGTTTCCACTAAAGAATTCTGGGAGCTGTGGCTAGTTAAGGGTACTGAGAGTTGTTAAGAGACCCCTATTCCCCTCCCAGAGCTAAAATTTCCAGAGTTCCCCATGAAGAGAGATTGATGGTTGAACCAATCTGAGAACAGTAGCTCTGTGAGGGGAATAGAGGTCTCCTCACAACTCTCAGAACTCTTCACAAACTACAGCTCCCAGAATTCTTTGGGGAACCCCTGGCTGTTTAAAGTGGTACCATAGCACTTTATGTGAAGATGACCTTACTCTAGATCCAGCCCTAGCTAAGAGGCATTTACTGCCTTTCTCCTTTAGATCTGTCTGCAATAGACTCATGGGACAGCTTTGCAGAACCTCTTCCATGCTTGTGCTTTGTGCGTCTTCGATCCAGCTGAGAATTTGATGGGGTCCCCTGCCTCCTGCCTTGCCCATTCCATCAGCCACTGTGAATTAGAAATGCTCATTGGCACAAACCTGCTGGACTTTAATCATGAAATATTCATCTGTTGCTGCAGTCAATGGAGTGATAAACAAATTTATTGGAAAATGATGATCTATTATTCATTTTAGTTTGAAAGATATTCTGCCCCTTCCAACCCCACCCCCCCCACCCCAACAAAAAACCCTCTTCCCCGCCAGTGGATTTTTAAAAGAATAAAAAAATAGTTGCTTGTGATTAAATATTTGTAAAAGGTATTTCAATCATTTCCTTTGGTAAAAGTCGTAACGCGTCACCCATATATCACCACACATCTGAAGTTCCTTCATGTTTCGAAAGTGAAACTAGAGCTCCAGAAATAACTTTATGTTAATTGCTGCCCTGAAATGTCTACATGCTGTCATTTTTCTTATTAATACCAACGAGGCTCATATTACTGCTTGAATAGTGGGGCCTTTGTTGTTGTTGCCGAAACAGAGGGATTTTCAGTTCTAATTTCCCCAAATGCGACGAGAGAACTGAAACAGAACCGTGGGCGCTCTTTTCATTGCAAGTTGAACTAGGATAAATGTCTTCGGTGATTGCCGTTTCAAAAACAAAACAAAAACAGAACCCGCCAATGATAACAGAAAGCCTGCACATTTAGCGAAAGGCAGGACAACTTATAATAGGTTGTGGAAAGTGCCGCCATCTCTGTTTCCCCTGCAGTAGAGGAGCAGAAATGTCATCTTCATCTCAGCATGAATACAAAGCAAGACTGAATTTTTAACTTGCTCTTAATGGCAGCTGTAGACATGTAGGATCTTTAGAAAGAAGATCTTTGTTTGACTCCAAACACAGTGGATCACAACAATCTACTGGTTGAGCTTTTGGCTGACAACGTGACTCCCACTGGTGTGAACCAGCTTACTACAGAATGGAGATATGCACAGTTCCATTATGTCCTTTCACTCATGATGCCAAGAGCATAATTTTTGTCCCCAATTTTAGGGATCCTTTTTTGAACTTGTTTATATGATCAGTATAAAATGTTGCCCCATAAATAAGCCATTTTTAAAAATTTGAACAATATTCCCCAGAAAATTGGCTGTTAACGGTAAAGGTGAATATATCACACGGTTCCTGTGACTTCAGGCAGACACACTGTGAGCTGATAATTCCCAAGTTTTCCATATAAAATAAAGCTTTGGGGCTCTTTTTTCTGGATATCTTGCCTCTCCTGCATTTTAAAATGCCATGCCTGGTATGGCTACAGAGTGTTCGAAAGTATTCCCTACAACAATAAGCACAGCAGTGTCAACTTGAAATTTTACTTCCTTTTCTTCACAGTATGTATTCTGTGAATAGCTAATATGAGATTACCGTACAAATACTTCCTATTGGGGTTTTTTATTTTTAAAAAATCCTTTAATTTTAAATCGATGTTGCCATCTTTCCTAACTATCAGCATGAACTATCTACCGCAAGTTATAGTTTCTCCTAGAAATCAGCGGCAAGTTATGCCTATCCTATATTGACATATGATGCTACTTTATACTGAATCAGACCATTGGCCTGCCTAGCTCAGTAACGTCTACACTGACTAGTAGTGGTTCTCCAGGGTTTCAGGCAAGACCCATCCCCAACACTTCCTGGAAGTACCAAAGTAGATGCCCCTCTCCTGAGCTCCAGCCCTCTCCCTAATCCTTGAGTGAGAATGGTCAGGGGTCCGTTTACCTTTACCTTAAATAAAGGAAGTCGTTCATTTTGGGTGGTAATTTATTACTCGCACACACACTCCCCAAGGTTATATGCAATGTGGGTGAGGGAGGGGTGGGGAATGAGACATTTAGTGTGGTACTGGAGAAAGGCTGTAACTCTGGTAGAGCACTAGGTTTGTATACAAAAAGCCACTGGTTCAAATCCCCAGCATCTCCAGGTAAGGCTTGGAAACACTCCTGCTTGAAAGTCCAGAGAGCCTCTGCCAGTCAGTGCAGACAGTGTTAAGTTGTGGGTGAACATATCAGACGACAAGGCAATTATTCAAACAGCTCTTGTTTATTCACAGGCCAGAACAGAACTGAACTGAAGGGTTCAGTCAGCCTGCTTATATAGAGCTCCAGTACAATGTAACTGTAACAATTTTCTAAAACTATCCAATCACTGAATGCCACTTTCAATCCCTTATTTGCATAACTATCTACAGTATCCCCCCCCTGCTGGCCCAGGGTGAGAACTTCAGTACATAACAGACAGTACTAAGCTAGATGGGCCAAAGGTGAGACACGGTTCAAGGCAGCTTCCTCCTTTCCTGTGTTCTGGGCTTTGTTATCATTTCTCACTTGAATTTGCAAATGTTTGGTTTAATATTCCGTTCAGGTTCTTCTACTGCCCTCATCACTTAGCAAAATCAGTAGTAAGAGACAGTCAGAGAACAGCCTGGAACTTTTAAAAATACTGTATCTCCACGAATCACTGTCAATTAAGTGAGACTTGATCCCAAACAGCAAAGAGTGAGGAATGAAATATGCAGACTCAACTAAATAATAGAAATGTCTCCAGGACACTGTATTAGGAAAGGGGAAGAGAGAGGATGGATGTGCAATAAGGAATATTAAAATGATCCTAAGGTGCTGCAGTTATGACAATGCATCCTGATGACCATCTCTATGAGATACCCATGAAGGACAATGTGTTAAAAAAATGATGCAGAAGAGCAGTACCACATGCATTTTATACAGAGTCCTAAAACGAAGGTGGGTCCTGTCTTTTCCCACTCCTTATTCAAAATGTTTTGTAATGTATTTTAAAACGCAATACATTTTTCAGATCCAAATACAAACGTGCATAAAAACAGAATTAAGTTCCAAAAGGGAAGAGGAGGAAGAACCATGATTCAAAGAATAAAAAATGGAAGAAACCAACCCAAATTATTGTACAGTGGTACCTCTGGTTACGAACTTAATTCGTTCTGGAGGTCTGTTCTTAACCTGAAACTGTTCTTAACCTGAGGTACCGCTTTAGCTAATGGGGCCTCCCACTGCCACTGCCGCGTGATTTTCGTTCTCATCCTGAGGTAAAGTTATTAGCCTGAGGTACTACTTCCGAGTTAGCGGAGTCTGTAACCCGAAGTGTTTGTAACCCGAGGTGTTTATACTTCGGGGCTAGATAAGAGGCGATATTTTAATGAAGGTACGCATACTGACACACCATATAGTTTTCACTTGCTTTGTTTATGTTAAGGAAGGAAGCACATTACTTGTCACTGACCTTTTAAATTCGGAAAACAAAGCGTGGCTTCCGACTGGCTGCAGGAAGCTCCGTCGGACATTCAGCTTCTGAAAATAGTTCACAAACCGGAAAAGTCACTTCCGGGTTTGAGGCGTTCGGGAACCAAAACGTGCAAGAACTATGATGTTCGAAAACCAAGATACGATTGTATGTGAAATGTTTACACACACCCTGTGCAGACATTCCCAGTGAAGCAAAGGAAAGGTGCCATAGAAAGGGTAAAACTATTCAATGACTACAGGCAGGAGATTCTATACAGTGGTACCTTGGCTTACAAACACTGCAGGTTACAGACTCCGCTAACCCAGAAGTAGTACATCGGGTTAAGAACTTTACCTCAGGATGAGAACAGAAATTGCGCGCCGGCGGCAGCGGGAGGCCACAATGGCTAAAGTGGTACCTCAGGTTAAGAATGGTTTCAGGTTAAGAACAGACCTCAAGAACGAATTTAGTTCGTAACCAGAGGTACCACTGTATAGCAATGTGCTTACATTTTGAGAATTTTCTGTTTCTGAAAAACTAAATGCGATAACTAAGACTGATTTTTAAAAGGTTAGAAGAATGTTTCCTTCTCACTGCTCCCCGTAAAGCGAGAAACGACTATCTCTGAGAGTACAATGACAATTTATTTATTTTTAAAAAATGCTTCATTAAGCGGTGGCATTGGAAAGTGAGCAACACAATGACAAATGACAAAGATAAGTGTGATTGCAAAACAATCATGAAAAGAAAACTTATTTTATTGTGCCTTCTGATGGGAGCTCAACAATACAGGAGGCATTAACACTGCAGAAAGAGACATTGTAATGGGTTTCACAAAGCGTGTTCTCACTAAAGGAGAGCACGTGTTGCGGATGGGTCAGACAAAGCACCCTGTAGTAATTAGGTGGATTGGTTTAAAGGGCCTACTTTTGGCTGGAGTTGGTGTTGCTGGGGCAAATTTGATGTTGCAAGTTTGGGGGAGGGGTCAGAGGTTATTTAAGGAAGGTCCACAGCAGAGTACTTTCTCTTTCGCTGTGGACATCGGATCTCCCGCCCGCCCTCCCTTGTTGGGCTTGCGCTTTGACCTTGCTTTGCCTGTCATGGGGTCGTTCGCCTTGGTGCGGGGGCCCAGTAGGAATTTACCATTTGGCTGATTAGTGTGTGCCTCTTGGGTTTTGCCTACTGCTTAGCAATACGTCACAACTTGTAAGGTTGGCGGTTAGGCATTGGTTTAAATTGGTTGGTGGAGGGGTATGGATTGGCTGTGCCTGCCCCTCCAATGAGGTTGCTGCATGGGAATTCCGTTAAAGGAATTCAGGGGCTTACCATCCATTCGTCCAAACCCCTGGAATCGGGCTTGGGCCGTGTAAGTCCCTAGGAGCATGCGGGGAGAAGCTGAGGGTCTGTGCCGCAGCTCCGCCTATCCCTGAACTTGTTCCTCCACACTGGCTTCCGCTGGAATCCGGGAGTCAGTGCTGTCCCCAAGGCGGGAGGGACAGCTAGTCGTAACCCATGCCTAAGCAACCACTCACAATTTGTATGCAAATAAAGTTGTGGCCAAAATTATGCCAAAAACCTTAAACAAAAATTCATGTGTGATGTGTGAGTTATTGGGGTTAAGGGTGTTTTGGGGACCTCAGCACGCAACAGGCTGATGAACCTTCTTCCTCAATCAAAGAGAAGAAAATTCCATCCATGTCATTTTCTCCTTTATTCAAATAAGCGCCGTTTTGTATTTTGAAGAAAATATTTTCACAGCGCAATGGCCATTAAGCATGAAATTGCGAAAAGACGGCAAATTTGAAAGTGGGAACACATAACCAAAAAGAGAAAGAGAAAGAGGTGCTGTTTCCCCCTTTGCTGTTGCTAGGCACGTTCTCTAGCAATTTTGTTTCCCATGGCTTTGTAGAGAGAGCCTTGGGTTGGACTTCATCTATCAAGAAATAAGCAGCAAATCACTTGACGGATACGCCACTCTAAGGTACGCCTGCGAGAACAACCAATTTTACCATTTCATAATGTTTGTAAAACAGGATGCTTTCAAGGATGGCTTTTGTTGCCGGGTTTGAAGATTAGGATGAAATAGAGCTAGTGAAAACTCCACATGCCTCTTCCAAACAGTAAGAGACGCGTTTCCAATACAGTATATAAAAGGCCTTCTGCTGCCACAACGGCACAGTCGGGCAACATGAAAGTCAAGATCTGTAAAAAGAAGATGCAAGTCTTGGGACTGCCTATGCAGAAGGAAGGCAAGGGACAGAGTTGAAATAAGGCTGGCTTTATTTCTTCAAACAACACAGGATCTGTCCCCACTTCGCTATGAAGGTGGGGAGGGGAAAAAATTGCAGAGGTTATTTAATCACTTATTCAGAAATGTCTATGGTGCCTTTTGCCAAATGGCCACAGGGACAGTCCGCAACCTAAAGCAACATAATAACTATACCAGATGAAGGAGGTTTTTTAAAAACTTAAACAAAAAACCCCCAATGATTTCCATATAATAAAATCAACACCGTCAAACTATTTATAAATTACCGTATTTTTTGCTCTATAAGACTCACTTTTTCCCTCCTAAAAAGTAAGGGGAAATGTGTGTGCGTCTTATGGAGCGAATGCAGGCTGCGCAGCTATCCCAGAAGCCAGAACAGCAAGAGGGATTGCTGCTTTCGCTGCGCAGTGATCCCTCTTGCTGTTCTGGCTTCTGAGATTCAGAATATTTTTTTTCTTGTTTTCCTCCTCCAAAAACTAGGTGCGTCTTGTGGTCTGGTGTGTCTTATAGAGCGAAAAATACGGTAAATCAGTCAGAGTTCCCCTCATTCCAAAAGCCTGCTGGAAGCGGTGGGTCTTCATCAGTTTCCTAAAAGAAAGCAATGATGGGCCGAGGCACATTGCAGTAGGGAGATCAGAGAAATAGAGCCATCACCAAAAAGGCCCTTCTATGGGACTCTGCACTACATGCTTCATTCTGTGCATGGACTGTGTGTGTGTGTGTGTGTGTGTAGGGCTGATCAATCATTTGACTTTTGGTAAGGTGGGGGGGTACTTACAGCAACACCCAATATATCTCCACATTAAAAATCTGCCTTAAATGTAAACACTGCTCCATGGGACTAGACAGGCCACTTGCTGCCACCTGCTTTGAAAATGAGGCTAGAATGATGCCACATCTTAGCATCACTCCCAAGGCATGCTTGGCGGAAGGAAAAGTTGGTGTGCTGGCCTAAGTGGCCTCGGTCCCGTATACCTGAAGGAGCGTCTCCACCCCCATCATTCAGCCTGGACACTGAGATCCAGAACTGAGGGCCTTCTGGCAGTTCCCTCATTGCGAGAAGTGAGGTTACAGACAGAGGGCCTTCTCGGTAGTGGTGCCCTCCCTTCAGATGTGAAGGAAATAAGCAGCTATCTTCTCTTTAAATAGACATATGAAGGCAGCCCTGTTTAGGGAAGTTTTTAATATTTAATGCTTTATTGTTTTTAACACTTGATTGGAAGCCGCCCAGAGCGGCTGGGGAAACTCAGACAGATGGGCGGGGTATAAATAATTTATTATTATTATTATTATTATTATTATTATTATTATTATTATTATCATCATCATCATCATCATCATGCCACCTAGGGCTCCTTTGGTGAGGAAAGGTGGGCTATAAATCAAAAATAAATAAACAAATATGTCGTGTCATATTTGGGAATTATAGCTCTGTGAGGGAAACCAGAGTCTCCTAACAATTCTCAGCACCCTCAACAAACTACAGCTCCCAGAATTCTTTGGGAGGAAGCAATCACTGTTCAAAATGGTATCATAGTGCCATTAAATGTATGGTATGAATGTGGCATCTCTCTCTCTCTCCTTTTCTCAAACACACACACACAAAAATGGCTGATACAATCAACTTGTCCCGAACACACACTTCTCTGAACATGATACATCCCACATAGTCAACTTTTAACTCGCAATGTATTTTGAAGCCACACAAAGAGGCCTGAGAACTTGAAAAATGAGTTTGAGGTGCGGGGAGCAGGCAAAGCCCTTACATTTTCTGCTCTGGAAAAGGAAAAATCCATTCCATGACTCAAAGATTCCTTATGGATTTTTATATATATATATATATATATATATATATATAGGAACCACCAGCAGGAAAAGAATTATTCACCACATTATTAAACATGACAAAAAGCTTCTGAATTGAAGCTTAAAGCAGGCTACTTAAGATTCCAGCATTCCCTAGGACTTTGGCAACAACAACAAAAATGTTCAAAAGCCTTTTATAGTTGCTGTCAGATTTGTGTAAAGCATTCGCGATTCCTGTGAACTTAATTATATAACAACCCCAAACCTGAAGCCAACTTGAAAGTCTTTCGATCCTTAATTATTCAGAGCTGGCGATGCGGCAGCAAACAAAGGAGGCAAACTGCCTCTCTGAAGAAGCCTCGCTGAAAATGGTGGCATGGAAACCACAGGGTGGCCTCCAACACGCTGTCGAATGACAACCACCACTTGATTATCAGCTCTATCTGTTTAATACATGAGCTGCGTACAGCAAACGGTTTTTATCTAGCATTCAGTTATGCGCTGACAAGTAAGCGAGCAACCTATGGGCTACTACACTTTTCTGAACAATTGACTGTTCCATATTGATCTTCATTTCCCTGTAATGCGGTGATCTATTTTTAGGGATATGCCGCAGAAAGCATGATGCTCTGGTGGCTAATAACCAGTAAATAACAATGATGTCTCAACTGGAGAATGCTTCAGACCTGAATGTTGGGTGCATATACTACTACTACTACTACTAATACCAGTGCTTTCCCCCCGGGGGTACGCAGGGGTATGCATACCCCTAAACATTTTTTGAATCTAAGTTTGGCCTCATTGAGGGGCAGTATTTCAATATGAGTAGGAAAATGAGAGTACCCCTAAACCTTTTTTTAAGGAAAAAAAGCACTGAATAATACTAATACTATTACTACTAGTAGTATGTCAACCATCTAACTGGGTTGCCTCAGCCACTCTGGGTGGCTTCCAACAAATTAAAAACATTAAGCACAGCAAAACATCAAAAACTTGCATTAAGAACTCTGCAAACCCGGAAGCAGGTGTTTTGGTTTGTGAACTTTGCCTTGGAAGCAGAACATGTTCCGCTTCCTGTTGAGTGTGTTCCATTTGCAGATTGAGTACCCCACTGCTATGGGAAAGCATAGCTTGGTTTAAGAACGCTTTGGTTTAAGAACGGACTTCCAGAACGGATTAAGTTCGTAAACCCAAGGTACCACTGTACAGGGCTGCCTTCAGATGTCTTCTAAACATCAGATAGTCGTTTATTTCCTTGACATCTTGGGGGGGTGTTCCACAGGGTGGGCACCACTACCCAGAATCATGGAGTTTCTGCGGGTCTTTGGGGTGCCCCACCCCCCCAAAACCAATGAGCCACACATCCCTTGCCTTGACAGTTACTCTAAAATAATAATAAATAATAAATTTCTATTTATATCCCGCCCTCCCCAGCCAAAGCTGGGCTCAGAGCTGCTAACAGCAATAAAAGCTTGATCAGTGGTAAAACATCTACAGATAAAGCCGTGTTGTGATGGTGAACCTCGTCATCTCAAATTTGAGTGGCAACAGGGCTTTTTTCAGCCAGAACTCAGTTCTGGCACCTCCCATTATAAAAGAACAAGGGAGCTCTTTGTTGTGAATTCCGGCAGCTCTTTTTCTAGAAAAGTAGCACCCTGTACGATGCCATTGAAAGGCAAGAGGTGCTCCAAGAAGCTCTGTGGCCAGGGTGACTGCACCAGTCGCGCTCCCCTATGAACATAGCCTCTGAGTGTTTCTGCATTCAGAAGAGCTCATTTTTTTTTTTTTTAAGGACATGGGGATAGGGCTGAAATTAAGTTCAGTTCACATTTAAAGGCAAACCAACCTAATCCACACTTCCCAAAACAGAATGCAACAGAAACATAGCTATCTTTTGAAATCTGTCCTCCTTAGAATTTTGTTTTATGGTTCGACTCAGGTGCCAAAATGAATCGTGCTTGGGCCCCGCGTGAGCCTATGCATGCCTTTTTGGAACGAAGCTTTATTAAGTTGAAATGGGTGACTGTATCCAGGATTGCAGCCTTTGTCGTTTAGTTGTTTAGTTGTGCCCGACTCTTCATGACCCCATGGACCAGAGCACGCCAGGCACTCCTGTCTTCCACTGCCTCCCGCAGTTTGGTCAAACTCATGCTGGTAGCTTCAAGAACACTATCCAACCATCTCGTCCTCTGTCGTCCCCTTCTCCTTGTGCCCTCCATCTTTCCCAACATCAGGGTCTTTTCCAGGGAGTCTTCTCTTCTCATGAGGTGGCCAAAGTATTGGAGCCTCAGCTTCACGATCTGTCCTTCCAGTGAGCACTCAGGGCTGATTTCTTTAAGAATGGATAGGTTTGTTCTTCTTGCAGTCCATGGGACTCTCAAGAGTCTCCTCCAGCACCATAATTCAAAAGCATCAATTCTTCGGCGATCAGCCTTCTTTATGGTCCAGCTCTCACTTCCATACATCACTACTAGAGGATTGCAGCCTATATGACATCAAACCCAAGTTCTCCAAAAGATGTATGGATCAGACCAATTTGATGTATACCTGCACAGTATGTATACCTGCACAATATTGGCTAGCCTTTTCATAGGAAAAGAAACAGAAAATCTAGAAATGATATCAAAAGGAAACTCAAATGTTATTGAAGGGGTGGAGAGAAATGCTTTGCATAAAGAGGCAGAGAAAGGGGTGAACTCAAATTGTGACACAATATCATGCATGCAGCATATTAAGGATAATTTTTTGAGAAAGGTAAATGCATTAAGCACTCTGAAAAGCAGGGGGAAGAGAAAAGTTGGTCACTTTTCAACCCTGTGTGATAAAAAGACACACATGCTCAAGCTCTCCCAACGGTGTTCTCCTTGTTATAGGATTAAACCACCAAAATTACTCAGTCTACTGAGCCAAAACCAACCAATCCCTTCTTTTCAGTCTTAACAATATGATAAAATTTAACCTACAGACTGATATGCTATTGCAACGGATCGTTTTCACCTTTTGAAATGCCATGTTAAAGTCAAGCTTGAACTTAACGCCTTTCTTTCTAACATCAACTCACTCTATGACTATGCAGGGCAGTCAGTTCCTTCACTGCACAAGCAATGTCACACACCTGCACAGGTGATCTAGGTGAGCAATTCTAACTGATTCAGAATATAGCCCTATTTACTACCTCTCTTCATGGGTGTATATTAGGGGACCGATTGCCTCTGCCTAATTTATTTTGAATAATGATTCAGTTTTGCTTTCTGTTTCTTGTTCTAACTAGCATAGGCTTCCTCAACCTCGGCCCTCTAGATGTTTTTGGCCTACAACTCCCATGATCCCTAGCTAGCAGGACCAGTGGTCAGGGATGATGGGAACTGTAGTCTCAAAACATCTGGAGGGCCGAGGTTGACGAAGTCTGAACTAGCATGTATTGCTCAGCAGCAGTGGGCAGTACAAAGAAAGCAACCTATTTACCTCATTCAATTACTCACCAGTGGGAGGAGCCTAGGATCAGAGGCAGAAGCTTAACAAACCCCAGGCCACATTCACAATGTATACTTTAGCCCTATGATACCATTTTAAACCTGAAGGAGCATCTCTACCCCCATCATTCATCCCAGACACTAAAGTCCATCTCTGAGGGCATTCTGGCAGTTTCCTCACTAAGAGAAGTGAGGTTACAGGGAACCAGGCAGAAGGCCTTCTTAGTAGTGGTGTGTACCCTGTGGAACGCTCTCCCATCAGATGTCAAGGAGATAACCAACTATGAAACTTTTAGAAAACATCTGAAGGCAGCCCTGTATAGGGAAGTTTTTAATGTTCTATATTTTATTGTTTTTATAATTTGCTGGAAGTCACCTAGAGTCTCAGGGACAACCCAATCAGATGGATGACATGATGATCATCATCATCAGTCATGGCTTCCCCAATATAAGTATGGGAGCTGTAGTTTGTTAAGCATGCTGAAATTGTTAGGAGGCCCCTATTCCCCCCCAGCTCCAGTTCTCAGAGTTCCCTGTGAAGAGGGATTGATTGTTAAACCACTTGGGGAATTGTAGCTCTGGGAGGGAAATTGTTCTCCTACCAACTCTCCTCACCCTTAACCATTGTAACCCACAGAACCTTTGGAGGACACTATGATTTTTAAAAAGGTATCATAGTGCTTTAAATGTATGGTGTGAATGTGGCCCCAGTCTGCTCTCAACCTGTGTCAGGAGAACTTGATCATTTTGGGCTATTGGTGGCCTGACTTGTCCTGCTCCAGGGGAACTGGCGTCAGACCAGAATGCCACAGGCTGGGGAAGGCCATTGGGGGGAGGGGTGATGGAACTAAATACCAACACCTTCAGTTCAAAACATCTTCCATAGCCATCACATTTCTAGCTCAGGTCCTACTAAAGGTAAATGTAAAAGACCCCTGACAATTAAGTCCAGTTGCAGACAACTCTGGGGTTGCGGCGCTCATTTCGTTTTATTGGCCGAGGGAGCCGGCGTTTGTCCACAGACAGTTTTTTCCAGGTCATGTGGCCAGCATGAAACCAGAGCAGCACACGGAAACGCCGTTTACCTTCCCGCTGGAGCTGTACCTATTTATCTACTTGCACTTTGACGTGCTTTTGAACTGCTAGGTTGGCAGGAGCAGGGACCGAGCAACGGGAGCTCACCCCATCGCAGAGATTTGAACCGCAAGCCCAAGCGGCTCAGTGGTTTAGACTACAGTACTTTGTTTTAAAAACTTAGGCTGTCAAAAATAAAGCAAAGAAATAAGCATTACCCATCACTCTCAGCCCCAAATGTAAATGCACTCACCCACATGCATCATCTCCAGATTCACAAACATGTTGCGGTTCTTGATAGGCATTGTGCTCACTGTCACACCAAATTGCCAGATATAACCCCCACCCACACACACACCCAATACCTGAGCCTTTAAGGCATTCTTGTTCCTCTGGACTGTGTAACAATGAAATGATATTCCCACGATGCTTCTTTTTTCCCTCCCTTTCCCTTTTTACAACATGTGGCCTGTTAAAAACAGCATCATGAATATTCTATTTAAAATGGATAACAGAAAGGACATCAAATATCCAGGAAACATCTCTCTCGTAATGTATTCATGAAGAGGCCCTTGTCAATCACGGATAGCGAAGTGCATCAAAATGCTTAAAATCTTAGGAGGATACGCAGAGCTTTACATGCAGGAGATATGAGGACAGAAGTGGGGCAATGTTCAGCTAACAAGATTCTCAGCCTCAAGTGTCTTTTGTGAAATTATTCAGAAACCTGCAAATAATGACATTCCAGTCCACAGAAAGCCTTTTGCCCGGCACTGCGCCATGTGGGTCCCTTGTATTATTTTCAAGCAACTAATGGATTCTCTCAGCCGGCACTTTTTAAAAATGACATTTACATCACACGTTGATCTTGGAGTTTGAAACATCACATTATAAACTTTCGGTTTCCTATGAATATTAATAAATTTAGATCTTTTTGAAACAAAACTATTATGGATAGGATTTTTAAAAAATGCTAATTGCCTTGAGAATTATATAAGTTACACTGAAATGTATTTTTTTAAAAAAAAATCTAAAAGCAACACTGATTACTAATTCATGCCACTACAACAGTGTCTGTCAGTTTCTGTTTTTTTGTTTTTACTGTGGCACAAATATGCATGTGGCAACTTGAAAGCTATAAATGTATCTAAAGTAGTTTTTACTAACTTTTAAAGCTGAGATGCTTTTTTTAAAAAAAAAAGACTGCATCTGAAGCTGAAACATTTACTTCTCTGTGCATATGAAGTTATGATTTTTGTTGTGTCGTGTTTAAAAGTTTCTTTGATCAACCCATGTACATACTGTGCAAACATTTCACAAATTCCTAAAACCTTCACATTATTTTAAAAATAAACAGCAAAACATCTTTGCTATCAAAAGACACACTCACATAGCGACTCTTGGATAGGAAGAGTTATTAAATCCTCCTCATTTGAATTTCTGCCTAGATTCTAGGGGGTCTCACTGGGGAAGGGCAGTAGCTCACTGGACTTGCATTCAGAAGGTCCCCAGATTCAAACTGTGGCATCAACAGGTAAGGGTGGGAATGTCCACTGTCCCAAACCTTGGAGAGCTGTTGCCAGTAGTGTAGACAATACAAAGCAAGCTGGACCAATGGTCTGACGCGCTAAAAGGGAGCTTCTTATGTTCCACAGATCCAGATAACCTGGTCTTGTCTGTGGTGCAGAAAACCGCTACCCTTTAGTCTTCACATCCAGACTATGTATGTATGTCTTTTCCTACATTCATAACATGCTTCTCTTCTTTTCTGGAACCCAAGGTGGTGTAGATGTGGTTCCCTGGTGGCCACTCATCCAGGCATTGACCAGATCTGCTTAGCTTCAGGAAGGTGATCGTCTTCCATAAACACGGTCTTAACAATGAGTCCGAAGGTGACTGTAGAGGCCAATTCTCGATCCACACGTCCTGCCACAGTGGAGACATTGGTTTCTAGGTGGGAGTTGATCACGGTGTGGATTCCCCAAGCGTGCCTTCCTCTTAGCATGTTTCTCACTTGTGTCCTGAGTTCAAGTGTCTTCAAAGCCCAAGACACCTTTGGTAAAGTCTGTTCTCCAATTGGAGCACTCGCAGGCCAGTGTTTCCCAGTTGTCAGTGTTTATACTACTTTTTTTTAGATTTGCCTTGAGACAGTCTTTAAACCTGTTTTGTTGACCACCAGCATTATGCTTTCCGTTTTTAAGTTTGGAATAGAGTAGTTGCTTTGGAAGACGATCATCAGGCATCCGCACAACATGATTAGTCCAACAAAGTTGATGTTGAAGAATCATTGCTTCAGGACATCTCCATCATGGCTAGCCTTTCATCTGCTTCTTCAGCAAATGGGCTCACCCAAGCTTTTTGCTGCCCAAGAAAAGTCCAGTAGTTAAGCCAGCTGGTACAATCTTGGAGTGAATTGGAGGAATCAAAGGTACATCAGTGCAGTTCATTGCCTAATCTCATCAACCCCTTACATTGGCAAAATTAAAACTGGCTTCTGCTTCTGAATTTTTGCCTAAATGAGACTTCAGTTGCCCAACTCCTTTCTAGCCAGAGACTTGGAAATTAGAGAATGCCCTTTCCCCCACCTTCCTGAGCAGGATTTGACCGACAATGCAGCCTTCCCCATATACACACAGACCCCAGCTGAGCCAGGTATTCACCCAACCATCTGCAATCTGATTTGTTCAGTAGATTTTGGGAAAGGAAAGAAAAAAAAACACCTGCACATAGTTTGGATGCTGCAAAGTACAATTGAGTGCGCAAACTTTGCAAAACCTCTCCGTCATCCTGCAAAGAAACCTGCAAAATACAACACCTGAGAATTAAAATGTATTAAGCTTGTTGAACACAAAAAGATGAAGGACTGAATAGCGGAGTTGATGCCTTGGGTTATTAACAACCATTAGAGGATAAATGCACTGATCTGAAAATGTATTTCTGAATACGTGAGAGAAGACTTGCAATGGAGTGCCAATGGGAAGGAGGGAGGGGAAACAGAGTGGATTTTCTAAAGCAAGTGATCTGAAACTTTGCAGTATGGCAGATGGACTGACAACAAAGAGCTCCGTGGGAGATTTGCTAATAGCATGCACTAGCTGATGAAAACCCACTGCTAGCAATGGAAACGTACAGGGGAGGATATTCAATCAACCCAAGGGTAATCAGGGTTTAATTTAATTTCCAGTCTATATGAAAAAAGAGCAGGCAGGTGTTCCATGCAGTTGAGTTCTGAGGGGTAAACAAAGGTAGACCATTGAGATATTATTGTAATCGGTAATTGAAATGGAATGTACAAGTTTGCCTGGTCACAAATAATATTAAAGCTTCGTTTCTAAATGGCGGCAGACAGGTTGGTAAATGCCTAACAGATGTTATACGCAGGCAGCTGACGTAAGTAGTTTATGTTTATAGATGGCTATACGTACTCATCCACAGAAAGTGTCATTAGCCATTGCTTTAACCATTTCCTGGCTTCTTGGGGGTCTAACTTTGAAAGCAGATTAGCCTTCAGGAACATCCTCCCCTCCACCATCCTGTGATAACCAGCTATGGCTGGTCTGCCAGCTACTGATTCTTTTAGACAGCAATGACTTGGCCACTCTACTCCATGGTCCAGTAACCTCCCGACTGGATTGTTGCAATGCACTCTATGTGGGGCTGCCCTTGAAGATGGCTTGGAAGCTTAAACTGGTTCAAAACCCAGTACAGTGGTACCTCGGGTTACATACGCTTCAGGTTACGGACTCCGCTAACCCAGAAATAGTACCTCGGGTTAAGAACTTTGCTTCAGGATGGGAACAGAAATCGTGCTCTGGCGGCGCGGCGGCAGCGGGAGGCCCCCTTAGATAAAGTGGTGCTTCAGGTTGAGAACAGTTTCAGGTTAAGAATGGACCTCCAGAACGAATTAAGTACTTAACCCGAGGTACCACTGTAGTTAGATTGGGCAGCAGTTCCGTTTAGATCTTGCATAACCCCCTGTTTTAAAACAGCTGCACTGGTTGCCAGTTCATTTACAGGACCAATTCAAGGTGCTCATGTTGGTGTTTAAAGCCGTAAAGCAGCCTTTCTCAACCTGTGGGTCCCCAGATGTTGTTGAAGTACAACTCCCATCACCCCTAGCTAGCAAGACCAGAGCTCAGGGATGATGGGAGTTGTAGTCCAACAACATCTGGGGACCCACAGGTTGAGAACCACTGCAAGACCTCCTCCTTCCCTACAGACTCCCTCGTGTGTTAAGATCGGCAGACAGGGTCTTCTTGGTTGCTGTACGGCTTTCAGAAGCTCAAGCCAGGGTGTAGCAGACCTACCACTTAATGCCACCAATTAATAATGCAGCGGATCCACTCTGTGGCTAGCTGACTCTGCAGCCAATCAGTGAGAGACGCCACCCTCCAGTGCAGTTTCAGATGAACTGCATCTCCAGACTGGCTCTGCTGTCCATCACAGAGGGTAGCCCAGGAGAAGGCATTAGTGTGGCAGCACCAACACTATGGAACTCCCTGCCTATTGATAGCAGGCAGGCGCCTTCACTGTGTTCTTTTCGGTGCCTGCTGAAGACATTCTTATTTAGACAAGCCTGCCCAAGAAAGGACTTCATCTTGCACTTATAATAATGATGATTTATTGTTTGTACCCTGCCCATCTGGCTGGGTTTCCCCAGCCACTCTGGGCGGCTCCCAACAGAATATTAAAAACACGATAAAACAACAAACATTAAAAACTTCCCTAAACAGAGCTGCCTTCAGATGTCTTCTAAAAGTCAGGTAGTTATTTGTTTCCTTGACATCTGATGGGAGGGCGTTCCACAGGGCAGGGGCCACCACCAAGAAGGCCCTCTGCCTGTTTCCCTGTAACCTCACTTCTCGCAGTGAGGGAACCGCCAATAGGCCCTTGGAGCTGGACCACAGTATCTGGGCTGAATGATGGGGGCGGAGACGCTCCTTCAGGCATACTTGTTGCACTCCCCCCCCCCCGCATGCTTCCTGAGTCCCTGAAATAGACTTGGGGGGGGAGCATTCAAGAGAATCGAAGAAACAGGATGAGAGGGTGGAGGGGAGGGATCATTCCATCTGGGAGACTGAAATGCTTGTGCAGGCGGAATGTCGAATTCCACCCTAAATAAATAAATAAATAACGTCACATCTCACTTTTTCATTACGGTATACCAAGATCGTCAAGGCAGCTCACAGTTTTAAATAAAACACCCCAATATATTTATAGACCCTGGCCAAGGGCTTATCCAGAAGTCCTTTTGTGCTGCGTTTCTAAGCACAGGTTCACACGTGCAAGCAGGAGGGGGCAGGGATCCCTCAGCTGGGAAGGGATGCTTCCTCTTGCCTAACTGATCCCTGCCCCCTCCTGCTTGCACGCAAGTAGGAGTTGGGAGGCTGCTCCAATAGGCAGCCTGAAGCCTCCCTTCACAGCTGAGAGATCCCTGCCCCGCTCCTGCTTGCACGCAAGTAGGAGTTGGGAGGCTGCTCCGATAGGCAGCCTGAAGCCTCCCGTCACAGCTTAGTTGCTGGGGTCAGGGAAGGTGGAGGCAGCCCGGAAGCTGCATCTTAGAGCCCCTGTGCCACCATCATATGGGGACTTCCGAGCAGATCCTGAAGCCAGCCAGAGCCAGCTGCTCCGGGTTGCTGAGAGACTGCTGCTGCTGCTGCATTTCCCGGGGACATTAGATGAAATCCGGGGACATTCCGGGGATGGAATTTGTCCGGGGACTTATTTGCAAATCCGGCGACTGTCCCCGGGAAACGGGGATGTCTGGTAACCCGACTCTAGGGCATTGTTGGCTGAGAATGTTGGCTGGTGTGTTTGCTGTTGCATGGAGAGGTTTCAAATTGGGGGTGGGGTTCAAAATGGGTTTCTATATAGCTCAATGCTGCAGAAAAGGGATAAGTCTGCCAGGCATAGACTCTACGTGTTTCCCACTGGGAGCCTTAGCTGCTTCACCTTTGGTAAACGGGATTCATTAGTGTATTAACTGACAGTTGCTTCCTGTTCTAAGTGATTGTTTGGTTCTATTATGTTCTGTCAGGCAACAGTACACAATTAATTATAAATAAATGGGGAATTAAGTTAGCTAACAATGGGATGCTTCCCAGGCCTTTTACATTGAGGATAAGATAATCTTCCATTGTGGGCTTCTCGAGTTCATTGAGAAGCATTCTAACACAAGCCCGGTTGCATGTGCTTCTTAAGGTAAAGTAGATGGACCCCTGACTATTAGATCCAGTCATGACCGACTCTGGGGTTGTGGCGCTCATCTCGCTTTATTGGCCGAGGGAGCCGGCGCACAGCTTCTGGGTCATGTGGCCAGCATGACTAAGCCGCTTCTGGTGAACCAGAGCAGCGCACGGAAATGCCGTTTACCTTCCCGCCGGAGCAGTACCTATTTATCTACTTGCACTTTGACGTGCTTTCGAACTGCTAGGTTGGTAGGAGCAGGGACCGAGTAACGGGAGCTCACCCCGTCGCAGCGATTCGAACCACCAGCCTTCTGATCGGCAAGTCCTAGGCTCTGTGGTTTAACCCACAGCGCCACCCGCGTCCATATGTGCTTCTTAGAAGTGTCTTTTTGGCCTCCGAGAGAGGTTAAAATAACAGAGGGTTTAAAGAGCTCACACATTGGTAATCGATTGCTTAAATACAATAGGCCACACGGAACCCTTGATTAGTACATGGAACTCTGTGCTATAGGAAATGGGAGCTGAGCGAATACGAAGAGGGCACTAAAGGGCCCTGGAAGACTATAAAAATACTGCACATTGTCATGGAAGGCTAAATTCAATAGCCTGGTATTTCAGCTCCATTGTCCTTTTCAAAGGTACCCTTGTGATTAATGGTTTATCCTCAGAGCACTGATACCCGATTTTCTCTGTCAGAATCATTTCTGTGAAATACGTTGGCAAGTGTGGAACAGCAGGCATTCCCCAGTCGCTCGGTGGCACTGAAGAGAAACAGGAAGCACAAAATGCTGTCACGCTGCATAAGAGCAGCAAGAGGCCGAACTCCGAGGAACACAAGACAACCTATTATCAGGTGAAATACAAACAGTAAAGGCGTCTGCTGTGTTCAAAGGTAGGGACAAAATTGCTCCTGAGATTGGCATGGCAGAAGGCATTCCTGTCAAATCAAATGCATCAGCTTGAATGGCCTTTGCAGAACCCGTAACATCTTTGCCTCCACCTTCCCAGGTCCTGCTCCCTGCACTGCAGTTCTGCCCTTCCCACAATCCTGCGTGATAAGGAGGAGATTACACCATGATGGGCAGCTATAGAAAGGCAGCTCCCCATCAGACCTGGCTTTCTGCCAAAACCTTTAATGCTTAAAATCAGCATAGAACATAGGCAAGGCAAGAATTACAAGGCATGGCAAGCATGGCTAAGTGCAGCTAAGACGATGCTCCGACAAGCAACAGGCCCATCGTCTCTCCCCTTTGAAGGGCGGGGTAGGCACAGCCTTTAATGAGGCAAATGTCAGGAGTCCCAAGACTGAGCAAGCAATCAGGCATTCCTTCATGTGGGCTGCGCTTGAATAGTCTGTGGGCTTTTTTTATAAAAAAAAATATAAGCAATTTCAAGATAACAAATTATCAAACTGTATAATCACATACATTATTCCCCCCCTTTCCCCCCTTCCATCCCTCCCTCCCTCAGCTACTCTCTGATTTCTCTGCATGTTATAAACTTATACACATCCTTGCGTTGTCTATCTATCATGTTATCAGCCAATAAATTTGTGTATGTTTATTCAAAACCTGCCAAGGAAGGAGTCCAGTTCATTTTGTTGTCTTTTTAGGTAATTTGTAAAAAGTTCCCATTCTTCCTTAAAGTCACAGTATTCCTTGTCCCGCAGTTTGTATGTCAATTTAGCCAGTTCTGCATAGCTCATCAATTTTTCTTGCCACTGTTCTTTCTTTGGGATGTTCTCATTCTTCCATCCTTGTGCTGTCAAGACTCTTGCTGCTGTTGTAGCATACATAAATAGATTCTTTGTTTTTCTTGGCAGGTCTTGTCCGACAATCCCTAAACAAAAATGCTTCTGGTTTTTTTTACAAATGTCATTTTAAACATTTTTTTTTCAATTCATTGTATATCATTTCCCTTTTTTAAAAAAAACTTCTCTACATTCCCACCACATATGATAAAAGGCCCTTCTTTCTCTTTACATTTCCAACATATGTTGGAGTAGTCTGTTGACACAGAAACTGGCCTAAGATCCATGACCTAGGAGATGGAGGGGGGGTCAGTTCCCTGGGTTCCTTACATAGGGGTTTTTCTCTTGCTGCAGTTTCTGATTGCTCCCACCTCGCTCACTCTTGCTTTCTCTGCTGCTGCATTCCCTTGCCCCAACCCCAGCCTTCTCGCCCTTGCATGGCTTTTACAGTCCTTTGCCTCCTGCCTGGATGCCCTCCCTCCCCCAAGCACTCCCTTCTCCTCCTTTTGGTCCACCCCCCACCCAATATATATATGTGTGTGTGTGTGTGTGTGTGTGTGTGTGTGTGTCCCCAGATTTTCACTTTTGGAAATATGGCAACCCTAGTTTTGCAGTGTTCACTCCTACAGAAAGGCATGAAAGTAAAGGGAGCAGAGTGAAAATAATCTGGGCCAGGGATGAAAAAAAGGAGACAAAAAAGGTTCTTTTGTATACAAAGATGGCTGGCTTCTTGCACTCAGCTATAGAAGGGGAGGTGAGAATGTACCCACTGTGTTTTTATTCATATGTACTGTGCACTGATGCCATTCAATATTTGCAGAACCAGCAAAAGGGTGAACACTGCTTGAGTGAGATTTTATCAGTCATAGGTTGACCACACAGGCTACAGTTATAATCCTAAGGAAAACGAAAGCCTAGCAAATTGCAAACATTCCAAGAAAACAGCAACTAACCAGAAAGATGAGATGAGGGTGGAGTGGGGGAGCAGAATCCAAATGGGAAAATCCTGTTTTGTTTTGTTTTTACCAGAAAGGGGTTTCTTTGAAAATACATGGCTTATAGCTGCAAAGCGCTAAACATCCTGTTTTGTTTTGTTTTACAGCCATAATTTATTTTAGGACCCAATGCTGCATTTAGGAGATTTATTTGGCCTATAGACTTCCTACAATATCCCACTTCATACTGTTCAGAAAGAGGAGGAGTAGGAGGAGTTTGGATTTGATATCCCATTTTATCACTACCCTAAGGAGTCTCAAAGCACCTAACATTCTCCTTTCCCTTCCTCCCCCACAACAAACACTCTGTGAGGTGAGTGGGGCTGAGAGACTTCAGAGAAGTATGACATTGCGAGAAGTGAGGTTACAGGGAACCAGGCAGAGGGCCTTCTCGGTAGTGGTGCCTGCCCTGTGGAATGCCCTCCCAGCAGATGTCAAAGCAATAAACAACTATTTTACTTTTAAAAGACAACTGAAGGCAGCCCTCTTTATGGAAGTTTTTAGTGTCTGATGCTGTACTGTTTTTAATATTCAGCTGGAAGCCGCCCAGAGTGGCCGGGGAAACCCAGCCAGATGGGCGGGGTATAAATAATAAATTATTATTATTATTATTATTATTATTATTATTATTATTATTATTATTATAGCCCAAGGTCACCCAGCAGCTGCATGTGGAGGAGCAGGGAATCGAACCTGGTTCACCAGATTATGAGTCCACTGCTCTTAACCACTACACCACACTGGCTCTCCAAAGGTCCTGGACTCACCAAAGATGATATGGGACTTTCAATTTGTGAACTCTTTTAAGTTAACTTATCTTAGGTTCCAAGCCGATGCTCATTGCTTTTTTTCTTGTCTTTTTTAAGGCTTTGTCAAATAAGCCAAAAAAAAAAAGCCAAAGAAAATGAGACGAAAGAGTTTATATAGCTGAAAGTTGCTCAAGCTCTTGATAACATGGGGCTGATTTAGTTTGCTGCTCTGCTTGATAGAAGTGTGAAAAAGGCACAGAGGACATCAAGAGATATGCAAGAAGGCATAGCATTGGAAACACATCAATAATGGAGAGGGGATATTTATCTGTGACATTTGGGTTTAAATCTTTGATGTCAATGATATAATGAGGGGGAAATGACACATGGTATGGTTTTTGGTAACTGGTATGTGCTTTGTAACTGAATTGTTAAATGACTTTTGTTCACTGCATAGGATTTTAATTTTTAAACAGACAAATTTCCCATACCAACGAACTTTGCAACCTACTGAACTGCCGCGAAAACCAAAACATTTTAAAGTCAATCAAAGCAAAGGACAGGAAAGCATTCTAAGACCATATAACACATGTCCAAGTGTGATTATTACAATATCATTTCCCATTGAGCTACAGGCTGACTTATGTTATGCTTTTATAGAAATCATATGCAGCTAGGGAATACAGACACACACAGGGAGAGAGAACAAAGCAAGCATGAGAGAGAGAGAGAGAGAGAGAGAGAGAGAGAACAAGCATTTGGTTCTCATGGAATGCAGCACACTTTGTAACCCATTCATAATTTGCAACTTTGACAGGGGTAAGTAGTTCATTCATTCTTCCTAGGGCCTGTTCATACAATCATTGCACAGTGTGGCAAGATGCAACTTACTAGGTGAGGATTGAATCCATTGTGAAGCTGTTTTGCAAGTGTTTCTCTACAATTGCGCTCACTATGCTGGTGTTCAAGAACTGTGATCGCCTGCTGTTTCAGGGCAAGATGGAGAAATCAGGTCCTTTCCCACACGCGGGCACTCTCAGAGATTAAAACCTTGACACGCTAAAACCAGTTGTGTGAAACAGCCCCCCCCCCGGTCTTTTCCGTCTTTGGAGTTATTTCTGCATCTCAGTCCATTTCTGTGTGTAATTTTATTTGCAGAGCAGGCAATATTTCTTTAAAGCCCTTGTTATGAGGAAAAAAACTGCTCCTTTTCCCTTGTGGGGTACCCAAGAGCCCATATAGAGTCCTTTTGTAGGTTCTCTATCGGTAGGAGAAAATAACAGAGACCAACCAGAGAATATTGAGAAGCAAAGCAGCTAGTAAGCCTGATCTTTATTAAAGCTGTTGCAACAGGGTGCTCCCCACACACACAGGAGGGGGAGAGGGACTTGAGCCATGCATGCAAGCCCTTATATAAACATTTTAAATTGCCCGCCCTGGAGTCCAAGACCACCCCCAGAAACATCATACTTACATAACAGAAGGGGTGTAGCCCAAGACCACCCCCTTATTACATCAGAGAAGGGGCAGGAATCTGGGTGTGTTGTTTCTTCCTGTCTGCCAAGTTACCTGATTGGATTACCTGGGCATCCTGGCCATTCTTTTGTTATGATAACTACTCAATTCCTGAATCCAGGTCACAAGTCACAGGCTCACACCTTATTCATATCTTAAATGTGCCCTTAAGACAGGATTTGTGAAAGAGACAATGGGGAGATTTCCCATTTCCTTCGACCTTGCAGAGAAATATTTGAGGTAATTTGGGAGAGACAAAATGGTTTCAGGACTTTTCTGTTGGTTTCAGACATGTGGCTTACATATTTGTATGTGCCTGCTCGGTACATTTATGAACATCTATTTTATATATATATATATATATAAGACCTTAAAATTCTTATAACACCCTAAATATGTCAAAATACCCAAAATATCTCCGAGACCAGGGAGAAGAGTTGGTGGAAGAAGATTGGAAAAAATTTAAAGACTATTTACAGAAATATTGTAAAATTAATGAATGTTAGAATGATGTTGGATAGAAACTAAGTGGTTTATAGCTGTAATGTTATAAGGGAATATGAGAAAATCGACTATTAATAGGTAAAAATCCAATTTTACAATATTTTAAGATTGAAGACCAGGATAAACAAAGAGGGGAGGGATTTGCTGAACTATCTGAACTGGAATACAGAAAAGGGAGGCGTGAGGAGGTCCAGGAAATAAGCAAATGAAAGATAAGTCATCGAAAGAGTGAATTGTTTTTAACTATTTTTATTTTGTATTTTTCTTTTGTTATTATTTTGTAATAATTTGAAAATTTCAATAAATATCTTTTTAAAAAAATACCCAAAATATCACACCGACACCCATGCTCCACTGAAAAAGTTCATTTGAAAGTCCAAACACTTTTAGTTTGCAGTACTGAGAGATGGGGAGCTAAAATACTCCCCTCACCTCTTTGAGAGCTAGCACAGAGATAATGTTAGGACTGATGAGATCTGAGCTTGGATGGTATTTTTCCAACTTTGGTAAGAACCTCAGTCGAGCCCTGCTGGATTAGACCAAAGGCCTATCTGATCCAGTATTCTGCTCTCACAGATGCCTATGGGAAGACCAAAGGCAGGACATGATACACCGTCATGGAAGAGGCTTGATTACTGTGTCAGGCATTGTATTATGTAGGGCTGCCTTTGAAAAGTGCAGAATACAGGGCTCAGGCTGTTGATATAGGCCAATAATCAAGGGACTGCTTCCCTCATCTGTTTCCAGGCACAATTTACAGTATCCCTTTTGACCTTTAAGGTCCTAAATCAGAGACCCTCCAAGTTTCCCTATTTTTCCAGGAACAGCCCCAGAATTACAGAAGCCATCCCAGTTTCTTTTTTGATCCCGGAATGTCCCACTTTTCCTTAGAATGTCCCTATTCTCATTGGAGAAATGTTGGAGGTTATGGAATCCTACCTTTCTATCATAGGACGGGTGTGTGTGCATGGGCATAGCCAGGATTTTTTTGGGGGAGGCAGGCTTTTGTAAGGGGGGAGAACCCCAGATTTGTATTGATGTGTATTGATTTTTACTTATTTAGGAGACAGCTGCCCCCCTGCCCCCCTTTGGCTATGCCAATGGGGGGGTGGGCACAGGAAGGAAACAAGAAGGGGACCACGGTGAGAAAAAGCTTGGGAAACACTGACCTAGATCATGAATTACCAGCTGTATGCAGGTTTCAAGTTTTAACTCATGGAGTGGTCCTCAGGTAATACTATTTCCTATTAACCAGAGATGTTGCAGACTAGGGATGGAGGAACCTGCCAATTTTGGTTCCTCTCAGTTCCTCATTTTTCAGTGCTTAAGTCCAATTCTCCACATTTCCAGTGTGCAAATTTTTAAATGAGAATTCAGAAGCATTTTCATGCAAATTTCACATTTCTGGAAATTTGCATGTTCCTCTAACATATATCAATGTATATGGGCACTTTAGCTTGGTATGTGCATTTTTGCACATACATTACTTGGCTGGAAGGCTGCATTGCAAAACGTCGAGAAGTGTGGATTTTTCACCAAGATGGCTGTGTTTCGGTTCACATATTGTTTCGGTAAATACGAAGCAGGTAGGCCTGACTACAAATGCAAACTGAATCCTAATTCCTCCCCCAGCCCTTCCGCAGGCTGCAATCCCTTTTCCATACGAAGCAGAAGCTTTGTCGCCGCACCACGAAGCGATTCCTCTCTGCAGAAAATGGCAGGAGACAAGCCTGACGTAGCAATCAGAGCACCTGCGCTGCCTAACCAAATGTTGTGAAACTGTGAAATTTTCTGCAGCAAGCTGAGGGCAAAATGCAACCCTTTCCCCTTTATTATGTAATAAAACAATTGCATGCTTGGGAGCTGTTTACAGCATAATTCTGCTCTGTCCTCATAGCCCCCTTTTGAAACATATAATTTGATATGCGCGCTATATTTTATGTGCGGGTATGCGTGCATGTTTAAATGTGAGGCACGGAAAATTTTTTTTTATTCTCTCAAAAACCCTAGTCATAAATTTAGATAGGTGATTACCAGGCACGGCGGTACATAAAATCACCAGAAGACTCTCCTGCTTGGGAAGGGAGGGGGTGGAACGGCTTGGTGTTTCCAACACGGCCTGCATACTGAGTGTTTAAGCTGGCTGCCTAAGCCCAGGCGGGCTTCCCAAAATGCTTAATGAGCAAGCTTGGAGGCTTTCGGATTCCAGCCTATCCCAACTTTATTACAAAAGTTTATCTAGCTATAAAGACGCGATTGCACGGCGCTGTCATGTTTTTTTACAAAGCAGTTTATAAAAGGTGACATCTGGCAAAGAGGCAGATCTATAAAAATCAGGCTGGTGGATGTAGTGTCATTTTTTCTGTCATCCTCCCAGAAAGAGTAATATTATTTTGACACACACATTCATCCCCACTGTCAAGCTTCTATTTTTATAGTGAGCTCGCCGCACGTATCCCTAAGCAATACAAAACCTTTGGGCTAATGCAAAGAATGACATCTCTGCATATGTAGGATAACACTTATTTGCAGGCTTGACTTTGCCTGATGGGATTGCGCCTCCCCTACCGAGCACAATGTCATTTCCGTGACAATATGCATTGTTAGGAAACAATAAATAAAGATGCACAGAGAGTCAGGGGAAGGCCAAATAAGCAAGGACAACAACAGTAAAGTAGGCTGGGAAGGAGCTTCCTGCATTTGTCCTTCTTGAATATTTCACCAGGCACATGAACCCTCTCTGTGCATGAGGGAGAGAGAGAGAGAAATCTCCCCAGGGCATTGCAGGCTCCTCACAGACAGAATCCCAATACTGTGTGTCCTTCCAACGTTAGCTCTGTAGTTTTGACATTTAAGAAGGTTTCTAGTAAACCCTGCACTGGTATAAGCAGATGCCATCTCACTAAGGTTTCAGCCTTTCAGCCGCTTAGCTGGGGAACTATCCTAGTTATAATCAGCACGGCTGCCTCACAATGTGCAGCCGAGGCTCACGGTGGGAGCCACAGCAGACGTATGACATGGGATTACATTTGGGCAGCACTCATCGTCATTTCCTAATCTGCGTTTTCACAAATTGGTCCCATTTTTTGCTCTGTCAGTGCAATGTCACAGCACATTACATTAGCGGCGGCATACGCAATGTGTTACATTTTTTAGCATGCGCCCTTTCTGCATCTTGTAAAATATTTTGCAAAGCGTGCGTTTTTAAATCACGGCGGACCACAGCTCCCTCTGGCCTCTCTCTCTCTCTCTCTCTCTCTCTCTCTCTCTCTCTCTCTCTCCCTCTCTCTCTCCATGTTGTCTCAATGGAACCTGGGGCGTGGCACCAAAGTGTCTTTGCAGGGGCTTTTAGTCATGTGCACATGAAAAATACATAGAACTGAGCGTGTCTGTGATGGCCGCCGTTTGCATAGCGAACCCCTTGATAAACTTGCGATAGAAGTTCGCAAAGCCAACAAACCGCTGGACCTCCTTCCGGTTGCGCGGGCTCTTCCAGTCCAACACGGCACGAACCTTGGCGCTGTCCATGGCGAGCCCCTTGTCCGACAATCTGTAGCCCAGGAAATCCACCTCCGTCACGTCAAACTGGCACTTTTCCAGCTTGGCGTAAAGCCTATGCTGCTGTAGTCTGCTCAGCACTTCCCTGACGTGTCTGTCGTGATCCTGCTGGGACTCAGAAAATATCAGGATGTCATCCAAGAAGCAGACGCACGTTTTGTAGAGGAGCCCCGCCAGCACGTGATGCATGAAAGCTTGAAAACAGTGAGAGCCATTTTGCAATCCAAAAGGCATAACTCTGTATTCATAGGTGCCCAGGGGCGTGAACATGGCCGTCTTCCACTCATCACCCTCCCGCATGCGAATGAGGTTGTACGCCCCACGCAGGTCCAACTTGGTGAACACGCGACCCTTGCGTACCGTCGCGAGGAGGTCGTCGATCCTGGGCATGGGGAAGTCCGATGGCTTGGTCACACTGTTCAAGATCCGGTAATCCACTACAAGTCTTTTTTGGGGCGTGTCCTTCTTCTTAACAAAGAATACAGGACTGCTTCCCACCGCCTTGGACTCCCGGATGAAGCCGCGCTCCAAATTATGATCTATGAATTCCTTGAGTTCCTGTAGTTCGTCCTCAGACATGGAATACAGCTTCCCTTTGGGCAGCGCCGCCCCTGGCAGTAAGTCAATCTTGCAGTCATATGATCTGTGGGGGGGTAGCTTATCCGCTTCCTTCTCGCAGAAGACCTTCAAAAATCCCGCGTATTTGTGGGGGATTGCTTGCAGCGTCCCCAGCTGCAGCTGTGCCTCCTCCTCCTCTCCCTCCTGCCGGGGCAGGATGCAGTGTTCAGCGCAGTATGAGGATCCAAAGACTAGCTGCCGCTGGTACCAAGCCAACGTCGGACTGTGTCTGTCCAGCCAACTCATGCCCAAGACAATAGGCGTGTCCGACAGTCTGGTGACATTAAAACTGATGATTTCCCTGTGATTTCCAAGTCGCATCACCATTGGTGGCGTTTGCTTCACCACCTGCCCCCCTAGCAGATCCCTGCCATCCACCGTGACGACCTGCAGGGGCAGCGTGGCAGGCAGCAGCTGTATAGCGTGTTTATCGACAAAGTCCTGCCCTATAAAGTCCGCATTGCTTCCTGAGTCAATGGTGATTGGCACGTCCATGGTGAGGCCATTGGGTAGCTGGAGCGATGCGGTGAGCCTCACCACTGGTTTGGGTGGGAGGGGGTCTGTGGGCTGCAAAATCTCTGGGGACTGCTTCACTGACACGTCTGGCTCTCTCTCCAGCCAGACTCCGTCGTTTCCCTGCTGTGGTTCCCCTTGCTGAGTTGCTGCAGTTACCATTGCTGAGGCTGCAGTGTGCTTGTGGAGCCTCTGGGGACGCTCTTTCGCCAGGTGCTGTGGACTTTCGCAGATGTAACACTTCCTGCTCCCTCTAGGAGGCTTCGCCTTGACTGCTCCCGGTGCTGTGGCTCTGGTTGCTGACTGAGCCCTGGCACCGCCAACCTCCATAGGTTCCGCTCCCCCTCCTGGCGGAGGTGTGGATTGCGCACGCGCAGCTTCCTTGGGAACGAAGGAGAACCCTCTCGCTGGTTCGCGCCCTCCACGTCCTTCGTCCCTGCTCCATGGACGTTCCTCTAGCCGCACTCCCACCGCCAGCGCCCTCTGAACGACCTCCTGCGTGGTCCGGGGTCTCTCCCCCCTTGCAATTTCATCTTTAACTGCACTGTTCAAGCCTTCCCAAAATAGATCTCTGACTGGAGCTGAATCTCTGTCCCATTCCAAGGCACTGACTAATGCAAAAAAGCGGGCATGGGACTGTCTTACGCTGGCCCTCCCTTGCTTCAGCCCATGCACCTCCTTCCGGGCAAGATCCACGTCAATGCTTGATAAAAAACACCCATCCATCGCTTTAATAATGGCATCCGCGGTTTGGAGCGCTGGATCCTTATCCCTCCACAAATTGCGCAGCCATGCTTTAGCATCTCCATGCAAATGGGACATGATAAATCCCACTTTCTCTTGCTCATCTCTAAAGTCTTTGTCCAGCAGTTGCAGTGCACACTGTACATCTGCTTTAAAGTTGGGGTACATCTGTAAATTCCCATCGAAGTGAGAGACTAAACCGCCTGTTCTTCTTCCCAATCCAATCCCCTCCCGTTTGGGTGTCAGTTCCCCTTGCTTCGTAAGCACTTCCAACCTGACCTGGAGATCCCTGTAGGCGGCAGCTGCGTCCTCCTCTCTCTTCCTGGATGCAAGTATTTCGGCATTCAGACGTGTCACTGCTTCTCTGAGTTCTCCTATCTGCTGTTCGGCCGTCATATTGTCTGCCGTTCGTGAGCTGAGTCGCAGGCACCCTCCTTCTCCTCTGTCCGCGAGGCTGTAGATGCCTACAACGTGGGACGGAGCTTACTGTCAGAGCTGCTTCCAGATCCTAGCTCACAGAGGATCACGCTAGCCAGCAATCACTTTGTAAAAGTCTTTATTGAGTTACAGTTTCCATTCTCCAGCTGCTGCGTGCAACTCTACGTCTTATGGGTTAGACCGGCGAAGCTCCGTCTGAGTCTCCGCCCCTTGTACACCAGCTTAATATCCTAGCCTTACTCCACCTTTTCCGCCTGACTGTTCTTCTCTGGGTCCCTCTGCCCCCCTGGGTCTCTTCCTTCCTGGATTCTTCTGACGCCGACCCCCCGGACCCTCCTGCCTCCTTGCGCCGGGCTTTAGGACCTGGCTCCCTTTCCGGGCTGCTTACTGCGCCACCTTCCTGTGCATTTGAACTTGGCGCGCGCGCCCAACCTTCCACTTTCCGTCTGACCATTTCTTCGCTCCCCGATGGAGGTGTGGCCACTCCTGACTCGTGCCCTCCCTCCTGTTGTGAGCTGCCAGCGCTTGATACCTGACGCCCTTCCTCTCCCCTGCTCTCTGTTGGTGACGCTGGTCCCGATTTCCAACTGCTCCCCTCTGAGCCCCCTCTGGCCCTTTCCTCCTGGGGTGTCCCCCTAGGCTCCCCCCTTGCCCTGGCCACTGGTGCTCCTTTCTGTGAATCTTCTGATTCACTGGAAAGACTCGGAGATCTTGGGTCATCGTCATCACTCATCCTTTCTTCTGCCTCCTCCCCCTCGCTCTCTGTTTCCTCCCTTGCCCTTGCCTCTGCTCCTGAACCCCTGACATCCATCCCCCCTCGAAGCCCCCTCTTCCCCCCTCCCCTCCTTCCGGTGCGGGAGCTGGGTGCGGCTGTGTCAGGGGGACGAATGTCGGATACAGTTCGCTTCCCGTGGCGGGCCTCCATCCGAAGTCTTCCGGTTCTTCCTCCCTGCTCTTGTCGACGATGGTCACCTCCGCTTCCATCTCTGTGCCGCCGTCCTCGAAACCCGGGTCGTCCCCGAATACGTCCATGTCCGTCTCTCCCCCGCTTCCTTCTGGGGGCGTCGCTCATCCTGGACCCTCCAGCCACTTTCTGCGCCACTGCTCCTCTGGTCTATCGTCCCACCAATACGAGGGTTCTGAGGCAGATCCCGAGGGTGACCCCTCCGGGGAACGTGCGTCGCGTGTCGGTTCCTCGTCCGAGTCGAACCCCCGGAACGTGCTGGCTGAAAGCGTGGGCGTGAAAAGCCAGTCGTCGAAAAAATCAGCTGGCATGGGCCTGTGTGGGAAGAGGGCATGAAACTCTTCTTTGAGCAGAGGTTCGTCTAAAGCGTAGCCCGGCACCCAGTTGTTGGCACTGGCCGGGGTGCCCTCCTTGGCGAGAAGGTATTCTACCCCCTCTTCCCCCCATCTAGAGTCCAAAATCTCTGTGACTTCGTTGATGCGCTCCTCCTGTGCCACTCCCCCTTGCTCGGTTCTCTCTCGGAGCGGACTTGGTGCCGTTCCTGGTTCCTGAAATCTGTGAGGTGCCTTGTAGGGAGTGAGCACCGATCTGTGGAACACCGGATGCATCCTGGAACCCTCCGGAAGCGCCAGCCTGAAAGCCACCGGGTTGACCTGTTCTTCGACTTGGTAGGGCCCCAGTTGTTTATGCTCTAGTTTCTTCTTCGCCAACGACCTGGCCGGCACTGCGTGGGCTGCTAACCAGACCCAGTCTCCCACATGGATCTCTTCGCCAACCCTCCTGTGTTTGTCCGCTTGTACCTTGTATGCGTGCTTAGCCAGCTCCAGGTGCCGCCGAAGCTGATCGTGGACCTCCTGCAACTCCGACGCGAACGCATCTGCCGTCTGCGGCTCCCCCTCCCCCATTCTTTCCAGTCCCGGGAAGGTTCTGGGGTGCCTCCCGTTGTTGGCGAAGAACGGCGTGACCCCCGTGGACACGTGCTTCGTGTTGTTGTAGGCGAACTCGGCGAGAGGCAGGTAATCCACCCACGTCGCAGGCTGTTGATTCGCATAACATCTCAGGTACTGCTGCATGATGGCATTGACCCGCTCCGCTTGCCCGTTGGTCTGCGGGTGTCTAGCCGACGCCAGGTTGATCTTGACGTTCAGGAAGCTCATCAGCTTCTGCCAGAAGTTCGAGATGAACTGCCGCCCCCGGTCGGACAGTATAGACCGCGGCAGACCGTGAACCCTGAACACGTGATCTATGAACAGTTTGGCGGTTTGTTCCGCTGTGGCCACCTTCGCACACGGGATGAAATGTGCCATCTTGGAGAACAAGTCCACCACCACTAGCACTGCCGTCTTGCCCCTCGAGCTGGGCAGATCCGTGACAAAGTCGAGGGCCACTCTCTCCCACGGTTCGAACGGGGTTTGCAGCGGTTCCAGCAGTCCCGCCGGCGGTCTGTGTACTGGTTTGGCCCTCTGGCAGGTGTCGCACCTCGCCACGTAGTCCGCGACCTCCCCTCTCATTCTGGGCCACCAGAAGTCCCTGGCGACTAATTCTATCGTCTTCTCCTTGCCAAAGTGCCCGGCAGTGGGTGCGTCGTGCAGCTGCTGCAGTACCTTGGCGCGAAGATCGTCCCCCGGCACGTAGATGGCCCCTTTACGGAGGAGTAATCCATCGCGAACTTGGAACTCGCCAGTCGCCGCCGCGCCCCTTTGCGCCTCTGCCATCTTGGCTCGCGCGAAGGTGTCGTCCTGCAGCGCTCTCCTCACCGCATCCAGGTCAACTGTCGCCGAAGCGCACGCCCACACCGTCGGTGCGAAGATGTGCATGGCAGCCGCTGGCGTCGCCTCCTCCAGGTACTGTGGTTTACGGGATAGGGCATCCGCCATGACGTTGGTGTCCCCCGGGACATACTCTATTCGGAAGTCGAAGTGCGCAAAGAATTCGGCCCAACGTATCTGCCTCTGGTTCAGGAACTGCACCGTGCGCCAGTGCTCCAGATTCTTGTGGTCCGTGCAGACCTGCACCGTGTGCTTGGCGCCGATCAGGAAGTGCCTCCACGCCTTGAAAGCTGCATGAATGGCAAGCAACTCCCTGTCCCAGATGGTGTAGTTCTGTTCAGACTTGCTGAGCTTCCTGGAGTAAAACGCTCCCGGCCTCCAGACCCCCTGCGGGTCTTGCTGCAACAGGACTGCTCCCACGGCTCTGTCTGATGCGTCCGTCTCCACCCTCATGGGCCTGCTGGGGTTGACATGCAGTAGCTGCTCTTCCGACGCGAAGAGACGCTTGAGTGCCTGAAAGGACTGCTCCGCCTGCTCCGTCCAGATGAATTTCTTCTTCTTGGAACTGAGCGTGTCTGTGATGGCCGCCGTTTGCATAGCGAACCCCTTGATAAACTTGCGATAGAAGTTCGCAAAGCCAACAAACCGCTGGACCTCCTTCCGGTTGCGCGGGCTCTTCCAGTCCAACACGGCACGAACCTTGGCGCTGTCCATGGCGAGCTCCTTGTCCGACAATCTGTAGCCCAGGAAATCCACCTCCGTCACGTCGAACTGGCACTTTTCCAGCTTGGCGTAAAGCCTATGCTGCTGTAGTCTGCTCAGCACTTCCCTGACGTGTCTGTCGTGATCCTGCTGGGACTCAGAAAATATCAGGATGTCATCCAAGAAGCAGACGCACGTTTTGTAGAGGAGCCCCGCCAGCACGTGATGCATGAAAGCTTGAAAACAGTGAGAGCCATTTTGCAATCCAAAAGGCATAACTCTGTATTCGTAGGTGCCCAGGGGCGTGAACATGGCCGTCTTCCACTCATCACCCTCCTGCATGCGAATGAGGTTGTACGCCCCACGCAGGTCCAACTTGGTGAACACGCGACCCTTGCGTACCGTCGCGAGGAGGTCGTCGATCCTGGGCATGGGGAAGTCCGATGGCTTGGTCACACTGTTCAAGATCCGGTAATCCACTACAAGTCTTTTTTGGGGAGTGTCCTTCTTCTTAACAAAGAATACAGGACTGCCTCCCACCGCCTTGGACTCCCGGATGAAGCCGCGCTCCAAATTATGATCTATGAATTCCTTGAGTTCCTGTAGTTCGTCCTCAGACATGGAATACAGCTTCCCTTTGGGCAGCGCCGCCCCTGGCAGTAAGTCAATCTTGTAGTCATATGATCTGTGGGGGGGTAGCTTATCCGCTTCCTTCTCGCAGAAGACCTTCAAAAATCCCGCGTATTTGTGGGGGATTGCTTGCAGCGTCCCCAGCTGCAGCTGCGCCTCCTCCTCCTCTCCCTCCTGCCGGGGCAGGATGCAGTGTTCAGCGCAGTATGAGGATCCAAAAACTAGCTGCCGCTGGTACCAAGCCAACGTCGGACTGTGTCTGTCCAGCCAACTCATGCCCAAGACAATAGGCGTGTCCGACAGTCTGGTGACATTAAAACTGATGATTTCCCTGTGATTTCCAAGTCGCATCACCATTGGTGGCGTTTGCTTCACCACCTGCCCCCCTAGCAGATCCCTGCCATCCACCGTGACGACCTGCAGGGGCAGCGTGGCAGGCAGCAGCTGTATAGCGTGTTTATCGACAAAGTCCTGCCCTATAAAGTCCGCATTGCTTCCTGAGTCAATGGTGATTGGCACGTCCATGGTGAGGCCATTGGGTAGCTGGAGCGATGCGGTGAGCCTCACCACTGGTTTGGGTGGGAGGGGGTCTGTGGGCTGCAAAATCTCTGGGGACTGCTTCACTCACACGTCTGGCTGGGCCCCAGTGCCTCTCTCTCCAGCCAGACTCCGTCGTTTCCCTGCTGTGGTTCCCCTTGCTGAGTTGCTGCAGTTACCATTGCTGAGGCTGCAGTGTGCTTGTGGAGCCTCTGGGGACGCTCTTTCGCCAGGTGCTGTGGACTTTCGCAGATGTAACACTTCCTGCTCCCTCTAGGAGGCTTCGCCTTGACTGCTCCCGGTGCTGTGGCTCTGGTTGCTGACTGAGCCCTGGCACCGCCAACCTCCATAGGTTCCGCTCCCCCTCCTGGCGGAGGTGTGGATTGCGCACGCGCAGCTTCCTTGGGAACGAAGGAGAACCCTCTCGCTGGTTCGCGCCCTCCACGTCCTTCGTCCCTGCTCCATGGACGTTCCTCTAGCCGCACTCCCACCGCCAGCGCCCTCTGAACGACCTCCTGCGTGGTCCGGGGTCTCTCCCCCCTTGCAATTTCATCTTTAACTGCACTGTTCAAGCCTTCCCAAAATAGATCTCTGACTGGAGCTGAATCTCTGTCCCATTCCAAGGCACTGACTAATGCAAAAAAGCGGGCATGGGACTGTCTTACGCTGGCCCTCCCTTGCTTCAGCCCATGCACCTCCTTCCGGGCAAGATCCACGTCAATGCTTGATAAAAAACACCCATCCATCGCTTTAATAATGGCATCCGCGGTTTGGAGCGCTGGATCCTTATCCCTCCACAAATTGCGCAGCCATGCTTTAGCATCTCCATGCAAATGGGACATGATAAATCCCACTTTCTCTTGCTCATCTCTAAAGTCTTTGTCCAGCAGTTGCAGTGCACACTGTACATCTGCTTTAAAGTTGGGGTACATCTGTAAATTCCCATCGAAGTGAGAGACTAAACCGCCTGTTCTTCTTCCCAATCCAATCCCCTCCCGTTTGGGTGTCAGTTCCCCTTGCTTCGTAAGCACTTCCAACCTGACCTGGAGATCCCTGTAGGCGGCAGCTGCGTCCTCCTCTCTCTTCCTGGATGCAAGTATTTCGGCATTCAGACGTGTCACTGCTTCTCTGAGTTCTCCTATCTGCTGTTCGGCCGTCATATTGTCTGCCGTTCGTGAGCTGAGTCGCAGGCACCCTCCTTCTCCTCTGTCCGCGAGGCTGTAGATGCCTACAACGTGGGACGGAGCTTACTGTCAGAGCTGCTTCCAGATCCTAGCTCACAGAGGATCACGCTAGCCAGCAATCACTTTGTAAAAGTCTTTATTGAGTTACAGTTTCCATTCTCCAGCTGCTGCGTGCAACTCTACGTCTTATGGGTTAGACCGGCGAAGCTCCGTCTGAGTCTCCGCCCCTTGTACACCAGCTTAATATCCTAGCCTTACTCCACCTTTTCCGCCTGACTGTTCTTCTCTGGGTCCCTCTGCCCCCCTGGGTCTCTTCCTTCCTGGATTCTTCTGACGCCGACCCCCCGGACCCTCCTGCCTCCTTGCGCCGGGCTTTAGGACCTGGCTCCCTTTCCGGGCTGCTTACTGCGCCACCTTCCTGTGCATTTGAACTTGGCTCGCACGCCCAACCTTCCACTTTCCGTCTGACCGTTTCTTCGCTCCCCGATGGAGGTGTGGCCACTCCTGACTCGTGCCCTCCCTCCTGTTGTGAGCTGCCAGCGCTTGATACCTGACGCCCTTCCTCTCCCCTGCTCTCTGTTGGTGACGCTGGTCCCGATTTCCAACTGCTCCCCTCTGAGCCCCCTCTGGCCCTTTCCTCTGGGGTGTCCCCCTAGGCTCCCCCCTTGCCCTGGCCACTGGTGCTCCTTTCTGTGAATCTTCTGATTCACTGGAAAGACTCGGAGATCTCGGGTCGTCGTCATCACTCATCCTTTCTTCTGCCTCCTCCCCCTCGCTCTCTGTTTCCTCCCTTGCCCTTGCCTCTGCTCCTGAACCCCTGACACATAGTTTTTCTATATACTGGCCTCAGTTTGGTGAGGAAGCTGACTTTGGAGGTGTCCACTCCCTGTCAAAGAAAAGGGGATTTTGTGGTCAGCCATGACACCCACATTCTACCAGGAAAAAACAGGCTTGGGACTTTGGAAAAGTTCACCAGATATGGTGAACTGATAAGAAGGCTAATGAGACCTGGGTTCAAATGCTCACGTGGTCATGCAGCTTATGTCAGACTTCAGGGAATCCGATCCCTCCCACGGTGGGCAGCCAAGAAACAGATAAACTAGAATAGTTCTTACCTTTATTCAATATTCACAGAAAGAGACAAAGGAAGAAGAAGAAGAAGAAGAAGAAGAGTTTGGATTTGATATCCCGCCTTTCACTCCCCTTCAGGAGTCTCAAAGCGGCTAACATTCTCCTTTCCCTTCCTCCCCCACAACAAACACTCTGTGAGGTGAGTGGGGCTGAGAGACTTCACAGAAGTGTGACTGGCCCAAGGTCACCCAGCAGCTGCATGTGGAGGAGCGGAGACACGAACCCAGTTTCCCGGATTATGTGACTACCGCTCTTAACCACTACACCACACTGGCTCTCATGCAGGAATGCAGACACTCTTAGATAATGGCGTTGCTCCAAGTAAAGTCCCACCCCTTCCGTCTCTCCTATTCTACATCATCCCTACATTGGCTGATTTGAGCTTTCTGCCTCTGAGCTTTCTGTTCTCCTACTCTCAATGTCCGTCTGGTCCTGGGAGGGGGCAGTCAGGAATGCTTTCTAAAGACACTGAGTCTGTCAGCTGTCTCTCCCCTGGTGCTTCTTCTTCCTGCTGCTTCTCCCCCAATATTTCCCAGCTTCTCCCCACTGCAGCCTCTGAATTATGCCCTTCTGCAAACCGCTATTGTAAATCTATACTGTCCTTCAGGAAGGTTCAGGAGAAGTGGGGGGCGGTTCCCACCATTCCTCCTCAGTCCAGCCCCTGACAGCTCATCACTTAACCTAACCCACCGCACAGCGCTGTTGTGATAATATAATGATGGGGAGGAGAAAACCCCCATGTTTTTGTTAGCCCCACCCCAATGCTGAACACATATCGGCCCATTGCTGGCCAGTCGTCATCTCTCTCTAAGAACGGAAGAAAAGCTCTGTTGTATCAGGCCAAAGACTCATCTAGGCACCTCCGTGAGCTACAATTCGCAGAGTGGTTTAACAGTCAAACCCTCTTCCTAGAGAACTTCCTAGAGTTATAGCTCTAGGGGGTCTTCTGACACCTCTCAGCACCCTTAACAAACCACAGCTCCCAGGATCCTCTGAGGGAGACGCATGGCTGTTTAAAGTGATATTGTAGTACTTCAAATGTATGGTGAGAATGTGGCTTAAGCAGCTCAGTCCATGGCAATCTGGAGACCCGTCTGGCTGCCAATCACTGCCAATGAATCAATGCTCACCGCCGCCACCAAACTCCTATCTGCGTTACAATATCGAAAGTCCACAGTGACGTATTTTCAGAAGGGACTCTGCTTGAGCTTGCAGCTGCCAAAAGAGTGGCTTGGCTGTAGTAAGTTGAAAATCACACACACACACACACACACCCCTTATAGATCCGATCTAAATTTGATTACTTTTGTGGTATTTTGCAGGGCAATCAGCAGACACTGGGTGTCATGGTAATCAAGAGCTGCAAGTATCATTAGCCAGCGTCAGCAATAAATGAGAACAGAACCTTTAATTTCAAATTATAAGATAACACATTGATTAATAACCACGGGATGATTAGTCAATTCGAGACCTTATTGCACAATTGAGGAATTCATCCATTATCTGCTCAGCATAATTCTTCTTTCATCTTGGAGACTTTAAAAACAACCAAGGAAAATTACTGTCCCTCAGTAAAGGCTTTTGAATTTCATATGCATTTAATTAGATAAGTGCCATTCCAAGGACAGGAACCATGACAAATAGTTGTTCTTTTCAAATTAGAAGAATAGACTGTTCAATGAGCAATATTGATGTTCTCACACACCTAGTTATACAAGTGTTTGGCTAGTTCTCCCTTTAATTTATCTAACCTTTTAACGTTTAATGAGTTTTTAAAGCATAGTTTTGGTTTATGTGTGCTGTTTAGTCCCCTAAACAACGGAATCACTATCAGCAGCAATGCTATTATTATGTACGTATACACAGACACACATGCACACAGCACTCTATCCTAGTGTAAGATGCCGGGACTATTTTGAACAGCCACCGCAGTCATTCTTCTGGGGAAATTGGAAGATAACCATCATTCCACAGGAGCTGAAGAGGAAAAATCACAAACAAAGCTGATCTACCTTGTTTAGGAGGCTCTGAATAATAAAGATTCTAGAGTTCTGTCACTAGGTATGGAAAGTTAACTCCACAAGACTCATAGGAGCCAACTCCTAGGGGCCAAGACTTCTTTGGACCCCCAATAAAATATATGAAGGCGCCCCCTGCCCCCCAAAAAAATTGATGGGCACTGCCTTTCCAATGTTGTGCGTGCACTGCTTCATGTGATTAATTATGTGGGGTCGGGCTCAATTGCCCCCCTCCAAATATTTTATTCAAGTTGGCACCCCTGACAAGGCTGTTAGTAAAGTTGATCTGCATAAATCTAACAAGCAATGGAAAAAGGAAACACACAGACACACACATGTATTTTCCCACAACATACAGTGGTACCTCGGGTTACAGATGCTTCAGGTTACATATGCTTCAGGTTACAGACTCTGCTAACCCAGAAATAGTACCTCGGGTTAAGAACTTTGCTTCAGGATGAGAACAGAAATAGTGCAGCAGCCGGAGGCCCCATTAGTTAAAGTGGTTCCTCAGGTTAAGAACAGTTTCAGGTTAAGAACGGACTTCCAGAACGAATTAAGTTCTTAACCAGAGGTACCACTGTACTTCATTTGAATGACTGGCAGAGATGGAGAAGCTCAGGCCTGAGGAACGGAGGCGGCCCTCCAATCTTTCCTATCTGGCCCTTCAGTCTCTGCCCATGCCACTCCCCCTTCCAAGGCCACGCCTTTCACCAGGCCTCCTCCATACACCCCTTGAGTGCTTTGCCTCGGGAGGAATGTGTCCTTGAACTACGATAGTGCCTCTTGCTTCCGCGGAACAGAGAGGTGCATGTTTGGGGTTAGTGCGCAGAAATTTCTGAATGAATGTAGCCTATTGAATAAAGCTGTTGCTTAGCCCACTTTTGGCTCTGACCCCATTGTCCACCGGCATGCGGCCCCTGAAAGCTTTCCCATGTGGAAACATGGCCTATGATTAAACTCAAAATTCACGTGCAATTTTGTGGTTACGTACCCAAGCCATGAAAAAGAGGGGGTTGGTTATCTTTAAATGTAAAACTGCGAAAGGAGAATATGAAGAAGAGCTGCGGAAGGGGCATGGAAGAGATTTAAGGGCCTCGGATATAAGGTCACCAGGTTAAATGCACTAGATCGATGGGATAAAAAGGACTGACAAAACTCGGGACCAGGAGGAAGGGACGCTGGATGAAGATTGGATTGTTTTTATTTCTCTTTTTATTACCAGGATTGTTTTATAAAATTGATGAATGTTAGAAAAATGTTGGAACGAAATTACTTGGCTCTAGCAAAAAGGTTTAAAGAATTAGGTAAGAATATTATGGTTGTGAGAAGTCGGTAAAAATAAGATTTAAGTTTTAAGTTTTTAAGGTTTTCTATAAGATAAGATGAAAATAGATTAAGGTAATGTAATGACAGAATATTATGAAATATGGAAAGGATTTGCTGTGATAATTATTAACCAGGATACAAAAAAAGGGAGGAGGAGGTCAAAGAAAGAAGGTAATGAGAATTGGGGATCTGAGAATGATGGATTTATTTTTGTCTGTTTGCGGTGTATTTTTGTTTTTTGAATTTGTATTGTTTGATGTGGTTTGTTTTTTCTTTGTTTTTTCCTTTTTCTTTTTCTGCCTTGTTTTTTCTTTATAATTTCAAAAAATTTCAATAAATACCATATTTAAAAAAAATGTAAAACTGCTACCGCGCTGTCCAAGTCACGAATCATGTTGAATGTGGTCTACAAGTCACGTGGCATGGTATGTACTAGAATGCTATATGGTCTTGCTCCCATAGTTTTGCTGCTCTCCAGGGCCATTCCTACCATTGTGCGGAATGTGGCAACTGCCTCGGGTGGCAGGTGCTGGGAGAGCAAATCTATATTCATTGCTGCCCTGCCTGCCTTTGCATCTGGCCCTGCCCACCACTCGCATGTGGCCCTCAAAAGGCTGAAGATTAATGGAATGTGGCCCTCCAGATGAAAAAGGTTCCCCACTCCTAGGCACAGTATATCCTGTTCTACACACATCTGTGAAATGCCAAGGATAGGAACAGGCCGTGTTGATAAGCAGGGACAACCTGCAGTGTAGATAAGGGCCAAAACCAACTCTATAGCCATTTCTGCTGCCCTTTTACAACGCCGGCAGCAAAACCCTTTTTCCTCAAGAATAATTCTGCATATGATGATTGACTCTTTATGTTGGTCATCCATTTGCATTGATTTCTTGTAATCACTTTGGGCAGTGGTGATTTTGTTCCCTTCCTCGAGCAGGGCAGGGAGGGAAATCAAATCTAATCAACAGATAACTTCACAAGGTATACCGAGTGCAACCCCCGCGCCTGGGATTTCATTCTCTTCCCATGGATTTCTCTGTCATAATTACTGCTGCACAGAGAGCGAGAAAATATGGGTAAGGGAAAGCCATTGCTTAATAAAAACAAGTGTGTGTGGAGAAAGCATTATCAGATGCTAGGAAGTTGTCTCTTTAAACGAATGTTTCTGAACGGGTTTACAACGCCAGTAGCTGGAAAAAGAGGGCAGGGGAAGACTTCCTCCCTCACGCAACAAGTTGATGCCTGTTGATAAAATATCAGTCCTAATCTTCATGCCATTTTGATAATTCACCGTGCGTGCTGCACACACAATCGAGCTACCTTGCAGGCTGCGGAAGGATTCTAAGCACATCGCTCAGTCTGACAGAGCAACTATTCCAGACAATTGGCTCCCCACGGGTCAAGACAGTGATGCTCGATCAGGATTCAAACGGGTCATAAAGCCTTCATGGATCTCGCTCAAGTGGGTGGTGATGTCTCCCTGGGGCAAGCTCATCATTTTCAGCTACAGTCAAGCACTTGTCATTACAGACAAAGTTCCCCCGTCAGCCGTTGTAAGGCACGTTTTAATCGGCTCCTTAGCGAGGACAGCAAATCTTATCAGCACTTACAAAATCCAAATATTATGTCACTCATGCTAGGCAATTAATGTAAGGACCTTCTCGAACCGCTCCCTGGCAATTAACCCATGCCATTCCCTTTTCTGCTCCACGCTGAAGATTATTCCGTGTCTCATTTCTACACATAAGGTTGGTCTGTGCAGACCTGGTGCCCCCATGACAATTGTCACTGGACACAAGAGAATAACATAGCCGTTCGAGCTAATCAACGTGCCCCCTGGGTACAAGTGTGCAGAGGAAGGCAACCAAGATGTTTCCGGGTCTAGAAGCCGAGCCTTATAAGGCTTAACCTGGAAAAGAGGAGACTGAGAGGGGATATGCTAGCCATCTTCATATATCTTAAGGGCTGTCACATGGGAAATGGAGCAAGTTTGTTTACTCCTCCTCTAGAGAGCAGGACTCAAACCAATGGTTTCAAGTTACAAGAAAGGAGATTCCGACTAAACATATGGAAAAAAACTTTCTGACAGTAAGAGCTGTTCAGCAGTGGAATGAAGGTTGTGAACTCTCCAACCCTCAGAAGGTTGTGAACTCTCCTTCCTTGGAGGATTTTAAGCAGAGGTTGGATGGTCACCTGTCATGGATGCTTTAGCTGAGATTCCTGCCTTGGAGGGGGTTGGACTAGATAGTTCTTGGGGTCCCTTGCAACTCTACAATTCTATGATTCTAAGTTGAGATGCTGCTTTATTTGTGGCCAGAATGCAGAGCTAAAAAAAACTCCAGGAAACAAAATTGCATTATTCCTGATTGTGCAACGTAGACATTTCTGCAATATTCTTTACCTGGGACATCTAGAAAACTAGTTTGATATCATCACATGTTGACTGCGCTTCAGAGAAGAAGAAGAATGGAGAACAAGGGTGCATAAAAAAATGCACCAGACAATGGTCCACATTTACAACCAACAATTCTGGGAAATTGGTCAGTCATATGCCATTAAAAACTGTTCATTTGGTTGCAAACTCTGCTCCAACTGTAGTCAACCAACTGCCCGACTGGGAAGTCTACAAGCAGGGTATAGTTTTAATATATATATTATTTATATTTTATGTAAACTGCTTAGAGGGTTTGATGTTTAAGTGGCATATAAATCTTGTTAAATAAATAAAAGTAAATGATGGAGGAAGCCATCGACAGCATCAAGCAATTATAGATACACTGGTTTTGAGTAAGGTGGCCCTGTTCTTAGCTTAATAATCAAGGACAGGCCTGTCCTCTGTGAGCCTTCCATATAAAAAATAAACTATTTAAACTTTATCCAAGCTCTTTCTCCCTTTTTCAATTCTTTCTTTTTTCTTATTTTACTTCAGTTTACTATAATAATCTGAATAAAACTACAAATATAAAAAGTTCTATCAAAGCTAGTGGTCAGTATTATATATTCTAGCAGTGGTTTACTGCATTAAGAAATACCGTATTTTTCCGTGTATAAGACAAGGTATAAGACAAGGCACCACTCTGGTCACGACAAGGGTTCAGGTTTGGATATAGTCAAAATATCCATATATTATGGAAATACATAATGGTCTTGCTTCTTACCGAACATCATGGCTGCATCTCTCTCTCTCTCTCTCTCTCTCTCTCTCTTATTTAAAAACACACACAACAACAACCACCTCACTGACATTTCAAAGCCTAACAACAGAGTTAAACCAAGCTGGAAGAAAAAATATGTTTTATGCTCCTGCTATGAAATAATCAAGGAAAAGTACAAATATGAACACACAACAGGCCAAAAAGAATGAAAGGCTACATTTCAATAATAAGGTTTCAGAAGTCAAAATACTTTCTTCTTTCATAGTGCGCTGCGCTTATACAGTGCAGAAGAAATGAAATCTCGGGTTCATCAGCACGTGTTATGGTTGTTGAATGCAATCTTTGTGATGTATTTCTACAGCAAGACTCTGATCTATACATCTTGCTAAACTAAACTGAGAAGTCAGTCGGTCCCCACCTTCATTTGTTTCTGAGCCTAATGACGAAATGAAACAAATCATAAACCCATTTAAAGGGGAAAGGTGGTGAAACAATTATAAGGAAAACTATTGTGCAATTTATAAGGTGGCTATATTACACAGCACAGCAGGTGTGGTCCCGTGGATACACAATCAAATCCAAATTTTTGAAGAAGATTAACCCAATAACTACCCTCCTCAGAAGGCTTTAAATGTGATTCTGAAAGGGATTCAAGAGATTCATTACACAACCAGAGGAGAAATTCATTTGCTTTGCATTTCTATGAGAGACCAAGATAATGTACCTTATCCTGCCTTATCCTGAGTCCGACCATTGGTCCACCTCCATGGTTTCAGACTGGGTTCTCTCTCCCAGTTTTATCTGGAGATGCTGGGGCTTGAAGCTAGGAACTTTTGCTTGCAAAGCACATGTTCCACCACTGAGTAATGGTCTTTCCCTAACTATTGCACACTGCCCAAGTGAATCTGCAAACCGAAATGCAGCTAATCCTTTAAAATTTGCACCTTTCAGAATTTTGTGGTAAAGTTCCCCAACAAAGAAGAAGAAGAAGAAGAAGAAGAAGAAGAAGAAGAAGAGGAGGAGGAGGAGGAGGAGGAGGAGTTGGGGTTTGATATCCCGCTTTATCACTACCCTAAGGAGTCTCCAAGCGGCTAACAATCTCCTTTCCCTTCCTCCCCCACAACAAACACTCTGTGAGGTGAGTGGGGCTGAGAGACTTCAGAGAATTGTGACTAGGCCCAAGGTCACCCAGCAGCTGCATGTGGAGGAGCAGGGAAGCGAACTGCAGGAGACTCTAAGCCTGGGAGTAGCCAGAAAGGAAAGAGGTCAACCCACCATGCCAGTCAGCTAGAGCAGATATGGGGAACCTTTGGCCTTCAGATGTTTCTGAACTACAACTCGCATCATTCCTTGCTATTGGCCATGTTTGCTGGTGATGGTAGAAGTTGTAGTTCAACAGCATCTGGCAAGCCAAAGGTTTTCCATATCTGAGCTAAAGGAAGTGTATATGCAAAGGTGTGTCTTGCTATAAGTGAAAGTACAGGTTACATTTCCATCAACAGATCTCTAGACAGGTTCTTGGGACATACATAATACAGGGTGTGAGTTCTTTGCATCCTTTCATCTAGTTCTGACTGCATCTCCGAATGCTACATTACAGAAGGTATAATATGAATGAATTCTAGCCATACGTACAGGAAAGAATTGCAGATTTTGTCAGTAAATGAAACTTCTCCGTAAGACTGTAGTGAAAGGAATATACTTGCTAAAGCCTGCACAACACATTATGCTGAAGCACATCCATGTAAATCTGAAATTCTTCTATTTAGACTTAGCTTATAATATCCTCCAGGACTGATATATGAAATATTCATAGCAGAATTGCATAAACAGACAATTTGGTGCCAGATAACGTCCCAAATCCGAGAAAAGAACTTTGACATTGTTGAGCAAGTGGGAAAGAAAGAAGAGCAAATAGTTGTAAGGTACTGGATGGGGTAAACCAGACCTTTCAAGCACTGAGGGAGCAAGTGGGACTTTCGCTCCAGCTAGGCCTGTCTTGTAGCTAATACAGTGGCACCTCAGTTTATAAACGCTTTGGGTTACAAATTCCGCTAACCCAGAAGTAGTTGCTCTGGGTTGCGAACTTTGCCCCAGGATGAGAACGGAAATCACACGCTGCCGGAGCAGCAGCAGTGGGAGGCCCCATTAGTGAAAGTGCACCTCAGGCAAAGAACGGTTTCAGGTTAAGACCAGGCCTCCGGAACGAATTAAGTTTGTAACCCGAGGCACCACTGTACAAGTAACAAGAAGACCTCACTGGGATTGCAGTGCAGAAGAGCAAAACATGCTTTTTTAGATGCCACAAATGGCACACTTAGTCCAGAATGTTTGCTAACATACTGTGAGAGATCTCCTTCCTCTATATTTTTCCTTACCATGTGGACCCTAGAATAGAAATGCTAGATTTCTGAAATGCCTCCTGACATATTGTCTGGGAGATGAGGGTGTTAAGCACCAAGAAGGTGATTGGAAGTAACATGGCAAGCAGTCTGCTAGATGTGGTGCAGCTCTGAATAGCTGAAGGCACTATGCCTCTGAACACCACTTGCTGGGAATTTCAGGTAAGGAGAACATAGTTGCACTTAGGCCCTACTTGCATGCTCCCCATAGCCATCTATTTGGCCACTGTGAGAATAGAGCATTGCACTTTGGCCTGATCCAGCAGGGCTCGTTCTTTCATTCTTAATTAGGATGTGAGAAGCATTTGTATGATTAAGTTCCAGAAAGTGTGGGGGGGGGGAGTCTGGAGTGTGGGGAATTGCCAGCTTTAGTTCACAATAGCCCACTCGGATCCAAACTTCAAAAGACAAGATTCGAATCAACTTTATTTTTATTTAATTGCTTACATTAATTTCCCAATTCAACACACAACCACCTCGGGTGGTAGGTTCAACTGAGAAATCGTAACGAGACAAAGGTCATTCAGTGAGAGATGCATGGCTGAATGAGGGTCTAAAGATCTGAGCCAATTGCCCTGAAAACTTGTTGAAGGATGAGGTGTAAATCCTAGCCCAACATTCCCACTCCACAGCAATGGATGGTTTTCCTCAAGTCCTGACGCTACAGATCTTGCTTTCCTATCCTACCCATCAACTTTTATTCTGGAAGCCTGTGCCCCATCCAATGCAACGGGCACATACGGCACGGCTGGGTTAACAGGCCTCCAGAAGGAGCTAAAAGCTACTGGAGACCTGGCAGTGTCAAGCTCTGATTCGAGCATGTCTTCTCTAAGAGTCACCAGACCCGCATGGCTACATCTATAAGCTAGGAATGTGGGTAATATCAGGCTGTGTGTGAGATGGTTCACCCTGTGTCCAAAGTACCTGAAATAACTGGCGCAGCAAGTTTCCAGAAGAAAATGTTCTCAGGGTTAAAGTTTGCAGTGGGGAGAGATTTCATTGGAAGGGAAAGAAAAATCACCACTAAGGTATTAAAAGACCATAGTTAAGATTAAACTGGAGGAAAGGTATCTTTCAAAAGGATTTGTTACGGCTACTTTTTGTGTCTCACAATAACCACAGCAAAGTTATTGATACCTCTTAGTCAACAGTCAATTAAAAAATGAGTTTCTTTATACATACACACTTCATACATAGGACCACTCAATTCTTTACAGCAGGGATGTCACTGGGATGTTACAGCAGGGATGTCACTGAACATCTGTAGCTTCAGTCAGCATGGCCAATAGGGGTGATGGGTGATGTAGTCCAAGAAGGTTGGCAGGCCACAGGTTCCTCATCCCTGGTGAAGAACTTCATTACAAGTATCATAACAACATAGGCAGAGCCCTGATGAATCAGGCCAATGGTCCATCTCCAGCCCAGCATCCTGTTTGCACAATGGCCAATCGGATACCCTTGGGCAACATCAGGGCAACCAATCAGGTGGATGTAGTGCCAGTGAGGTGGCCCAAAATACATTTGCTCCAATGGTATGATTGCATGTCTGCAAATTGGGAGCGGCTTGCAGAAGCAAAGAAGGTCCACACCCTTCCCTTTTTTCTCTTTTTGTTTTACCGACCCTCTTTCGTTATGTATGTTCAGTTACACTAGGAGTGTGCGGGGTTGTTTTGTTTAAAAATATTTTGTACATTGCGCTTTTTAAAAAAAGTGGTAAACTGCTAATTCAAGGACTGTCAGATGAAGAATACGGCAACTGCGCAGAACATACCCTGACAGACCTGACAGAAAACATGAAAAATGTGTGCTTTCTATCATAATGATTATTTTTCAGATAACACCAGCTGTGCGCCTATTAAACCAAGCGACTGCTTCCCCACACAACACCGAGTACCAGCATTCAATCATGAAAGAAATATAATTCTCCACGGGTTTCCCCCACATGCTTTAAATCAGCGGCAATCTGTGCATTCCTATCCACCCTGGAAACGCCGAGGCAAAAACCCTGGATCTGTGTCCCAGCTTGGAAACCCACTTGTTATCTTTATTGACACAGAGTAGTAGCGGAGTGCGTGGAGAAGTGGTTAAAGGAATGTTTTACATCAGAGTTAACTCTGATAAACTGCTCCCTCTCGCTGTAAGACATTTCCTTCAACTGCTCTTAAGAGAGCCCTTAGAGTTCCTGCTGGGAGCTCCCCCAAGCCTCCTCGACTCTTTCAGCTGTCACAAGAACAAAACAAACAAACCCTGAAGCTCTTGCTGACAGACAGACAGATGGCTGTGTGATACCTCCAGCACCGGAAGAAGGAGGATTTTAAATATTAATTGCAGGCAAACACAAGCTGCGCAGGTGCAACCGCACGCAGGTCCTGCTTCGGGGTGGACAATGAGAACAGGATGTTGGAGAAAGATGATCCAGCAGGATTCTTCTTAAGTTCTCAGAAATGGCACCAGCATTGCAAAACAGGCAGGAACAGTTAAGGAACGCTGTTCATAACTCCTCTGAGGTATTGCAAAGGTATAGTAGATTTCCCCCCAAGCTTTTAGACTGCTGCTGCACTCAGGTCCTGTTTGCCGGCTTCCCATAGGCTTCTCCTTGGCCACTCTGATAACAGATGGGCCACCACTTGGAGGCAGCAGGCTCTTCTTGTGCTTTTAGATTGGGCTTAAGAAAGAAAATTCCCCTTTTCAAACCTGAAAGGGCTCATCATAGGCTTCTTTGTTAAAACTGAAGTGAGCCTGGTTACAATAGAGATATCTGATGCAATTTCTCGTGGCCGCAGCAGTCTGAAAAGAGCCAGAGTTCTGCCTGGGATGCGATCGACTCTCAGCATTTGATAGGTGCAACATTAGGTCAACCGCAAAAGAGTGTGCAAGCTTCCATACTGAATCTTGTTTTGGAGCTGCCCATTGCTGGCATGAGGCCCCCAGATCATTGGCCAAGATGAGATGTGGCCCTCAGGCTAAAAGGTTTCCCAAGTACTAGATCTAAACAGATCTAAAAGGTAAAGGTAAAGGTACCCCTGACCATTAGGTCTAGTCGTGGACGACTCTGGGATTGCGGCGCTCATTTATTGGCTGACGGAGCCGGCGTACAGCTTCCGAGTCATGTGGCCAGCATGACTAAGCTGCTTTTGGCGAACCAGAGCAGCGCACGGAAATGCCATTTACCTTCCCGCCGGAGCAGTACCTATTTATCTACTTGCACTTTGACGTGCTTTTGAACTGCTAGGTTGGCAGTAGCAGGAACCGAGCAACAGGAGCTCACCCCATTGTGGGGATTCAAACCACCAACCTTCTGATAGGCAAGTCCTAGGCTCTGTGGTTTAACCCACAGCGCCTACAAAACTAATCCAGGAGGGCCCCCAGAAACAACTTTATTCATGCATGTATATAACATGTCTCTAATTTTCATTCCCTCCCAACAACTTGAAAACTATAAGGCAAAGGAATAAAGCAGTAGAGCAATTTTAATCAAAATATGAGATGTAGTTGTTATTTTTTTAACTGTGATCTGTCATGGAACAACCCCACTGAAGAAGATAACAGTGGTTTCCCGGATCTCGTTGCTGGCTACAAAGGCATTCCCATAACAGTTCAAGCTTCGGTGTCCCCAAAATTTAGGATCAGACCAGATGCGGATTGAGTTTCCAGCATGCACTCACCCTGGTATATTCGCTACCTCATGACTGGCTGGATCGGGAAGAAAGAGTTGTCATCTGGTCTGGTCCTCTCTCTTTAAAAAGCAAGTGAAAGTCAAGAAGGTCTTCATGATGTCACTAAAGACACTTGATTCTAATTTAACTTGCCATATTAAGGCCATCTTCTTGATCTCAGACCATAACAACTACCAACCAGATCTGTTGAATCCTGGTCAAATCACACAATGGAGCGGAAGATTTAGCATCACATGCTCCACATTTCACTTAAAACTCCCCCCCCCCGCCGCCACTTAACTCAAGTTAAAAGAAAAGGCCTGACAGTGTGAAGAAAATCACAGCAGCTGAGATAACAGGGAAAGGATAGCTATTCCTAAGCAGCTGTGAATCAAAACATGAATGACAAATGAACTGAGCCATGCTACAGAGCAAGAATGCATGCAGAGGGCTCCTTAGAACTTAGCTTTCATCTACTGTCTAATATCCCCAGGAAGGTCAAAGATCTCCATCTTTGTTATTCATTACAGTTCTTCTCTTTATTAAAAGTGCTACAATCTTTGGGATTTCTAAGAAATGTGCCTTTTCACAACTGTGCCTTTTGTTTCTTCTTGAAACAAAGAATCATACAGCACTGGTCAAACAGATGGGGTTTGAACTCCTTTGGGATGGTTTTAAACACAAATATTTCAATTTACACACTGGCAGAGTTGCTTTAGTTACCAATTCTTCCTTTTTTAAAATAAAAACACACACACGCATTTGCTGCTGCCTTTATTTAATTACTTTGCACTTTGCCATAGGTCACATGAGCTTGAAAGCACATCACTTAAAATGCTACTCTTTTCTGTAGATCATGGAGAAGTTGTCATTGAAAACTTTGAATAAAATAAAAATAGCATAATAATAATAATAAATGATGGTGAGGGGCACAGCATTACATGGAATCTTGGGGCTTGATATTAGTATTGGCAATTGAGAAAAACTATTAACAAATCATTGTGTTTATGCACTACTGAGTAAGGTTTTGTAACACTTTATGTTCTCTATCACCACTATTGCATCATTGTTTGGTACATCCAGAGAAAGGTGTGAGACAGCAAAGCCAAGTAGCTACCCAGGTTTTCTGCTGCATGTCCTGTTCTATGGGATGCCCAATACCAAGGATAGTGATGGCCCAAGCAAGGTCAGCAAGCCCAGGCAGGTAGGAAATTGAGGCAAGACGGGATCAGTAACTTGGAGAGAGACTTAGGTGTGGGTTTCAGGACCACAGTTAGTGTTCCTGCAGCGGGTGTGAAACATGCAAGTTGAGCTCTGTGGGGTGTAAGGCAAGCCAAGGTTCAGACATGATACAAGGCAGGACAGGGCAGAGTTCAAGCTAGGGGCTAAGGGTTTGCTATGGGGGTCATAGAGTTCTGAAGTTGCTCCAGGAAGGAACAAGCTGAAACCGAACCCTTAACACCACCTTTGTTGCTCCACTTAAAGGACCCAGCTTTCTTCAATGACCTCCTACGCTGACAGAGCAAGGGAGCCTCTGGTCTGACTGAGTCTCCTGCAGTGGAGTCCTTCAAGGCAGAAGTTGGTAGTGCCACATCCTTGGGTGGGCAGAAGTCTGAGCCCCACAGGTTCACTTCAAGGCGCTTCTGGGGCTGTCTTCCCCTTTGGCTTCAAAGTCCTCTCCTTCCTCCATCATGAGGAACCCAACTCCAAAAGCAAGTTGATTCATTAGTGTCCTGAAGCAGCTGGCAGATCTCAATGTTTCATTTGGCCAGTTAATGCACCAACACCTTTTTCTGAAGTCACTGCCTTCTTCTGGGCCTCAGGAATACAAGCTATGAGGATTTCTCCCCAGGATTCACCTGAGAAGGGCTCTCCTCAGGACTCACCACACTCAACCAGTATCTGGTGCTAGAAATATCTCCTCAGGGTTCAGGTTTGGATACCTGCAGCTCCACATGGGAAGGACCAGGGTGTCCATCCATCTCCTGTTTGAGGATGCTGTCCTTTGAGGACTCTGCCACTAAAGATTACTGGTTTGGGGCTATGACACCACCAAGTCTGGGTCTCATGCATGGGTGCAAGATGCATATATCCCCCACAATGACATGCATGATTGTTATTGGGGCAACTTGTATATTTCCCCCATTCAAGTGAAATTGAGGGGAGAGGAAACACAACTCAGCCATTCTTCCTCATTTGCCAGTTCTGTCAAAGTGGCTTTCATGATTTATTATTTTTTAAGCAACAGCAATAACGAACAAAGTGGTTCTTTTGCTGCATTTGTACAGCTGTCCATGTTTAACACAGTGAACTGCACTGTCATAAGGCATTGATGGAATCAAAATCAAAACTGCTCTGTGTGCTTCTTGGCTGCAGTCCGAACAGATTGGTAGAGCAATAGATCATGTTTTACAGGGCTGATTCACCGACGCCTCTCCCTCCAAGCACCCTCTGCTCAAAAACATTTTGGCTACGTACCCTTCAAATTAGAGGCAGCACCTGAAATATGTATGTGTGATTTCAATTTCTCTCCCTATAATATCTTTCCAACAAAAGTCAAGCTGTTCTGGTGGTCTGCACAGGCCTTTCCCACCAATTCTAATACGGATAGCGCCAACTCCAATAATTCCCCCACCCCCAATGGACCAGTAAAACAATAGGTGTGATTTGCAACATTGAAGGGCCATGCAATTTCATGCTCTTCAAGTGTTCTGTGATAGCAAATGAATCCAGTCCCAGCAAAGATTTATATGAAGGTGGGAGAGAGAAACATCTTCCGTACTTCCAACTGTTTGAGGATAATTGGAAATGCGACATGCATGCTTTTAGCAAGCCACTTTTTATGACATACTGCATCACTCCATATTATTGCGCAACATAAAAGTGTGACATAATTTGACATGACAGCTCAGATTTACTGGACAACAGTCCCCATTCCACTTGCAAACTGGATAAGTACAAAAGAGGCCAACAAAAGCTGGCCAGCAGGAACACAGCAGACGGGGAAATGTCTGCTGTCTGCCAACTTTAAATTGCTGTTGAGTAATTTAGCGTATCTCTAGAATAATCCTTTAAAAGAGTAATTAATCATCATTTAGAGAGGGTCTTCAGTGAAGTGTGTTTACTGTCTTTGATTCATGCCTGGCAGGTTTTAATGAACCACCAACACCTCTGTATTGTTCTACCCTTTATTGTCATAATTTCATGTAAACTAGAAGAGTTACGGGTTCAGAACTCTAGCTTGTGGTAAGGATATGATAGAAGTCCTACATTCCTCATTACAATTTAATCACCACGGCAAAATCAGTTGCGTCCTTCTTGTGGAATGAACACCCCAAACACTTAAATTAATGGCCATTTGGGAAATATGGCATTCTGACATCTCTTAAAGCAGAGCGTCATGGGTGTAACCCCATCTGGTCACTTCTCCCCATCCCCCCCCCCAGTTCACACATACAGAGAGAGACAGGGGGTGATGGGGAGAGCGGAAGTGTGTGCACCCACACTTCATTTTTTCCAGGCTTTGGCTGAAAGTCAGGGTGAGTAGAATTAATCTGACCCCTGAAAAATATATTGTTCTGAATGAAGACATAGGAAAGAGCAGGCATCGGCAAACTCCGGCCCTCTGGATGTTTGGGACTACAATTCCCATCATCCCTAACCACTGGTCCTGTTAGCTAGGGATGATGGGAATTGTAGTACCAAACATCTGGAGGGCTGGAGTTTGCCTATGTCTGGGAAAGAGCGTCAACTTCCAACATCGTCCTTCAGCTCCATGTCCTTTTCAGGGGAGACAGAGGCAGCCTACCCTCACCACCTCATCCCTAGTACTAAATTATTTTGGGGGCCCAAGTATCATCACCCACAACGATTCTTTGGAGGACTCTGGCCCTTTTGGGATTCCCAGCTTGCTGAACTCAATGCCCTCTTGGATGGGCAGAATGACACCATCTTCAGTACGTTGTTCTCGGTCCTTTCCTATCAAGTTTCTTTTCAGAGATAATTGTGCCTCGCTGGTTAGCTCCATTCCACCAGGTTTCTGTTATTCCCACTATATTAATGCTGTCCTCTAAGACCAATTGAATTATGGTGCTGGAGGAGACTCTTGAGAGTCCCATGGACTGCAAGAAGATCAAACCTCTCCATTCTGAAGGAAATCAGCCCTGAGTGCTCACTGGAAGGACAGATCGTGAAGCTGAGGCTTCAGTGCTTTGGCCACCTCATGAGAAGAGAAGACTCTCTGGAAAAGACCCTGATGTTGGGAAAGATGGAGGGCACAAGGAGAAGTGGACAACAGAGGACAAGATGGTTGGATAGTGTTCTCGAAGCTACAAACATGAGTCTGACCAAACTGCGGAAGGCAGTGGAAGACAGGAGTGCCATGGGTTTCACGAAGAGTCGGACACGACTAAACGACTAAGCAACAAAAAGAACAAGGGGCTTCCAGCATTAGTGTAGAAACACTTGTATACAGTTTCCCTCAAGTGCCTTTGGCACTTGCGTTTTAACCTGTGCTGCTCTGCCCTCGCTGAATTGCTATCTTGTGCCTCTGCATTCTCCATGCCTAGTTCTCCACCTCCCACATTCACATTTTCATAGATTTTGTCATCTCCATTCCAGTGAGGAGATTTGTTCCAAGCCGGACCCTCCTCAGCACCCGTCGGTTTCTCCCCACAATGACTTTTAAAAGCAGTTGCATGCATCTATCCTACACAATAGGATCAGTGCAAAAAATGGCCTTTTTCTTTACACCTCAAAGCTATATGCCTGACATCCTCGGTTGCATCTATGAGCCTTTTCTGGAAAGGCAGAGAGTGCACAGAAACCACTGTACCCAGAGGTACAGAGGTAGTCAGGTACAGCTAATTGATATTTCTAGGAAACTGTGAAATCTTTATGATAGGCGAACAGCTTTTGCTCCCTAATGACAAGAGTCTATTCATTCTTCCCTTGCTAAGTCAGAGTGACACTAAATGTAAAGCAAACACAGAATGAACATCTCTGTTAAAACAGAGAGAGGGAGAACAAAAAAGGCATTCAATCAAAGCAGATCATAAATCTCTTTGTGCATTTCATCATGGCAGGGCATTTAGAAAATGGGATAATTTTGTTGCATCTTCCTAAAGTGCATGGAAATGGCACACACACACAAAAAGTGTATTCATGCTCCTTGACAGCACTCCATTTTTCTTTCCTCAAATGACTTCTCTCCAGGCAACTGCAACCAGCATAACTTTGTGAGAGGAAGTAAAAAAATAAGAAGGATGGTCTTTTCATTTTTTGTTTTTGTTTTTTTTAAAAGACCATTAGTCCTCTTATTTATTTATTAAATTTATATACCACTCTTCGTCCAAGGGTCACAGGGTGGTTTACAATCTAAAAACACAAAAAATCATAAGATAATAATAAGCAAAAATGTTAACTCTCTACACCCCACCCCAGTTTAAAAGGCCAAAGATTGTATAATTAGCCAAAGGCCTGGGAGAAGAGGAATGTTTTTGCCTAGTAACACCTAAAGATATGTAATGAAGGTGTCAGGCAAGTCATCACAAACAGGGAGCCACTTCATGTTATGTACTGAAGTTCTCACCCTGGGCCAGCAGGGGGATACTGTAGATAGTTCAGGACCACATATGCAAATAAGGGATCGATAGTGACGTTCAGTGATTGGATAGTTACAGAAAGTTGTTACAATTACGTTGTTCTGGAGCTCTATATAAGCAGGCTGGCTGAACCCTTCAGTTCAGTTCTGTTCTGGCCTGTGAATAAACAAGAGCTGTTTGAAGAATCGCTGTGTCGTCTGATATGTTCACCCACAACTTAACACTTCAGAAAAGGTCTGTTCTTGTGTTGCCACCCTCTGGTCTTCTTGTGGAGGAGCCCCACAAAGAAAAGCCTCAGGTGATCTTTGCAGGGCCTAGGTCGGTTTGTATGGGGAGAGGTGGTCCTTGAAGTATTGCAGTCCTGAGCCATTTAAGGCTTTCTAGGTCAAAACCAGCACTTTAAATTGGGCACAGAAACTAATTAGTAACCAGTGCAGTCAGGCCAGGGTTGGCATTATATGATCAAATCGTATTGCCCTGGTGAACAAATGGGCCAGTGAATTCTGCACCAACCAAAGTTTCTGAACCGTCTTCAGAGGCAGCCCCACATATAACGTGTTGTAGTAATCTAACTTATGTTACCAGAGCATAGACAACAGAAGTTAGGCTATCCCTGTCTAGATAGGGGCAAAACTGGACAAGCAGTCAAAGCTGATGGAAGATACTCCATGCCACCAAGGCCACTTCAAGTGACCATGATGGATCCAGAACTACCCTCAAGCTGTGTGCCCGATCCTTCAGACACAGCGAGGATAAACATCTAAACAACCACCAGCTAAACCTACCAGACAAGAGAACTACAGAATTGCTATTTTCTTGCTGAGATTGACAACAATTTCTTCTATAGCCTCTTCTTTGTTCTGCTTCATTAGCATCACTTTTTTTATTTCGAAAAGAGAAATATACCCTCACTTCTTTCTAAATAGCTCAAGCATGAACATCATGGTGTTTCTGTAGGTACTGTTCAACACAGATGTCATATCTGTGCCTGATCATTAACTATAGCTGCAGATTATATAAATATATATATTTCCCTCCACTTATTAGGCAAAGCTTTAAAAACATAGGGAAACAAACTGAGATGCTCTAAAGCACTCGAGGAAATGTCTTATTTGCAGATATGTTGTCAGATCCTCATTCATACAGATTTATAAAAACAATAATCTAGTCAATGAAATAAAATCTCCCACCATTCAAATGCTGCCCGAGTAAGGACATCATGAATATAATAGCCTCCTCATCACTGAAGTTCCTACCACTGGCCTCTGATTATCCTCACAGTCCAAAGTCACTGAAGCTTAGAAATATCGTAACCAATTTAATTAACAAGAAGGAGGGGGCTGGATGTTGTGTGATTAAACATGGCAAATCAGCTTCAAAGATATTTGGGTCACATTATCTTTATATTGGGGTATAGCAATAATTAGGATTGCATGCAAATTTTAAATGGAAAAAATGTTAGGCTTCTTTTTAATAGGGGATGTCTGTCTATCTCACACCAGACTTTCAAATTAAGGAGCTTTTCAGTTTTGTGGTGAGTGTTTTGTTTTTTTGTATGTCCTTTGAAAGTGAAGCATTAATGGATGGGCAGGCTCCCGCTCTGAAACTATATGTGGGATCTCCCATACCTGAAATGACAAGTCAAAACTATAGGAAAGGAAGCACCCAAGGTGACCAATAGAATCAAAGCAATCGTAAGTCATCATAAGAGGAAGGAATTAGAGACCACAGATTTGTAGCACACAGAAGGTGACTGTAGGTGGTAGAGAGGAGAAAGAACAATTATGTTTTTAGGGACCTCTGTTTTCATTGTATTTAGCTGTGTTTTAATTGGTAAGTCAGGAATTTGAACTGGGATGAATGGACCAAACATCTTGGTGCAACATAGAAGGGCAAACGAAGAAACCACAAGATTATCCAGAGAAACCGACAAAGGGATACTAAATAATCCCAAGGAACAATATCAACTGTCCTAGGAATGGGTAAAGCCCTCCACCTGAAATCTGATTTTTCTCCCCATGTGGTGAGTGAATTTCTGTCATCATAAATTGGGTTCATGTGAGCAAAAAGCTTTCACCTTGTTGGGACTTTTTCTTAAGCATAACTCAAACATTGGTTCTAGAGCAGGGGTGCCTTTTAGGTGCTGGTGGACTACAAGTCCCACCATCCCTCTCCACTGGCAGTGCTGGCTGATGGGTGTTGGAGTCACAACATCTGGATGGCCCCAGGTTCCCTAGCCCTGTTTTAATGGAAGGAAAGTTTTTTGCCTTACATACTCTACCGCATTTGGAAGGAGTTGTGTCAAAATATTCTAGCTATTGATCTGAGCCGCAAGCCGCAAGGGGTAATGGGATGATGTGCTCTTGATGGTTGCCAACTTCATTAGATGAATGTGATGCCTGTAGGCCTCCGCATTAATTTATGGGTTGTGTATTTCACTTACAGCCAAGCACTAGTCAAACTGACATCGGAATCATTCACAAGTTCTTAAGATGATAATGCCAGATTTGGATGTATATTGTTATGTCTATTATAGCCGGATTAAAGGGCTTTTTAAGCGAACACAAATGATGGCACGCATTGCTCTCTGGAGCTCTCTGACAGTCTAAATACAAAGATTCCCAGTTTGCCTACAAAGGGAGCTATTTTGGTCATGAAACATTACCTCCTCAGCATGTGGTATGCCCATCAGCAGAAAAGTAGTATAAAAGAACTGACTAACTTTGTTTATTACATTTGTGTTGCTTACAAAACCATTTACTTAATGGATGAGTATCATTAACAGTCCAGCCACAAAATAAAGAATACAATGATGTGTTTCATAGGTTCATTAAAATAATATTTCAAAGGAATCATTAGAAACAGAAAGCTAAAGATCCAAGACACAGTAAGTTATCTGCGAATAAATGAGGCAGAACAAACATGCGCTCAACTAAGTTAAGGAAAATGTTTACAAATACATTGCAGCCATAAAGAAGGAGGAGGCATCAAGCTCATTTGTTGCTATGAAAAGTATCAGTCACGCAATTTGCTACCACAAGGGTCTCTTGTAACCACATTTTCTTGGGTCTGGGTTTAGACAATGCAGCTATGCTGTAATGAACTTGTGACAGGTTTAATCTTTCTTATGCTGATTGCTACTGACTGCAGTGACCGTCATGAGGAGCACATAGTTTTGATGGAAACCTCAGATAACTGGGTAGATAATTTCACGTCACACTGTGGTTGTGTGGAATCTACCTTCGTATTTCAGCCTACATGGGATATTCCCAAGAGATGTGGTAAGAGTGGTGTGCCTCTGTACCACAAATGATCTTAGCTACACTTGTAGACTGCTAAGGTGACTATCTGGGGATGTTCAAGAACAAGAGCCCTCGTGATGTGTTACTTGTGTGTAGAGGTGCTCTTCCCCCACCTCCACAAGTTCTGCTGCTCAATGGTGCACTAGATGGACCACTGACCTGATTCAGCAGGACTTTCCTTATTTTATGATGATTAGACAAATTTATGGGGGATAGGGATATCAGTGGTGACTAGTTGAGATGGCTATGTTCTACCTCTAGTTCTACCAATTGCTGGGGACCACAAGCAGGAGACAACTATTGAATTTGTGTTCTGGTTATGGGTTTCCCACCCAGGCACTGTGTTAGCCATTGTGGAAACTGAATGCTGAACTTGCTAGGCTTTCAGTCTGACCCAGCACTGCTCTCCTTAAGTTCCTATTTGAAATATTTCCCTCTCTCTGAAAGAATTGCTTCTGAATACATTTTTGTGTTGTTGTTGTTTAGTCGTTTAGTCGTGTCCGACTCTTCGTGACCCCATGGACCAGAGCACGCCAGGCACTCCTGTCTTCCACTGCCTCCCACAGCTTGGTCAGACTCATGTTCGAGAACACTGTCCAACCATCTCATCCTCTGTCGTCCCCTTCTCCTTGTGCCCTCCATCATTCCCAGCATCAGGGTCTTTTCCAGGGAGTCTTCTCTTCTCATGAGGTGGCCAAAGTATTGGAGCCTCAGCTTCACGATCTGTCCTTCCAGTGAGCATTCAGGGCTGATTTCCTTAAGAATGGAGAGGTTTGATCTTCTTGCAGTCCATGGGACTCTCAAGAGTCTCCTCCAGCACCATAATTCAAAAGCATCAATTCTTCGGCAATCAGCCTTATTTATGGTCCTGCTCTCACTTCCATACATCACTACTGGGAAAACCATGGCTTTAACTACACAGACCTTTGTTGATAAGGTTTTTTTTGTGTTATCATTTTTGTGTTATCATAGCATAAAAACATATACAGAATTGAACTCGGTACCATTCCTTTATATATACAATTTTGTGCCCATCCATCAGTGGACCTGAGCTACAGGATTTCTCCTTCCTCTCCTCCCCGACAACAGCCCAAAATGCTTCTCTGGTGGATTGGGACAAATTTTGGAGCAGATTTGAGAGGGGCTGCAGAGAGAGAGGGAGGGGAATAAGTAGTGCTGCTGCATGAGTAGAAGTCTGCACTCACACAATATTGGATTTCACCCTCCATAAAGAAAAACACGAACGATAAAATTGCAAAAGAAACTAATCAATTCAAAATAAGGAGAAATATATTGTGTTATGTCATGTGACAGCATAAACTCTTGGATTTTCTATCTCTGACAAATTGCACTACTTTTACAATAATCAATAAAACATAACCAATTTCCCATTAATTTGACCTGTTTTCATTTTCCTTCAGTCTTTGATATACTGCATTGTGCAAAGAATGTCAAAGAATGCGCTAGAAAAGGAGAATTAGGGCATATATAAAAACAAAGAATGAGTGTGGAAGAAAAAGATAGCGTGGGAGAGTTTCTCCTTTAAGTCCCTAAAATACCAAAGGTTTACTCTGTAGTAACTCAGAGCAGGTATTTCAGTGTGGTTTACCCTGTTTTGTGGAACAGCACCCCTGTCGAGATATGAAAGAAGCCTCCTATTTGTAGTTTCTGAGAACAACTGAAGACTTTTTCCCTTTGAAAATCTTCTCTAGCTGGATGAGAAAAGTCTCTGCCTTAGGTGTACATTTTGTATTGTTTTTAAACCTTTTAGTTTCCGTACTGCTTTAAAAAAATCTATTTTAGAGCTTTCTTTTACAGAAGATTTGTTAATCACCTCGAGATGTATGTGAAAGGTAATTCATCAGTTAATAAAATAAATAAATTACAGTGGTACCTCGGGTTAAGTACTTAATTTGTTCCGGAGGTCTGTTCTTAACCTGAAACTGTTCTTAACCTGAAGCACCACTTTAGCTAATGGGATCTCCTGCTGCTGCCGCGCCACCAGAGCACGATTTCTGTTCTCATCCTGAAGCAAAGTTCTTAACCCGAGGTAATATTTCTGGGTTAGTGGAGTCTGTAACATGAAGCGTATGTAACCTGAAGCGTATGTAACCCGAGGTACCACTGTATATACAAGGGGATCCCCTTTTTCTAATTAGCTGGCTCTTTCAAAGGGCAAGATGAGAGGGAGCAAATGACAGCTTAGAGGTTCTAGAGAGTCAAGCAGGCACACCATTTCGTCCAATTTCCCAAGCAGAGAGAGAGAAATTCTAAATCACTGATTCCTTTTCCAACCTTTGCACTAGGCAAACACATTGCATTCAGTGAAAGAACTCTGCTTCATGGGTTGATAGGCCCATACTTTAGATATTGTCCATGGTTACCAAGCAACAGCAACTTGCTCATATATCACATGTTTTCCAAACCCACTCCACTTAATAAACAGGGAAATGAATACTTAAGGACATTATCAATCTTGTGATACACAACACATGAGTCATTTTGTTGCCTACGAGAAATGAACACATCTTTCATAACAAAAGTATTGTGTTGTGACTTTCTAAAGGCTGAGCCAACTGCCCACAACTAATTTTTCTCCAGGCTCAGCCTTGCTCTTGAGGAAATGGGGGCATCTGTACTAACTGCATGCCGTTGTGGCCCATGCGGGTAATAGTTAAGCCCTCTTCAAACATTTGGAATCAGAGTAAAGGAAATGTATGAAAGGTGACCACAGAGATTAGCACACTTGTTGTTGTTTAGTCGTGTCCAACTCTTCGTGACCCCATGGACCAGAGCACGTCAGGCACTCCTGTCTTCCACGGCTTCCCACAGTTTGGTCAAACTCATGCTGGTAGCTTCGAGAACACTGTCCAACCATCTCGTCCTATGTCGTCTCCTTCTCCTTGTGCCCTCAATCTTTCCCAACATCAGGGTCTTTTCCAGGGAGTCTTCTCTTCTCATGAGGTGGCCAAAGTATTGGAGCCTCAGCTTCAGGATCTGTCCTTTCAGTGAGCACTCAGGGCTGATTTCCTTAAGAATGGAGAGGTTTGATCTTCTTGCAGTCCATGGGACTCTCAAGAGTCTCCTCCAACACCATAATTCAAAAGCATCAATTCTTCGGCGATTAGCACACTAGCTCCACCAATTTGCCATTTCCATCACCCTGAGCTCTGAAACAGGAGTTGAATCATTATCTAAAATATGCAGAAGCCTATGCAAATATCACTGTGCTCCAGAAGGTTGCCATGAGGGGTGACAAAAATGGCAAGGGGGTTGCCCTTGTCTCTGCTGACGTTGGGCAAGGGCTGTAGCTAAGTGGTAGAACATCTGTTCTGCGTGCAAAGGTTCAGTTGCTCCAGCTGTGGCTAGGAATGTCCCCTGTCTAAAACCCTGGAGAGCTGCTGTCAGTCAATGCAGTCAATACTGAGATAGACGGACCAAAGATCTGACTTAATGTAAGACGGCTTCCTATGCTCTGTGATTACTCAGATTCAGAAGAACTAGGCCTAATACTAGGATTTCTGAATCTTCAATGCTCGCATTCAAACTATTCCAGAAACTAATGTAAGGGAAAAGAAGGTACTTTTTACCACATGTGGTGGGAATGTAAGAAAGTAAAGGACTTCTGGGAAATTATTTATAACACTGGGCAACAATTTTACTTTTTGAATGTTGTCTAGATTTCTACAACTGATTTAGGGTATTTTTGCACTGCTGAATTAGGAAATGGCATCCGTTTCTCTCCATCAGGTCAGGTTTTTGTGTTATGTTGATTAGAAAAAAAATCAGATCTTGTGACAAAATTGATTACCTTTTTGTGGTATTATCAGCTGATTTTTGTCAACACATATTATCCTAAATATGTTTTTAAGAGAAAAAAATGTTTTTCCAACAACATATATTGATTACCTGATAGAAACATCGATTACTGTAAACTGAATGGTGGGCATTGATAAAGGTAAGTACACATAAATTGCATGTTGCTTCACCATTTTTCAAACTTCAGGGCTTGAACTTCCATTTCTTGGAACTCCTGGAATGCTCAGCGGCAGGGAGGTCTCTCTTCAGAGTCCAACAGTAACAGTAGTCAGCCATCATGACTGCGTCCCAGTGACCCTGATACCTGGTCTCCATCTCTTTCCTGATGGAATCTCTCCCCCTGCTCGTCACTCATTGAACCCAGGTTCTCAGGAGACCGGTCCATATGTGGAAATAGGTAGTGCATCTTGACGCTCATGTTGCAGCCCAGGTTTCTGAAAGCAGTCAGCATGTTGTTGACAAGTTCTGCGTAGTTTCTGGCCTTATTGTTGCCAAGAAAGTTCTACACTACCAGAACAAATGCCTTCCATGCTTTCAGTTCCACTTCATTCATTGAGTTTCCGAACTCTGGATCTCTGATGAGCTGACGGATCTGAGGACCATCAAAGATGCCAGCTTTCAACTTCTCCATGGTCAATCCTGGAAAAGCCTGGCACAAGTAAGTGAAGCAGTCACCATCCTTGTCCAGAGCCTTGGTGAACTGCTTGATTAAGCCGAGCTTGATGTGCAGCGGTGGGAAGAGTATTCTGTCTCTGTCCACCAGAGGGTCGTTGATGACATTCCTTTTTTTGCAAGGCACCAATTCCTCCCGCACAGGCCAGTCCTTCTTCGTGTAATGCTGAGCACGGTCCCTACTATCCCACATGCACAGAAAACATGGGTACTTGGTGAAGCCAGACTGTTGTCCCAAGACAATGCAAGAATACTATTAGCCCAGCGATGGAAGCAAGAAGAACTACCAACAAAAGAAGAGTGGCAGATGAAACTGATGGACTATGCCGAGCTGGTGAAATTAACTGGGAAAATTCGTAACCAGCAAGACCAGACTTTCCTGAAATATTGGAAGAAATTTATGAAAAATTTGAAAGACAATTGTAATCAATTGGCATCACTTGTAGGGTTGCAAAAAGTTTAGTAAGGAGAACTTTATGAATTATTGTGAAAAAGGACTAAGAAGGAGTTTATTTAGGATTTGGTTTTTATAGCAATAACTATTAAAATAAAATGCAAAATCAGAAAGAAAGTTACAAAACCATTAGTCGAGGTTAACGGAAGTTCTAGGCTGTGATAGCCAAAGGTTTGTTATACTGTACAAGATGGGATTTTATGTTTGGAAAATATGTGTAAAAACCAATAAAAATAAAATGTGTGTGTGTACACACACACACACACACACACACACTATTCCAGGAACTTTTGTGGGGGTGTTATTGGTTTGTTTTTGTTCTTATTTTTATTATGTATTTTGTGTTTTTACATTGTATTTTTATGTTGTGAACCCTCCTGGATGAAGAGCAGTATATAAATTAATAATCGTAGTAATAATTTTATTATTTATACCCCACCTATCTGACTGGGTTTCTCCAGCCACTCTGAGTGGTTTCCCTTTTGCTGATTAAAAATGGCATACAAATCGTTTTCAGATTTCCCATTCTTCCAGTCTGGAGGGAGAAGGAACTGGGAAGGCATCCACTTCACGTTGAAGCGCTTTTTACGAGAAAGCCTTTCCAGTTAACCTTATAAAGAGCCAGCCTCCATTTTCATTAATAATGCTCAAGTACGGCACTAAGGAGCTAATAATTTACTGGTTCAGTCAGACAATGAACCTTTGGAAAATCCAATCCCAAAATTCATTAATAATACCGAGGTACTAAATACTAAGCTGGAGTTCACTGTTTCTTTTGACCACAATTCAGTAAGGTTAAGCTAGTGTATCACTAGCTTGGGACAGGTAAGCGGGAAGAGGGACGGATGTACGGCAAACAGAGGGAACACACAAAGGCACTATCTGCACCCCTGTTTTCAACCATGCTGAATGCTTCTTCTTAAGTTCCTTGCAGTTCAAACTCCAGCACAAAACTCCAGGACTACAATTCCCATCAGCCCCAGTCAACATGGCTAATGGCCTGGGATGGTGGAAGCTGGAGTCTAGAACGCCTGGAGGTTGCTCAGTTGGGTAAGTCTATTTCTGCGACTTGTAGTATTTTGCAGGTTGCTCTGCTAGTTTCACAGGGTAGGATGCTTACGCTGAGGGTCAAGGCCAAGTCTTTGGGCATCTGCTTTGCTTTTTAACATGAATAGCATCCATTATTATTATTATTATTATTATTATTATTATTATTATTATTATGCCACCCATCTGCATGGGTTGCTTCCAGCAAATTGAAACATAAAACACAATAAAAAAACCAAATATAAAAAACTTCCCTGGACAAGCATGCCTTCAGATGTCTCCTAAAAGTCAGATAGTTGTTAATCTCTTTGACATCTGACAGGAGGGCGTTCTATACGGAGGGTCCCACTGCCAAGGCCCTTTGCCTGGTTCCTTGCAACTTCACTTCTCACAGTGAGGGAACCGTCAGAAGGCCCTCAGAGCTGGATCTCAGTGTCTGGGCTGAACGACGGAGGTGAAGATGCTCCTTCAGGTATACAGGGCAGAATATAAGCTTTTCACATTGTATTCCATGCCAGAGTCCAATGTGATTTAGAGAGTGGCAAAAGCACCACCAGCAACATACCACAGCATGTTCCCTCTTCCAAAGAGCAAAAACAAATAGAAGATAATATTGAAGAAACTAAATAAGCAAAATCAGCCTATTACAAAAAAAAAACAAAAAAACCCCCCACAGCTTCACTACTGACAAAATTCAAATCTCAATTTTTTCAGTTCGCAGTATTAACATTCCAACTGTAAATCCAAAGTTACCTCATCACTGACAGGGGAAAGTCATTACAGTCCTCAGCAGAGCGACAGTTTTCATGTTACAAATGGCTCTCCCTGTCATTGGCCACCGTAAGGGCTCGCTGTCATCGATTCTCTCAACAGGCATTGCCTTTATGAACTTCTAAAGTTTCGTGCCAATCTCTATGGTTACTAATTGATGTGGTTATGTAAAAGGAAGGGGAAAACAAAGAGTGGGAGAAGGAGTATATTTTTGCTGCAACAGTATTCAAAATATTGCCTATTTTGATGTGACAGTTATGAAGAGTATCATCACAAATGACATCCTCTTCGAAGAACAGAAAGCTGTAAGTGCATATATACCGGTATATACAGTTATTTGCTACCAGGTATCAATAATACAGTTGTTTAATACAGTAAACAAATTGAGTCCATTACTAGCAGCTTTTTTAAAAAATAAGGTTTGTGTGTGTGCATCTCTGACTCTTAATCCATTTCAATAAACTACAAAATTCCTCATATTTGTGAGATCTGTACAGTGCTTGGATTGAATTTAGGATGGCTTTGGGCAGAAGACGAGAAGAAGAGTTTGGATTTGATATCCCACTTTATAACTACCCGAAGGAGTCTCAAAGCGGCTAACATTCTCCTTTCCCTTCGTCCCCCACAGAAAACACTCTGTGAGGTGAGTGGGGCTGAGAGACTTCAGAGAAGTGTGACTGGCCCAAGGTCACCCAGCAGCTGCATGTGGGGGAGCGGAGACACGAACCCGGTTACCCTGATTACGTGACTACCGCTCTTAACCACTACACCACATTGCTGTAAAAAAGGTAAAGGTAAAGGACTCCATGGTGGTTAAGTCCAGTCAGAGGCGACTATGGGGTTGCGGTGCTCATCTCACTTTCAGGCTGAGGGAGCTGGCGTTTGTCCGCAGACAGCTTTCCGGGTCATGTGGCCAGCATGACTAAACCGCTTCTGGTGCAACGGAACACCATGATGGAAACCAGAGTGCACGGAAACGCCGTTTACCTTCCTGCCACAGCAGTACCTATTTATCGACTTGCACTGGTATGCTTCCAAACTGCTAGGTGAGCAGGAGCTGGGACAGAGCAACGGGAGCTCACCCCGCTGAGTGGATTTGAACAGCCAACCTTCTGATCGGCAAGTCCAAGAGGCTCAGTAATTTAGACCACAGAACTCAGTACTTGAAGAGGTGTTTGCTTTTCTGGCAGCACATCTTCCTCCCCATAACATAGAGATCCTGGGCAGAATTCAACCAAGTTGCTGTGTGCACAGAACAAAGCCCAGTCGGGCAAGGATCATGCGCAAGTATCATGCGCTTCCCCAGGAGGAGGTGACAAACCTGCCTGTGCGTATCTCGTTAGTTGCAGTTAGATAGGCATTCATGCACAAGACAGAGAGAGATATAAGCTTTATTGCGGTTGCAGACTAATAAAAGTAGGGAGACACAGGATAATTAATTAACATAATAGTAAAGGTAAAGGTACCCCTGCCCGAATGGGCCAGTCTTGACAGACTCTGGGGGTTTGTGCGCCCATCTCACTCAAGAGGCCGGGGGCCAGCGCTGTCCGGAGACACTTCCGGGTCACGTGGCCAGCGTGACAAAGCTGCATCTGGCGAGCCAGCGCAGCACACGGAACGCCGTTTACCTTCCCGCTGGTAAGCGGTACCTATTTATCTACTTGCACCCGGGGGTGCTTTCGAACTGCTAGGTGGGCAGGCGCTGGGACCGAGCAGCGGGAGCGCACCCCGCCGCGGGGATTCGAACCGCCGACCTTTCGATCGGCAAGCCCTAGGCGCTGAGGCTTTTACCCACAGCGCCACCCGCACATAATAAGAAAACAGATAAGATTCACAGCGGAGCCAAAAGGGAGTTCTTATTTGACCATCTGCTTCCCAATTCATATTGGTGATAGAAGAATTTGGCTACATTTTTAGTCATGGAAGAAGAGCGCATGAGCACTACAACAGCAAAGAACCCAGCCTTTACAATGAGGGTGGACAAGTCTTTTTGCAACCAAGGGCTACATGTGATGGTGGGCGGGTGATTGGGGGCACAGGGCCAGCATCTCCCCTCCCCATCCTTACTCCCTCACACACATGAATGCCCATCCTCTACCGCTCCCACAACCTTCTCTTTTTCTGCCACATGCCCTTTAACCCTCCTCCAGCCCCAGATGTACAGGAAGTGCAAGCTTTGACATGCACTCCACAGTAATCCGAAAACAGCCAAAATGGCTGTCCCAGCACTGTTATTGGCAGCACTGGGATAGTGACCTTGGCTCCATTGGAAGCACTGGGACAGGGTCAAAGCCCACACTCCCTAGGGGCCTGGATACAGCTAGAACCACTGTCAGCACAGTGTCTTCACAGTAAGCAATCTTCTTGTTGTTGTTTAGTCATTTAATCGTGTCCGACTCTTCGTGACCCCATGCACCAGAGCACGCCAGGCACTTCTGTCTTCCACTGCCTACCACCAAGCTAATGACCGACTGTCTGGACAGTTTGGGGAAATGGGGAGGGCTCCTCAGGGTTTGGTAGATAGAACCGTGAGCAGCCGAAGGCCACCGATGTGTTCTACGACCTTTTAAAAACTCCTCTAAAAAGAAGGTTACAAAAAACTGCATGGCAGTGCTTGTGTTGTGGGAAGGGGGGGGGGCGCAGAATGTGTCATCACTCCCACCATTTAGAGGAAGAGATGTTTGTTGTGATACTTGCAGAGCCACATTATACCAGGCAATAATATTTGGGGAAAGAAATGCCTTTTCTGAGATAGAAAAGCAGGAGATCCAGAGTTTGGGGAACACAATCTCAGCACAACAGAAGGCCAGCAAGACATCTGGACAGAATGCAACAAACTGGTTGCATGTGTATCATGTTACAAACTGATTAACTGGAAAAACCCTACATCAGCCACAGTTCTTGTACCTTTGTTGTCATTGAGCCATGGATTAGACTGCCCAATGCTTTGTCAATTGCCCAGTAAGTCTTGATTGAGTTGTAATAGCTGAGGCTGCTTTTGGGTTAATAGGAGAGGTTTATGTTTTAAGATCCAGATTTTGAGCTACTGTCCAAAGTGGGCAGAATTATGAGGCAGTTGGTGGGCATGTCACTCCAGAATTTAAAACCAAACGGACTGGAATTTTTTGCTTCACAATGACATTAAGTAGCAACTCAAAGCTTCTTCACACTCCTCCACCTTGCAGGTGCACCTTAAGAATTTTGTTAAGTGAACACCTAAAGTGTGAATGTGACAAACAGGTGTTTGAAAACATACATATCAAAGAAATATACTTGTCAGAAAGTTGGGATTGGCTTAAAACTACCTGCTGAGTGGCAAACCTGAATTTGCTGCTGCGGTAATGAAGTGTGAAACAGCTCCCAGTTCTGTGCTCTTAAAAACATCTTTTGCTGGCCCCAAATGGAAGAGGCAGTGCTGAAATGAAATGTGGGCTGCATAAAGGGAGAGGGACTAATACTTTTTTTCCAAAATTGTAGGCAGGACCTGCACCCTATTCAATTGGGCATTCCATGTCTCAGCCTTTTAATAATAGTAATTATTTATTATTATTCATCTGGCTGGATTTCCCCAACCACTCTAGGCGGCCCTCAACTGAATATTAAAAAACACGATAAAACATCAGACATTAAAAACTTCCCTAAACAGGGCTGCCTTCAGATGTCTTCTAAAAGTCAGACAGTTGTTTATTTTCTTGACATTTGATGGGAGGGCGTTCCACAGGGCAGGCGCCACTACCGAGAAGGCCCTCTGACTTTTATCGCTCTTGTGTCCCCCCCCCCCCAACTTAGGGCTCATGCGGACTTCCTTTCATCCCATGTTTCTGGCAATCTATAGAAACCTCAAATTGTTATTTGTTCCATTTCAGTGGTAAAGAATGGTTTTTCCTGGGGAAGAAGAAGAGTTTGGATTTGATATCCCGCTTTATCACTACCCGAAGGAGGCTCAAAGCGGCTAACATCCTCCTTTCCCTTCCTCCCCCACAACAAACACTCTGTGAGGTGAGTGGGGCTGAGAGGCTTCAGAGAAGTGTGACTAGCCCAAGGTCACCCAGCAGCTGCATGTGGAGGAGCGGGGAATCGAACCCGGTTCACCAGATTACGAGTCTACCTCTCTTAACCACTACACCACACTGGAAAGTGGGGTGGAGGGCCGAAAAAGAAAGCGCATGGACACTGCACTTTTAAAGCACAGGCCTGTGCCTAGAAAGTGTGGAGCAAAAGGTACGTATGGATGTGCCCTTACACCCTTGCCCATCAACAGTTTTCGTTTGCGTTGTTTCTAAAATCGGGGGCGGGGTTATTCATGGTCCTTCAGTTGTCATTCAGCTTGAACTCCCACCAACCAGCATAGCCAGCAGTCAGAAATGATGGGGGCTGTAATTCAACAACCATAGGTTAGCCATCCCTGCCCTAAAAGATCTATCCGGAGAAGCCCGTCTGTCCTCCCAGTTGAACGACGTGGCCCAGGGAGAGAGGGGAAAATAGTGGAAGTGAACAGCTGGCTTCGCAAATGGTGTAAACAGGAACAGTTTGGATTCTTAGATCACGGACTGCAGTTTCTTGAAGATGGACTTCTGGCAAGTGATGGGCTGCACCTCACAACGGTTGGGAGAAATGTTTTTGCCAAAAATCTCAGAAACCTCATCAGGAGGGCTTTAAACTGACTAATGTGGGGGAGGGAGACAGTGCTCCTGAAGGTAGGAGTCTATCAATTAATGAAGATGATCATCCAAATGTCATAGACCAAATGGAGCAAACAGCACGCGGACCTAGTGGAGGGAGGAAAAAATCCTTAAATAAGAGACACGGGGGAATGATTAATGGACTTCAATGTCTGTACACTAATGCGCAAAGCATGGGAAATAAACAAGATGAGCTTGAGCTCTTGGTACAGCAAACTAAATATGACATAATAGGCATCACTGAAACCTGGTGGGATAAGTCCCACGATTGGAATGTAATAATGGAGGGATACAATCTATTTCAGAGAAACAGACCAGACAAGAAAGGAGGAGGAGTGGCGTTATATGTCAGGGGTGTGTATACCTGTGAAGAGATCCAAGATTTAGAACCTCAAAGCCAAAGTGAGAGCATTTGGGTCAAAATTAAGGGAGAGAAGAATAACAGAGACCTCATTGTGGGAGTTTACTATAGATCCCCAAGCCAAACGGAGGACATAGATGATGCCTTCCTGGAACAGATGGCCAAGCATGCAAAAGGAAGGGAGATAGTAGTAATGGGGGACTTCAATTACCCGGATATTTGTTGGACGTCAAACTCAGCCAAGAGCATAAGGTCAAACAGATTCCTCACTGGCCTTGCAGACAACTTCATTGTCCAGAAAGTGGGAGAAGCAACAAGAGGAACAGCCATTTTAGACCTGGTCCTAACCAATGTTGATGACCTGGTTAGTGGGGTAGATGTGGAAGGATCATTAGGCGCGAGTGATCATGCTCTTCTGAAGTTTACTATACAGTGGAAAGGAGCAGCCAAGCATACTAGGACTCAATTTCTTGACTTTAAGAAAGCCGACTTCATAAAACTTAGGGAAGTGCTGGGTGAGATCCCATGGACAGCAATACTAAAAGGAAAGGGAGTTCATGATGGCTGGGAGTTTGTTAAGACGGAGATAGTAAAAGCACAACGTCAGGCAATACCAATGAGACGAAAACATGGAAGGTGCCTAAAGAAACCAGGGTGGCTATCTAAAGAACTTTTAACTGAATTAAGATTAAAAAAGGATGTGTACAAAAAATGGAAAAGGGGGGAAACCACCAAAGAGGAATTCAAACAAATAGCCAGCACGTGTAGACACAAAGTCAGAAAAGCTAAAGCACAGAATGAACTCAGGCTTGCTAGAGAGGTTAAAAGCAACAAAAAAGGCTTTTATGGGTATGTTCGTAGCAAAAGGAAGAACAAAGAAACAGTGGGGTCACTCAGAGGAGAAGATGGTGAAATGCAAACAGGGGACACAGAAAGGGCTGAACTCCTCAATGCCTTCTTTGCCTCAGTCTTCTCCGATAAAGAAGACAATGCCCGACCTGAAGAATTTGAAGCAAATGATTCAGCAAAGGAAACACAGCCCAGAATAACTAAGGAGATAGTACAAGAATATTTGGCTAGATTAGATGTATTCAAGTCTCCAGGGCCAGATGAACTGCATCCAAGAGTATTAAAAGAACTGGCAGATGTGATCTCAGAACCACTGGCAGTCATCTTTGAGAATTCCTGGAGAACAGGCGAAGTCCCGGCAGACTGGAGGAGGGCAAATGTTGTTCCTATTTTCAAAAAGGGGGAAAGAGAGGACCCAAATAATTACCGTCCAGTCAGTCTGACATCAATAGCAGGGAAGATTCTGGAGCAGATCATTAAGCAAACAGTCTGTGAGCACCTAGAAAGGAATGCTGTGATCACCAATAGTCAGCATGGATTTCTGAAAAATAAGTCATGTCAGACTAACCTGATCTCGTTTTTTGACAGAATTACAAGCCTGGTAGATGAAGGGAACGCAGTGGATGTAGCCTACCTTGATTTCAGCAAAGCATTTGACAAGGTGCCCCATGATATTCTTGTAAAGAAGCTGGTAAAATGCGGTCTTGACTATGCTACCACTCAGTGGATTTGTAACTGGCTGACTGACCGAACCCAAAGGGTGCTCATCAATGGTTCCTCTTCATCCTGGAGAAGAGTGACTAGTGGGGTGCCACAGGGTTCTGTCTTGGGCCCGGTCTTATTCAACATCTTTATCAACGACTTGGATGATGGACTCAAGGGCATCCTGATCAAATTTGCAGATGACACCAAACTGGGAGGGGTGGCTAACACCCCAGAGGACAGGATCACACTTCAAAACGACCTTGACAGATTAGAGAACTGGGCAAAAACAAACAAGATGAATTTTAACAGGGAGAAATGTAAAGTATTGCACTTGGGCAAAAAAAATGAGAGGCACAAATACAAGATGGGTGACACCTGGCTTGAGAGCAGTACATGTGAAAAGGATCTAGGAGTCTTGGTTGACCACAAACTTGACATGAGCCAACAGTGTGACGCGGCAGCTAAAAAAGCCAATGCAATTCTGGGCTGCATCAATAGGAGTATAGCATCTAGATCAAGGGAAGAAATAGTGCCACTGTATTCTGCTCTGGTCAGACCACACCTGGAGTACTGTGTCCAGTTCTGGGCACCACAATTCAAGAAGGACACTGACAAACTGGAACGTGTCCAGAAGAGGGCAACCAAAATGGTCAAAGGCCTGGAAACGATGCCTTATGAGGAACGGCTAAGGGAGCTGGGCATGTTTAGCCTGGAGAAGAGGAGGTTAAGGGGTGATATGATAGCCATGTTCAAATATATAAAAGGATGTCACATAGAGGAGGGAGAAAGGTTGTTTTCTACTGCTCCAGAGAAGCGGACACGGAGCAATGGATCCAAACTACAAGAAAGAAGATTCCACCTAAACATTAGGAAGAACTTCCTGACAGTAAGAGCTGTTCGACAGTGGAATTTGCTGCCAAGGAGTGTGGTGGAGTCTCCTACTTTGGAGGTCTTTAAGCAGAGGCTTGACAACCATATGTCAGGAGTGCTCTGATGGTGTTTCCTGCTTGGCAGGGGGTTGGACTCGATGGCCCTTGTGGTCTCTTCCAACTCTATGATTCTATGATTCTATGATTCTATGAATCAGCCCATCTCATGAAGCATTCTGTTTCCTGTAGTGGCCCAAGAGCAGGTGCTTCTGGGAAACCCACAAGCAGGGCATGAGGAAAAACAGCCCCTGGCACTCAGAAATATGGTGTCCTGCCTACACATCTTGCAGGGCAATCACAGTTTTACATTTTAATGCTTAATGTTGAAAGCTTGGCATTAGGGGAAGCCTAGACCAGTCCAGAGAAATATGCAATACTCTTGGGGCTTTTTTTCTCAGCCAGAACTTCCGGTTCCTCTCAGGTGGGCACCATTGCCATTTTAAGAGAACAAGGAGGGTGTTCATGGTGAGTTCCGGCACCTGTTTTTCTAGAAAATAGCACTACGTACTCTAATACCTACGGGACCACCTCTCCCGGAATGCCCCACGGAGGAACTTAAGGTCCATAAACAGCAACACCCTAGAGGTCCCGGGCCCTAAGGAAGCTAGATTAGCCTCAACCAGAGCCAGGGCCTTTTCAACACTGGCTCCGGCCTGGTGGAACACTCTGTCTCATGAGACCAGGGCCCTATGGGATCTGATTTCTTTCCGCAGGGCCTGTAAGACGGAGTTGTTCCGCCTGGCCTTTGGCTTGGAATCAATTTGATTCCCTCCCCCTTTCTTTTTTCCTCTCTCCTCCTGTGATGAGGCTATATCTTAATGTTTTAATGTTGTATTTTAATCTTGTTTCTAAGTTGTATTTCAATCAACTTGTTTTTATTATTGGTTGTTAGCCACTCTGAGCCCAGTCTTGGCTGGGGAGGGCGAGGTATAAATAAAATTTATTATTATTATTATTATTATTATTATTAAGAAAGCAGGTCTGACTAAGGAGGTCTCCATCCAACTGTGGAGGTTACTATCCAAATCTGAGTATCATTTTTAATGATACTTGTGGTGAAGAGCTTAGCGGCATGATGGCACGGCTTGGTATGACAGACTAGAGCATTATGGAAGGCAGTAATGTTAGCAACTTGCCTGGCTGATGGGTATTAGGCAAGTTGTGAATGAAATTTCTTCCATCTGAAAGGAAGGAGTCATGTTGTGTGTGTGATCCATTGTGCAGTACCATCCTATATCTATCCATCTATCTATCTAGTAGTCAACTAAGTTTTACTCAGAGGAGACCCACTGAAAATAATGGGCCTAACTTGGTCACGCTAATTAAATTCAATGGGTCTAATCAGAGTGAATCTTCGCTGGATAACACTCATATATTCCCCAATGTAATGCCGATACTGCTAGCTTAAAAAGCAAACAACACAGCAGGGGTTGTTTTAAAAGGGGGTTAAAGCATAAGAGTTTTGCAAAGCACACTTTATAGTTAGGGATACAGAAACTATGGCAGAACCAGCAACCGCTTGAAGAATTGGAATTCATCATTCCCATCAAAACCTCTCCTTTCCTCCGAGAAGGGCAGCTTTGAGGACGGGCTCCTTTGAATTAAGTGATCGTTAATGTCGCCTCCCATCTCACCCTGGCTAGTTCTATTCACAGGGAAGTCAGAGCTGACAGCCAATTCCCTTCAAGTCCTCCTCACACTTCTGGGAAGGGGAATAAAAACCCTTAAAGGTTACATACGAACAAGATTGAAAATGGGTTTTTGTAGCCGATACCACATACAATAAAATAAAGCTTTCCAGCTGACCAAGAAAATCTCAGAGAGATTCTTTCAACCATTTATTTGTTTAACAAAAAATATATACCACTTGATCGTTTGTGTGTGTGTGTTGTTGTTTTTTAAATCCCCTCTATTGTTTACCACAATATAAAATATCAAAAACTGATATTAAAAACAGGTTTAACAAATGTTCCAAAAATAGGTTTTAAAAAAAGTTTAAAACATGTCAACATCTATGTGACTGGGTAGGCTTGCCTAAACAAAACTGTTTTAAGCAGGTTCTGAAAACAGTACAGGTAACTCATATCTTGAGCAGGGGTTAGGCTCTGTTGTTGTTGTTGTTGTTTAGTCGTGTCTGACTCTTCATGACCCCATGGACCAGAGCACGCAAGGCACTCCTGTCTTCCACTGCCTCCCACAGTTTGGTCAAACTCATGCTGGTAGCTTCGAGAACATTGTCCAACCATCTCATCCTCTGTTGTCCCCTTCTCCTTGTGCCCTCCATCTTTCCCAACATCAGGGTCTTTTCCAGGGAGTCTTCTCTTCTCATGAGGTGGCCAAAGTATTGGAGCCTCAGCTTCACGGTCTGTCCTTCCAGGTTATGCTCTAGGGATGGTGAATATATGCTAAAATGCATATACCAGAACCATCCCCTTGCTGAGCGAGCAATCTCCCTGCTGCTGAGCGAGCAATCTTACCTTCCGTGTTCTGAGAGGCTCTCGCGAGATTTCTCAGGGATGTCTGAGATCTCGCAAGGGCCTCCCTGACCCCACTAAGCAAGGCAGAGAGCTCTTTTCGTGGCATTATGTTATTTTTGCTGCTTCATATGCTCCAGGACTCAACCACTGGGTTCCAAAACTAGGCACTGGTGAGCCCTTGATGGAGCCAACTTGATATTGTTGAGATACAGCACCAGAAGTAGAAGGCCTCTTACAAACAAAAAACTTCTAAGTCTTCTCTCACCCCTGCAGAACAGGTTAAAAAAAGCAGGCAATAATCATACAAGTTCTAGAATAATACTGTGCCAGGTCGCCTTTGAAAAAGAAGAAGACAGGTCAGCTTTCTTGAACACCTCAAGAACCAACCGATGAAGCCCACACAAAAGTTAAGAATTGGTAGAAGCAGAAGTATATACCCTGAAAACCTACGAAACTGAATGAGAGCATTATTTCCTAAAGCAACACTAAACAAAGTGCCTGGGTATAATTTCTGGATCAACTCCATCCTGTGTTATCTGTTGCATTGTTCAGATTGGGGGGGGGGGGAATTGCTCCCTGTAATCATATAGCAATACATGGTGGGATGATTGCAGACACAGAGTGCATACGCTTCATTCTCTGACTGGATTGTTTACTAAGGCCTAACTAGAAACCTGTAAGTTTGAAACAAGTTTTCCAAAAGAAGAAAGAAAGAAAGAAAGAGGAGAAAGCTTCCTTACTACAACATGAATTGAGGGTCTTGAAGATGAACATGAAAGATTTTACCAGCAAAACCACCAGCAATTTTAATAACAACACTCTAATAACAGAAGTCCTTGTGCAGCACTTTCGTAAATGATCAAAGTGCCTCACAGACCTTATTTCAGTAAACCTGACATCTGCTCTGTAAGGTAGGAGGGGTAGATTAGCACGGTTACCCCTAGATTGTAGGTGGGTGACAGAGGGGAAGAAATGCCTGCTGAGTTGGTAGCTGACCTGAATAAGGGATGTCTTCATTCATACTCAGAGCCACTTGTCTTCATCAACTCTGAGCCTTTAGAGATTTCACATCTCCTCCTATTCCCCTCAGCATATCAAGACCTGTTCCCGATGATAAACAAGGTATATATACTGAGCGCATGGAGGTGTCGGTGGAATCATGGTTTTTGACAACCTTGAGTGGGACAGCAGCGGTGGCCACTCTTGGACATGGATAGTGTAGCCATGGTGACCAATATACCAATGCTAGCCTGATGTCTTGACTACTGGAATGCACTCTAGGTAGAGCTGCCGTTAGCTTCAGCTAGTGCAAAAGGTGGAGGCTAAGTCTTGTCATGCAGATGTAGCTTTTTCTAAGTCATGGGGACACCCCCCTACCCCCAGAGATAATAATTATTAACAACAACAACCTGAGAAGGTAGTTCATCCTACTTCATCTAATGAATCGGGGGGGGGGGCTATTAGGCTGTCTTGTTTTAATTTTTATTATGTAATTTGTGGTTTTATATTGTGGTTTTACGTTGTGAACTGCCCTGAGACTGGTAGGTATAGGGCAGTATACAAATTTAAATCATCATAATCAGCAACTCAATTAGGCATTCTGTCTCCCAGAGTCAAAGGTGCAGGAAATCCTGCACACTCAGTTCTTACGAGATAGTCTTTAACCATTGTTTCCTGCTTGGCAGGGGGTTGGACTCGATGGCCCTTGTGGTCTCTTCCAACTCTATGATTCTATGATTCTATCTGTCTCTCTATAGGCTGTGCTTCTTCCCAGCAATAAGCATTTCCAGCAAGGAATCCGTCCAGCTCAAAATATACCTCTCTGCAGAAATGCCCACGTTTCCACCAGTCCAGATGCAAATTAAAAAAGTGGTTGAGAAATTCAAAGCATAGATTATTTCCCACATTCACTTAGAGCATTCTGTTAATTAGCCTGAATATTCATTTGCCCACCAGTTGGTCTAAACAGATATTAGATCTCTGGTGGAGACCTCACATCCTTGATGAAAATGCATTAACAGGGGAAGGGGGGAAATACGCTTCTTTGTTCAGAACTGCTTAAAGTGTGTTCTGTTCAAAAATAAAACACAGTGGATTTCACACACACAGATCATGGACTTGTAGGAAATCTTGGTGCCAGAAGAAAGTAAACTGTCCTGTTTCATTAGCAAATTCTGCAGACTTTGATTCCCTACCAGGACTTGAATGAGCTGTGCATTCAGACATGGAACAAACCTCGCCTCCTTTTTAGTGCTGTGGAAATACAGTGGTACCTCGGGTTACATACGCTTCAGGTTACATACGCTTCAGGTTACAGACTCCACTAACCCTGAAATAGTGCTTCAGGTTAAGAACTTTGCTTCAGGATAAGAACAGAAATTGTGCTCCCGTGACACGGCGGCAGCAGGAGGCCCCATTAGCTAAAGTGGTGCTTCAGGTTTAGAACAGTTTCAGGTTAAGAACGGACCTCCGGAACGAATTAAGTACTTAACCTGAGGTACCACTGTACTTCCATGCTCACTCAGTCAACAGCTGCTTGGTTCACTTTGCATATGGAAGAAGCAGCTGATTCAGACTGGCCCACCAATTTGATAGATCCCTGTTTGACAGCTTCACGCACACAGAATCCGGGCTGGTGAAGAGCACATGTATTCGCAGCTTGCTGGACAGGGCAACAGTTCTGTGCCAGCATTCCTAGAGAAGGCGCGGAACCAAATTCGCTTTGGATGCAACTGTTTGAAAGCCCCTTGGTCTTTCTAAGCCAGCAGAAACCTGGCCCGAGAATTTGTGCTCCAATCTAAACTGAAGGGAGAGCCATTAGCCAGGCTGATGTCATTGGCATTTCTCTCTTGATGCTAGATATAGGAAGCTTGGCTGGGATTCAAGATGACTTCAGTTGGCAACGACAGAACTTGCCAGCTACCATTTAGGCCCTTGCTTAATCCACATCCATTTTGTCTGCCGCAGCAGACGGTCCTTGGGGATTTTGATCGGAATTTCTTATCATATTTTTTTTTTAAAAAAAGATTTTTAAATGCTTGAGTTATCTCACCCGTATCTTGATAGAGAAGCTGAACTCGGTATATTCCCTTACCCCTGTACATGAGGACCAAGCGAGATACGAGACAGCAGCGGCTGAAGGTTAAATCTTGCACGCACGTTCTTTTAAAAACCAATCAACCCAAATTCTATTAATTGATCAATTACAACCGCCTGGTTCTTTACCTTTTCTAATTTTGCAGCTCTCATATGTCTGGGCATGCCAGCTGCTGCTCTGGAAATTAACACGATCATCTGTTCCAACCAAGAAGAAAGCAAGCACTGAGCTAGATTTAACAGAGATGAAAGGCTTAGATAAAAGTCACCGGCTCTTGGAGGCGAGATTTATGTGATGTCAATGATGAGGCTTCCTCAAATAAAGCCGGCTGTAAACATATTTGTTTCGAAACATGCTCAATGTTCTCGCGCTTTATCTAGGCTGCATAGACTGGCAGAGACGCAAAGCACTCTATTCTGGGCCATGGTAGCAGGCTGAGACAAGAGTTATATTCCCCAGCCAGTAGATTGGCAGCAGCTGAATATGTCACAGTCATACAGAAATAACAAATGTTGTTTATGAGAGCCGGCACAACAAATCTCACTTGCTGGCTAAAGCCAAGAAGCAGTCAAAAACCTATTCTTTAATAAACTCTCTATTAGAATGGATACTGTGTGAAAACCATAAACTTGTAGTGTATTAAAAGCTAACTGCTTTTCCAACACTGTACATTCCCCCTGAGTTTAAGAAGGTTCTTTGCAGGTGATATATTTACTTTGCTTCTCTTGCTATTTCGCTTGCCCCTTCTTGCATTTTTATTTCTCTTACATTTTAAAAGCATTCGCTTTTGCATCTCTGAGCTATTTCCACTCATCCCTGGAAGATTCTACTGTTGCTGCCTCCTGACATCTTCATCCTTCAGGTCCATTTCCTCCCCTCCCCCCCACCTCACCGTTTTACATTGTAAGAAGGCGGCGGCAGCTGTTCTATATAATAAAAAGAAGGTAGCATTTGGAAATCCTGAAACCGGTTTCATTCCCAAAATGCCGGTGTCATTCCAACAGATGTTCATGGAATGTATCTCAACATAAAACAATTGGTCGGAATCATCTCATGCCCTTGGAGACAAGGGAGGAGGGGAACTGAATACAGCAGGACCGATAAGCTCCTGTGAATCTGTTGCAACCAGTGCCGGATTTATGTATAAGCTGAACAAGCTTTAGCTTAGGGCCCCACTCTCTTGGGGGCCCCCCAAAAAAAATTAAAGGGGAAAAAACTGGATGTACATTTCCAAAATATAAAATAAAAAAGATATAAAATTATACCTAAATGCAGCAACAGTGTTTAGTGTTGTGTAGGCTCCTATTTGTTATGTGCAAATGGCTTTAGATACCTGTTAGGTCCATCAATTACCATATAGCATATATTCAACACAAAAAACAGTGACAATTTGCTGTTGACAAAGGACAGCTGGACATATAAAGGGCCCCATTACCTTCAGTAGCTTAGGGCCTCATCAAACCTAAATCCGGCCCTGGTTGCAACCTCAGCCCCAGTGCTTTATAAGAAAAAATGGTGCTGCTACTCACCATGGAGTTGTTACAGTAAGTGCCACACTGTTAACATAGGGGGAGTTGCTGGTAGTGCGTACCCCTGAGTACCCTCAGAAAAAAAGCTCAGCTCCTACCTCCTCCTCAGCTGCCTGTCCTACGTTTGCAGTGCTTTCTGTCTCTTCTTCCTCTCTCTCACTCAAGCCTGTTGCTTGTTCAGCCTCCAACCATTCTGCCCCCCACCCTTCATCCTCTGACCTATCTTCCGTCTCCCAGCACCACTCCCCTGGCTCTAAACCTTCCTCTTCTGAGGCTTCCCTAAAGGGTTCTCCAGCTGAAGCATCCCACCGCTCCTTATCTGCCAGCCAGTCCCTGACACGGGCCAATGGCCTGATCCAGCAGGATTCAACTTTCGTTCTAATCAGGGCCAGATTGAGGTTTGATGAGGCCCTAAGCTACTGAAGGTAATGGGGCCCTTTGTATGTCCAGCTGTCCTTTGTCAACAACAAATTGTCACTGTTTCTTGTGTTGAATATGCTATATGGTAATTGATGGACCTGGGACGCGGGTGGCGCTGTGGGTAAAAGCCTCAGCGCCTAGGGCTTGCCGATCGAAAGGTCGGCGGTTCAAATCCCCGCGGCGGGGTGCGCTCCCGCTGCTCGGTCCCAGCGCCTGCCAACCTAGCAGTTCGAAAGCACCCCCGGGTGCAAGTAGATAAATAGGTACCGCTTACCAGCGGGAAGGTAAATGGCGTTCCGTGTGCTGCGCTGGCTCGCCAGATGCAGCTTTGTCACGCTGGCCACGTGACCCGGAAGTGTCTCCGGACAGCGCTGGCCCCCGGCCTCTTGAGTGAGATGGGCGCACAAACCCCAGAGTCTGTCAAGACTGGCCCGTTCGGGCAGGGGTACCTTTACCTTTACCTTTAATTGATGGACCTAATAGGTATGTAAAGCCATTTGCCACTGTTGCTGTTATGTAGGTTTTATTTTATTTGTTTTTTATCTTATATTTTGGAAATGTACATCCAGGTTTGTTTTTTCTTTCTTTATTTTTGGGGGGCAAGAGAGGGGGCCCTAAATTATAGCTTGTTTAGCTTATACATAAATCTGGCACTGACTCTAATGAAGTCATGCAGGGAGGAGGGAGAGCAACTGTAAGAAAAGGACTGTGAAGGGTCTCCCTCTTAGAATTTCTTTGACGTCTGCACCTTTCTTTCCAAAGCAGCCTCCCGCATAGCCAAGAACAGGAGTCCAGCCCTCTTTGCCCACGACAACCTAGAAATAATCCCTTGCCTTCAAAGGATCTGTAATGATTCATTACACTATTATGCAACGTGCACTATTAGCAACATCCCTAACAATACCTCTCTCTCTCTCCCCCATATTAAATATAAATTGCTTTTTTTCCCATGCAGAGATCATGTAGGTTTTGTTTTCACCCCCTAAAGCAAATTCCAAAGGTCACTGTCAAGTTCTTGTTAAGTCAGTGAAAGCAGATGCTTCTCGTGACACTTGGGCAGGAAGGAGGCTACGATCGCTGAAGATATTGCTTCAAAAACAGACAGGGCTGGAGGGAGACATGCCTCCTGTCAGCCAGTCGATAATGTGCTAGGAGAGTATTTATTATGTTTAGTTAGGGAAGAATTATTACAGGAAAAATCCAGCTCGCCTTCACTGCTGCGGATGCTCAAATTAAATGGCAAGTGGCAGAAGTCTACTGCTCTGCCGAAGGCTCGGGGAGAGAGCAGGCTGGAAAATGCCCTCAGCTTTACAGACATATCACCCACCACTGTCAGTGGGATTCCCAAAACATGCCTCTAGAGCAGCAATATGCCCTCAAGCATCCTGACTAGAAGAGGAAATTAAAATGACTGGCAGAACCAAGAGAGCGAGCCTTGGCCCTTCAGAAGATGGTGAATAAAAACCACAGCTTGAGTGGGCCTTAACTCATTCTTTTTCCCTCCCTTTTGATTTCAGAGAGATCAAGGATAATACAGTGGGCAAATGAGTGAAAAAAAGGGGGGCACTCTTCAGGCTTTGTTGCAAGATCTTGCTCAGACGCCCATGTTAAGCTTTGCTTATCTGTTTAAGATGAGTAAGTTGATTCACTGACAACACAGCAAATCCAGTCTACTCATCTGCTTCCAAATTAACAAGAATGAAATGTTGCTTTTCCTACCTCTGCTCCTCAAACTCAAAATTTCAGAATATTGCTTTTTTTAAAAAAACAAAAACTTTAATTTAGGATATGTTCAACTTTGCTGATTTTGTGCCATTTTGTGCCACAAACCCTGATTTCTATGCTGCCCACAAAACTAACTAAGATAGAACTTCATAGCATGGCTTACCTGAATTCAGGGTAGGTAACTTATACACAGTCTCTGGAGAGATATGAATACTATCAGCTGACAATGGCATCTGATTTGAATACTATGAGCAAAGCCTTGCAAACAGGCCCAGCTACCAGTATACAGTGTTCAACCTCACAAAACAGCAGAATTATATGTTCAGCATCCAAATACTGCTTTGTCCCTTTCGCCTTTGAACTAAGCTTTATGTCTTAGCTTGTCCATATTAAGATCAAACCACATGAACTACATTGACATGAAGGAATCTCTAGGCTCTTAAGAATGAATTTTGGATCACGAGAAAAAGTATCACCTGGAAGCGAGAAGGCAAAAAATGTCTGCCAATGTCTTGTCATTCCAAGACCATTGAAAAGAGAAATTAGTTCTTCCAGTAGTGCAGAGCAGCCTAATGAGTCTGATCAATCCAGATAAGACTGAAACTCTGTTGGTGGGTGGTTCCTTAGACTGAAGGAATGGGTTTCCAAAACCCAAAACTGACTGTGCAGGCAGTTTTTAAACTGCACCAAAATCCCCATTTCTCCTTAGCTAAAATGCATAAACTTTAGCCGTTGAGCTAATGCAAAACAAGAACACAGCTCTCTCCCTTATCAGTTTGACGGCAAGACTGGCCTTGACTTTACCAGTAGAACAGACACAGACATATCTTATGTCCTGACCACAAATGAAGCAGAAACCCAAGTCTGGGACTAACGCCAGAGCATGTTCTCGGAAGTAGTGACCTCTTGCTCCAAGATAGGAGTAGGAACAGGAATATCCTTTTATGGTCAGAAGTACAGGAAGGAAGATCCTTTTATGGTTGAGAGTACCAGAGCAGGAACATATGTGATGTCAACCTGTGTACGTACGCCGACGTGGTTGGGCTCCTAGGGGAGGAGTGAGAGGGTGCTTGGAGGATATATAAACTGCATGAAACCTGTTATTTCTTTGGACTTGCTGTCGACTTGATCACACAAGTGCCTTCTGCTATCCGGAGAGCAGAATAAACTCTTTCTTTGAATCAACCTCAGGTGTCGTTTGACTTCCTTCCTCCTGTCCCGGAGCAACGCTGACCCAATCGGTGAATTCCAATAAGGCTACAAGACTATATGGAAAGGAAGTTGCCTGCTCTTGACGAGGTATGTAGCTTGGGGGTACACCTGGATCCCTTGCTTTTGCTTAAGGCTTAGGTGGCCTTGGTGATGTGGAGAGCCTTCCACCAGTTTCTGCTAGTGGCCCAGCTGCACCCCTATCTAGACAGGAACAGGGTAACTTCTGAAGACGGTTCAGAAACTTCAGCTGGTGCAGAATTTGGCAGTGAGGCTGCTCACTGGCGCGAGATGGTTTGGATTTGATATCCCGCTTTATCACTACCCGAAGGAGTCTCAAAGCGGCTAACATTCTCCTTTCCCTTCCTCCCCCACAACAAACACTCTGTGAGGTGAGTGGGGCTGAGAGACTTTAGAGAAGTGTGACTAGCCCAAGGTCACCCAGTAGCTGCATGTGGAGGAGTGGGGAAGCGAACCCGGTTCGCCAGATTACGAGTCTACCGCTCTTAACCACTATACCACACTGGCATATTATACCAATCCTGTGCCCTCTGCGTGGCCTATCAATCAGTTTCCAGGTCCAATTCAAAGAGCTGGTTTTGACCTATAAAGCCTTAAAATGGCTCAGGGCCACAATACCTCAAGGAATGCCTCTCTCCATATGAACCTACCTGGACCTGCAATCATCATTTGAGGCCCTTCTTCATGTGCCCCCTCCACAGGAGGTCTGGAGAGTGTCAACACGAGAATGGACTTTTTCTATAGTGGCTCCCTATTTGTGCAATGCTCTCCCCAGGAAGGCTTACCTGTCATGAATAGTATGAATGTTCGGCCCAAAAGAAGATGGAGAATTCGCAAGGCATGATATGCTGGCAAGCGAAGCGAGAAACTAGTTTTATCAAAGAGGAATATATGACTGTGGTGTTTTGGCTGTTGTTTACGGAAAGCAAAAAACAAAAAACAAAAACAGGAAGGAACTGGCAATGGGCCATGAACATGAGATAAAGGTCCGGAACATACTGTCTGTCTGCTCTGAGGTACAACTGAAAAGGGTTTTCTTGATGGTGGTCCAGGAGGAGAGCAGGAGAAGAGCGGTGGAGATTCAATCCTTCTGCAAGCCAGCCCACAGATGGCAATGGGGAAAGAAGACTATAAAAAGGCCTCTCTGCCTCAGTGTGCCGGGACTAGCACTAATTCTCAACACCCACAGCTCTTGTGTGAGGCATGATCAGCCCACATGAAGGGCCTTGTGAGTATGGATGAATGAATGTGTGAGTGCTTGAACCTCTTGATACCAATGTATTAATGTATACAGTGGTACCTCAGTATACATTATCCTGGACAATGACAGTTCTCTTTCTCAAGCTCTGGGAGGAAGACCTTTCATTGCCTACAGACAGCCACCCAATCTTAAACAACTCCTAACCCACAATAATACTACAACCAGACTTAACACGGACACTGGCACCAGAGCCTGCAATAAACCCAGATGCCAACTTTGCTGCCACATACACCCGGACAACACCATTACTGGCCCCAACAACATCACACATACCATCTCGGGACTATTTAATTGCTCATCGTCCAACATTGTGTATGCCATCAAATGCCAACAGTGTCCTTCAGCTCTCTATATTGGACAAACAGGCCAAACCTTACGCCAAAGAATAAACGGACATAAATCTGACATCAAGAATCACAAAACAGAGAAACCAGTAGGAGAACACTTCAATCTCCCAGGACATTCTATACAAGATCTCAAAGTAGCTGTTTTACTACAAAGGAATTTCAGAAATAGACTGGAAAGAGAAGCTGCTGAATTACAACTCATTACCAAACTTAAAACAATGGAGAGACCTGGTCTGAACAGAGACATTGGATTCTTATCTCATTATACATGACTAAGCCATTTCTCACCTTCCCACCCCTTGCCTTTTCCTGTAAGACCTATTACAGTCGTTAAGAGTCGTCAACAGGCTCATCCCAGCTATCTGCCAATCTCCGATTCCCACCACCCTTCTGAGTAATACCCCTCCCCACCTTCTCAATATATAGAAGGATCTGGCAACTTCTGTTTCAGTGTATCTGAAGAAGTGTGCATGCACACGAAAGCTTATACCAAGAACTAACTTAGTTGGTCTTTAAGGTGCTACAGGAAGGAATTTTTTTATTTTGACTATGACAGACCAACACGGCTACCCATCTGTAAGTGGTACCTCAGGTTACAGATGCTTCAGGTTACAGACTCTGCTAACCCAGAAATAGTACCTCGGGTTAAGAACTTTGCTTCAGGATGAGAACAGAAATCGTGCACTGGCAGCGCAGCGGCGGCAGGAGGCCCCATTAGCTAAAGCGGTACCTCAGGTTAAGAACAATTTTAGGTTAAGAACCGACCTCCAGAACAAATTAAGTTCTTAACCCGAGGTACTTGGGTTAACTGTACTTGGCTATATGAAATAAATGTTATATGAAAGGTGTGTAAACCCAGATCTGATCTCCAACGTGTCTTGTTGAAAGTCCTATAGAACACGGAATATCACTTGTCTCTCTGGATTGTAAAAGAACAAAGTCACCACAATTTTGTGACACACCTAGCACCTTCATTACATGTAGAAGCAGGGGGAAAACACTTATCTATAAGCAGGCCTTTGGTTGATTAACATGTTATGGCCTTTTAAATGGGTTTGTAGGAGCAAGGCTAATGGTTTGTTCTTGTTCTTGTTTTATTATGTATTTTATGTTCTCATTTTGTATTCTTATGTTGTGAACTGCCCTGTGATCTTCAAATGAAGAGTGATATAATAATGATGATGATGATTATGATGATAGGTAAAGGTAAAGGGAGGGGACGCGGGTGGCGCTGTGGGTTAAAGCCTCAGCGCCTAGGGCTTGCCGATCGAAAGGTCGGCGGTTCGAATCCCCGCGGCGGGGTGCGCTCCCGCTGCTCGGTCCCAGCGCCTGCCAACCTAGCAGTTCGAAAGCACCCCCGGGTGCAAGTAGATAAATAGGTACCGCTTACCAGCGGGAAGGTAAATGGCGTTCCGTGTGCTGCGCTGGCTCGCCAGATGCAGCTTTGTCACGCTGGCCACGTGACCCGGAAGTGTCTCCGGACAGCGCTGGCCCCCGGCCAATAGATGTGAGATGGGCGCACAAACCCCAGAGTCTGTCAAGACTGGCCCGTTCGGGCAGGGGTACCTTTACCTTTACCTTAAAGGTAAAGGGACCCCTGACCATTAGGTCCAGTCATGGCCGACTCTGGGGTTGTGGTGCTCATCTTGCTTTATTGGCCGAGGGAGCCGGCGTACAGCTTCTGGGTCATGTGGCCAGCATGACTAACCCGCTTCTGGCGAACAAGAGCAGCACACAGAAACGCTGTTTACCTTCTCGCTGGAGCGGTACCTACTTATCTACTTGCACTTTGCCGTGCCTTTGAACTGCTAGGTTGGCAGGAGCAGGGACCGAGCAACGGGAGCTCACCCCATCGCAGGGATTTGAACCGCCGACCTTCTGATCGGCAAGCCCTAGGCTCTGTGGTTTAACCCACAGCGCCACCAGCGCCCCCAATAATAATACTAATAGCAGCTAAATTAAGGAATGTGATGTCTTATCTCTCAGAAGAAAATTCATTCAAGACTTTAGCTTTAAAAATGCTAGAGAGCAAATTTGCTAGATCTATAGTCAGGGCTGGGACAAATGAAAAGGTCCCAAAGGGTTAGGGAGATGGGACTTCTTCAAACAGGGTACAAGTCTATACTTACTCCACCATTTCACACTGTTATAATTGATAATTTACACCTTTCAGTGCAGCTATACCTACTGTACCCACTCGCAGAGCTCAGGCGGTGCTGAATTTCAGCATCTCGGCTAAGAGTGATCGAAGAAGAAGAAGAAGAAGAAGAAGAAGAAGAAGAAGAAGAAGGAAGAAGGAAGAAGAAGAAGAAGAAGAAGAAGAAGAAGAAGAAGAAGAAGAAGAAGAAGACCACCTACTGTAACTACCCTCCCATACACTAATGGAGATGGGAAATCAATCTGTTTTACTCCTGGCAAATGGTTCAGAGTGCACTTTGCAACACTAATCATTCAAACCTGGAGGGAGGTGGGGGGTTGGGGGCAGTTTCCCATCATACATAGAATGGCTATGTAAACTGGCTCCAAAGCCAGGATGTCAAGATCGATCCAACTGCACAAACAATAGAAAACTTTACAGCTGACATGAACCTAGTTAATTCAAGAATTTGTGATGATACTGCCTTCCAGTCAGACTCCATCCAGTATCTTCCCAAGGTAAATGAGTCAATGGGCATCCTTCCCTTGGTGGCATGGAAAGGAAGTTAGCTCATGTGTTCAGAGTGTTTTAAGTAGAGCTACATAAATTTGAGACTGGTGTGGTG